>NC_141700.1:458573988-459194488 GCF_964263255.1 Lissotriton vulgaris | reverse complement strand
AAACTAAGGGCACACACAAAGTTCAATCATACCTATTGACATCAATGGGACAGAAGTCGCTTGAAAACATCTTTGGCGAAGCAGGATCCCCAAATAAAAGTAACAAAGATCAAGGCAAGTGGTGCAAGGGGGATATAAGGAGAGAATCAGGTGGCCCAACAACCTACAGTCAAGAAGAGAAGGACGCCAGGGTAAATTCCCCCCTAGTTTCAAGCGTCCCAAAATCATTTGAAATAACTAACCTAAAACCAAAAATAAAAAAGACACTTCAACTAGGGCAAACCCCTATTACAAAGGAGCACAGGCCAGTGCCAGTGTCATCAAGGCCGAGCAACCCTGAGACCTGCAACAGTAGCCAGAGAATCTTGATAGACGATTCCACCAGTGATGGAAATGACGTAAATAAGGATCTCCTGTCGGCACCCATTTCAATCTCATCAGCAAGCTGGATTGAACAACCGGCCAACCATCCGGTAACGGAGGTTGTCCACAACCCAATACACACTGGGGGAATGCCCTAATCAGCTCACTGGATCAGGCAATAAGAGCACTCAACTACCAATCAGATAAAATGGAGGTTCAAATAGACCTAATAAATATCATCGCAGAGCATATAGCGAATATAAGCTCCAAGGCCGACACAATAATAACCCTACTGGTTAACAAGGGAAATACGGACAAAACTACAAACACAGACAAACATAACAAAGGAAACACAAATCAAACCTCAATCAAAGTTAAACAAAACAACTGCGAATGTGGGAGTAAATTTGGAAAACTTGCGTCTCGCCATGACATTCTAAAAGGCATCCTAGGAGTAGTAAAGAACTCATGTGATTCAAAGGAAACTGGGGAAACCCAGATAAAACCCCCAACAAAGAAACACCAAAAGCTCCAACCCTACAAACTAAACTGAGTACCGACAACGAAGGAGCCAGCAAAGATAACCCCCGCACCAACAAAGAGTCCGCGGACGGGGTAACGGAAATACACGAGGCACAATCAAACGAAAACTCGTCTACCACTCAACCGGAGCACCAAGAAACATTAACAAAAAGACAAATGAAGAGAGCTAGAAAGGCACGACCTAAACAAAAAAACAAACAAAATGTAGCCCCTGACACCTCTTCCCCATCTTTACAAAGAAAGCAAGTCAGGGGCATGAAATGAATAACATCGCGTGGAGATCCTCCACTAGTCGACATGATCAACAACATTCGGAAAGGGTGAGCCACTCGATTGAGAATTCGACAACGGTGGAAACTCCTTAGGAATCAAAATTAATATTCTCTGAGGAGTCAAGGCAGAGCACACAACAATCAGCAAGCTCACACAGTCCTAAGAGGGCAGGTAAACAAACAGCGCTTCCAAGAATACCAGCGGAAAATCACAAACATAAGGAACTGGTACAAGAACCAGCTTTTCAAGCCACAACAGTTAACATAGAGATCAGTCCGGTCCCACTGCATGGGAAAAAAAGAGAGAGAGCACGAAAAACAAGTAATGGGCCCTTGAGAGACAAAATAAGCAACCAAAATAAGGAACCCAAACCCGTACAGTCGGGAATAGACCAGATGGCGCTCAAGATTACCACAAATGGAAGGGGTAGGAGCATCATTTTAAAGAGTGCCACTCATGAACACGAGCAAATAACTGAATATACTGAATTGGAAACGTGAATTTATCTGAAAAGAGTAACGTGGTAACCAAAAGTCAGGCAAAAGACACAACCACAAATACATGAAACTCAAGAGCAGAAGATCCCCAAATGGTCCGGGAAGGAATCAAAACAAAAGAACTGGACGAGACCGAACCAGGATTCACCTTTATCCCGGAATACGCAACAAAAGGAAGACAGGTTACCCTTAATAGAGGAAATATTATAAAATTACTTAAGGAAATCCCGGATTTAAACGGGATTGCCTCAAAAGACATCGAATCAGTGGAGTTTCAACAAAACAAAACCAAGTCATATATTGAAAACTCGGTAATTACCTGGACTTCTCAGGAGCTGGCAGTGAAAATCTTTGCCCACAAATCAACATTTGAGAGCTGGGGAATAACCCTGCAGCAACATAAGCGCCCTAGATATCCTTACCCACTTTGTAATAGCTCAGTTCATTTGAAGGAGGAAGAAATTCAAAGCCCCAAGGTAAAAACGTGCCTAAACGCTGCTCGGCCATCGTCCCAGAAACCAACACTAAGATCTAACATCAATATCAAAAACCAGACACTGAAAAGGGGGACCCATTGTAGCAACCAGGACTGGTCATGGATTCCATCGGCATTAAGCAAAAAGAGTTCCTAGAAAAGCCGCAAACGCCACAGATAGAGAACAAATACAAGTTCCACCTAGTGAAGAAAAAATCCAGGCAACTATCAGAATATGTTCATGGAATGTGCACAGGTTTAGTAGTATGGAGCAGGACCACCAAACCCAAACATTTTTTGGTGAGCAAGACATAATACTCCTACAAGAGACCTGGAACTCGACCCACCTAGGAATTCCAGGATTCACGGATCATCACATGTTAGCTGAGAGGGTGTCAAAATATGGACACCCACGAGGTGGGCTATCAACTTTTAACAGGGAACAGGAGGAACTGGATGTAGGGCTAAACTGGGTTCAGGTTACAAAAATCACAATAAAGTCCCAGGACCAGTTACTACTGTTAAACATCTACATACATCCAGACCAAAAAGAAAAAATCTAAAAAATGGGACTGTTAACCAAACTCATTAAAACCCTTCAAAAAACCAACAAATCAAGCTTGATGATAATATCGAGAGACTTTAGTGTTAACCTACTGATAAGGGTAGACCCAATAGGGAGAAAAGAAAAGCACATGGGCACAAACAAATTCCAGTGAACAACATAAAATCAATGGGCCTAATAATTCTAAATAGCAAAAAAAAGGGCCACCCTTTGCCGTCACCTACTTACATGAGTGGAAATGTCAAATCAACCATAGAATTTACAATCGTAAGTGCCAGTATAAGAAGCTCTATAGTGGAATACTCAATAGTTCATCGCCTAGAAATCGATCTTTTCCCCCAAATCATACGGATGATCATCGCAGTTCCAGGAGCTGAAAAACTATGCTCGCTACAGGAACAACCAGAAAAATTTAACCTGCGGAAAATAAAGTGGAGGGGAGGAGAAACAAAGAACATCCAGGCTACAGCCAGTAATTTCGTGGCTAAACTCGGGAGTCTAGAACACGGAGACCCCGTAAACAACTGGGAAAATTTACTGGAGGTCCTGAAAGAAAAACATTTGATTCTGCCAGAGGTGAAAAGAGAGGGAAAAGTAAAATCGGCTCCACGTTTTAATTCCGAATTAAAACTTGAAAAGAGAAAACTAGCCGGGGCACTAAAGACCCAACAAAGATCGGCTGTACAGGGAAACTAACTAAAAAATAACGACCTTGGAAGTATGAGAAAAAAATACAGGAAAAAACTATGGGCGGCAAAGGCACACTATAAAGAATCGATTTGGGAAAAACTTCTGTTTACAAGTAAAGAATCAATCTCCCGAGACTTTTAGGCCATCATTAATGACCTAAATTCAGGCGTAGCATTACAACAGGATCCCGGGATCGGGATTTGGACCTGGGGAGATTACGTGAAGAACCTATATTTAAGAAAGGAACCACATAGAAACGAAATTATCCCAGGTCCACCAACCAACCAGACTTTTACGATAACCTAAAAGTCTTAGGCGCTAGTAAAAGAAAGCATGAAAACGCTAACCCTGAAAAAGACTTCTCTCATCAAGATACTCTGACCACTAGGACCCACGTAAAAATGCTAATCCAAAAACTTAAAGCAGAGGGGGCTCCCGGTCCAAATGGTCTCCCAACAGCAGTATTCAAAACTAACGAAGAATTTTGGGCCGAACACTTAACAGTGTTATTTAATCATATTTTTACAAAGGGAAACATACCTGCTTCATGGAAAGGAAACATTATTCATCCAATCCATAAGAAAGGGGATCGAAAACACCCTTGCAATTATAGGTTGATTTCCCTAATCGACCTTGAAGTCAAGCTTTATGCCTCATGCTTCTTGGAAGAGCTTCAAGACTGGGCAAAATCCACTAACATAATTCCCAGTTTCCAAATTGGATTTAGACAAGGGATGGGGAAGACCACAAACCTAACCATCATGGGCCTGTTAATGGAGAATGCCAAAAAAAAGAAACAAGAACTATATGGGTGTTTTGTCGATATAAAAGCAGCTTTCGACCACGTACGTTGGCCAAGACTTTGGAGAAAGCTGAGATAATGGGGATTGCGAAATATGGGCAAAGGTAAAACAAGGGAATGGGACCAGTCTAACTGAAAAAATTGAGACCCAAGACGGCCTAAAACAAGGCTGTGTCCTAGCCCCCAGCCTTTTCAACTTATACTTAGCAGACATCAGATGCAATATAGAAAAAATTGAGATCCACGCCCCGAAACTTGGCAACGTCTCAGTTCCAATTCTGCAGTATGCAGATGATATAGTATTACTAAGTTACGCTCCAATAGGTCTGCAACGCTCAGTAAACACGTTATCATTTTACCTAGCACAAGAAAATCTGGAGCTGAACAAAGAAAAAACAAAAGTGGTACGGCTAGTGGAGGGGAAGAAGAAACTGAACTTTAATTGGATACTTAACAACTCAACCCTAGAAGAACAGGACTCATACAAGTACTTGGGGATGACCCTTGAGCAAGGGAACTCAAAAAAGAAGCATCTCCTGGTATTAAAAGGGAAGGCCCAATCATTAATCTATGAATACAGGCAACTGTAACAAAAAATGGCCGGCCTGAACTTCTCACACCTACTAAAAGTTATGGCATCACAAATCATACCTTTCTTGTCATATGGGTTATCCTCGTGGCTAGGAGGGGAGGCAAAAACGTTAAACAATTTACAAAATAAAATCTACAAAGCAGTGTTTAACCTGCCACACTCAGCCCCGCCTGCCCAAGTCCGTCTCGAATTTGGCCTACAGAATCAAAAATTCCATCCATGGCCACGTTCGCAAAGTTGTGTCATGAAATGCGCTCTGCCCCAAGCGAGTTAATGGACCACATCTGCTGGAAGGAAATAAACCATCATGAAAACCAACCAAACACCACCGTTTGGGGAAGCTACCTCAGTACTTGTTTGGACACACTGGACCTACAAGAAGCATGCAAAAAGACAAAATATCCTTAACAAAATGGTGCCATGCATGGACAGTAGTCAACTCTTATACCCTTCAAAAACCGCAGGGATACTTAGCCTCACATTACAGCCAACATTTAAAAAAAGCTTTTTTAGCATACCGAATGGGCACGCACTTTTCAAATGACTTAAGGCCCTCCTGGAAACAACAAGAAGATAGTCCTAACTGTAGACTGTGCGAATACCAGAAGGAAACTTTGATGCATCTGTTATGTGCATGCCCAGCTCTACCAACTCTAAGAAGACAGTACCTACGGGCCATGTTTTTTAATATTAAAGATCCGTACCTGCCGGCAAGCAGTGACAAGCTGGTTAGGAGGCTCATCATCTATCTTGGCATGCCGGGAAGTTAAATTTATGATCAAAGTAACAAAACTGATACAAGAAATTGATCCGATAAAGGCACCCAAGGCCCAATACAAATAGTGGGGTAAGGAAGGAAGTCCAAGGTAGTAGAAAGGACAATACTGAAAACTCTGATAATGATCTTAATACCGTATTACAATGGACGAAATACGATTAGTGCTGTCTCTATTCGGGATAGAATATTATTTTTTCTTTTTTTTTTACTGTTTTAGACATTTGTAATTTTGACTTTGCTTGAATATTGTAACGATTTTAATTAATCAAACAATAAAATGAATTGAAATTGAATTGATAAAAGATATATATTATGAAATAATTGTTTAGCATTGTATGCAGAATCGTTTTAATCTTGATGTTTTTGTATTACAATGGTTTTTATTAACTATGCAAATAAAAATTTACTTACTTACTTACCATAGACAATGGATGTTCTGGCCAAATCATTCAAAATAATTTGAAGGGGATGGAGAGAGGAAAAGGAAGAGGGAGAGTACTATTTAGGAAGGTACCACACATCCTCCTCCTTTAGGTCTGAAAACTTTCATCCTGTCAGAAAAATAGGACAACAAGAAGGTATGTTGAAAATGCAAAACACACAATTTGCTACTTATGCACCCTCAAAAGGAATAAATATGAACAGCAAAAATTAACTTGTCATGACCACAACATCCTTAGGATAACCCAAACAGCATGCTTTTCTCCCACTTGACCTAATGGAATTCTCAACATCCTCTCAGTTGGTTGTGAATGTATGTACTGAATCTCTCACTAGCTTCATCATTGTAACTTTTCTTGGTGATCACTCCTTTTTCAGAAATAGTGCATCTAGCAACCCTTCCCATGTTCCAAATTCTCCCATCTTGACTGCATTTTTGAAGAGTTTCACAATTCTGATAGGTTCAGTACATTTTGACCATCTTTCTCTCTCAGTGGGAGCTTTGACTCTGACTAAATCACCTATCTTGAAATTTGTCTCTTTAGCTCCATGTATTCTGTCATATCCAGCTTTTTTTCAACTTGTGGCTTATTTTCTCTTCCCTTCCTTTTTGTGTTTCTAGTGACATCTATCCACCCCTTATGCCACTTCATCCAAACTGGTACCAACCTGGAATTGGGTTTCCTTGATTTCATCAACTCAAATGGTGTTTCGTTGGTCGTTTGAGGTCGTTTGGTGTGGTGTTAAGTGTACGCTTCCAACCTCTTCATAACCTCTCTATCTCCAAACTAGCCCATTAACTTTGGCTAGCCGGATACCTTCTTTGATACTCCTTTTCAACTTTTGTACCATTCCATTGGCCTCTGGGTGATAGAGTGCACTCAACTTGTGACATATCCAATTATAATGCAAAAACTCTTTCATTTCAGAAATGAACCTTCTTATCGGTTTGTAAAAAGCTGGGCAAGCCTTCTCCCAGAAAAACTCCAACTAGAAAACTTATCACTATCTTGGCCAATGAGAGAAAAGGTCTAGTAGTATTAGTATGAACAGAGATTGTTTCTCTCCTGATAATGGACATATTATGTATAATGCTACATCTATCCAAGGGCCCTTGGGTGGCGATTTGCAATGCATAGGTGGCATGTGAAGCTTGAGAACCTTGTCACTGGAAGTGCATGGTAAACACTCTAGTATCTTCCTTTCAAATACTAAATCCCTGTTAGGCCACCAGAAATCTAAGCGTAGCATCTGCTTAGTTTTAATAATCCCCAAATGACCTCCATGAGCCATCTCAAGAAGTTTGTCTTTCAAGGATGTTGGAGGAATCAATTTTGTGCCTCTAAATCGAAACCCATCCATCAAGGATAATCCTTCCCTTACCATCCAGTAGGGTTTGAATTGGGCTTCCCACCCCTTTTTAGTGTTTTCACACACCTTCTGTAACAGGATATCTGACTCTAATTCTGCCTTCCACTGTGTTTCTTCTACTGCTCCTTAGGTGACCATACTTACACTTTCCCATTGAAAATCAAAATCTTCTTCCTGTGAGCTGACACTGTTCCCATCTTCCTTTGGATTTTCAACAGTGCGAGACAGGCAATCTGCCTCAAACTTTTTCATCCCGGGACAGATTCTACTCCAAAGGTATACTCTTGAAGATCAACTACCTATCTCCTGATTCTACTTGAGATGCAATCTAGCGCCTTTTTTGTGAACACTTTGTGAGAGGTTTATGATCAGTCCTTACAGAGAATTGTGGCCCCCGAATGAAGTTCCAGAATGTATTAACTGCCCTAGTGTAAAGCTAAAGTCTCCTTCTCTATCACTGGATAATTGTTATCAGCATGTTTTATGATCAAGAACCAAATGTGATAGAATCTTGCCCTTCTGTGACTATTTGTACCATAACTGCACCTAAGCCTTTAGAACTGGCATCAGTTGTTAATACAGTATGTTTGGCAGGTACAAAAACCTTCAAAGTTGGGGCTGTAGCTAACACACTCTTAGTGGCCTCAAATTCTGCTTGACAGTTCTCACTCCAAACAAATTGCACTCCATTCTTTAGTAAAGCTTGAATGTAATACGTACTCTTAGCACAGTTATGCACACATTTGCTGTAAATTACTAACATACCTAAAATGGACTTAACCTCCTCTTTTCTTTTTTGGAGTAGACAGATTCATGATGGTATGTTTCAGTGCTTCAGTTCTTCATGGGGTAGAAAGCCTTGCACTGAAATCTTGTGCCCCAAGTAATCTATTTCCTAGCAGCCAATTTTACACTTTTTCCTTTTTACCGTTAGTCCATGCTCACTGAACCTCCTTAATACTTGTCTGATTCTGAGGTCATGTTGTTCCTTGTTGTCCCTAAAGATTAATACATCATCCTGGTAGCAGATCACTCCTTGATTCCTTGGAGAACACTGCTCATTGCTCTTTCTAAGACAGCGGCAGCTGAGACAAGTCCAAATGACATGCGTTTGAACATGTACAGCCCCATGGAAGTAATGAATGCTGTTAGTTCTTGGAAGTCTGAGTGTAATTTTACTTGGTAGTATAACGACATGAGATCAAGTATGGAAAAACATTGGCCATCATATCAGTGATGTTGGGTAGTGTGTATTTACCCACTACTACTTCTTTGTTTGGTGCTCTTAAATGGGTAGCACCAGTGTCCAATAGAAAAGTGATTTCAGTACCTTCCACCTTCCCATCTACAAATGGACCTGTCCGATCTACCAGTAAGGATGCGTCAAGTACGCATTCCTCTGCCTCCCCACATAGGCGCTGTCATTGCATATACACATCTTTTTCAGAATTATTCTGTAAAAAATATTGTGATACCACTGAGTTTTTCTTACAGCTTCCTGGAAATCCGGCGTCAACACTGTGCTGTGCCTGATTCACACAATTTTGCATAGGGGCAGGTGATAACTGATATTTCTGATTAACTACCTGCTGCGGTTGATTCACAAATCCCTCATTCTGCGTCTGTGGATTGAAGTTTTGATTTGGGCCATTATTATTCTGAATATTTTTACACTCATTTTTCCAATGTCCAAGCTTTCTGCATCCATGACAAGGAAACTTTTTCTTTGCATCCGCTTTGCTCATTCGTCCCTTTTGTTTACTACTACTTGCCACATTATCACTCTGACTCTGCCCCTTTGTCTGTCCGCTTATTTGACCATCTAAATGTATTCCTTGCTGCTCTACCAATTTCACTTGTGCCCACATCTTTTCTTTCAGCTTCTTATGCCTATCCTCAATGTCATCACCACAATACTAAGCATACTTCAATAGCTCAACTATGGTCTTCCTTTGCCAACAAATATTATGCTGTTGAATCATCTGATTAATCCCAGGTTTAGTCTTTTAACAGATCGATACACAAAATGTCCCATATCCTAATCTCCAATACCCTCGAATCCACTATACTGCTTGAATGCCTGCCTTTTGTAATAGGCATGAACAGATTCATTTGGCTCTCGAGTAGTTCTATCTATTTTTATCCGATTGGTTTCTTTTGGAGGTATCTTTCCTTTCAAAAATGTAATTACTTGATGATATTTCCTCATTACATCATCTGAAGGTGCTCCTGTTTTTGAATCTCTTGGATATTCCTCACTAGGCCAATCTACTGTTATCTTACATTCTGTCCATAAGTCTACAGGCACCACTATATCAAATAAATCATCTAAATCTTTCAACAAAACTTTCAATACTTTCACAAATCTTTAAACTTGCTTATATCATTCAACTGGGTTCTCTCTCAACTTTGGGAACTCGTTTGTAAATGACAAAATATCTTGTCGAGTCCATGGAACATGTACGTATCCTCCGCCAGGTACCTCTCTCATAGGGCACAATCTTGCTACTTTCCCTTTTTCTTTCATTAGATATGCAGTAGATGCTTCCTTTGCCTGTGCTTCCTTTTTCCTTAGCCATCTCACTCTCCACTTATCAATGTCTCCCCATTTCTGCAAAATATTCAATAATTCTTTCACTTGCAATTTTCTTCATGACACATTCATATTTTCCAAATCCTTGTCAGTAAACTCCACTCAGTAAGGCTTCTGTAATACCTTTGATCTCCCTATCACTATCCAAATCTCAGAGGATAGTTCGGTCAATTTCTCATGACACAGCCTTGCATTTCTTGTTATACTCCTGCATACAAACAACAATTCTTCTTAATCATACTTGTTCAGTCTATCTATTCCCACATTTCCAGCAATCAATTCTTCCAATTCTACTTTTAATTTATAAATATCTAATATTTTGGGAGGTAAACTCTGTTTTTCAATTCCTTACGCCCATCTCTCCAAATCTTCTGGGGTTACTGATGTGGCACTCCTTATTCCCGAGGATGTTACTGTCCTTCCTTCCTTTGAACTGCTAGGTAAAACTCTTTTTGGGGTTTCACTCAAATTGTCTCTTATCGGTAAATCCATTAATGAAATTAGTGAATCACACTGACTAACTTGGCCATCAGTTATTATGATTTCTTTTCTGGGAGTATTTAAAGGCATTATTTATTTATTTTATTTATTTATTTTATTCGATTTATATAGCGCGTTATAACCCAGGGGTCTCTAAGCGCTTACGCATTACTGTAGCTGGTGTTTTTGGACAATTTACTTTATCTCCATCCAAAGGAACACCAGGACCTATAGTTACAGATATTGTCAATGCTTCAGGATTAACATTTAATTGGGAAATTTTCTGTATTAATTCTTCCCTATTTTTATTCAAAGCTTATTTTTCCTTGTCATGCAGTACTCTATTAAGTGTTGGGTCACGTACAATCTGCAGAATCAATGGAGTTCCTTAAACTGGAGCACTTGGGATAACTTTACTTGGTCCTTCAGGATATGGTGGAGGGTTTTTATTCAAAATGACCTCTAATAATTCATGCTCTGATTCTCCATATCCCGTCACACTCAAATGGTTTGTTTTCTCTTTACACTTACTCTCCATTTATTTCTCAGCCATTAATACAGGATACAACCCTTCTGATACCATTGTGTTTCTCCATAGTTTCATTTGTTCTTCTTGCGTCCCATGCATACCTCTAGTATAATAACCAGGACATCTTATCTTTGACCCTTTTCTCTCTCAAATGACTCAGTCTTCATTCTTTTAATGCCTCATACTGTGTTAATCTAGGGCTTGGTTTCAATTCATACACCTGCATCCTCAAATTCTGTAAAATTCTTCCATTAAAAGGTACATGCTCTGGAAAAGCTAAGACACCATCATCTTTTGTGCATTCTATCCAATTCTCCATCCATAAACACATAAGATAAACTTTCTCCATCATCATAAATGAAGCAGGCATTTTAGGGGGAGGAATAGGTATTCCCTCCCTAGTTAAACGGGTTTCTCTTTTTTAAAGAAATGTTTATTCTTATGAATGAATGACTTTTTCTTCTTTTCTCCATAAATTTTTCTAGACACTCAGTGAATAAAACAATAATCCGCAAATTCTCGATTTTCCCTGACAGGATTTCTCACACCAAGAGTCAAACGAGAATTGAGCAGACACATTTTTCACTATTCAATCAAAATATAGTTCTTTTTCAGGCTTCCAATCAGGCTTCAGGTCACGAACATAATTTGACCAATGCTAGCGCGGCCTTTTGAATGACGTCAGCTCTATTCCCTACTACTGACCCCTCCTTTTAAATCTGCGTTTGTCACACACCCGCTGTTTCCACCAATCCCAGGGCGGCTCACTGTGACGTTAGTGCGACTCCGGCGACTGACCCTCCCTTCACAAGGTAATACGTAAACTTCTTTTGCTCTATTTTCATAAAAATAAATTCATTAACAACATATAAACATGTGTTACTCTGTCTGTTTCACTAAATCAAAGGATAGTTAACTTTTTTTTACTGCAAGTAAAACCTTCAGCTCATTCTTCTTTCGAGTAAGACCTTCTGTTTACTTTTCATATACTGCAAGTAAAATTTTCTGTTTTACTTCTCAATCAAGCTCGGAAGAACCTGTTACTCCTTTGGTGTTACCCTTACTAGGTTATATAACACAAAGTTTCACCAGCAAACTCTCTGCTATCAACCACTTTTACTTTCATACAAAATAGTCCTTAGTTCAACTCTGCCAGCCCAACCTAGCTTCTCAGTGTTATTCCAACAGACGAGTAACCTCACTTGAGTGTGGTTTCTATCGCCACCCGCTATTCAATTTCCCGGGAATTCTGGACAACATAAAACAAAACATAACATAAACAAATACTCAAAAATCAATACTTATCACCAAACTAGTCAATACTAACCATAGCTCTGCTACCAGAAAACGGATCCAGCACTAGGTAATCTAACACCACATACTCACCTGGGCCCATACATTTATTCACAACACATTGGCAATAACCACTGGGGTCATGTTTTTATAATCCTCAAGATTAGTTATTTCTAGTCCCTAACTAATCTTTCACTTATCAAAAGTTCTTTCCTCTGGTCAATGGACCATTAGTTGTAATTAGTTGATGGTGAAATGACATAAAATGTAAATATACTTACACATTGGAAATGATCAAAGAGTCGGATGTCTTTCAATATGTTATCTTAGAGTAAAATTCATGAGAACCACTTACACAGCACAGAATAAACTCCGTCTCTCACAGGAAAGAAGACTCAAATATTCAATCAAGATATGTTCATTTATACCCTGCAATGACACTGCATGAAAGGGACAGGATAGAGAGAAAAGCACATAAGCGCAAATACAGATATAATAAAGTTACCAAGTATGGTGTGGAATACAACTCCCAGGCCTAGGAATTGGAAAGGGTCCCCCAGGAAAGGACTGGCGAGCAAAGGCTTCAGGACAGGAATCAGAACAGGACAGATGACCTTTCTATCTCCGACCCTTGCATAGCACCCCTCTCTGACACTCTCTTCCTCCTCGAGATTCTTCCGCTATCTTCTTCTAAATTAATTTGCTTAAGATAATTGGTTCAGTAATTCGTTTATTCTTCAGCATCTCAGTCTGGTACTTCTCTGTGCTCTTAGACAGCATCCCGGTCTCTAGCTTCTCTAGTCTGACTAACTAACTAATGCTACCTCAATTATACCTATCTGTATACTAGAACCACCCATTAATGTTTCAAATTTATGAAACTCATAACGACTTGCTTTATTGTCGAGTTAGCTGTTTCCCTTTTGGCACTTTTAGCAGATTTTCAATCAACAATTCTCTTTTGCTAAGTTAACCGTTATGTGGTTGCTTACGTACAGCGCCACTGGAATTATGTGTCAGGAGAGGGCCACGTTATGTGTCAGGGCTGAGTAAATTAGGCAGCAAGAAAAGGCAATTTTTTGAGGGGCAATGAGGCACATATTGTAATAGTATTACTTCATTATTTCGTCATTTTTAGGTCTTGCCTAGCATTGTAGTGCATGCTCTGCTCGCTTTGCGAGGCATATTGTAGTGGGGTATGTTTTAGAAATGGTATTGAAGCCCCGCCCATATTTTTCATTGGCTGGCGTCATCGTCCATGGTAAATGCTGGATTTTCATTGAAAATGAGGCTTCTTAGTCCCTCCTTGTTACCGCCATGTCTCCTTTTGGGACAGCCCAACAGATTAGATCCTTTACTTGTGTCCTAACTCGGGAGCTCCCATTAGCAGTTTACAGAGCTATTTTAATGTGTACAGTACTGCAGAACACCAGCAATGGTGGCCGCTTCATGTATTAGCAGCGCGCCATGAATGCTTTCACTCTGGCTGCTTACTTCCGCCCCCAGCACTCGCAGATGCCGGCAATCGCAAATCATAATGGCATACAACACCATTAAGTAGGTAAAGGAAAAAGCGCAACATTTTCATGTAAATTAGATGTCAACTCGCTCTCTCGCCGCACCATACATCTTGATGTACTTTACTGTCTGCATTCACTTGCAGCTGCATGGCTTGCGCATCTTTTTGAACATGGGCGGCACATTTTAATAAAGCACAGCCCTCATGTTGATGTTATGAAAGTGGGTTTCATGCTGCAAGCAGAAAGTTTATGCTTCAGTCCGGCGCTCACTTTGATATTATCAACACAGGCGCCGTGCTTTAATAAAGCGTGGCACGCTTGTTTTTAGGTCTCGCCTACGCAGCGTTCATGAGCTGCATAGGCAAAATGACCTATTCCTATCGCTTTGGCTTTTCAGCCAAACACGTGCACGAGTTCCATTGCATTTAATGGCAACGCGTGCACGTGAGGCGATTCACTTGCGGGAGCGCACACCACCAAATAGTAGCAATTTTAGCTCCCGCAAGTGAATAGCACAGCCTCCCTCCGCCCCCTTGCTGCTGCGCGAGGCACGCACGCCTTCCACTTCTGTTGCATGCTTGTTTATGTTTCTGAATGATAATGGGTTAGAGCAGCAGCAGCTCTGTCTGCTGACATGTCAGGCTGCGGCGGTTGTGTTTCTGCCTACTCATCAGCACACATTGTGTTATTCCATTTATGCCTCCTCAGCTCTAATGCGATCGCCAACATTTCTGCCCACCTTCCACCCTCTCCCCCTTCTGCCCTCCGGCGCAGGCTGTCCTGACGTCACCGAGAGCCGCATGCCTCCCTCGGCCCGCTCTTGCTCTTAATGAGGCAATAGACAAATCATTTCAGATACGTACATTTTATATAGCTCTTTCAGCTGATTTTTGGCCTGTTTCTGGGCGCTCGGGATATTGGCAGATAAGCAAGATTCAATTGAACTTGCACATCGGAATGAACAATTTGTTTAAGGGAAGGCCTTGCAACGACGGAAGCATTGCACCCTTGGCGACGAGGAGTCCTCAAGATACCTTACAGAAAATAAACTGAGGGATAGGGAAATAAAGTGTTTTGCCTTTGATCACACAAAGAGGTGAAATGAGGAGCTGACATTAGAATTCACATCCAAATATGGAGTCTGTATCCAACTATCCAAGGAACGGGGGAGATTTCGCAGGCCATGCCTCCGGGGCTTGAAAAATTGGAGCCAGACCTTCTTATAAAAGCACAGTAGCTTAAACAAGACATACATTTGCAAAATCTTGGGGAGAGGATGTGGTCCGTCGGCTAGACTGCTGACTTTGGTGCTGGAAACTTGGGTTCGAGCCTCGGGCCGTGTCCACATCCTGTAATTCCATTTCCTTATGTTTCACTACATTTGCGTGTGGCACAGAACGACCAGTATAGCCAGTAAAGGGCGTGCCTCGGCATTGGCATGCTATATGTGTTGGGGGAGCAGCATCCAGCTGCTCAGCCCCGCTCACTCAAACTGATCACACATTCAAACCATGCATACACGAACATTCCAATGACATCACACACACAGGCTGAGCAGCCGAGAAGGAGAAGACCAGAATATAACAATATGACTCTATGATATCTATACATTTCCACTACGGTTTTGGAGAGGGGCTATTCAAATTTTCCGTTGTACTAGTGGTTAGGTATTTCAGCCTTCATGCCTGTTCAGGCATTGAGTCCCCCCTCGCTGCCTCGGTCTACTGGTATTACATTTTTATGGGCCTACTGAGTCTTTCTTCTTTCTCCCATTTTTCCCTAATACTGATAATACGTGTTGGGGCCCTCTAAGTATTTTTTCTGGGTCTCATCTTTCCCTTGTATCCGTGGTTGGCTATGCCGGTAGACATGCTTGGGTAAGCAATGAGAGCCTACCTTGCTCCCTGGGACTACTGAACACGTGTGGGCACCCCTTAAGTATTCCTGCTATGGGTGGGAGTCCGTTAAGTATTTCTTCTGTGTCTCATCTTCCCTTGTATTCGTGGTTGGTTATGCCAGTAGACATGCTTGGGTGAACAATCAGAGCTTGTTTTGCCGGTAGTTGCCTTTCCTTGTGAACTCGGTCACCACTGGGACCTGCAGGCTCTGTAGCATCCATCCTGGAAGTACAAACATGTACCTTCATGAAAGCGAAGACTTTGAAGAGGTTAGTGTCCAGTGACCGAGGTTTGTCTCTTAAGCTCGACATCGGTGTGAGAAGTTGGCCTGATATGTGATGTCCACGATTCTAGTGGGCACCCTGTATCAGTCCAAACAACCCTTATGGTGATGGTTGTAAAGTCAACCTTATAGACCAGCTATCCTAGAGGTAGCATGGACAAAGCAATCTTAGGCTAAAACTTCAGAGGGCATGTAAAGCCAGCTGTTTTACCATATGTAACCCCTTGAATACCAAATGAAAGGACACTACACAGGATATATATAAAATATATATGTATTTATTTCTAAACAACCCCTCTGAGCTCTTTATGAGATCAGAGGCACAAGCACATAACAAGATACTTAACTATCATACAATAAGTTGCACAAAATACAGTAGAGCCCTAGGGGCACTTCAAACCATATATTAAAATAGTGGTATAAGAACCACGTCACGAACCAAGGATAGGCCTAGGGCCTGGGGAATCGCTGGGGCTACACTGTACTAAAAAGGATAGGAAGTAGGAGGCCCACGGGAGGCATGTGCAGTGTCTTTACACACACGCAAATTACCATGGAGTTAGAATGGGAACGAAAGAATTGGAAACTAGTTCTTTTTGATCACTTCCGGATGGACTAGGAGAAAGCTACTTGAAAGTTAGACACTAGGATAGTTAATAGCCACAGGAGCACCAGAGTACTCGCGTTACCTCACCCACAGGAAGCGGGTGCATAGGTGTCTAAGTGTGTCGGGTTTCGTCGCTGAATCCTATGGAGCCTTGGAGAAACATGCTGCAGGCGACCAGGAGAGAAGTGTCCGGTTGGATCCAAGTGCGGATCGAGGATGAAGAGTACCTGAAAGCAGAGGGGACAGAGTCTGGGTCACTAGCCAGTGACCAGGAAGGAACCAGGAAGGAACCAGGCGATGTTGTGAAGCAATCAGGTGATGTCATGAAGCTTGTCTCTGCAGCCACGTGGACCAGGAGGCGTCGACGACAACCAGGAGTCAGGCACGGACTGTCCCACAAAGGCTCTCGCTGTCGGCGGTGTCGGCTTCCGGATTGGAGTCGACAAGCCTTGGCTAAGGCAACCCACGCAGGAATCGAAGATGGCTTCTTAATCAAACCAGCAAGGTCTGATGGGCTGCTCCTTTTCAGGGGAGCAAGGGCCAGTCTGTAGCAACCAGACAAGCAGTGTAGATTCAAGTTTTCATTGTCACAGAGGCCACTAGCCAACGGGCAAGCGACCGGACAGACGCGTCGAGCAGGAAAATGCAAAAGGGCCCCACGCAGCACTCGTGGAATGTGGAGGGATGATCTTTGGTGCAGATGATGCTCGGGCTGGGGCTTCTCAATTCCCAATGCACAACTTTGAGGGTGCCTCAAAAGTTGCACGGAAAGCAATTCACTGGCTTTCCAAGATGGCCGGTCCCACGTTTCGCGTCGCCTCCACGGGTCTCAGGTTTGCTGTGGCTGTGGATCGGGCTTAAAGAAGTCTGGAAGTCTGGGTCTTGTCAGGCTCTGTGTTCAGGCTCCGGCGGGTGCGACGACAAAGCAAACTGTTGATCGCTTGAAGGTGCCTCCTTGTGCAGGGTGGTCACTCCTTGACCACAAGGGAGATTCTTCAGTCTACTATCTTCAAGTAGAACGTCGAAGGTCCAGTGTTTCGTTACAAGTTTCAGTCAGGATTAATCTAAAGTCTTGGGACTCAGCTCCTAACTGTATACCAAATCTAGGGGCTGGATTACATGATAGGTCCCTCCTATGGGTGGGACCAGGGAAGGGGGTGGTAACACTCCTTTCCCTTTGTCCAGTTTCACGCAAGAGCTGGGGTGGGAATGCCCGAGCACCGGTTAGAGCCTGTCTGGGGTGGTGCTAGCACCTCCCAAGACAAGAAACCAATTGTCCAAGCCTCCCTTGCTGGAAGGACTCCCAGCAGCAGGAGGTCAGACTTGTGTCTGTGGCAGCAGCATCCATTTTGTGATGCTGAGGCTCTGGTTAACTTTAACCGGGATTAGTAGGAACAACATGTCTTCTCCCTCTAGAAGGGTGGAATGCTACCCCCGTCGCCAGAACTGGCCAGGGGGTAGTATTCCAAAGCGTATGACACCTTACACGACATGTTTTGATAAAGCCAAACCAGAGTTAGCATTTAACCGTGAGGTTCATAATGAACTTAAGAGTATATGGTATGGCTATATCCTAGAACAGCTATAAGGACACGGTTCCGAAAGCTGCAGACAGGCTCAGCTCATGCTAGAGCCTCATCTCACATAAAACCAAGCACTCTGCCTCCAGGATTGTTAAGGCCTGCCATAGGAGTGACTTATAAGTGTATATGTGTCTAGATATAAGGTTAGATATAGGAATACTATATCTAAGCAAGGGGTGATTACACGACCTTGCCCCAGCTGAGTGATCAGCCAGTTGTGTCAGTTTGGATGGCCAGCCAGGGGTGGCAAAGATATGCTGCAGCCCCTGGTAGGCCTTGGATGCACCTATGCCCTGGGTACCTATAGTACTCTGTATAGGGGCTCATAAGGTGACCCAATTCCCAATTGGTAATGTACCTAAAGTACATGGAGTCCATTTTACAGAGAGAGCAGATAGCCTGGGGCCCTGATTAGCAGGATCCCAGGCCAACTAAGTCGAAAACCAGCTAAACACTAGGCAAAAAATCTGGGGTAACCATAGTCAGGTATCCATCTTTCTACAATCTGCAGACTCCTAACAGATTCGTTTTTTAAAGTGTTATATGTGTACATGTGTTCTTCATTCTGCTCTTTATTATAAATATATTCTTTTAAATAATAAAGTATGTTTGTTTTGGAAATGAACCCGCACGTTAACAGTATCACAAGGGCTTTTGGAATGACTTCAATACAATGAAAAACACAAGAGTAAACATGCTCTTTTTGAGTGCACAGGACGTGCGTGACATTGTCATATGCACACCCTGTCTGTTGTTTGCGCCTTTGGAACCCTGGCAGTGTTACTTGAACTTGATGGTTAGTGATTTGATCAGATTAGGGTATGTTCGGTCGTCATATGCTGAGGCATGGCATTGTGCCTTAGGTTCTGGGATTTTGTAGAATTTAATGTTATGGTATGGTGTTGTTTAGAATATTTTGGGTTTTATGTTTTTGTATTTATGGCACATTAGTAGTGGTGCGTTTGCTGTCGCCGCGCTGTCCGCTTGTTATAAAATCTGGTTTGTGGAAATGTTTGGACCATTTATACAGCGCGTGACTTGCATCAAGGTGCCGGTGCGGCACTAAACAGGGGTTCACTTGCAGTTAATAGGGTGCACAAAGCCTAATGCGAAAGCTGTGTGTGCGTTATTCTCCTTTTCAAAAAACAAGTATTAATTGGGTTCAAAGTGATGGCGGGTGCTTAACAGGTATGATCCTGGAGTGTTTTTGCAACCTCTGCGGCCGCCCACTTCAGATTGTTAGCCACGTAACTCTTGCTAGTGAGTGATCAGTTAATTTTACTCGTAACAAACAAAACATACCAGCTGGAGGTGCTGGGGGCACCACAATATCGATAAAACAAACATTGCACAAACACTTCCACAAGATAAATTGCTTACATTATAAATACAACGTTCCATAGACTCGCCACCACCCCCAGCCCGCCCCCCTGAGTAGAATCATCTGAGATTATCAATATCTATCGATCGATCATCGCACGTAGCTGTGCTTGGTCTTCGTTACTGATAGGACAGTGGAGTCGATGTGTCATAAAGTAACCCCTTATGTCCCAGAGCATCCATTAGAAGTGCAGCCCAGTGCCAGGGTAATAGCAGAGACTCCCCCTTGCCCCCTGTCTTTCCAAGCCCCAGAGTAGAAAAGTACAGACACCTCCAACTCCAGGGCCCCACGGCAGTCATTAGACAGCAATGGATCAAACGTCCCTAGTTTCAACGGAGTGATGCATGCCTGGTGGGGGACAGGAACTGAATTAACTTGACACCTTTCGGATAATGTGGCAGCATTTCAGTCAGTGAAAAGCTTACATCTAATTATAGCTGTCCAGGGCATTCCATTTTTTTAAAAATGTTGCCCATGTTTAGCGGATTATTAAACAAAGACTACGAGGCCCAGAATGGAGAGGAGAACAACAGACTGGTTTAGCTACTCACAGACTACCCCCTCCACTTCCACTCCCCTTTCACTTTCCTCCACTTCCACTCCCCCCTCTCCACCTCCGCTCCCACCACCACCTACACTCCCCCACCACCCCCACACCCCCACTCCCCCTCCCTCCCTACACCTTTACTCCAACCTCCACTCCACTCCATTCCACCCTCCCTCCACCTTTACTCCCACCTCCACCTCCACTCCCTCCTCCCTCCCTACACCTTTACTCCCACCTCCACTCCACTCCCCTCCCTACACTGTTACTCCCACCTCCACCTCCACCTCCACTCCCTCCTCCCTCCCTACACCTTTACTCACACCTCCACCTGCACTCCCCCCTCCCTCCCTACACCTTTACTCCCACCTCCACCTCCACTCTCCTCTCCTTCCCTACACCTTTACTCCCACCGCCACCTCCTCTCCCCCTCCCTCCCTACACCTTTACTCCCACCTCCACTCCCCACACCTTTACTTCCACCTCCACTCCCCCTCCCTCCCTACAACTTTACTCCCATCTCCACTCTCTCCTCCCTCCCTGCATCTTTACTCCCACTCCCACCTCCACTCCCCCTCCCTCCCTACACCTTTACTCTCACCTCCACTCCCCTCCCCTCCCCCCTCCCTCCCTACACCTTTACTCCCATATCCACCTCCTTTCCCCACCTCCCTCCCTACACCTTTACTCCCACCTCCACCTGCACTTCCCCTCCCTCCCAACACCTTTACTCACACATCCACCTGCACTCCCCCCTCCCTCCCTACACCTTTACTCCCACCTCCACTCTTCGCTCCCTCCCTACACCTTTACTCCCACCTCCACCTCCTCTCCACCTCCCTCCCTACACCTTTACTCCCACCTCCACTCCCCAAACCTTTACTCCCACCTCCACTCCCCCTCCCTCCCTACACCTTTACTCCCACTCCCACCTCCACTCCATCCTCCCTCCCTACATCTTTACTCCCACTCCCACCTCCAGCTCCACTCCCCCTCCCTTCCTACACCTTTACTCCCACCTCCACCTCCACTCCCGCCTCCGTCCCTACACCTTTACTCCCACTCTCACCTCCATCTCCACTTCACTCCCCCCTCCCTACACCTTTACTCCCACCTACACTCCCCCTCCCTCCCTACACCTTTACTCCCACCTCTACCTGCACTTCCCCTCCCTCCCTACACCTTTACTCCCACATCCACTTCCTCCCTCCCTACACCTTTACTCCCACATCCACACCCCTCCCTCTCTACACCTTTACTCCCACCTCCACTCTCTCCTCTCTCCCTACACCTTTACTCCCACCTCCACCTCCACTCCCCCTCCCTCCCTACACCTTTACTCCCAATTCCACTCCCCCTCCCTCCCTACACATTTTCTCCCACCTCCACCTCCACTCCCCTCTCCCTCCCTACACCTTTACTCCCTCCTCCACTCCCCCTCCTTCCCTACACCTTTACTCCCACCTCCACTCCCTCCTCCCTCCCTACACCTCTTCTCCCCTTCACTTCCTTTCCACTCCCATCTCCACTCCCTCTACCCACTCACCCCCTCCCTCCACCTCCATTGCCCCTTTGTCCAACCCCTCCCTCCCTACACCACCAATCCACCCTCCCCCCTTCACCTCCCCCCCCTCTCCCCTCCCCCCACTGCACCCTTCCATGCATAAACAAAATACTAGAACACATTTTTGGTGTTAATTCTGGTTTTTATTAGGAAACTTCAGTTGTATATAATGTTTTCTAAGTTATATATAAGTTGACAAATAGTTATAACACTTTTTTAATTATAACATAACTTTTAAACATGCTGCACAACATTCACAATGTTCTGCAACACATATTATGAACGTTAACAAAGCAAATAGCTCTCTTTAAGCCCTTATACGGCCCCAAAGGCGAGACCTATCGACTATGCCAATGCTTGTTTTAAACTGCAGTTCTAAGAGCTCGGTGAAACTAAACGACTACCTTTCGCTCTTTCGAGAGGCTGTGAAGTCCGGGTAGCCTGTGTTCTGTTTCCGCCCCGTAAGTCGTGTTCTCTGTTCATGAGGTTTTTGCAAGCTCAGTAAATAGTAGCAAAGATTAATCTATTTCAGAAAGATTTGTTGTATATACATTTAATTAAACTCAGAGATGCAGACCGCATCAAGTTACACTGTGAGGCCCTGACACCATTTATGCTTAAAATAAACACTCAGTTGTCATTTTAATCAAGTCCAGACATTCTTTTCCGACACCCAGATTTATTTGAAGGACGATCGAGTGTCTATTCTCTTTTCAGAGACAACTGCAAGCCTGGAGTTCTGTTTGTTTAAGTCTTCTGTACTGAGGCTTCGGGAAACATTTCTGGCATGATCGCTCGATCGTCTTCATTGTTGTGAGGTCTGTGAGTGCTGTGATGCATGTACCAGTGTCTGTACTGTTTGTTGAGGAGTGAGATTTATTCTTTCTAGCATATTTAACAACATTCTTTTTTTTTTATATTTCTTCTTACCAAAATTAATTTTTACCTCAATTAAACATTTCTCGATTTCACTCTTAGATGACCCTCTGTTGTTGGCATGTATATTGTGGGGGGGAAGCAAAGCGCACTGTGTTGCCTTCTGTATTTGGGGAAGGTGTGCTCTCACGCTAAAGCAGAGCTCCAGATTTATTCCTATTTTGGTTGGTGGCGTTGACGCGGGAATGATTGTGCGACCTTCCATACAATTTTCCTAGGCTTCCTTCCAAAACCTCTCATGCTTTGCAAGTGCCACTAAGAGTTTGAGCTATTGGCATTGAAAGTCAAAACGCCTTTTTTATATGTGTTGCTTTAAAAAAACACATAAATAAAAGGTATTGTCATTGAAAATGCTTGTTAACCTTGGTATCACTGTCTGGGCATTGGTTGCACCTCATTAGTACCACTTTAATACCCAAACATAGAAATAAGCAACAGAAATGTGACCAGTCCAGCTGTGCACAGGGACCTCGATTGCACTGCAACATCTGTCACTGCACTTTTAGTAACTATTGAACCGCTTGAGCTAGAAACAAAGGGGCATATTCACAATAGAATGGCGGAGAGCAGTGTTATGACACAATTGGTAACACAGCGCTCTGGCATTCTGCAAATGCAAGGATTTACATTAATACGGCACACCTCTGTGTTTTTCCTAGCTCTACCGCTAAACTTAGCTGCCTAGCACCAATGCAGGCACCCATGCACCATAGTGCGAGAGTGCCTGTGTTTCAGGATATGATTGTTCTTGTAAAGGAAGGTGTCCCTTCTAGGCATGGGCGGAAAATCCGTTCCGCTCGCGGATTTTGCGGATTTTCGGGAAATCCGCAATCCGCGAGATTTGCGAATTTCCTGCAAAATCCGCAAATCCGCGAGCAGCGGATTTTGCTCGCACTGCTCGCACTGTTCGCGTGAGTTCGCGCCCCGCGAATAAGTGCGAAATTGCAGAAATACGATCTAAGCAAAACTGAAAGTAACTACTTACCAGGTTCAAAAGTTCAGGCACATCATTAGTAGCCATTTCCTGTAGTGCTTCCTGAGGGGCCCCTCCAGAGTTCAGTTGCCAGTTGAAACTATTATGTGACCCTGCTCTGAACCTCAGAATAGTTACACATATGCCACAAAGGTCATGAATTACAGCTAAGGGAGACAAGCAGGAGCCAGGCTGGAAGTTAAAATCCATTAATCAGCCCCTAATTCATTATTGTCAGTTGGGGCAGGGCAGGTGTTGTAACTAATTTTGCAACAATGAAAGCACTTAGCAAGTGCAAAAGATCACTAATCAGGGCGCACTAAGGAAGCAGGTGCCAGCTAAAAAAATATTCTGTGACACATTAATCAGCCCCAAATTAATTCAGGTCACTTGAGGCAGGGAAGGTGTGCTTTGCTTTGCCGAAAATAATGTACACTGGACAACCAGAGGGTGTGGTGATGAAACAGAGGGTGGCATGGGTGGGCCAGAGGGTGGCATGAGTAGTCAGAGAGTGGCAGTGGTGACAGAGAGTGGCAGTGATGAAGAAGAGTGTCCCAAACAGGTTGGACACGTAGAAACAACAAGTTCGCAAAACTTGCGACCCGACAGGTAAGTTCGCAAATTGCGAAATTGTAAAAACCCTCGCGAACTGGCAGAAACACGGGCGAACACAAAAAAAAAAAAAAATCCGCAAATTCGCGGGAATTCGCGGATTTTGCGGATTGCGAGTTCGCAAATCCGCAAATTCGCGGATTGCCAATCCGCAAAATCCGCTCATGCCTAGTCCCTTCCTGCACATAAACAATTATTAATGTCAATTTGTAACTTCTATGTGTGCTGTAGAATGCAGCACATAATAGAAGTTGCAACTCGCCATTATTTATTGATTGTTTATGTGCAGGAAGGGACACCTTCCTGCACTTGAATAATCCCTAATGTTGATTTGCTCTTTCTATGTGTGCTGCAGAATGCAGCACACATAGAAAATTCATAATTTCTCCTCATTGCAACAGTTTAAGACCAGGTTTTCCCTGGTCATATTTTTGGAGCTTCCCCATGTTTACGCCAGCCTTGTAAATAGGAGGCAGTGCCAAAAAGTGTTGTGGTGAAACGCCCACAGCAACACCCATTGCCCGCCCCTTTCACGCTAAGTGCTGTGTGAATAGGGGCTTTATTTACAAAGCAGTATTATTAACCCATGTTAAGTGGCTTAACACTGCCTTGTAAATGAGGCAAAGGGGTTATTGCCACCAGAAGGTCAAAAAAGTGAACTTCTGGAGGTGATAAACCCTTGCAAATATGTCCCAAAATATATTATGTTAAAACCTGCAGATTATGTGGCACATAATGGATTATGTGGCAAATGCAGCAAATCTATAACAAAGTAAAAAATGTCAACGGCTGAGAATCTCATAATTCCATTAGCCCTGATTATGTAATATTCATTACGTTTTCTAAGTTGGTATTGAAGGCCTCGTTGGGTATGCAAACAAATATTGAGTCCATCTGTGTAGTTCAAGTGGCTGATCTCATGTTGTACTAATTCAGTGCAAATCCCTACCAGGAATAGAGATTTTTCGGCAGGTCAGGTATTTATGTAGTAAAGGACCAATGATACAACCTTGTTTTAAACCAATAAAGATTTGATTTCTAGGAGTAAGAGCAGATCCTTTTGATAGTTTCATTGGAACGCAGGTCTTGTTGTGTGGCTTTATCGCTAAATGTAATAGAGTTTTATCTATTCCCAAGCATTTCGTCTTTTTCCTTGATGATTTCTGTGAATTTTATTAAAGGCTGTAGCGTAGTTTATGAAGCAGGCCAATTGGGTGGTTCCTTTCCCCTCTAAAGTTGTTCTATTGAGAAAATGCATGGTCAATACGTTGTCACGTATTGAAATTGCTAGCCTGAAGCCTGTTTGACATCATTTGGTATTATCTTCTACCCTTTCTAATAGTTTGTCTTGTGTGGACACAGCATTTAGCAGGGGTATGAAACAACACTTTTCAGGATTGTGTTTTGGTCCCTTTTTATGAATTGGTTTACATTATGATCCTTGCATTATTTTCCTTATGTTCCAAATTTAAGATTTTTGAAAATAGTTGGTACAATATTGTACTCCAAACGGGCAGATTGTGCTTTGCGCTCATTATGGAAATACCGTTTGGTTCAGACGCTCTTGACAGTTGGCATATAATATTTTGTATGGTTATATCCTTACAGTTCATAGATAGACTTCTTGAAGCCATAAGTATATTCGTGAATGACTAATGTTTACTAATTGCAGATAGTTTTCCAATAAATTGGTTCCATTTTCTGCATGAAATATTGCATTCAAATGATGTCTTGTAACGTGCTGAGCACAGACTTATTAGAATCCAAAACTTCCTATAATCATTTATTTGAAGGGATTCTTGTAAGACTGCCCATAGACCATTATGTTTGGGCTTTAACCCTTTAAATGCGGGCTAAATTTTCCCGCAGCTTGGGAAAATTTCACACGTGCACAAATCAGACATATGACGGACGTCCGATGCACATGCCACACTTGACATCGTACGGCCAGGGTCCGTTCGAAACATCTAAAGGGTTAAAATGTTGGACACTGATTTTTTCAAATCGTATTTTACATTTTTTGTCTTTCACAGTTATGTTGGTAATGAATTAAGAGCAATTTTTATGCAGTTTTCCTACAAAAAAATCATGTGCTATTATGAATTTTGTCCAGGTGTTCTGAAATTAACTTTTCCTCATACTTCAAATTGTTGTGATTTTGCCTCATATGCTGCCAGTTCTTATTCTTATGTCCCTTTTTTTAAAACAGTTGCAGCATAACTTACAAAGGGGGGCAGGAGAGAGGGGGCAGGGGCATGCAATGGGCCAGGCAAGGCAGGAGGCAGTGGATAGGTGTCTGCACATGGAAAACGGAGGGCAAGGTGGCAGGTCAGCAGCAACAAGCTGACCATAGAGGGCAGGTGGGATGGGCACTGGAAACACAATACACCATGGAGGGCAACAGTGAGACTATAATGGCATACACACAGACAACAGAGGGAAGGTGGGGGGTTATTGGCAGTTAGCTTACCACACAGGTTAGTTTGGATGGGCTGTAGCAGCACAGAAGACATGCATGACAAGTGGGAGGGTTAGTGGCAGCACAATGGTAATGGTGGGCAAATGGGAGGGGGCAAAGGCATGCACTAAAGACAATTGGGGACAAATGGGAGGGGTAAAGGCTGAACACAAACAAGAGAGGGTGGGGCGGGCTTCACAGCAGACCATGCAGGGCAGGCAGGAGGGGTAGCTGCATCACAACAGACAATGGAGAGCAGAAAGGAGTTCCAGAAAAAGTACCATGGGGAACAGGAGGGAGAGGGTAGAGGCATGGAACTCAGACAGGCAGGGTGGAGGTGAAAGGAACAAGAAGCAGTCATCTGACCATGCTAGGAAGGTGGGAGGGACAGTGGCAACTCAATAGAACACTCAGATTAGATAGGAGGGACAGTGGCAGGACCATGGAAAATGATGGGTAAAAATGTGGGAGCAGGGGCATGCACAGAGACATTGGTAAGCAGGGGGAAGGTGACTAGGGGCAGCAGCTAAGCACAGAGGCTAAGCAGTGAGGCAAAGACAGGGCATAGAAATGGGCATCAGAGGGCAGGAAGACTGGGCAGGGATATCAAGCTAAATGGAGTGGAGTGGCAACACATCAGACCATGCAGGTCAGGAGAGAAGGAGCTGGTGCATGGACTTGGACAATAGAGTAGGGAGGAGGTGAATGGGGTAGCAAGCTAACTGTTCAGGGCAGGCTAGAGGGGAAGTGGCAGATCAATGGCAACAAAGGGCTGTAGTGAGGTAGCGGGGGCATGGACCTGGGCAATAGACAGCAAGAGGGGGCACGAGCAACATGTTTGAGTGGAGGCAGCACAATGCTATGTCCTGCATTTAATGTGAATTCCTTTTGGATTGGCATTTGATTATCAGACTGCTGCTGTTTCACAGTATACTAAATTGTGACCATTTCAAACTGTTCTTCATGAAACTGTCCTTTTTCTACTGCTCGCGCAATGATGTGCATTTCTAAAAGTACTGCTGTATGTCATGCTTGTTTGTATTTTAATTTAGGACGACAGTTATATTTGTAAAACAATTTAGTCTGTATCTCCTCTTGTATGGCTGTCTAGATTGCTTTCAGTGCTTGCATATTTTAAATATATTTTATTAACTTTTTCAATGGACGTATAAGACCATTAAATTCAAATTATGCATTAGCAGTAAGCATGGGCGAATTTTGCGAATCTCGCGTTCGCGAATTTTGCGGATTTACGAACTCGCAATCCGCAAAGTCCGCGAATTCTCGCGAATTTGCGGATTTTTTTTTTTGTGTTTGCGCGGGTTTCTGCCAGTTCGCGAGGGTTTTGTACAATTTCGCAAATTGCGAACTTACCTGTCGGGTTGCAAGTTTCGCGAACTTGTTGTTTCTACGTGTCCAGCCTGTATGGGACACTCTTCTTCATCACTGCCACTCTCTGTCACCACTGCCACTCTCTGACTACTCATGCCACCCTCTGGCCCACCCATGCCACCCTCTGTTTCATCACAGCACCCTCTGGTTGTCCAGTCAGTGTACATTATTGTGGCAACGCAAGCACACCTTCCCTGCCTCAAGTGACCTGAATTAATTTGGGGCTGATTAATGTGTCATAGAATATTTTTTTAGCTGGCACCTGCTTCCTTAGTGCTTCCTGATTAGTGATCTTTTGCACTTGCTAAGTGCTTTCATTGTTGCAAAATTAGTTACAACACCTGCCCTGCCCCAACTGACAATAATGAATTAGGGGCTGATTAATGGATTTGAACTTCCAGCCTGGCTCCTGTTTGTCTCCCTTAGCTGTAATTCAGGACCTTTGTGGCATATGTGTAACTATTCTGAGGTTCAGAGCAGGGTCACATAATAGTTGCAACTGGCAACTGAACTCTGGAGGGGCCCCTCAGGAAGCACTACAGGAAATGGCTACTAATGATGAGCCTGAACTTTTGAACCTGGTAAGTAGTTTCAGTTTTGCTAAGATCGTATTTCTGCAATTTTGCACTTATTCGCGGGGCGCGAAGTTGTACTGGGAAGCCGCGAACTCACGCGAACAGTGCGAGCAGTGCGAGCAAAATCCGCTGCTCGCGGATTTGCGGATTTTGCGGGAGATTCGCGAATCTCGCGGATTGCGAATTTACCGAAAATCCGCAAAATCCGCGAGCGAAACGGATTTTCCGCCCATGCTTAATTAGCAGGAGGTTGTCAGCAGTTAGTTACAAAACAAAATCATGGCACACAGCTCTTGTTCCACAATGTTTCTACTCTTTATAACAACTGACAATAAAAGCACCCAGAGTAGCAACAGACAGAGTTATAGGCTGTTCATTTTTCTTTTTCCTTAAGATCCCTCATTATTGTCCTGTGCAACTCCACCCAGTGTCTTTACCACCAAAAAATGTTGCACCTTAACAACATTGCTTAGCTCAGTGAATGAGTAATTGAGGACATGGGTCACACATACCCAGTCAGTCAGTCAATCACTTTTATTCGATTTTTGAAAATCATAAAAAGACACAGGGTACATATCACAAAAAGGGCAATAAAATGGAACAGTAAATAATTTTACATAATATATCATACATCATACTTCATACATCATACATCAGACCAACAAATTTCATTGATTCTTAAAAGATGTGCATATACAAGTTATACATTGTGCTAAGTTAGCCTGAGTAAAAAATCTATTCATATAAAAGATTTAAAACATCACAATATGTTAAAATATTTTTAAAAAATTCGAATATGTCCATGTTTTCCTTTGTTGCGTCTTTTGTTTATACGGACTCCTGCTACTAGAAATTTTGCAACATGGAAAGTTAATCGTGCATTGTGCAAAAGTTGCAAAAATAAGAGTGCTGGCCTAACCTGTGAAAAGCCAGTCTCTCGAAGGATTGGTAAAAGATATTTTCTCCTGATTTGTGCGTAGTGATCACAGAACATAATGAAGTGTAAAGTGTCCTGAGGTGAAAAGTGATCACAGTCGCAAGGGTTTGCATTATCAGGTGTATCCCTTCTAGTGTAGGTGCCTAACAAAAAGTGTATCAAGCTTAAACGAAATCCAGTTAAAAGAAAACGGTGGAACGGTTTATTAACAAAGACCAGGTAGGGTTCTGGGCCTGGGACAATGATAAGGGCATAATTTCTTCTAACAGTGGGTTTTTTAAGCTCTATTTCCTCCCGTTCTGCTGAAAAAGTACTTATCAATGATGTTTTTATCATCTTGACGTCTTCCCTTTGAATGCTATCGGGGGAATCAAAAAGATCAGTGCGTCCCACCTGAGATAACATAGTTCTTACATAAAACAGCCATGGTATCTTTAGAGCTCCATCCATAGCCAAGCAGTCTTTGAGGATTTGAGGATTTAAAGAGATTTCCTCATTTAGCCAAGTTTTTAACCAGGAGATTACAGGAGCAGATTTTATGAGGTCTGAAACAAACCCAGCGCCTAACTCTGAATGGATGGTAAAAGTAGGGGTAGACTGGGGGACGTAAAGTAGTGACCTTAAAAATCTATTTTCCGCCCTCTGGATGTTAACTGGGTTAGTATATCCCCATATTGAGGCTCCATAAGTGGCGATTGCTAGACATTTAGCATTATATACCTTGAGAATAGCTTCCATTGGACGTGACCCCATTCTTTTGGCGAAGTTCAAAAGTGCTGCGGCGGATCTAGAAACTGCATTTAATTTGGACTTGTGTTGAGTGCCCCAGTTTCCTTTGTCATCAAAGATCACGCCCAGATAGGTAAAGGAAGACACCCTTTGGACTTCCTTTCCTGTGCAAGTAAAGGGTATGGGTTTCTTCTTCCTGCCCTTAAGTCCTGTGATCATGACATGTGATTTTTGTGTGTTTATTTTCAAATCTAACGAGGTCATAAAATCCCCAAAAGAAGCCAATAGCTTATTAAGGGCCACACCCGTTCGGGCCAATAGGACTGCGTCATCCGCGTACAGGAGGACCGGGATGTTAGTCTCTCCTGCACGCGGGACGTCAGTCCCCAGGGTGGAGAGCACTGGCTCAAGTGCATTTATATATAAGGTGAAAAGGAGAGGGGCAAGGATGCATCCCTGCCTCAACCCTCTCTGTGATTTGAAAGGTGCAGTGCATCTTCCATCCTGGGTTACTCTAACAGAGGCCTCTAGCCCCTGGTGGAGGTCTGCTAAAAATCCCAGCAGTGGTCTCTCCATACCCAATTCCAAAAGGACTCCCCACAGCCTTGACCTGTTGACCAGGTTAAAGGCTGAGGAGAGATCCATGAATGCCATATACAGGGACCCTTCTTTCACTGTAGTATATTTACTAATGATCAGGTGCAGGTTTAGACACTGATCCAGTGTACTTCTTTTGGGCCTAAATTTGTATGGTGCATTTGATAGAATTCCCCAGCCCTCTATCCAGGAGGTTATCCTACCCAGAATGACTCTGCCCAGGATCTTAACGGCAGAGTCAATTAGGGAGATGGGTCTGTAGCAGGCCGGATCACCCTTTAGGCCCTTTTTGAAGATTGGTATGATTATTGATTTTGACCAAGATTGAGGAAACTTGTTTTCTCTTGCACAGTTAAACACACTTGTCAGGATCTTGGCCCAAAATTTGGGTGCAGCTTTATAAAAATCCGCAGGGACCCCATCAGGGCCCGGTGCCTTATTCTTAAGTGTATCATTTATCGCTTTTTCTACATCCTCAGGTTCGAACATTTTAATTAGTTCCGTGTGAGAATGGATAAGACAATCCTGCATGTGACCAGATATAGGCTGACTATAAATATTGCCAAAATGGGATAGCCACTGCTCATCGGGTATAACACATTCCGCGGCGTGATTCTCCACCCCTGAAAAATAGGGGTGATTAATCACCTCCCAGAATTTAGAGCTATCCCGGAGGACTTCTGCAGATTGAAGATCATTCCATGCTTGTTCTTTGATGTGCTTTTTCCGGGCATAAATGGCCTCTTTGTATGTCTTCCTAAGATGGGCTACATTTATTTTATTTCTGGGTATCTCTTTTAACCCCTTTAGAAGGGCGGAGTGAGCCCTAGAACAGTTTGTGTCAAACCATCGTTTACCTCTCTGCCCCCCAGGTTTTGCTTTAAGCGTTAGGTCGTTATTTACTTGCTGGCATATTGAGTCAAAAGCCTGTACGATACTACTATTAGAGGCAAGGGGGTCTAAACAAATGCCAACCTCATCTTCGACCTTTACTAATACCTCTTTTAGAAAGGTAATCGGGGTCACATTGGACCATTTCAGTCTTCGACCCTGGTCTTTAATTATCAAATCAGTCACACAGCGCGTGACAGAATCTTTAGGGTCTTTAAAAACAAATGACCCCCCTGTGTGACCTCTAATACCACAGGGTTATGGTCGCTAAAAATAGAGTCTAATACCCTATAACTTGAAATAGAGGCCGAAATAAAAGATGATATAAAAATATAATCTATGACCGAGCCTGTGTCTTTCCCTTTGAACGTTAATGGTCTAGGGCCTATTGGCGAACAACTCGATTCATAAAGATCAAATGAAGCCAAAAAAATCTCCAATACTTCCCCGTGTTTAGTATGCTCAAAGTGCGTGTTGAGCGAGAGAGGTGGACCCTCCTTGTCTCCTGTGATACAATTCAAACAACAGGGGTGAATATTGAAGTCGCCCATGAGGATAACCTCAAAGCTACTTTTAATTAATTTGTAGGTTTCCAAAAATTCCTCGAGTGATACTATGAGTTGGTTTGTACTGACAAATTCAGGAGAATTATAAAAATTAATAAGTAGAATGGTGAGTGAGTTTGTCACTGACAATTCTACAACTAAAAAGTACGGGGAAGAGGTCTCTAACTGTTTAACTTTCCCTTTCAGGCTACGTGAAAATAATATGGATAATCCGCCCTTTGCTCTGGTATAGCAGGAATATTAAAATGGACAAATCCATCTAGTTCAAATCTTTTGGCTGTATCCCATGTTTCCTGGAATGATATGATATCGAAAGATGAGATGAAGCTCAGCCAATTCTCATCTTCACTCTTTGATCTTAAGCCTGCGATGTTCCAACTAAGAATCCTACACTTCTTCTTACATGTCAAATGTGAGATCTGATTGGTATCTTTTGACTTGTGTAGTCAATCCGAGTTTTCCGTGATTAACAATGGTGCAAAACGGTTAGATAGGGGGACACCCTCAGACTGTCTACTATTCAAAGTCGATATCGATGTTGTGAATGATGGTAGATGCTGGGGAACAGGAACTGAGGCCCCACTCTTGTGTGGCATGACAAACTGGCATGGCCCTAGTGTAGGTCTAATCATGTTCCCAGCTACCCCCTGCAAACTTGAATGGGCCTTCATGCTCCCCCGCGGGGGGTAAAAGTACCCTAGAGGGAGCGGTCTAATTCCATTATTTGTGATGGGAGACCCATCCCAAAAAAGTTTATCTGCCACTTCTTTCTCTGAAAAGTTTATGACGATGCAATCTCCCACAATGTTCTTCTCCCCATGTCCTACCCACCCCACCCTTCTGGCCATGATGATGGAATGGGTTATGTCATGTTCGCCGCTAGAATATTGTTTACACCATTCCCTAGATTTGTCTAGTAGGTCCCTAGTGGACTCTTTCTCGTTTTGGTGTGAAGGCGGCACCCCAGTTATTATTGCCACAAAGGGGGCCGCTTCAGGTGGTAAATGCAACCTAACGGTGCTGGGAAATCTAAGGATAGGTGAAACATGGGAAGTTTTAGGAGGTACTACAGTGATTGCTTTTGTGGCTGGAATGGGGTTATGTTGTAATGTTGACTTGTTAATACCAGATTTAACCACCTTCTGAGGTAGAGATAATGGTTGGGTTGGTGGGGCATGTATGGGTAGTGGAGGTGCGTTAGCAAAAGAAGATTGTGTTGCTGTGCATTCCATGGGCTCCAAATTAGGAATCTCATTAATCTTAATATTATTTGCAAAGAGATGTTCTCTAGCGCGAAAATCATTAATGAATAAATCAATTTTCTCGCATCTCTTTAGTAACCCAGCCAAACAAGTATTCAAACAGTCAACAATATCTTTACCAATTTCTTCCAGTATTGGTTCTAGTCGGGCATTAATCAGTTCTTCCAGTTTGTCCTCCATGAGTAAACAGATGTCACGAACAAATTCCTGATGAATGGGAGCTGGATTGTGTTTCCCCCCATTCCCCCCGTTTTTCTTGGGCTTCTTTTTAGTCTTGTTTGGTGACACGTTTTGAGCCAAGCACTGACTCTCTATACACAGTTCCGGGGGATCAATAGTCTCAGAGTCAATAACAGGAGATACCTCAACCATAGGACATTCAGGGGTTGCCTCTATGGGATGTGAGGGGTCAGTGTTAGATGAATCAGTGGCCTTTCCCAATTCCAATTCCTTTTCGGCGTTGGCTATTTTCTGGTTAATAGCGCCAACCGCCGATGTAAGATATGAGATAATGGTATCTGCCTTACGGGGGTACCTTAGCATCTTTATCCCCCTGTCCCTCAGGCCCCAAATGTTTGCGCTTACCCATGACTTCGATCAAAGGGGGTGGCCCAGCCCGGCCTCCTCTGGCCCCTGATGGCCACAGATGGCCCGGCCTCTGCCCGGCTCCGCCCGCGCGCATCCCGCTCTTTGTAGTCGCCTCTGGGCGCTGTGATAACGTCCCAGGTGCGCCTCTGCCACTGGGGCACCTGGGATTTGTAGTTCTCGCTGGCCGTTCCCCTCACGGCGTGCTACAGCGGTGGTGTTGGTGCTGCGCTGGAGCGCTGGAGCTGGTGTGCTGCCGGTTGTTCAACTGAGCCGTTCCCCTCACGGCGGTAAGCTTTCCCTGCGCAAATCAGACATATCACAGACGTCCGATGCACATGCCACACTTGACATCGTACGGCCAGGGTCCGTCCGAAACATCTAAAGGGTTAAAATGTTGGACACTGATTTTTTCAAATCGTATTTTACATTTTTTGTCTTTCACAGTTATGTTGGTCCTGAATTAAGAGCAATTTTTATGCAGTTTTCCTATAAAAAAATTATGTGCTATTATGTCAAAGTCAAAGTCAAAACAAGCTTTATTCGATTGTTAAAATCATAAAAGCACAATCCAGCAATAAAAAAACAGTATCACATTTCATCAATTTAAAAAGACATTAAACTTTTATGATGATATCAATACATACAGAAGTTATTAAAAATGGGCATGCTAAAAGAACAGTTCAAAAATAATAAAAAGAACACCAAGTATACGATCACCCGCCAGGTTATTCGGGGATAGCTTCCTGGTCTTAACACGCATAGCAGCTACCAGGAAGCTAGCAACCCCGAAAATTACCCTTGTAGATCCTAGTAGTTGTAGGTGAAGGAGAGCTGGGCGTACTTGTGAAAAACCTGCGTCTCTTAGAATTGGAGCTAAGAACCGTCTTCTGCCCTCCTTGAAGTGATCGCAAAACATTACAAAGTGCATAAGAGACTGCTCTGAGAAATTGTCACAACTACATGGGTTCAGTGTGTCAGGTACCCCCCACACTGGGAAATCACCTAGGGAGTATTGTATGATGTTGAACCTGAATCTGATGAGGAGGTGACGTTGGAATGGTTTACTGACAATTTTCAGATAGGGTTCAAGAGAGGGAGTAGTTAAGAGCAAAAAGTTCGTTCTTACTTTTGGCTTGATTGGTTCCTCCTCTTCCCTAGCATGGTTAACCCTGAGCAAAAAGTTTTCCTTAATCCATTTTACGTCTCCTTTGACTATGGTGTTTGGGTGATTATAAAGATCTGGCCTACACATTTTATTCAGTGTGTTCTTAATGTATGCTAGCCAGGGAATTTTAAACACCTTGTCAAGCGCCATGCAGTCTTTAAGGATGCAGTGATTCAAAGGAATATCACTGTTTAACCAAGTTTTTGCCCAATAGACTAGAGGGGCCAGTTGTAACTCATCGGTGACATAGCCTATGCCTAACTCAGTATGCAGGGAAAAAACTGGTGTTGATTGTGGGACTCCTAACAATGTTCCAAGGAAATTATTTTCCGCGATTTGTATTTTACCTTGTGGCGCAAAGCCCCACTGGGGGGCACCATACATGGCTATAGACAGACATTTTGTCTTGTACACTTTCAAGAGGGCGTCCATTGGACGCGAACCTAATCGCTTTGCAAAGCTCCTTAGAGCTGAGGTTGATCTCTTAACTGCAAGGCTGTTTGCATTTAATTGGGCGGTCCAGGAGCCCCCCTCTTCGAAGATGACGCCCAGGTAAGTGAAAACTGGTACCCTGGTCACCCCCTCACCAGTGCAGGTAAACGTCTTTAGCTTTTGAGATTTCAAGCGTTCCCTGCCACCATTATGTGTGATTTTTTATTATTGATTGCCAGGTCGAGTGATACCATGAACTCTCCAAAAGCATCAAGAAGTTTTCTGCAAACCTACCCCTGTGCGGGCTAAAAGCACAGGGGTGCTAAAAGCACTGCGGGCTAAAAGCACCAGCCCTCCAGAGCCTTAGTAGCCAATCTACAAAATCAGACCAGTCCTGAGTCTGTGTCTTCTGGGTATCCCTGAAGATCAACCTGTACTGTTCAGTGATTAAGCCAAACCCATCAATCAGAGGACTCTTCAGTACTTTGTAGTTATTAGCATCCTCATCACTAACTGTGAGGAGCTTATCTCTACCTTTTTCTGAAAAGGAGAGCCACAAGATTGCTGCCCACTGACTTTGGGGTACCTGCTGTACTTTGCAGGCCCTCTTCAAAGCAGTTACCCACTTGTGGATGTCATCCCCATCTTTGTAGGGGGGCACAATCTTACTCAGGTGTCTATTGTCATAGGACCTGTCTTTATCCTTTGGGATATTGCTGCCACCAGTGGGTTCTGACCCACTTAACTTCTTTTCTCTAGCAAAAGCAAGTTTTTCTTTAGCTAGGGCAAGTTCCTCTCTCTCTATTCTGAGATTGACCTTCCTCATCCTAGCCTGGTGTTCTCTTCTCTGAGGGGAAGTCATCCCCCTCTGAGAACCCCTTGAAGGATTGGAGTGAATAGAGTCACCTGAGTGAGATCTATTCCTCCTATACCTATGTTAAGCCCACTTCAAGGCCTGAATAGGGCTACCCCATTCTCAGCACCAAATTGGCTTAGGTTAGCCTGGCTAAGTCTTCTGACTGGTACCTGGCTGTCTACCTCTTCTGCAGACTCTTCCCCAACCTCATCCTCATCATCTTCTATGACTGGGGGGTCAGTGTCATCATCTGTAGAGGGTAGGACCTCATCTGCATTCCCTGTAGGGCCTGAACCAGAGGCTTTGAGAACTTCGGATTCCTCTAGGAGTTCTATCGGTTGCGGAAGGGTAGGTTAGGCCCTTGTTTCAGCTTTCTTGTGGTACACAAGTGCCTCAGTTCCCTGAAGCTGAGTATATCAAATTTGGAGGGTGCCCTGGGAGGGTCACTCACCACAGGTAGAGATCCACTTGTTTCACCTGTGCCAGACATTATCTAGTGAGGTGGAGGTGTGTGCACCTACCTACACTAAGTGTTTTCCTACTAAACCTCCCTAGGAGTTGTAGTCAGGGTGTGCTAGGCCCTTTGGACTACAACAACTAAGTTCAGTAGAATTTAAGTATTCTAAGTCTTGTTATATCTACCTATAGGCACCTATGTGATTTTTCAAATGATATCTTAAGATTACAATTGGTAAAACAACAGCAAGATCTTATCCCAACCGCTGCACACCAATGTGAGAAGTTGGCCTGATATGTGATGTCCACTATTCTAGTGGGCACCCTGTATCAGTCCAAACAACCCTTGTGGTGATGGTTGTAAAGTCAACCTTATAGCTACCCTAGAGGTAGCATGGACAAAGCAGCCTTAGGCTAAAACTTCAGAGGGTATGTAAATCGAGCTGTTTTACCATATGTAACCCCTTGAATACCAAATGAAAGGACACCACACAGGATATATATAAAATATACATGTATTTATTTCCAAACAACCCCTCTGAGCTCTTTATGAGATCAGAAGCACAAGCACATAACAAGATACTTAACTATCATACAATAAGTGGCACAAAATACAGTAGAGCCCTAGGGGCACTTCAAACCATATATTAAAATAGTGGTATAAGAACCACGTCACGAAACAAGGATAGGCCTAGGGCATGGGGAATCGCTGGGGCTACACTGTACTACCAAAGGATCGGAAGTAGGATGCCCACGGGAGGCGTGTGCAGTGTCTTTACACAAACGCAAGTTACCATAGAGTTAGAATGGGAGCAAAAGAATTGGAAACTAGTTCTTTTAGGTCACTTCCGGATGGACTTGGAGAAAGCTACTTGAAAGTTAGACACTAGGATAGTTAATAGCCACAGGAGCACCAGAGTACTCGCGTTACCTCACCCACAGGAAGCGGGTGCATAGGTGTCTAAGTGTGTCGGGTTTCGTCGCTGAATCCTATTGAGCCTTGGAGAAAGAAGCTGCAGGCGACCAGGAGAGAAGTGTCCGGTTGGATCCAAGGGCGGATCGAGGATGAAGAGTACCTGAAAGCAGAGGGGACAGAGTCTGGGTCACGAGCTAGTGACCAGGAAGAAACCAGGAAGGAACCAGGCGATGTTGTGAAGCAATCAGGTGATGTCATGAAGCTTGTCTCTGCAGCCACGTGGACCAGGAGGCGTCGACGACAACCAGGAGTCAGGCACGGACTGTCCCACAAATGCTCTCGCTGTCGGCGGTGTCGGCTTCCGGATTGGAGTCGACAAGCCTTGGCTAAGGCAACCCACGCAGGAATCGAAGATGGCTTCTTAATCAAACCAGCAAGGTCTGATGGGCTGCTCCTTTTCAGGGGAGCAAGGGCCAGTCTGTAGCAACCAGACAAGCAGTGTAGATTCAAGTTTTCATTGTCACAGAGGCCACTAGCCAACGGGCAAGCGACCGGACAGACGCGTCGAGCAGGAAAATGCAAAAGGGCCCCACGCAGCACTCGTGGAATGTGGAGGGATGATCTTTGGTGCAGATGATGCTCGGGCTGGGGCTTCTCAATTCCCAATGCACAACTTTGAGGGTGCCTCAAAAGTTGCACGGAAAGCAATTCACTGGCTTTCCAAGATGGCCGGTCCCACGTTTCGCGTCGCCTCCACGGGTCTCAGGTTTGCTGTGGCTGTGGATCGGGCTTAAAGAAGTCTGGAAGTCTGGGTCTTGTCAGGCTCTGTGTTCAGGCTCCGGCGGGAGCGACGACAAGGCAAACTGTTGATCGCTTGAAGGTGCCTGCTTGTGCAGGGTGGTCACTCCTTGACCACAAGGGAGATTCTTCAGTCTACTATCTTCAAGTAGAACGTCGAAGGTCCAGTGTTTCGTTACAAGTTTCAGTCAGGATTAATCTAAAGTCTTGGGACTCAGCTCCTAACTGTATACCAAATCTAGGGGCTGGATTACATGATAGGTCCCTCCTATGGGTGGGACCAGGGAAGGGGGTGGTAACACTCCTTTCCCTTTGTCCAGTTTCACGCAAGAGCTGGGGTGGGAATGCCCGAGCACCGGTTAGAGCCTGTCTGGGGTGGTGCTAGCACCTCCCAAGACAAGAAACCTATTGTCCAAGCCTCCCTTGCTGGAAGGACTCCCAGCAGCAGGAGGTCAGACTTGTGTCTGTGGCAGCAGCATCCATTTTGTGATGCTGAGGCTCTGGTTAACTTTAACCGGGATTAGTAGGAACAACATGTCTTCTCCCTCTAGAAGGGTGGAATGCTACCCCCGTCGCCAGAACTGGCCAGGGGGTAGCATTCCAAAGCGTATGACACCTTACACGACATGTTTTGATAAAGCCAAACCAGAGTTAGCATTTAACCGTGAGGTTCATAATGAACTTAAGAGTATATGGTATGGCTATATCCTAGAACAGCTATAAGGACACGGTTCCGAAAGCTGCAGACAGGCTCAGCTCATGCTAGAGCCTCATCTCACATAAAACCAAGCACTCTGCCTCCAGGATTGTTAAGGCCTGCCATAGGAGTGACTTATAAGTGTATATGTGTCTAGATATAAGGTTAGATATAGGAATACTATATCTAAGCAAGGGGTGATTACACGACCTTGCCCCAGCTGAGTGATCAGCCAGTTGTGTCAGTTTGGATGGCCAGCCAGGGGTGGCAAAGATATGCTGCAGCCCCTGGTAGGCCTTGGATGCACCTATGCCCTGGGTACCTAGAGTACTCTGTATAGGGGCTCATAAGGTGACCCAATTCCCAATTGGTAATGTACCTAAAGTACATGGAGTCCATTTTACAGAGAGAGCAGATAGCCTGGGGCCCTGATTAGCAGGATCCCAGGCCAACTAAGTCGAAAACCAGCTAAACACTAGGCAACAAAATCTGGGGTAACCATAGTCAGGTATCCATCTTTCTACAATCTGCAGACTCCTAACAGATTCGTTTTTTAAAGTGTTATATGTGTACACGTGTTCTTCATTCTGCTCTTTATTATAAATATATTCTTTTAAATAATAAAGTATGTTTGTTTTGGAAATGAACCCGCACGTTAACAGTATCACAAGGGCTTTTGGAATGACTTCAATACAATGAAAAACACAAGAGTAAACATGCTCTTTTTGAGTGCACAGGACGTGCGTGACATTGTCATATGCACACCCTGTATGTTGTTTGCGCCTTTGGAACCCTGGCAGTGTTACTTGAACTTGATGGTTAGTGATTTGATCAGATTAGGGTATGTTCGGTCGTCATATGCTGAGGCATGGCATTGTGCCTTAGGTTCTGGGATTTTGTAGAATTTAATGTTATGGTATGGTGTTGTTTAGAATATTTTGGGTTTTATGTTTTTGTATTTATGGCACATTAGTAGTGGTGCGTTTGCTGTCGCCGCGCTGTCCGCTTGTTATAAAATCTGGTTTGTGGAAATGTTTGGACCATTTATACAGCGCGTGACTTGCATCAAGGTGCCGGTGCGGCACTAAACAGGGGTTCACTTGCAGCTAATAGGGTGCACAAAGCCTAATGCGAAAGCTGTGTGTGCGTTATTCTTCTTTTCAAAAAACAAGTATTAATTGGGTTCAAAGTGATGGCGGGTGCTTAACAGATATGATCCTGGAGTGTTTTTGCAACCTCTGCGGCCGCCCACTTCAGATTGTTAGCCACGTGACTCTTGCTAGTGAGTGATCAGTTAATTTTACTCGTAACAAACAAAACATACCAGCTGGAGGTGCTGGGGGCACCACAATATCGATAAAACAAACATTGCACAAACACTTCCACAGGATAAATTGCTTACATTATAAATACAACGTTCCATAGACTCGTCACCACCCCCAGCCCGCCCCCCTGAGTAGAATCATCTGAGATTATCAATATCTATCGATCGATCATCGCACGTAGCTGTGCTTGGTCTTCGTTACTGATAGGACAGTGGAGTCGATGTGTCATAAAGTAACCCCTTATGTCCCAGAGCATCCATTAGAAGTGCAGCCCAGTGCCAGGGTAATAGTAGAGACTCCCCCTTGCCCCCCTGTCTTTCCAAGCCCCAGAGTAGAAAAGTACAGACACCTCCAACTCCAGGCCCCCACGGCAGTCATTAGACAGCAATGGACCAAACGTCCCTAGTTTCGACGGAGTGATGCATGCCTGGTGGGGGACAGGAACTGAATTAACTTGACACCTTTCGGATAATGTGGCAGCATCTCAGTCAGTGAAAAGCTTACATCGAATTATAGCTGTCCAGGGCATTCCATTTTTTAAAAATTTTTGCCCATGTTTAGCGGATTATTAAACAAAGACTACGAGGCCCAGAATGCAGAGGAGAACAACAGACTGGTTTAGCTACTCACAGACTACCCCCTCCACTTCCACTCCCCTTTCACTTTCCTCCACTTCCACTCCCCCTCTCCACCTCCGCTCCCACCACCACCTACACTCCCCCACCACCCCCACACCCCCACTCCCCCTCCCTCCCTACACCTTTACTCCAACCTCCACTCCACTCCACTCCACCCTCCCTCCACCTTTACTCCCACCTCCACCTCCACTCCCTCCTCCCTCCCTACACCTTTACTCCCACCTCCACTCCACTCCCCTCCCTACACTGTTACTCCCACCTCCACCTCCACCTCCACTCCCTCCTCCCTCCCTACACCTTTACTCACACCTCCACCTGCACTCCCCCCTCCCTCCCTACACCTTTACTCCCACCTCCACCTCCACTCTCCTCTCCCTCCCTACACCTTTACTCCCACCGCCACGTCCTCTCCCCCTCCCTCCCTACACCTTTACTCCCACCTCCACTCCCCACACCTTTACTTCCACCTCCACTCCCCCTCCCTCCCTACAACTTTACTCCCATCTCCACTCCCTCCTCCCTCCCTGCATCTTTACTCCCACTCCCACCTCCACTCCCCCTCCCTCCCTACACCTTTACTCTCACCTCCACTCCACTCCCCTCCCCTCCCCTCCCCTCCCCCCTCCCTCCCTACACCTTTACTCCCACCTCCACCGCCTCTCCACCTCCCTCCCTACACCTTTACTCCCACCTCCACTCCCCAAACCTTTACTCCCACCTCCACTCCCCCTCCCTCCCTACACCTTTACTCCCACTCCCACCTCCACTCCATCCTCCCTCCCTACATCTTTACTCCCACTCCCACCTCCAGCTCCACTCCCCCTCCCTTCCTACACCTTTACTCCCACCTCCACCTCCACTCCCGCCTCCGTCCCTACACCTTTACTCCCACTCTCACCTCCATCTCCACTTCACTCCCCCTCCCTCCCTACACCTTTACTCCCACCTACACTCCCCCTCCCTCCCTACACCTTTACTCCCACCTCTACCTGCACTTCCCCTCCCTCCCTACACCTTTACTCCCACATCCACCTCCTCCCTCCCTACACCTTTACTCCCACATCCACACCCCTCCCTCTCTACACCTTTACTCCCACCTCCACTCTCTCCTCTCTCCCTACACCTTTACTCCCACCTCCACCTCCACTCCCCCTCCCTCCCTACACCTTTACTCCCAATTCCACTCCCCCTCCCTCCCTACACATTTACTCCCACCTCCACCTCCACTCCCCTCTCCCTCCCTACACCTTTACTCCCTCCTCCACTCCCCCTCCTTCCCTACACCTTTACTCCCACCTCCACTCCCTCCTCCCTCCCTACACCTCGTCTCCCCTTCACTTCCTTTCCACTCCCATCTCCACTCCCTCTACCCACTCACCCCCTCCCTCCACCTCCATTGCCCCCTTGCCCACCCCCTCCCTCCCTACACCTCCAATCCACCCTCCCCCTGCACCCCCCCCCTCCCCTCCCCCACTGCTCCTTCCATGCATAAACATAAAACTAGAACACATTTTTGGTGGTAATTCTAGTTTTCATTAGGAAACTTCAGTTGTATATAATGTTTTCTAAGTTATATATAAGTTGACAAATAGTTATAACACTTTTTTAATTATAACATAACTTTTAAACATGCTGCACAACATTCACAATGTTCTGCAACACATATTATGAACGTTAACAAAGCAAATAGCTCTCTTTAAGCCCTTATACGGCCCCAAAGGCGAGACCTATCGACTATGCCAATGCTTGTTTTAAACTGCAGTTCTAAGAGCTCGGTGAAACTAAACGACTACCTTTCGCTCTTTCGAGAGGCTGTGAAGTCCGGGTAGCCTGTGTTCTGTTTCCGCCCCGTAAGTCGTGTTCTCTGTTCATGAGGTTTTTGCAAGCTCAGTAAATAGTAGCAAAGATTAATCTATTTCAGAAAGATTTGTTGTATATACATTTAATTAAACTCAGAGATGCAGACCGCATCAAGTTACACTGTGAGGCCCTGACACCATTTATGCTTAAAATAAACACTCAGTTGTCATTTGAATCAAGTCCAGACATTCTTTTCCGACACCCAGATTTATTTGAAGGACGATCGAGTGTCTATTCTCTTTTCAGAGACAACTGCAAGCCTGGAGTTCTGTTTGTTTAAGTCTTCTGTACTGAGGCTTCGGGAAACATTTCTGGCATGATCGCTCGATCGTCTTCATTGTTGTGAGGTCTGTGAGTGCTGTGATGCATGTACCAGTGTCTGTACTGTTTGTTGAGGAGTGAGATTTATTCTTTCTAGCATATTTAACAACATTCTTTTTTTTTTATATTTCTTCTTACCAAAATTAATTTTTACCTCAATTAAAAATTTCTCGATTTCACTCTTAGATGACCCTCTGTTGTTGTCATGTATATTGTGGGGGGAAGCAAAGCGCACTGTGTTGCCTTCTGTACATGGGGAAGGTGTGCTCTCACGCTAAAGCAGAGCTCCAGATTTATTCCTATTTTGGTTGGTGGCGTTAACGCGGGAATGATTGTGCGACCTTCCATACAATTTTCCTAGGCTTCCTTCCAAAACCTCTCATGCTTTGCAAGTGCCACTAAGAGTTTGAGCTATTGGCATTGAAAGTCAAAACGCCTTTTTTATATGTGTTGCTTTAAAAAAACACATAAATAAAAGGTATTGTCATTGACATACACAACAGCTTCAGCCCACAAACAACGCTCCCAACGACCGCACCAACGCCCCCCACCACCACCCTCAGCGCCTGGACCCAGATCAACACAGAAGACACCATCTGCACGATGAACTCTATCCACTCCGGATCCCCGACCGACCCGTGCCCGCACCACGTCTTCAACAAGGCCGACGCTGTCATCACACCCCACCTGCGGGACATCATCAACTCCTCCTTCGACACCGCCACCTTCCCGGAGAGCTGGAAGCACGCCGAACTCAGCGCTCTACTAAAGAAACCAACAGCGGACCCCACCAAACTCAAGAATTACCGCCCCATCTCGCTCCTCCTGTTCCCAGCCAAAGTCATCGAGAAGACCGTCAACAAGCAGCTGGCCGCCTTCCTCGAGACGAATGGATCCCTCGACCCCTAACAGTCTGGCTTCCGAGCCAACCACAGCACCGAGACCGCCCTCATCGCTGCCACCGATGACATCCGAGCCCTGCTGGACAACAGTGAAACAGCGGCCCTCATCCTCCTAGACCTCTCCGCAGCGTTCGACACTGTCTGCCACCGCACCCTAGTGCAGCGCCTCAGCAACATCGGAATCCAGGAAAAGGCACTGGAGTGGATCATCTCCTTCCTCGCTGGAAGGACACAGAGAGTCCGCCTACCACCGTTCAGATCTGCAGCCACGGAAGTCATCTGCGGCGTTCCTCAGGGCTCCTCTCTCAGCCCCACCCTCTTCAACGTCTACATGAGCCCCCTTGCGGCCATCGCACGCCAACACAACCTCAACATCATCTCCTACGCCGACGACACCCAGCTGATCCTCTCCCTGACCAACGACCCCGCCGCCGCCAGAACCAACCTCCACGAAGGGATGAAAGACGTAGCCGATTGGATGACGACCAGCTGCCTGAAACTGAACTCAGACAAGACGGAAGTCCTCATCCTGGGCTCCTCGCCCTCCGCCTGGGACGACTCCTGGTGGCCCCCCACCCTGGGCACCGCACCCAAACCGACAGACCACGCACGCAACCTGGGCTTCATCCTGGACGCCTCCCTCTCCATGACCAGACAAGTCAACGCCGTCTCCGCGTCCTGTTTTAACATCCTGCGCATGTTACGGAAGATCTTCCGGTGGATCCCCACCGAGACCAGGAAGACGGTCACCCAGGCCCTCGTCACCAGCCGACTGGACTACGGCAACGCCCTCTACGCCGGAACCACCGCCAAGCTCCAGAAGAGACTCCAGCGGATCCAGAACGCCTCAGCCAGACTCATCCTCGACATCCCCCGAAGCAGCCACATCTCTGGACATCTGAGAGACCTGCACTGGCTCCCCGTCAACAAGAGAGTCACCTTCCGCCTCCTCACCCACGCACACAAAGCTCTACACGACCAAGGCCCGAGCTACCTCAACAACCGCCTCAAGTTCTACGCTCCCAAACGCCACCTCCGATTGACCTACCACGCCCTGGCCGCCGTCCCCCGCATCCGAAGAGCGACAACAGGAGGAAGGTTCTTCTCCTACCTGGCCGCCAAGACCTGGAACATCCTCCCGACCGACCTTCGCCTGACCCAAGACCACCTCTCCTTCAGGAAGAAACTCAAGACCTGGCTGTTCGAGCAGTAGCGGCACCCCCCCCCCCCCCAAGCGCCTTGAGACCCTCCGGGTAAGTAGTGCGCTCTATAAATGCCTTGATTGATTGATTGATTGATTGAAAATGCTTGTTAACCTTGGTATCACTGTCTGGGCATTGGTTGCACCTCATTAGTACCACTTTAATACCCAAACATAGAAATAAGCAAAAGAAATGTGACCAGTCCAGCTGTGCACAGGGACCTCGATTGCACTGCAACATCTGTCACTGCACTTTTAGTAACTATTGAACCGTTTGAGCTAGAAACAAAGGGGCATATTCACAATAGAATGGCGGAGAGCAGTGTTGTGACACAATTGGTAACACAGCGCTCTGACATTCTGCAAATGCAAGGATTTACATTAATACGGCACACCTCTGTGTTTTTACTAGCTCTACCGCTAAACTTAGCTGCCTAGCACCAATGCAGGCACCCATGCACCATAGTGCGAGAGTGCCTGTGTTTCAGGATATGATTGTTCTTGTAAAGGAAGGTGTCCCTTCCTGCACATAAACAATTATTAATGTCAATTTGTAACTTCTATGTGTGCTGTAGAATGCAGCACATAATAGAAGTTGCAACTCGCCATTATTTATTGATTGTTTATGTGCAGGAAGGGACACCTTCCTGCACTTGAATAATCCCTAATGTTGATTTGCTCTTTCTATGTGTGCTGCAGAATGCAGCACACATAGAAACAACAAAAAGGAGGAGAAATTCATAATTTCTCCTCATTGCGCCAGTTTAAGACCAGGTTTTCCCTGGTCTTATTTTTGGAGCTTCCCCATGTTTACGCCAGCCTTGTAAATAGGAGGCAGTGCCAAAAAGTGTTGTGGTGAAACGCCCACAGCAACACCCATTGCCCGCCCCTTTCACACTAAGTGCTGTGTGAATAGGGGCATTATTTACAAAGCAGTATTATTAACCCATGTTAAGTGGCTTAACACTGCCTAGTAAATGAGGCAAAGGGGTTATTGCCACCAGAAGGTCAAAAAAGTTAAGTTCTGGAGGTGATAAACCCTTGCAAATATGTCCCAAAATGTATTATGTTTTAAACCTGCAGATTATGTGGCACATAATGTATTATGTGGCAAATGCAGCAAATCTATAACAAAGTAAAAAATGTCCACGGCTGAGCAATCTCATAATTCCATTAGCCCTGATTATGTAATATTCATTACGTTTTCTAAGTTGGTATTGAAGGCCTCGTTGGGTATGCAAACAAATATTGAGTCCATCTGTGTAGTTCAAGTGGCTGATCTCATGTTGTACTAATTCAGTGCAAATCCCTACCAGGAATAGAGATTTTTCGGCAGGTCAGGTATTTATGTAGTAAAGGACCAATGATACAACCTTGTTTTAAACCAATAAAGATTTGATTTCTAGGAGTAAGAGCAGATCCTTTTGATAGTTTCATTAGAACGCAGGTCTTGTTGTGTGGCTTTATCGCTAAATGTAATAGAGGTTTATCTATTCCCAAGCATTCCGTCTTTTTCCTTGATGATTTCTGTGAATTTTATTAAAGGCTGTAGCGTAGTTTATGAAGCAGACCAATTGGGTGGTTCCTTTCCCTTCTAAAGTTGTTCTATTGAGAAAATGCATGGTCAATACGTTGTCACGTATTTCACGTATTGAAATTGCTGGCCTGGAGCCTGTTTGACGGATGTACCACGTTACAATGCATACCATTACAACTACCTACCATTACAACGCGACCATTACAACGCATACCATTACAACGCATAGCGCTTAGAGGTGCTGGATAGTGGTAAGTATAATTTACTATTCCAACTCCAGTCCCCGTGGACACTAGGGAAGGTGTTGGATAGTATATTATACTTATTCCCTATCCTAGAGCGCCCCCCAGCGCAATGCGTTGTAATGGTATGCGTTGTAAAAGTTGCGTTGTAATAGTAGGTAGTTGTAAAAGTTGCGTTGTAACAGGTGTATACCCTATTTGACATCATTTGGTATTTTCTTCTACCCATTCTATTAGTTTGTCTTGTATGGACACAGCATCTAGCAGGGCTATGAAACAACACTTTTCAGGATTGTGTTTTGGTCCATTTTAATGAATTGGTTTAAGTAATGACCCTTGCATTATTTTCCTTACGTTCCAAATTTAAGATTTTTGAAAATAGTTGGTACAACATTGTACTCCAAACTGGCAGATTGTGCTTTGTGCTCATTATGGGAATACCGTTTGGTTCAGACGCTCTTGACAGTTGGCATTTAATCATTTGTATGGTTATATCCTTACAGTTCATAGATAGACTACTTGAAGCCATAAGTATATTCGTGAATGACTAATGTTTACTAATTGCAGATAGTTTTCCAATAAATTGGTTCCATTTTCTGCATGAAATATTGCATTCAAATGATGTCTTGTAACGTGCTGAGCACAGACTTATTAGAATCCATAACTTCCTAAAATCATTTATTTGAAGGGATTCTTGTAAGACTGCCCATAACCATTATGTTTGGGCTTTAACCTTTTAACTGGTTCGACGCTATTGATGGAACGGTTCCGTCACGGCTCGCGGGTGAGCTGTGCTCATGACGGAACGGTTCCGTCACGGCCCGCTCGCCGCGCCAGCGCGGCGCGTTTCATTAAGCGGGCGGGGCCGTGACGGTACCGTTCCGTCACAAGCACAGCTCACCCGCGAGCCGTGACGGAACGGTTCTGTCACCGGCGCAGGTGAGCAGCGCGCCCCCCCGCGACCGTTAGCTGTGGGCTAAGTTTTCCCGCAGCTCGGGAAAATTTCACGCGTGCGCAAATCAGACATATCACGGACGTCCGACGCACATGCCACACTTGACATCGTACGGCCAGGGGCCGCCCGACGCATCCAAAGGGTTAAAATGTTGGACACCGATTTTTTCAAATCGTATTTTACATTTTTTATTGTCTTTCACAGTTATGTTGGTCCTGAATTAAGAGCAATTTTATGCAGTTTTCCTATAAAAAAAATTATTTGCTATAATGAATGTTGTCTAGGTGTTCTGAAATGAACTTTGCCTCATTCTTCAAATTGTTGTGATTTTGCCTCATATGCTGCTAGTTCTTATTCTTATGTCCCTTTTTTTAAAACAGTTGCAGCATAACTTACAAAGGGGGGCAGGAGAGAGGAGCAGGGGCATGGCAATGGGCCAGGCAAGGCAGGAGGGAGTGGATAGGTGTCTGAACATGGAAAACCGAGGGCATGGTGGCAGGGCAGCAGCAACAAGCTGACCATAGAGGGCAGGTGGGATGGGCACTGGAAGCACAATACACCATGGAGGGCAACAGTGAGACTATAATGGCATACACACAGACAACAAAGGGAAGGTGGGGGGTTATTGGCAGTTAGCTTACCACACAGGTTAGTTTGGATGGGCTGTAGCAGCACAGAAGACCATGCATGGCAAGTGGGAGGGTTAGTGGCAGCACAATGGCAATGGTGGGCAAGTGGGAGGGGGCAATGGCATGCACAACGGACAATTAGCGACAAATGGGAGGGGTAGAGGCTGGACACAAACAAGAGAGGCCGGGGGCGGGGCTTCACAGTAGACCATGCAGGGCAGGCAGGAGGAGTAGCTGCATCACAACAGAGAATGGAGAGCAGAAAGGAGTTCCAGAAAAAGTACCATGGGGAACAGGAGGGAGAGGGTAGAGGCATGGAACTCAGACAGGCAGGGTGGAGGTGAAAGGAACAAGAAGCAGTCATCTGACCATGCTAGGAAGGTGGGAGGGACAGTGGCAACTCAATAGAACACTCAGATTAGAGAGGAGGGACAGTGGCAGGACCATGGAAAATGATGGGTAAAAATGTGGGAGCAGGGGCATGCACAGAGACATTGGTAAGCAGGGGGAAGGTGACTAGGGGCAGCAGCTAAGCACAGAGGCTAAGCAGTGAGGCAAAGACGGGGCATAGAAATGGGCATCAGAGGGCAGGAAGACTGGGCAGGGATATCAAGCTAAATGGAGTTGAGTGGCAACATATCAGACCATGCAGGTCAGGAGAGAAGGAGCTGGTGCATGGACTTGGACAATAGAGTAGGGAGGAGGTGAATAGGGCAGCAAGCTAACTGTTCAGGGCAGGATAGAGGTGAAGAGGCAGATCAATGGCAACAAAGGGCTGTAGTGAGGTAGCGGGGGCATGCACTTGGGCAATAGACAGCAAGAGAGGGCACGAGCAACATGTTTGAGTAGAGGCAGCACAATGCTATGTCCTGCATTTAATGTGAATTCCTTTTGGATTGGCATTTGATTATCAGACTGCTGCTGTTTCACAGTATACTAAACTGTGACCATTTCAAACTGTTCTTCATGAAACTGTCCTTTTTCTACTGCTCGCGCAATGATGTGCATTTCTAAAAGTACTGCTGTATGTCATGCTTGTTTGTATTTTAATTTAGGACGACAGTTATATTTGTAAAACAATTTAGTCTGTATCTCCTCTTGTATGGCTGTCTAGTTTGCTTTCAGTGCTTGTATATATTAAATATATTTTATTAACTTTTTCAATGGATGTATAAGACCATTAGATGCAAATTTTGCATTAGCAGGAGGTTGTCAGCAGTTAGTTACAAAACAAAATCATGGCACACAGCTCTTGTTCCACAATGTTTCTACTCTTTATAACAACTGACAATAAAAGCACCCAGAGTAGCAACAGACAGAGTTATAGGCTGTTCATTTTTCTTTTTCCTTAAGATCCCTCAGAATTGTCCATTGCAACTCCACCCAGTGTCTTTACCACCAAAAAATGTTGCACCTTAACAACATTGCTTAGCTCAGTGAATGAGTAATTGAGGACATGGGTAACACATACCTATTTAATCATTTGACTGTCCCAGCCTGTCATCAAAACAGAATTTAGCTTTGAAAAGCCATAAAGGCCTCAACTACCTTCGCTCATATATATGCAATTGGTTTCTTCCATGCTCCCTCGCGCTCCTCATTGAATAATGCTGCAACTTCTCTAACGCCCACAGATCAACTATATTCTTTCCCCTACTGTGCAATGGCCCATCAGGGGATCATCAGTCATAGTCATGCTATGGCCCTTCAGTGCTCTTGTACGTTGTTATATTTTTAAACCAATTTAACCTTCTTTATGTCCCAATTGTATATAGTGTGCTTTCAGGTGTTTTGTATGTCCTGATTATAAAGCAGTAAATAACATCATCAAAAAAGAACATCTCCTGCAGGGCAAAGCCTTATTGGCGGAGTGAGCACATTGCTTGCTAACCATACAATCTTACACCAAACTTAGGCCACAATCATATCTTCAGACCAGCTTCACCAAAAAAACAAAAGAGAAGTTTCTGAAATTTCGCCTAGGACTATTGCCTTCTGTAGACCACATGGCTCCTTGGCTGCGTCCCTCAATGCCAGCAAAGTTCTGCCTTTGTGTCAACGGCGAAGGAAACATCTTACACACTATTACCATCTGCAAGGATCTGCTACAAGATCGCCAGAACCTTCTGAGACCATTATTCAATGAAAAACGAATAACGTCATGCAGGCAAGCGGTCCTGGAATGCTACGCAGGTGACGAAGTCCAATTGAGCTGCCGACTGGTACAATACCTCCAAGCCCCAGATGCCCGTCTTAACAAAAAGAAAGACTAAACAGAAAAAGTAAAACTGGTCTGGCTGTAGAACAGAAGCCAGCACCGCAACCTGCATAAAGAAGGGACGGCACTCATATTAGCAAATAATCTTGAAGGACAGTAACGAACCCAGTGCAACACTCGCCTCCTCAGAGCCAAAACAATGGGATGATAACGAGGGCCCAGCTGGCATTCAGGAGCCCATTGGGCTTAATCGCTAAAAAAGAATACGTTTAAGGGGAGGATAACTTCTTGTTACCCAGGCAGATTACAGACTGAAAAAATTAAATGTATTGTGAAGGGGAAAGTAGGTCAGCCCAACCATGCAAAGCCCTTCAATGGTATGATAGAAGTGACTCAGCTTTGGGCCAACCATACATCCTGCCTTTTTTTTAATAGTTTTAGCTTCAGCACCTTTTAATCGCAGTTTTTGTTACATTTTATTACAGTATTAATGCAATTTGTCATGGCTGCTATAGATACACAAAACCGTTTTTATTGATGATGGTGTGTAATGGTTTTAGTTAACTGTACAATAAAGTATTACCTTATCTTACCTGATTATAAAGACATTTAACTATTACATTTCTAATTTTAGTTTGGCTGTTTACTTGAATTTTCTGTTATCTATCCATCTATCCATCTATCTATCTATCTATCTATCTATCTATGGAACCCTCTCCATCTATAGAACATTCTCTAATTATTATATATTTATTGATCATCTATCGTCTATGTATCATCTATCTACCTATCATCTATCTATCTCTTTGGGTATCGATCTTTGCAACTCAATCTGTCTATCTTTGCAAATCTATCTATCTATCTTTGCAACTCTATCTTTGCAGCAGTATCTATCTATAACACCCTCTCTATCTACCTGTCTTTGCAAGACTCTTTCTCATTTATCTCTGGAAGCCTCCCTGTCTTTGCAAGCCTCTCTTTCTGTCTTAGCAAGACTCTATGTCGAATTTTAAGAAGATTTTACAAAAATATTGACAAAAAGCCTTAGCAACACTAAGAGGCTGGCAACCAGAGTGTAGGAGAGTAGGGTCTGCTATCCTATGGTCACCCCAATTTTTTGCTTTTTGCTTCACTGGTTTTCGACTTACTGAGGCTGTGGGCCTGCTAATCAGACCCCCAGCCTGCTGTTCTCTCTCTAAATTCATAATACATGTGCTATAGGTACATACCACAATTGGAAATGGACTCCTTGTCAGCCCCTGTACCATGCACTATAGGTGCTCAGGGCATAGGTGCCACCAAGGCCTACCAGGGGCTGAAGCATAGCTTTTGCCACCCCTGGCTGGTTCTTAAATTGACACAACTGGCTGATTACTCAGCTGGGGCAAGTGGGTGTAAACACCCCTTGCTTAGATATAGTATACCTATATCTAAACCTATATCTGGACACATATATAGCCTGTAAGCCACTCCTATGGAAGGCCTCATCAATCCTGGAGGCAGAGTGCGTGGTTTTATGTGAGATGGAGCTCTGGCATGAGCTGAGCCTGTCTGCAGCTGTCGGGAACAACTCCCTAAGCTGATCCGGGATAATGCCATACCATATACTCTTAAGCGCCTTATAATCCTCGCGGTTATATAGCAACTTTGGTTTGGCTTTATCAAAACATGTCGTGTAAGGTGTCATACGAATTGGAATACTACCCCCTCGCCAGTTCTGGTGACGGGGGTAGCATTCCACCCTTCTAGAGGGATAAGACATGTTACTTTACTGAAACGCGGTTGATTTAAAATGAGCCTCAGATCCACAAAATGGATGCCCCTGCCACAGACACGGGTCTGGCCTCCTGCTGCTGACCGAAACTCAGCAAATGGTGGCCTGGACAAAGGGTTTCCTGTTGCAGGGCGGTGTTAAACCACCCCAGACAGGAGATAGTGGATTGCAGCAGGGAGGTTTCAAAGAAACCAGACACTGCCTGGGGAGCACAAGGCTGCCCCTTGCATAATCCGGCCAAACCGGTTCTGGGGCCTTCCAGCCCCAGTCCCAGCGCAGCCTGGATCAAAGGAAAGGGGTGTAACCACCCCCTTCCTGGGTCCCACCCATAGGAGGGGACCTAGCAGGATGTCCAGCCCACCAGATTCGAATAAGAGTGGGAGCAGTGCCAATGCAACTCAGATCATCCTGAAGAAACATAAGAAACGAATTCTGGACCCTTTGACATTCTATTCAACATAGAAGACAGAAGAATCTCCCTTGTGGTCAAGGAGTGACCACCCTGTGCAAACAGGCACCATCCAGCCCTCGACCCTTGCTTTGTTGCAGTTCCCGCCGGAACTCGAGTGACAGAGATCGACGAGATCAAGCTTGCCTGCCTTCTCCCAGCCCGATCCACAGTCCCTGCAGAGCTGAGACCCGTGGAGGCGACCGGAAGCGTGGGGCACGCCATCTTGAAAAGGCCACGAGACGCTGACCGTGCAGCCCACGAGTGACCCTCGAAGCTGTACACCGGGGTTTGAGAAGCCCCCACCCTGAGCTACACTTGCACCAAAGCTACCCCCTCCACACTCAACGAGTGCTGCGTGGGGCCCTTCTGCTTGTTTTGGCTTGACGCGTTGGCCCGGTCACTTGCCAGCTGGCTTGTGGCCCCTGTGCTGACAAAAAATTGAATACGACTCACTTTTCTGGTTGCTCCAGATCTGCACCAGCTCCTGTAAAAAGGAGCCCCCACTCTGACCCTCCTGGTTTGAGTGATAAGCAATCTCCCGGTTCCGTGTGGATTGCTTTTGCCAAGTGCTGTTTGCTGCAATCTTGAAGCCGACGGTGCTGACGGCGAGAGCCTACGTGGGACAGATCGTGACCTGCTCCTGGACGTCGCAGATGCCCCAGAGCCCACGTGACAACGGAGAGAAGCCTATCAACAAACACCTGATTGTGCCCGACATTGCCTGGTTCCGTCCTGGTTCCACCCTGGTCACTGCTGAGTGACCCAGACTCTGTCCCCTCTGCTTTCAGGTACTTTCCGACTTCGATCCAACCTTGGATCACACCGGACACTTCTGCTTCACATCGCCTACAGCTTCTTCAGCTCCAAGCACCAAGAGCCTGCGTGTCAAAACCCGACGCCACTTCGACCCTGTGCACCCACGGCCTGTGGGTGAGGTAACATTGCAACGCCGGTGTTCCCACACTGGTACACACCTCTAGGGTCTGTGTCTTGAGTTTTGTTCCTCTAGGTTCAGCGGAAGTATCTTTTAATTCACTTTGTGTAACTTTTACCCACCATTGACATTGCATTGGTGCAAGCCGCACTTTCCGTGCTGCACCCGAATTCCCTGGGCTACTCCCGACTTCAGCATTGCTAGTCCTGACTGCTCCCAGCGATTCTCTAGGCCCTAGGCCTAACCACTGTTCGATTGGTATCTCTTATACCACTTTTTTAGTATATGGTTTGAGTGGCCACCGGCCCTCATCCAAAATTGTGCAACTTTGTATGTTATACTGTGCTTTTGATTTAACGCTTGTGCCCCTTTCCTCATAAAGAGTACTGGGGAGTAATTTAGAAATAAATACATATATTTTTATAATATATACTTGTGTGGTGTCCTTTCATTTGATTACAGGATTGTATGTGGTAAAACAGCTCGCTTAACACGACCTCTTAAGTTAAGCCTTTAAGGCTGCTTAGTCCATGCTACCACTAGGATAGCTTGTCTAACAAGGTTGACTTACAACCAGACATCTTTGGGGTTTGTTTTGACTGATACCAAGTGGTTCCAGAATTGGAAACACTACATATCAGGCCAACTTCTCACACAGAGCCAGACCGATTGGCTTTTTTTGGTCTGGCGTTAGCCAAGACCTTTTGATTTTACTACACTCGTGTATGACATAATTTCTTATAGGGATTTTCAGCCAGACTTAATTCATGAATCTGTTGTTGTATCATTCACATATTTCTACCAGCCACTGCGGCATGCATCTTAGGGCAGTGAGTTAGCACACTTCAGCCACTGGGTAATTTTACTTTGAGTTACAGCATGCTGCTCCTTCACAAGGAGCACATCAACACACAAAATAGTCCACTCCAGCTTCAGGGACTAGTATGGTAATGTGTGTTTTTTTGAAACCCCAAAAATATTTTTAGCTTTAGTCTATGATTTTGTTTTTAGATTGATGATGGCCTGGCTGCCCGCCCACCAATAAGGGTTCACACAAACAATGACAGACAAAACAAGAATTGCCAAAGTACAAAGGCTGGTGGACAACGCAAGACCTGTTGGCTTTGTTAATGCTTAACTCCTTAACCGCGGAGCAAATTCCGGTGCGGTGCTGGAGTTCTATTAAGTGGGCGGGCCGCATTGGCCAACAGACGTGTGCAGCACTACCGAGGAAGTGCTTGCAAAGGCTGTTGGCCGACACGTGCACGCAAAGGGTTAATTTTATTTGGGACTCTCTTTTGATATAGTCGTGCGTTTGCTGTCGCCGCCCTGTCCGCTTGTTATAAAATCTGGTTTGTGGAAATGTTTGGACAATTTATACGGCGCGTGACTTGCATCAAGGTGCCAGCGCGGCACAAAACAGGGGTTCACTTGCAGCTAATAGGGTGCACAAAGCCTAATGCGAAAGCTGTGTGTGCGTTATTCTCCTTTTCAAAAAACAAGTATTAATTGGGTTCAAAGTGATGGCGGGTGCTTAACAGATATGATCCTGGAGTGTTTTCGCAACCTCTGCGGCCGCTCACTTCAGATTGTTAGTCACGTGCCGCTTGCTAGTGAGTGATCATTTTTAAAAGTTAATTTTACTCGTAACAAACAAAACATACCAGCTGGAGGTGCTGGGGGCACCACAATATCAATAAAACAAACATTGCACAAACAGTTCCAGAGGATAAATTGCTTACATTATAAATACAACATTCCATAGACTCGTCACCATCCCCAGCCCGGCCCCCTGAGTAGAATCATCTGAGATTATCAATATCTATCGGTGGATCATCGCACGTAGCTGTGCTTGGTCTTCTTTACTGATAGGTCAGTGGAGTCGATGTGTCATAAAGTAACCCCTTGTGTCCCAGAGCATCCATTAGAAGTGCAGCCCCTTGCCAGGGTAATAGTAGAGACTCCCCCCTGCCCCCCTGTCTTTCCAAGCCCCAGAGTAGAAAAGTACAGACACCTCCAACTCCAGGCCCCCACGGCAGTCATTAGACAGCAATGGACCAAACGTCCCTAGTTTCAACGGAGTGATGCATGCCTGGTGGGGGACAGGAACTGAATTAACTTGACACCTTTCGGATAATATGGCAGCATCTCAATCAGTGAAAAGCTTACATCGAATTATAGCTGTCCAGGGCATTCAATTTTTTTTGAAATTTTGCCCATGTTTAGCTGATTATGAAACAAAGACTACAAGGCCCAGAATGCAGAGGAGAACAACAGACTGGTTTAGCTATTCACAGACTACCCCCTCCACTTCCACTCCCCTTTCACGTTCCTCCACTTCCACTCCCCCCTCTCCACCTCCGCTCCCACCACCACCTACACTCCCCCACCACCCCCACACCCCCACTCCCCCTCCCTCTCTCCCTACACCTTTACTCCAACCTCCACTCCACTCCACCCTCCCTCCACCTTTACTCCCACCTCCACCTCCACTCCCTTCTCCCTCCCTACACCTTTACTCCCACCTCCACTCCACTCCCCTCCATCCCTACACCTTTACTCCCACCTCCACCTCTACTCCCTCCTCCCTCCCTACACCTTTACTCACACCTCCACCTGAACTCCCCCCTCCCTCCCTACACCTTTACTCCCACCTCCACCTCCACTCTCCTCTCCCTCCCTACACCTTTACTCCCACCGCCACCTTTACTCCCACCGCCACCTCCTCTCCCCCTCCCTCCCTACACCTTTACTCCCACCTCCACTCCCCACAATTTTACTTCCACCTCTACTCCCCCCTCCCTCCCTTCAACTTTACTCCCACCTACACTCCCTCCTCCCTCCCTACATCTTCACTCCCACTCCCACCTCCACTCCCCCTCCCTCCATACACCTTTACTCCTACCTCCACTCCCCACACCTTTAGTTCCACCTCCAGTCCCCCCTACAACTTTACTCCCACCTCCACTCCCTCCTCCCTCCCTACATCTTTACTCCCACTCCCACCTCCACTCCCCCTCCCTCCCTACACCTTTACTCTCACCTCCATCTCCCACTCCCCTCCCCCCTCCCTCCCTACACCTTTACTCCCACCTCCACTCCCCCTACCTCCCTACACCTTTACTCCATATCCACCTCCACTCCCCCCTCCCTCCCAACACCTTTACTCCCACCTCCACCAGCACTTCCCCGCCCTCCCAACACCTTTACTCACACCTCCCACCTGCACTCCTCCCTCCCTCCCTATACCTTTAATCCCACCTCCACTCTCCGCTCCCTCCCTACACTTTTACTCCTACCTCCACCTCCCTCCCTACACCTTTACTCCCACCTCCACTCCCTCCTCCCTCCCTACATCTTTACTCCCACCTCCACCTCCACTCCCCTCCCTCCCCACACCTTTACTCCCACCTCCACCTCCACTCCCGCCTCCCTCACACACCTTTACTCCCACTCCCACCATCCATCTCCACTTCACTCCCCATCCCTTCCCCTTTACTCCCACCTCCACTCCCCTCCCTCCCAACACCTTTACTCCCACATCCACCTCCACTTGCACCTCCCTCCCTACACCTTTACTCCCACCTCCACCTGCACTTCCCCTCCCTCCCTACACCTGTACTCCCACATCCACCCCCTCTCTCCTACACCTTACTCACACCTCCTCCTGCACTCCCCCTCCCTCCCTACACCTTTACTCCCACATCCACTCCCCTCCCTCCCTACACCTTTACTCCCACCTCCACCTCCACTCTCTTCCTCCCTCCCTACACCTTTACCTTCACCTCCACCTCCACTCCCCCTCCCTCCCTACACCTTTACTCACACCTCCACTTCCCCCTCCCTCCTTACACCTTTACTCCCACCTCCACTCCCCCTCCCTCCCTACACCTTTACTCCCTCCTCCATCTCCACTCCACTCCCCTCCTCCCTACACCTTTACTCCCACCTCCACTCCCCCTCCCTCCTTACACCTTTACTCCCACCTCCACTCCCCCCTCCCTACACCTTTACTCCCACCTCCACCTCCACTCCCTCCTCCCTCCCTACACCTTTTACTCCCACCTCCACTCCACTCCCCTCCCTCCCTACACCTGTACTCCCACCTCCACCTCCACTCCCTCCTCCCTCCCTACACCTTTACTCACACCTCCACCTGCACTACCCTCCCTCCCTCCACCTTTACTCCCACCTCCACCTCCACTCCCTCCCTACACCTTTACTCCCACCGCCACCTCCTCTCCCCCTCTCTCCACCTTTACTCCCACCTCCACTCCCCACACTTTACTTCCACCTCCACTTCCCCCTCCCTCCCTACAACTTTACTCCCACCTCCACTCCCTCCTCTCTCCCTACATCTTTACTCCAACTCCCACCCCACCCCACTCCCCTCCCTCCCTACCCCTTTACTCCCATCTCCACCTCCACTCCCTCCTCCCCCTACACACCTTTACTCACACCTCCACCTGCACTCCCCCCTCCCTCCCTACACCTTTACTCCCACCTCCACCTCCACTCTCCTCTCCCTCCCTACATCTTTACTCCCACTGCCACCTCCTCTCCCCCTCCCTCCCTACACCTTTACTCCCACCTCCACTCCCCACACCTTTGCTTCCACCTCCACTCCCCCTCCCTCCCTACACCTTTACTCCCACCTCCAATCCCCCTCCCTCCCTACATCTTTACTCCCACCTCCACCTCCACTCCCTCCTCCCTCCCTACACCTTTACTCCCACCTCCACTCCACTCCCCTCCCTCCCTACACCTGTACTCCCACCTCCACTCCCCTCCCTCCTTACACCTTTACTCCCACCTCCACCTCCACTCTCCTCTCTTCCCTCCCTACACCTTACTCCCACCGCCACCTCCTCTCCCCCTCCTCCACCTTTACTCCCACCTTCACTCCCCACTCCCCACACCTTTACTTTCCACTCCCCCTCCCTCCCTACAACTTACTCCCACCTCCACTCCCTCCTCCTCCCTACATCTTTACTCCCACTCCCACCTCCACTCCCCTCCCTCCCTACACATTTACTCCCTCCCTACACCTTTACTCACCTCCACCTCCACTCCCCTCACTCCCTACACTTAACTCACACCTCCAATCCCCCTCCCTCCTTACACTTTACTCCCCACCTCCACTCCCCTCCCTCCCTACACCTTTACTCCCTCCTCCATCTCCACTCCCCTCCCTCCCTACCACCTTTACTCCCGACTCCACTCCCCCCTCCCTCCTTACACCTTTACTCCCACCTCCACCCTCCTACACCTTTACTCCCACCTCCACCTCCACTCCCTCCTCCCTCCCTACACCTTTACTCCCACCTCCACTCCACTCCCCTCCCTCCCTACACCTGTACTCCCACCTCCACCTCCACCTCCACTCCCTCCTCCCTCCCTACACCTTACTCACACCTCCACCTGCACTACCCCTCCCTCCCTGCACCTTTACTCCCACCTTCACATCCACTCCCTCCCTACACCTTTACTCCCACTGCCACCTCCTCTCCCCCTCCCTCCACCTTTACTCCCACCTCCACTCCCCACACCTTTACTTCCACCTCCACTCCCGCCTCCCTCCCTACAACTTTACTCCCACCTCCACTCCCTCCTCCCTCCCTACATCTTTACTCCAACTCCCACCCCACTCCCCTCCCTCCCTACACCTTTACTCCCATCTCCACCTCCACCTCCACTCCCTCCTCCCTCCCTACACCTTTACTCACACCTCCACCTGCACTCCCCCTCCCTCCCTACACCTTTACTCCCACCTCCACCTCCACTCTCCTCTCCCTCCCTACACCTTTACTCCCACTGCCACCTCCTCTCCCCCTCCCTCCCTAAACCTTTACTCCCACCTCCACTCCCCACCACTTTTGCTTCCACCTCCACTCCCCTCCCTCCCTACAACTTTACTTCCACCTCCACTCCCTCCTCCCTCCCTACATCTTTACTCCCACTCCTACCTCCACTCCCCCTCCCTCCCTACACCTTTACTCTCACCTCCATCTCCACTCCACTCCCCTCCCCTACCCCCTCCTTCCCTACACCTTTACTCCACCTCCACTCCCCCCCTACACCTTTACTCCCACCTCCACCTGCACTTCCCCTCCCTCCCAACACCTTTACTCACACCTCCACCTGCACTCCCCCTCCCTACACATTTACTCCCACCTCCACCTCCACTCTCCGCTCCCTCCCTACACCTTTACTCCACCTCCACCTCCTCTCCACCTCCCTCCCTACACCTTTATCTCCACCTCCAATCCCTCCCTCCCATACATCTTTACTCCCACCTCCACCTCCACTCCCTCCTCCTTCCCTACACCTTCACTCCCACCTCCACTCCACTTCCCTCCCTCCCTACACCTGTACTCCCACCTCCACTCCCTCCTCCCTCCCTACACCTTTACTCACACCTCCACCTGCACTCCTCCCTCCCTCCCTACACCTTTACTCCCACCTCCACCTCCACTCTCCTCTCCCTCCCTACACCTTTACTCCCACTGCCACCTCCTCTCCCCCTCCCTCCACCTTTACTCCCACCTCCACTCCCCACACCTTTACCTTCCACCTCCACTCCCCCTCCCCTCCCTACAACTTTACTCCCACCTCCACTCCCTCCTCCCTCCCTACATCTTTACTCCCACTCCCACCTCCACTCCCCTCTCTCCCTACACATTTACTCCCATCTCCACCTCCACTCCCTCCTCCCTCCCTACACCTGAACTCCACACCTCCACCTGCACTCCCCCTCCCTCCCTACACCTTTACTCCCACCTCCACCTCCACTCTCATCTCCCTCCCTACACCTTTACTCCAACCACCACCTCCTCTCCCCCCTCCTCCCTACACCTTTACTCCCAGCTCCACTCCCCACAACTTTACTTCCAACTCCACTCAGCACTCCCTCCCTACAACTTTACTCCCACCTCCACTCCCTCCTCCCTCCCTACATCTTTACTCCCACGTCCTACCTCCACCTCCCCCCTCCCTCCCTACATCTTAACTCTCACCTCCATCCTCCACTCCCGACCCCTCCCTCCCTACACCTTACTCCCACCTCCACCTGCACTTCCCCTCCCTCCCAACACGTTAACTCACACCTTCACCTGCACTCCCCCCTCCCTACACCTTTACTCCCACCTCCACCTCCACTCTCGGCTCCCTCCCTACACCTTTACTCCCACCTCTACCTCCTCTCCACCTCCCTCCCTACACCTTTACTCCCACCTCCAATCCCCCTCCCTCCCTACATCTTTACTCCCACCTCCACTCCCTCCCTACATCTTTACTCCCACTCCTACCTCCACCTCCACTCCACCTCCGCTCCCTACACCTTTACTCCCACCTCCACCTCCACTCCCGCCTCCCTCCCAACACCTTTACTCCCACTCCCACCTCCATCTCCACTTCACTCCCCCTCCCTCCCTACACCTTTACTCCCACCTCCACCTCCACTCCCCCTCCCTCCCTACACCTTTACTCCCACCTCCACCTCCACTCGCACCTCCCTCTCTACACCTTAACTCCCACCTCCACCTGCACTTCCCCACCCTCCCTACACCTTTACTCCCACATCCACCCCTCCCTCCCTACACTTTACTCACACCTCCTCCTGCACTCCCCCTCCCTCCCTACACCTTTATCCCACATCCACACCACTCCCTCGCTACACCTTTACTCCCACCTCCACCTCCACTCTCATCCGCCCTCCCTACACCTTTACTCCCACCTCCACCTCCACTCCCCCCTCCCTCTCTACACCTTTACTCCCATCTCCACTCCCCCTCCCTCCTTACACCTTTACTCCCACCTCCACTCCCCCTCCCTCCCTACACCTTTACTCACACCTCCACCTGCACTCCCCCCTCCCTCCCTACACCTTTACTCCCACCTCCACCTCCACTCTCCTCTCCCTCCCTACACCTTTACTCCCACTGCCCCCTCCTCTCCCCCTCCCTCCACCTTTACTCCCACCTCCACTCCCCACACCTTTACTTCCACCTCCACCCCCCTCCCTCCCTACAACTTTACTCCCACCTCCACTCCCTCCTCCCTCCCTACATCTTTACTCCCACTCCCACCTCCACTCCCCTCTCTCCCTACACATTTACTCCCCATCTCCACCTCCACTCCCTCCTCCCTCCCTACACCTGAACTCACACCTCCACCTGCACTCCCCCTCCCTCCCTACACCTTTACTCCCACCTCCACCTCCACTCTCATCTCCCTCCCTACACCTTTACTCCCACCACCACCACCTCCTCTCCCCCTCCCTCCCTACACCTTTACTCCCACCTCCACTCCCCACAACTTTACTTCCAACTCCACTCCCCCCTCCCTCCCTACAACTTTACTCCCACCTCCACTCCCTCCTCCCTCCCTACATCTTTACTCCCACTCCTACCTCCACTCCCCCTCCCTCCCTACACCTTTACTCTCACCTCCATCTCCACTCCCCTACCCCCTCCCTCCCTACACCTTTACTCCCACCTCCACCTCCACTCCCGCCTCCCTCTCTACACCTTTACTCCCACTCCCACCTCCATCTCCACTTCACTCCCCCTCCCTCCCTACACCTTTACTCCCACCTCCACCTCCACTCCCCCTCCCTCCCTACACCTTTACTCCCACCTCCACCTCCACTCGCACCTCCCTCTCTACACCTTAACTCCCACCTCCACCTGCACTTCCCCACCCTCCCTACACCTTTACTCCCACATCCACCCCTCCCTCCCTACACCTTTACTCACACCTCCTCCTGCACTCCCCCTCCCTCCCTACACCTTTACTCCCACATCCACACCACTCCCTCGCTACACCTTTACTCCCACCTCCACCTCCACTCTCTCCTCCCTCCCTACACCTTTACTCCCACCTCCACCTCCACTCCTCCTCCCTCTCTACACCTTTACTCCCACCTCCACTCCCCCTCCCTCCTTACACCTTTACTCCCACCTCCACTCCCCCTCCCTCCCTACACCTTTACTCCCACCTCCACCTCCACTCCCCCTACATCCCTACACCTTTACTCCCACCTCCACCTCCACTCCCCTCCCTCCCTACACCTGTACTCCCACCTCCACCTCCACCTCCACTCCCTCCTCCCTCCCTACACCTTTACTCACACCTCCACCTGCACTACCCCTCCCTGCACCTTTACTCCCACCTTCACATCCACTCCCTCCCTACACCTTTACTCCCACTGCCACCTCCTCTCCCCCTCCCTCCACCTTTACTCCCACCTCCACTCCCCACACCTTTACTCCCTCCTCCACTCCCCCTCCTTCCCTACACCTTTACTCCCACCTCCACTCCCTCCTCCCTCCCTACACCTCCTCTCCCCTTCACTTCACTTCCACTCCCATCTCCACTCCCCTCTACCCACTCACCCCCTCCCTCCACCTCCATTGCCCCCTTGCCCACCCCCTCCCTCCCTACACCTCCAATCCACCCTTTCCCCTGCACCTCAACCCCCCCCTCCCCTCCCCCCACTACTCCCTTCCATGCATAAACAAAAAAACTAGAACACATTTTTGGTGGTAATTCTGGTTTTCATTAGGAAACTTCAGTTGTATATAATGTTTTCTAAGTTATATATAAGTTGACAAATAGTTATAACACTTTTTTAATTATAACATAACTTTTAAACATGCTGCACAACATTCACAATGTTCTGCAACACATATTATGAACGTTAACAAAGCAAATAGCTCTCTTTAAACCCTTATACGGCCCCAAAGGCGAAGCCTATCGGCTATGCCAATGCTTGTTTTAAACTGCAGTTCTAACAGCTCGGTGAAACTAAACGACTACCTTTCGCTCTTTCGAGAGGCTGTGAAGTCCGGGTAGCCTGTGTTCTGTTTCCGCCCCGTAAGTCGTGTTCTCTGTTCATGAGGTTTTTGCAAGCTCAGTAAATAGTAGCAAAGGTTAATCTATTTCAGAAAGATTTGTATGTACATTTAATTAAACTCAAAGATGCAGACCACATCAAGTCACACTGTCAGGACCTGACACCATTTATGCTTAAAATAAACACTCAGTTGTCATTTTAATCAAGTCCCCCTCCCTCCCTACACCTTTACTCCCTCCTCCATCTCCACTCCCCTCCCTCCCTACACCTTTACTCCCGACTCCACTCCCCCTCCCTCCTTACACCTTTACTCCCACCTCCACTCCCCCCTCCCTACACCTTTACTCCCACCTCCACCTCCACTCCCTCCTCCCTCCCTACACCTTTACTCCCACCTCCACTCCACTCCCCTCCCTCCCTACACCTGTACTCCCACCTCCACCTCCACCTCCACTCCCTCCTCCCTCCCTACACCTTTACTCACACCTCCACCTGCACTACCCCTCCCTCCCTGCACCTTTACTCCCACCTTCACATCCACTCCCTCCCTACACCTTTACTCCCACTGCCACCTCCTCTCCCCCTCCCTCCACCTTTACTCCCACCTCCACTCCCCACACCTTTACTCCCACCTCCACTCCCGCCTCCCTCCCTACAACTTTACTCCCACCTCCACTCCCTCCTCCCTCCCTACATCTTTACTCCAACTCCCACCCCACTCCCCTCCCTCCCTACACCTTTACTCCCATCTCCACCTCCACTCCCTCCTCCCTCCCTACACCTTTACTCACACCTCCACCTGCACTCCCCCTCCCTCCCTACACCTTTACTCCCACCTCCACCTCCACTCTCCTCTCCCTCCCTACACCTTTACTCCCACTGCCACCTCCTCTCCCCCTCCCTCCCTAAACCTTTACTCCCACCTCCACTCCCCACACTTTTGCTTCCACCTCCACTCCCCCTCCCTCCCTACAACTTTACTTCCACCTCCACTCCCTCCTCCCTCCCTACATCTTTACTCCCACTCCTACCTCCACTCCCCCTCCCTCCCTACACCTTTACTCTCACCTCCATCTCCACTCCACTCCACTCCCCTACCCCCTCCTTCCCTACACCTTTACTCCCACCTCCACTCCCCCCCTACACCTTTACTCCCACCTCCACCTGCACTTCCCCTCCCTCCCAACACCTTTACTCACACCTCCACCTGCACTCCCCCCTCCCTACACATTTACTCCCACCTCCACCTCCACTCTCCGCTCCCTCCCTACACCTTTACTCCCACCTCCACCTCCTCTCCACCTCCCTCCCTACACCTTTACTCCCCCCCTCCCTCCCTACATCTTTACTCCCACCTCCACCTCCACTCCCTCCTCCTTCCCTACACCTTCACTCCCACCTCCACTCCACTTCCCTCCCTCCCTACACCTGTACTCCCACCTCCACTCCCTCCTCCCTCCCTACACCTTTACTCACACCTCCACCTGCACTCCTCCCTCCCTCCCTACACCTTTACTCCCACCTCCACCTCTACTCTCCTCTCCCTCCCTACACCTTTACTCCCACTGCCACCTCCTCTCCCCCTCCCTCCACCTTTACTCCCACCTCCACTCCCCACACCTTTACTTCCACCTCCACTCCCCCTCCCTCCCTACAACTTTACTCCCACCTCCACTCCCTCCTCCCTCCCTACATCTTTACTCCCACTCCCACCTCCACTCCCCTCTCCCTACACATTTACTCCCATCTCCACCTCCACTCCCTCCTCCCTCCCTACACCTGAACTCACACCTCCACCTGCACTCCCCCTCCCTCCCTACACCTTTACTCCCACCTCCACCTCCACTCTCATCTCCCTCCCTACACCTTTACTCCAACCACCACCTCCTCTCCCCCTCCTCCCTACACCTTTACTCCCAGCTCCACTCCCCACAACTTTACTCCCACCTCCACTCCCTCCTCCCTCCCTACATCTTTACTCCCACTCCTACCTCCACTCCCCCTCCCTCCCTACATCTTTACTCTCACCTCCATCTCCACTCCCCTACCCCCTCCCTCCCTACACCTTTACTCCCACCTCCACCTGCACTTCCCCTCCCTCCCAACACCTTTACTCACACCTTCACCTGCACTCCCCCCTCCCTACACCTTTACTCCCACCTCCACCTCCACTCTCGGCTCCCTCCCTACACCTTTACTCCCACCTCTACCTCCTCTCCACCTCCCTCCCTACACCTTTACTCCCACCTCCAATCCCCCTCCCTCCCTACATCTTTACTCCCACCTCCACTCCCTCCCTACATCTTTACTCCCACTCCTACCTCCACCTCCACTCCACCTCCCTCCCTACACTTTACTCCCACCTCCACCTCCACTCCCGCCTCCCTCCCAACACCTTTACTCCCCACTCCCACCCCATCTCCACTTCACTCCCCCTCCCTCCCTACACCTTACCTCCCACCTCCACCTCCACTCCCCCTCCCTCCCTACACCTTAACACCCACCTCCACCTCCACTCGCACCTCCTCTCTACACCTTAACTCCCACCACCACCTGCACTTCCCCACCCTCCAACACCTTTACTCCCACATCCACCCCTCCCTCCCTACACCTTACTCACACCTCCTCCTGCACTCCCCTCCCTCCCTACACCTTTACTCCACATCCACACCACTCCTCGCTACACCTTACTCCCACCTCTACCTCCACTCTCTCCTCCCTCCCCACACCTTTACTCCCACCTCCACCTCCACTCCCCCTCCCTATCTACACCTTTACTCCCATCTCCACTCCCCCTCCCTCCTTACACCTTTACTCCCACCTCCACTCCCCTCCCTCCCTACACCTTTACTCACACCTCCACCTGCACTCCCCCCTCCCTCCCTACACCTTTACTCCCACCTCCACCTCCACTCTCCTCTCCCTCCCTACACCTTTACTCCCACTGCCACCTCCTCTCCCCCTCCCTCCACCTTTACTCCCACCTCCACTCCCCACACCTTTACTTCCACCTCCACCCCCCCTCCCTCCCTACAACTTTACTCCCACCTCCACTCCCTCCTCCCTCCCTACATCTTTACTCCCACTCCCACCTCCACTCCCCTCTCTCCCTACACATTTACTCCCATCTCCACCTCCACTCCCTCCTCCCTCCCTACACCTGAACTCACACCTCCACCTGCACTCCCCCTCCCTCCCTACACCTTTACTCCCACCTCCACCTCCACTCTCATCTCCCTCCCTACACCTTTACTCCCACCACCACCACCTCCTCTCCCCCTCCCTCCCTACACCTTTACTCCCACCTCCACTCCCCACAACTTTACTTCCAACTCCACTCCCCCCTCCCTCCCTACAACTTTACTCCCACCTCCACTCCCTCCTCCCTCCCTACATCTTTACTCCCACTCCTACCTCCACTCCCCCTCCCTCCCTACACCTTTACTCTCACCTCCATCTCCACTCCCCTACCCCCTCCCTCCCTACACCTTTACTCCCACCTCCACCTCCACTCCCGCCTCCCTCCCTACACCTTTACTCCCACTCCCACCTCCATCTCCACTTCACTCCCCCTCCCTCCCTACACCTTTACTCCCACCTCCACCTCCACTCCCCCTCACTCCCTACACCTTTACTCCCACCTCCACCTCCACTCGCACCTCCCTCTTTACACCTTAACTCCCACCTCCACCTGCACTTCCCCACCCTCCCTACACCTTTACTCCCACATCCACCCCTCCCTCCCTACACCTTTACTCACACCTCCTCCTGCACTCCCCCTCCCTCCCTACACCTTTACTCCCACATCCACACCACTCCCTCGCTACACCTTTACTCCCACCTCCACCTCCACTCTCTCCTCCCTCCCTACACCTTTACTCCCACCTCCACCTCCACTCCCCCTCCCTCTCTACACCTTTACTCCCACCTCCACTCCCCCTCCCTCCTTACACCTTTACTCCCACCTCCACTCCCCCTCCCTCCCTACACCTTTACTCCCACCTCCACCTCCACTCCCCCTACATCCCTACACCTTTACTCCCACCTCCACCTCCACTCCCCTCTCCCTCCCTACACCTTTACTCCCTCCTCCACTCCCCCTCCTTCCCTACACCTTTACTCCCACCTCCACTCCCTCCTCCCTCCCTACACCTCCTCTCCCCTTCACTTCACTTCCACTCCCATCTCCACTCCCCTCTACCCACTCACCCCCTCCCTCCACCTCCATTGCCCCCTTGCCCACCCCCTCCCTCCCTACACCTCCAATCCACCCTTTCCCCTGCACCTCAACCCCCCCCCTCCCCTCCCCCCACTACTCCCTTCCATGCATAAACAAAAAAACTAGAACACATTTTTGGTGGTAATTCTGGTTTTCATTAGGAAACTTCAGTTGTATATAATGTTTTCTAAGTTATATATAAGTTGACAAATAGTTATAACACTTTTTTAATTATAACATAACTTTTAAACATGCTGCACAACATTCACAATGTTCTGCAACACATATTATGAACGTTAACAAAGCAAATAGCTCTCTTTAAACCCTTATACGGCCCCAAAGGCGAAGCCTATCGGCTATGCCAATGCTTGTTTTAAACTGCAGTTCTAACAGCTCGGTGAAACTAAACGACTACCTTTCGCTCTTTCGAGAGGCTGTGAAGTCCGGGTAGCCTGTGTTCTGTTTCCGCCCCTTAAAGTCGTGTTCTCTGTTCATGAGGTTTTTGCAAGCTCAGTAAATAGTAGCAAAGGTTAATCTATTTCAGAAAGATTTGTATGTACATTTAATTAAACTCAAAGATGCAGACCGCATCAAGTCACACTGTCAGGACCTGACACCATTTATGCTTAAAATAAACACTCAGTTGTCATTTTAATCAAGTCCCCCTCCCTCCCTACACCTTTACTCCCTCCTCCATCTCCACTCCCCTCCCTCCCTACACCTTTACTCCCGACTCCACTCCCCCTCCCTCCTACACCTTTACTCCCACCTCCACTCCCCCCTCCCTACACCTTTACTCCCACCTCCACCTCCACTCCCTCCTCCCTCCCTACACCTTTACTCCCACCTCCACTCCACTCCCCTCCCTCCCTACACCTGTACTCCCACCTCCACCTCCACCTCCACTCCCTCCTCCCTCCCTACACCTTTACTCACACCTCCACCTGCACTACCCCTCCCTCCCTGCACCTTTACTCCCACCTTCACATCCACTCCCTCCCTACACCTTTACTCCCACTGCCACCTCCTCTCCCCCTCCCTCCACCTTTACTCCCACCTCCACTCCCCACACCTTTACTCCCACCTCCACTCCCGCCTCCCTCCCTACAACTTTACTCCCACCTCCACTCCCTCCTCCCTCCCTACATCTTTACTCCAACTCCCACCCCACTCCCCTCCCTCCCTACACCTTTACTCCCATCTCCACCTCCACTCCCTCCTCCCTCCCTACACCTTTACTCACACCTCCACCTGCACTCCCCCTCCCTCCCTACACCTTTACTCCCACCTCCACCTCCACTCTCCTCTCCCTCCCTACACCTTTACTCCCACTGCCACCTCCTCTCCCCCTCCCTCCCTAAACCTTTACTCCCACCTCCACTCCCCACACTTTTGCTTCCACCTCCACTCCCCCTCCCTCCCTACAACTTTACTTCCACCTCCACTCCCTCCTCCCTCCCTACATCTTTACTCCCACTCCTACCTCCACTCCCCCTCCCTCCCTACACCTTTACTCTCACCTCCATCTCCACTCCACTCCACTCCCCTACCCCCTCCTTCCCTACACCTTTACTCCCACCTCCACTCCCCCCTACACCTTTACTCCCACCTCCACCTGCACTTCCCCTCCCTCCCAACACCTTTACTCACACCTCCACCTGCACTCCCCCCTCCCTACACATTTACTCCCACCTCCACCTCCACTCTCCGCTCCCTCCCTACACCTTTACTCCCACCTCCACCTCCTCTCCACCTCCCTCCCTACACCTTTACTCCCACCTCCAATCCCCCTCCCTCCCTACATCTTTACTCCCACCTCCACCTCCACTCCCTCCTCCTTCCCTACACCTTCACTCCCACCTCCACTCCACTTCCCTCCCTCCCTACACCTGTACTCCCACCTCCACTCCCTCCTCCCTCCCTACACCTTTACTCACACCTCCACCTGCACTCCTCCCTCCCTCCCTACACCTTTACTCCCACCTCCACCTCCACTCTCCTCTCCCTCCCTACACCTTTACTCCCACTGCCACCTCCTCTCCCCCTCCCTCCACCTTTACTCCCACCTCCACTCCCCACACCTTTACTTCCACCTCCACTCCCCCTCCCTCCCTACAACTTTACTCCCACCTCCACTCCCTCCTCCCTCCCTACATCTTTACTCCCACTCCCACCTCCACTCCCCTCTCCCTACACATTTACTCCCATCTCCACCTCCACTCCCTCCTCCCTCCCTACACCTGAACTCACACCTCCACCTGCACTCCCCCTCCCTCCCTACACCTTTACTCCCACCTCCACCTCCACTCTCATCTCCCTCCCTACACCTTTACTCCAACCACCACCTCCTCTCCCCCTCCTCCCTACACCTTTACTCCCAGCTCCACTCCCCACAACTTTACTTCCAACTCCACTCCCCCCTCCCTCCCTACAACTTTACTCCCACCTCCACTCCCTCCTCCCTCCCTACATCTTTACTCCCACTCCTACCTCCACTCCCCCTCCCTCCCTACATCTTTACTCTCACCTCCATCTCCACTCCCCTACCCCCTCCCTCCCTACACCTTTACTCCCACCTCCACCTGCACTTCCCCTCCCTCCCAACACCTTTACTCACACCTTCACCTGCACTCCCCCCTCCCTACACCTTTACTCCCACCTCCACCTCCACTCTCGGCTCCCTCCCTACACCTTTACTCCCACCTCTACCTCCTCTCCACCTCCCTCCCTACACCTTTACTCCCACCTCCAATCCCCCTCCCTCCCTACATCTTTACTCCCACCTCCACTCCCTCCCTACATCTTTACTCCCACTCCTACCTCCACCTCCACTCCACCTCCCTCCCTACACCTTTACTCCCACCTCCACCTCCACTCCCGCCTCCCTCCCAACACCTTTACTCCCACTCCCACCTCCATCTCCACTTCACTCCCCCTCCCTCCCTACACCTTTACTCCCACCTCCACCTCCACTCCCCCTCCCTCCCTACACCTTTACTCCCACCTCCACCTCCACTCGCACCTCCCTCTCTACACCTTAACTCCCACCTCCACCTGCACTTCCCCACCCTCCCTACACCTTTACTCCCACATCCACCCCTCCCTCCCTACACCTTTACTCACACCTCCTCCTGCACTCCCCCTCCCTCCCTACACCTTTACTCCCACATCCACACCACTCCCTCGCTACACCTTTACTCCCACCTCTACCTCCACTCTCTCCTCCCTCCCCACACCTTTACTCCCACCTCCACCTCCACTCCCCCTCCCTATCTACACCTTTACTCCCATCTCCACTCCCCCTCCCTCCTTACACCTTTACTCCCACCTCCACTCCCCCTCCCTCCCTACACCTTTACTCACACCTCCACCTGCACTCCCCCCTCCCTCCCTACACCTTTACTCCCACCTCCACCTCCACTCTCCTCTCCCTCCCTACACCTTTACTCCCACTGCCACCTCCTCTCCCCCTCCCTCCACCTTTACTCCCACCTCCACTCCCCACACCTTTACTTCCACCTCCACCCCCCCTCCCTCCCTACAACTTTACTCCCACCTCCACTCCCTCCTCCCTCCCTACATCTTTACTCCCACTCCCACCTCCACTCCCCTCTCTCCCTACACATTTACTCCCATCTCCACCTCCACTCCCTCCTCCCTCCCTACACCTGAACTCACACCTCCACCTGCACTCCCCCTCCCTCCCTACACCTTTACTCCCACCTCCACCTCCACTCTCATCTCCCTCCCTACACCTTTACTCCCACCACCACCACCTCCTCTCCCCCTCCCTCCCTACACCTTTACTCCCACCTCCACTCCCCACAACTTTACTTCCAACTCCACTCCCCCCTCCCTCCCTACAACTTTACTCCCACCTCCACTCCCTCCTCCCTCCCTACATCTTTACTCCCACTCCTACCTCCACTCCCCCTCCCTCCCTACACCTTTACTCTCACCTCCATCTCCACTCCCCTACCCCCTCCCTCCCTACACCTTTACTCCCACCTCCACCTCCACTCCCGCCTCCCTCCCTACACCTTTACTCCCACTCCCACCTCCATCTCCACTTCACTCCCCCTCCCTCCCTACACCTTTACTCCCACCTCCACCTCCACTCCCCCTCCCTCCCTACACCTTTACTCCCACCTCCACCTCCACTCGCACCTCCCTCTTTACACCTTAACTCCCACCTCCACCTGCACTTCCCCACCCTCCCTACACCTTTACTCCCACATCCACCCCTCCCTCCCTACACCTTTACTCACACCTCCTCCTGCACTCCCCCTCCCTCCCTACACCTTTACTCCCACATCCACACCACTCCCTCGCTACACCTTTACTCCCACCTCCACCTCCACTCTCTCCTCCCTCCCTACACCTTTACTCCCACCTCCACCTCCACTCCCCCTCCCTCTCTACACCTTTACTCCCACCTCCACTCCCCCTCCCTCCTTACACCTTTACTCCCACCTCCACTCCCCCTCCCTCCCTACACCTTTACTCCCACCTCCACCTCCACTCCCCCTACATCCCTACACCTTTACTCCCACCTCCACCTCCACTCCCCTCTCCCTCCCTACACCTTTACTCCCTCCTCCACTCCCCCTCCTTCCCTACACCTTTACTCCCACCTCCACTCCCTCCTCCCTCCCTACACCTCCTCTCCCCTTCACTTCACTTCCACTCCCATCTCCACTCCCCTCTACCCACTCACCCCCTCCCTCCACCTCCATTGCCCCCTTGCCCACCCCCTCCCTCCCTACACCTCCAATCCACCCTTTCCCCTGCACCTCAACCCCCCCCCTCCCCTCCCCCCACTACTCCCTTCCATGCATAAACAAAAAAACTAGAACACATTTTTGGTGGTAATTCTGGTTTTCATTAGGAAACTTCAGTTGTATATAATGTTTTCTAAGTTATATATAAGTTGACAAATAGTTATAACACTTTTTTAATTATAACATAACTTTTAAACATGCTGCACAACATTCACAATGTTCTGCAACACATATTATGAACGTTAAAGCAAATAGCTCTCTTTAAACCCTTATACGGCCCCAAAGGCGAAGCCTATCGGCTATGCCAATGCTTGTTTTAAACTGCAGTTCTAACAGCTCGGTGAAACTAAACGACTACCTTTCGCTCTTTCGAGAGGCTGTGAAGTCCGGGTAGCCTGTGTTCTGTTTCCGCCCCTTAAAGTCGTGTTCTCTGTTCATGAGGTTTTTGCAAGCTCAGTAAATAGTAGCAAAGGTTAATCTATTTCAGAAAGATTTGTATGTACATTTAATTAAACTCAAAGATGCAGACCGCATCAAGTCACACTGTCAGGACCTGACACCATTTATGCTTAAAATAAACACTCAGTTGTCATTTTAATCAAGTCCAGACATTCTTTTCCGACACCCAGATTTATTTGAAGGACGATCGAGTGTCTATTCTCTTTTCAGAGACATCTACAAGCCTGAAGTTCTGTTTAAGTCTTCTGTACTGAGGCTTCATGGAAGCATTTCTGGCATGATCGCTCGATCGTCTTCATTGTTGTGAGGTCTGTGAGTGCTGTGATAGTGTCTGTACTCTTTGTTGAGGAGTGTTCAGTTCAGTTCACATCATCTTTATTTCGATGGTTAAAAACCATCATAAAAATACACAACACATTACAAATCAACAATCAGAATTTTACATTGTTATTCTGAACTTTACAACGTTAAAAACAAATTTAGAATATATATTATTATTAAAATTAATTGAGAGGGAGAAATCAGTTAATTCCTTTCATCCTACATCAACCCCTAGTATTTCTTAATTTAACAGCAATTTTTAAAAAACTCATTATAGAACACAAAGTACGCATGTCAGTTGCTCTTTGCAAAACTAATAAAGCAGTTTTAGCATGAAAGATTTTTGACTCCTTTAAAATATCCACAAGAAATCTTCTGCGTGGAATTTTATAAAAAGAACATAATAATACAAAATGAAGGGTGTCCTGCGGAGACCTATTGTCGCAGCCGCAGGCACCCTTCTGCTCAATTGTTAAAGTAAAACCAGACGGATAAGCTAAAATGTGTGGTAACAAATGGAGCCTAAAACGACACATTAAGAACCTCTCTTGTTGACTATGCATTAAAAAAAGATACGGTTCCATACCCATTTCATTACTCACAAGAGAGTGCGATACTACAGATGTTTTATTAGAGTCAAGTCGATTCCTGCTATGATCGTATTTATCCAATAACAGCTTTTGAATACGATATTTGCTAGAGCTATCAATCTTTGAGGGATCAGTAAATAACATTAGGTAGTCAATGGACTCTAGGGTTTCTTTAATGTATTTAAGCCAAGGGATTTGCAACCATCTGTCTCTCCGACGACAATCTTCAATAATCTGTATAGATAATTCAGCATTTGGATTTAGCCAAATTCGAAGCCAGGTCAAAATTGGTCTTATTCTAATCAGGTCCGAGATGTACGGGGTACCAAGCTCCTTGTGTGTGACTGCTGCTGGGATGCTCTGTGGGAGCTTTAGCAGTTTCTTTAGGAATTTATCTTCCTCAGTTTGTATCTGGTGTGCATCCCTAAAGCCCCACATCTCTGCCCCGTAAGTAGCTTTAAAAATACTGACCGCTCTGTACAGTGTCATTACTTGTTCAGGGGACCAACGACCCATCCTTCGCGCAAAGTTTAAAATGGCACCATTAGCTGAAACAAGTTTCCTGCACCTTTCCTCCAGCAATGGGGCAAACCTAATATTTTCATCAAACGAGACCCAAGTACGAAAAAGTATTCACAGTGTCCAAAACATGGGTTCCTATTTTGAACGAAAATCTCTTGAGGAGTTTTTTCCCTGCCACCATGATAAAGGACTTAGTCAGATTTACAGATAGATCTAAATTCTCCATGAATCTTGCAAAGCCACTAATTAGTCGCTGCAGACTCACCGCAGTTCGTGCGAGCAGGACCGCGTCATCCGCGTACAAAAGTACCGGTATAAGACGCGATCCTACTCTTGGGCAGTCAGTCCCCAGGGTCAACAGAGCACACTCCAGGTCATTTATGTAGAGGGAAAATAAAAATGGAGCCAGGATACACCCCTGCCTCACCCCGCTAGTGCACAGGAAGGGATCAGTGCTCACCCCTCCCGAGCTATAGCGGACCTTGCCAGTGGTGTTCCAATGGAGTTCCATAAGTATGTGTATCAGATCTGGATCAATTCCCAACCTATACAGTAAGCGCCCAGAGTTTGGCTCTATTCACATTATCAAATGCTGCTGCAAGGTCCATGAACCCCATATATAGGGTTCCTGTATCTGATTTAATGTATTTAGCAGCTAAAAGGTATAGGTTGAGACACTGGTCACTAGTTGACTTGCCTGTTCTAAACCCATACTGGGTCTCTACCAGGATGTTATGTACCTCAGTCCACTCTGTGAGATGGTTTAGTATTACCCTACCTAGTAGTTTCGCTGAGACATCAATCAGCGAGTTTGGTCTGTAACACTGCGGATTGTCCCTACAACCTTTCTTAGATATAGGAACAATCACAGCCGTTGACCAAGATCTCGGGAGACCCGTTTTAATAGCTGCATTAAGTACTCTGGTCATAATCGGTGCCCAACGGTCAGTGTTACTTAAAAAGAGGTCTGGGGGTGTGCCATCCTGGCCTGGCGCCTTATTACGCGTCAGCCCTAGCACTGCCTTTAAGACTTCCGGCAAGGAGAATTCTAGCTCAACTGCTCTGGGACCCTCCCATACTCCATCCCCGTTTTCTATCTCCTGTTGATTATACAAACGTTTAAAGTGGTTTATCCATTGTTCGGGGTGTATATTGGTACTAATTCCAGGGGATCTGGAGTCTTGGTAACAGGGTCTATTTATGATTCTCCAGAATTGGGCATAATCTCTGTTTTCTCCTGCTTCTCTAAGGTCTGCCCAGACTTCCCTTTGAAGTGCACTCTTTCTTTGCTTAACCTGTGTTTTGTAATTGCGTCTACAGAGAGCGATTTCATTCTTGTCTCTCGGGGACTTCTTTAGACTCTGTTTTAATTCTCTCAATGCCTGTGAGCAATTTGAGTCAAACCATCTTGGAGTAGTAGTTAGGTCCTTAGTAGGCCGCTTAGTTTTTAATAATCCATCAACTAACCTAGTTAAGGATTCAAATGCCAGGACCACTTCTCTACCCTCTATTGCAAGGTCTAGACAGATCTCTATATGTTCTTTTCCTCTAACCACTAGACTGCTATAGAAGTCTTGTGGATTAATCATTGCCCATCTAATGCGCCTCCCTTGGTCCGTTGGACGGATTGCCGTATCCCCCCCCCTGATGTTTTACTGGTAGATTGTTATATTCTATTTCAAGAGTTAGGGGGTTGTGGTCGCTAAAAGGGCTCCACTCCGTTCTTACCTTAATAATCTGGGCTTTAGCAAAGGCAGAGATTACTATAAAGTCTAATATAGAAGCACAACCTCTTCCTTTAAATGTAGGGGTGAGGGTGTCTCCTGCTTTCAGTGGCAACAGGTCCATTGTGTGAGTAAGGGCAAAGCTATCAAGTAGCTTCATCATCAGTGTGCCTTCTCTGCTATGTTCGAAGTGTGGCCCACTTCCAACAGAGCAGGAAGACCAATCAGGGGAAATAGGGAATAACTTTGAGCACTGATGACAGTTAAAGTCTCCCATCAGCAGGATGATTGGTTCGGGCCCCCCCTGTCTTAAGTCTGTTTCCTCATCTAACCTGCTCTCTAACTCTATTAGTGTGGGGAAATTTCCATCAGTTGGGCCCGAGTTATAGAAATTTAGGATAAAATATCTCTGCCCGTGTCCCTGAAATTTCACTGCTTGTATGGTGTCAGACACCCAAACTGGTTGTGACCAAGTGCCTTTTAGGTCTAAGTCGACATATATCACTAACCCTCCCTTCGCCCTCCCAGATCTCGCTTCTTGGGCTGGCCTGAAGAAGCATTTATAGCCCTCCAGTTGGCAGGAATCAGGGTCTCGCGCCCATGTTTCTTGTAAAGCTATGATATGAAAGCCCCTTATGTACTCTCTCCACTCTTTATTGTCAAGTTTACCCCCCAGGCCTGCTACATTCCAGGGCAGAAAGGCTAATCCTGCCCTGTTTGCCTTCCTTCCCTCTGGACTGTGTTAATTTATTCTACAGTTTCCTGTTTCATGGACCTCAGGAACTGTCATTCTCTTCCCTCTGTTTTGGGGGATCTTCTATCCTAGTTTTTAGCCCATTCCTGCTATTAACAATTCCCTCCTCTATTATAGGACAAGCTATTCCCCCTGTAGCAGTAATAGTTACAAGCTCTTTATCTATGGGGGTAGTCAATCATTTTCGTCGAGCGTCTGCAAAGGGGCAAATCTATTTCTCCACTGGGAGTAATCTCGGGGTGGGAGGAACTGGTCGGGGTAGTTTGTGGCTCTGACCCTTTGGAAATGTTGTGGCCTTCCTGAGTTCCACATTGAGTGGTAAGCATTATTACTGCTCCATCTCCTTGGGTAGAAGTACCCAAGGGGGAGCGCACAGATTGTGCGGTCTGATTTCTATCGGAATTCTTCAGTATGTAGTCCACCAGTCTAGCATCTATGAAGTTAGCCACAATGCAATCCCCCCTTATATCCTTTTTCCTACCACCTAACCAGTTAACTCTTCTTACATGCACTATCTCCCCCCTTTCCCCAGCATTCAGTGGTCTATGTATGTCCAACCACTTGGAGATTTTAGCATGTAATTGTGAATGCGATTCTTTGTCAGAGGGCCTAAGTTCCGGTACCCCCGCAAATACTATAACGTAGGGACTGGCTTCCGGAGGTAGATTTATATGTGGGGGAGGGCTAAGTGGACTGTAGAAAGGGTCAAAGTCCGTATGGTGTGAGCTATAGGGGCCATTCCTAACATGATGATCTTCCTGACCCCTTTGTATTAGTGGTTGCAGGGGGGGGGGGGGGGTTCAGTATTTTTGGAGCTCATCTTTTGATTTGGTCCCCCTCTCTGATCTTGAGAAACTAACGGGGCATCATGTATCTGGGCAACCGTATGTTGAATATTACTGACACAATTGTTATTTACCATTGTATTATTACTAGGGGTATTAGCGGCCACACTTAGAGGTTGATTAGGACCTGAAGGGGGAATCTTGGTTGTCAGGTCTAATATCTTGCCGTGTTTGGTCAGTTCGCTCGCTATTTTGTCCACCTTACTTATGATAGGTTTCAACTGGGCAGTAATGAAAGTTTCGAGGTGTTTCTTAAGTTCTCCTATAACATCCTCAATCCAACCTGGTGGATTTGTGTTTATGAGGACCTTGTCTTCTACCAGGATGACATCTTGCCTATTTTTAGACCGACCATCTCCTATAACTGACTTAGTTTTCCTCTGTTGTCCCTTGATCCTCCCCCACCGTTTTGGTTTGCTATGGAGGGTCAAGTCACTGTGCCCTGAGATTTTTGCCCCAGGGATAGGTAAGGATTGAGCACAAGGAACAGCTTCTCTCTGGTTACTTGGTGACACTGAATTTCCAGTCATATTGGGGCTATCCGCTAGTGTGTGATCCCTAGATTGTGTTGGGGTAGCTGCTATAGGAATGGGTGAGGCAGAAAGGCTCCTTTGCATGCGTTCTATTTCCCCAGATACCTTCCTCAACATTAAATCAATTGCAGTAGGTTTTTTTACTTTATTGGGGGCAAAATTGTTTTTTTCGGCTAGGGTTTGGTCAGGGGTTTCACCTAGGGGTGCTTTGCTCGTGGTCGAGCGAGTTTTAGTGTGATTAGACATAGTGAATACGATTTTAGAGTGACTCTTGATATACCCTACAGAGCAGTCCAAGCTTTCTTCTAATGGGAGGCTGAATATCTCTATGCAATGTTTACTCTAAATGTCTTTTATCCCCTGCTCCCCCTCCTCCTAGTCCAACAGCTGGATGGCGCAAATTGATCTATGATGCCCAGGTGACCAGACCAAATTCAAAGTCAACAGTACCGTTCACAAAAGTTCGTGCCAAGGGGGGTGGCCCGTCCCGTCCCTGAACGTCCCCGGACGGCCACAGATGGCCCGCCCTCTGCCCGGGCTCCACCCGGCGTCGCCCGCGCGCGTCCCGCGACGCGGGATGGTCTGGTCTTCTTTATGCGCCTCCGGGCGCTGGCAAGTGACGCTGCTGACGGCGTCGCCGGGGCCCCGCAGGGGATGCTGGGGATTGTAGGCCGCCTGGGAAAACCTGAAGTACTGAGCCGGTAAGGTAAGCGCTCCCCTCTCTCAGCGGCCGCTAGGCAATGCGGCGGCAGGGGAGAGCGAAACAGAGGAACGTGTCCGGTGGCAAGACCTCGCTGGTGGATTGCAAGTCGCGTCGTGCCCCCAGTCAGGTTGTGGTCCCCGCTCCCCAGCAGGGTCTGGTCTTCTTTATGCGCCTCCGGGCGCTGGCAAGTGACGCTGCTGACGGCGTCGCCGGGGCCCCGCAGGGGACGCTGGGGATTGTAGGCCGCCTGGGAAAACCTGAAGTACTGAGCCCGTAAGGTAAGCGCACCCCCCTCTCAGTGGCTGCTAGGCAATGCGGCGGCGGGGGAGAGCGAAACAGAGTAGCGTGTCCGCTGGCAAGACCTCGCTGGTGGAATGCAAGTCGCGTTGTGCCCCCAGTCAGGTTGTGGTCCCCGCTCCCCAGCAGGGTCTGGTCTTCTTTATGCGCCTCCGGGCGCTGGCAAGTGACGTTGCTGGCGGCGTCGCCGGGGCCCCGCAGGGGACGCTGGGGACTGTAGGCCGCCTGGGAAAACCTGAAGTACTGAGCCGGTAAGGTAAGCGCTCCCTCCTCTCAGCGGCCGCTAGGCAATGCGGCGGCGGGGGAGAGCGAAACAGAGGAGCGTGTCCGGTGGCAAGACCTCGCTTGTGGATTACAAGTCACGTCGTGCCCCCAGTCAGGTTGTGGTCCCTCTTTGTTGAGGAGTGAGATTTATTCTTTCCAGCATATTTGTTAACATTCTTTTGTTTTTATATTTCTTCTTACCAAAATAATTTTTTTCCTCAATTAAAAATTTCTCGATTTCACTCTTGGATGACCCTCTGTTGTTGGCATGTATATTGTGGGGGGGAAGCAAAGCGCACTGTGTTGCTTTCTGTATTTGGGGTAGGTGCACTCTCACGCTAAAGCAGAGCTCCAGATTTATTCCTATTTTGGTTGGTGGCGTTGACACGGGAATGATTGTGCGACGTTCCATACAATTTTCCTAGGTGAAGATTAAAGCTAACATTCCGACGGTGCCCCAACCCATTCCCACTTGCCCAGTTACTCCTTCTCCCTCTTCTTTCTTCACTTTTCCCCCCATCTCTCCTGACCAATTTCACAACTACCTGCTCAAGGTTAAATCTGGTTCCCCTATGGACTGCGCACCGGCGCGCATTCTTAAAACTCTTCTCACCAACTGTCCTGCTCCCCCGCTCACTTTGCTTAATTCTTCTTTGGCCTCCGGTTCCGTTCCTTTATCATTTAAATCCGCCGTTGTCCTCCCCATTCTCAAAAAACCCGGTCTAGATCCTTCCCTCCCTGCTCATTTCCGTCCCATTTCCCTCCTCCCCTACCTAGCTAAGATCCTCGAGACCCATGTCACTTCTTGCCTCTCCTCGTATATCGAGGACAACGGCCTTTTAGCCTCCCATCAAGCAGGCTTTCGCCCAGGCCATTCTACGGAGGCAGTGGTTCTCGCGGTTCTAGATGAACTTAAGGGGAAGGCAGATTCCAACCTCCCCCAAGCCCTGGTCCTTCTCGATTTGTCCGCTGCGTTTGACACGGTTGACCACTCCATTCTTCTCGACCGTGTCAGCGCAGCGGGCATCCGGGGCGCGGCCTTCTCCTGGCTAGCGTCCTTTCTTCAAGATAGGTACCAGGAGGTTCATCTTTCTGGCTTCTCTGCCCCCCCCCCCGTCCGGTCACCTGTGGTGTTCCCCAGGGCTCCTCTCTTTCCCCTCTTCTCTTTAACCTTTACATCTCTCCCCTTGTCACTTCTCTTCTTGAGCTGGGGGTCTCGGTGTATAACTACGCAGATGACCTCCAGCTCGTCTTTGATCTTTCCTCTTCTGCTGATTCTCTCCCTAAATTCAGTTCCACCTTAATTTTCATTTCCGAGTGGATGAGCGCCAACCATCTTAAGCTCAACCCCGATAAGACGGAACTTGTCCTCACGGGTGGTCCATCTAACCCTTGGTCCCCAGCACACTGGCCCCTTTCTTTTGGTCCCCCTCCCACACCTTCCTCCTCTGTTCGCACTCTTGGCATCAAAGTTAGTTCTGACCTAACAATGCACAGTCAGATTAGCTCTGTTGTGTCGTCCTGCTTCCTGTCCCTCCGCCTCATCCGGAAAATCTCACGTTTTTTCACTACTGATGCACTCAAAACCATAGTCCTGGCCCCTAGTCATCTCCCGACTTGACTATGGGAATGGCCTGTACGTGGGCATTCCAGCCTACGAGTCCCGACGTCTACAGGCCATTCAAAATCAAGCTGCTCGTCTCATTCTCTCCCTTCCTAAATCCTCCCATATCACTCCTGTTCTCAAATCTCTGCACTGGCTCCCTATTCGCTTCAGATCTCTCTTTAAGTTAGCCTGCTTTGCCTTTCGAGCTCATTCCCGCTCTGCCCCTGTCTACATCTCCTCCCTAATTACATCTCACGCCCCCAGCCGCATCCTTCGCTCTTCCTCTCTCTCTCTCTTGCACATCCCCCGCTTCCGCAAATCCAGAACTGGTGGCACCCGCCTCTCTGTTTTGGCCCCCCAGTTCTGGAACAGCCTCCCACTTCACATTCGTTCCATCCCCATCTACACCCATTTCCGAAAAGCCCTTAAAACCTTTCTTTTCACCCAGGCCTTTCCTTCTTAGGTTCCCCAGATTCCCTCTGTGAGCCCTGACCAGGTCCCCAGCGCCAGGAAGCCGCTTGGCCGCAGTGCGCTTTATTAAATATTTTTTTCATTTTCATTTTTCATTTTCATTTCATCATTAAAAGTAGAGCTATTGGCATTGCTCATGATATTTCTTTTTTTCCCCTTAAATCATAAATAACAGCACTCTGCACTCAACAGCACACACCACTCTGCACCTGCACTCACTGCTCTGCACACTCACTCTGCACTCACTACTCTGCATTCTGCACTCACTACTCTGGACTCACTACTCTGCATTCTGCACTCACTACTCTGCACTCACTACTCTGGACTCACTACTCTGCATTCTGCACTCACTACTCTTCACTCACTACTCTGCAATCACTACTCTTCACTCACTACTCTGCACTCACTACTCTGCACTCACTACTCTGCACTCTGCACTCACTACTTTGCACTCTGCACTCAAACTCTGCACTCAATAGTCTGCACACTCTCTACTCTGCACTCACTACTCTGCACTCACTATTCTGCACTCACTCTGCACTCACTACTCTACACTCACTCTGCACTCACTCTACACTCACTACTCTGCACTCACTACTCTGCACTCACTACTCTGCACTCACTACTCTGCACTCACTACTTTACACTCACTACTTTGCACTCACTACTTTGCACTCTGCACTCACTACTCTGCACTCACTACTTTGCACTCTGCACTCACTACTCTGCACTCACTACTCTGCACTCACTACTTTGCAGTCTGCACACTCACTACTCTGCACTCACTACTCTGCACTCACTACTCTGCACTCACTACTTTGCACTCACTACTCTGCACTCACTACTCTGCACTCACTACTTTGCACTCTGCACTCATCACTCTGCACTCACTACTCCGCACTCACTACTATGCACTCACTACTCTGCACTCACTACTCTGCACTCACTACTCTGCACTCACTACTTTGCACTCACTACTTTGCACTCACTACTTTGCACTCTGCACTCACTACTCTGCACTCACTACTTTGCACTCTGCACTCACTACTCTGCACTCACTACTCTGCACTCACTACTTTGCACTCACTACTCTGCACTCACTACTCTGCACTCACTACTTTGCACTCTGCACTCACTACTCTGCACTCACTACTCTGCACTCACTACTTTGCACTCTGCACTCACTACTCTGCACTCACTACTCTACACTCACTACTCTGCACTCACTACTCTGCACTCACTACTCTGCACTCACTACTCTGGACTCACTACTCTGCATTCTGCACTCACTACTCTTCACTCACTACTCTGCACTCACTACTCTTCACTCACTACTCTGCACTCACTACTCTGCACTCACTACTCTGCACTCTGCACTCACTACTTTGCACTCTGCACTCAAACTCTGCACTCAATAGTCTGCACACTCTCTACTCTGCACTCACTACTCTGCACTCACTATTCTGCACTCACTCTGCACTCACTACTCTACACTCACTCTGCACTCACTCTACACTCACTACTCTGCACTCACTACTCTGCACTCACTACTCTGCACTCACTACTCTGCACTCACTACTTTACACTCACTACTTTGCACTCACTACTTTGCACTCTGCACTCACTACTCTGCACTCACTACTTTGCACTCTGCACTCACTACTCTGCACTCACTACTCTGCACTCACTACTTTGCAGTCTGCACACTCACTACTCTGCACTCACTACTCTGCACTCACTACTCTGCACTCACTACTTTGCACTCACTACTCTGCACTCACTACTCTGCACTCACTACTTTGCACTCTGCACTCATCACTCTGCACTCACTACTCCGCACTCACTACTCTGCACTCACTACTCTGCACTCACTACTCTGCACTCACTACTCTGCACTCACTACTTTGCACTCACTACTTTGCACTCACTACTTTGCACTCTGCACTCACTACTCTGCACTCACTACTTTGCACTCTGCACTCACTACTCTGCACTCACTACTCTGCACTCACTACTTTGCACTCACTACTCTGCACTCACTACTCTGCACTCACTACTTTGCACTCTGCACTCACTACTCTGCACTCACTACTCTGCACTCACTACTTTGCACTCTGCACTCACTACTCTGCACTCACTACTCTACACTCACTACTCTGCACTCACTACTCTGCACTCACTACTCTGCACTCACACTCTGCACTCACACTCTGCACTCACACTCTGCACTCACACTCTGCACTCACACTCTGCACTCACACTCTGCACTCAATAGTCTGCACTCAATAGTCTGCACACTCACTAGTCTGCACACTCACTACTCTGCACTCTACACACTCACTCTGCACTCACACTCTGCACTCACTACTCTGCACTCACTACTCTGCACTCTGCACTCACACTTTGCACTCACAACTCTGCACTCACACACTGCAAAGCGCGTCAATTATAATATTTTTTCATGAACTTCCTTTAAAACACACCTTTCTGCAGTGTTGTGTCTCCATTGGCGCACGCACCGGAAGTCAGGCAATATCGCATGTGACGGGGGCGGGGCGGCGTCGTGACCGGAAAAGGAGGCAGGCGGACTAAATGCGTATCACGGCCCGGGCAAACGAACGGTCCGTGAATGATTACGCTGCCCGTTCGAAACATTTCCCAGGTAAGAGAAGCATTATGCCCCCTAAATAGTCTGAACATCTGCAGACAGGGACGCGTAGACAGCGTGTACACTTGTTCACAGCCTCACACTTCGTATAACTTTTTGAGAGCTACACCGCGCCAAGCAAAGCCCGTGTACGTAGCATTGTTTAAAAAAACCACAGCGCGATCCTGTAATCAAAGTGCCTGGCCACAGTGTCTTCAATAAATTTAATTCTGGCGACCTTGTTTTCTCTGCTATGTATCGCGACTTTGATGCATAGTGAGGCGCGGCTGGTGCACTGATCAGGATGGCAGCAACCGTTTGAGCTCTGTTACGGCGTGGAATTCGAATCTAATATACAGTTACATACAGTGAGAGTTAGCCAACGGGAACCTCTCCGGATGCATTCAATACAGCCTGCAGTATCGTGAGCCGGTTTTAAACCCAACCGGTGCATTCTTTACATTCTGGAGCCTGTTTGTGCGCGACGGGGGGGGGGAGGAGCACTTGTGTGTGTGTGTGTGTGCGTGTGTATGTGTGGGGGGGTGTCTGTATGTGCGTGCGTGCATGGGCGCTGGTGTGTGTGTGTGTCTGTGTGAATGCACGACAGCAGCTGCCCACAGCGAGCGCGAGACTTTAATGCATAGTGAGGCGCGGCTGGTGCACTGATCAGGATGGCAGCAACCGTTTGAGCTCTGTTACGGCGTGGAATTGTAATCTAATATACAGTTACATACAGTGAGAGTTAGCCAACGGGAACCTCTCCGGATGCATTCAATACAGCCTGCAGTATCGTGAGCCGGTTTTAAGCCCAACTGGTGCATTCTTTACATTCTGGAGCCTGTTTGTGTGCGTGTGTGCGCGTGTGTATGTGTGGGGGGGTGTCTGTATGTGCGTGCGTGCATGGGCGCTGGTGTGTGTGTGTGTCTGTGTGAATGCACGACAGCAGCTGCCCACAGCGAGCGCGATCGAGTGCGTGTGCGCGTTTCAAATCGCCTCCAAGGCGATGCGCGCGGCCAGGAGTGTCTCCTGGGAAGCACACATGCTAACAATAGGTTCTCGGTGAGAACGCGCTTCCGCACGTTTAGCCGAGACCTAAAAAGGAGGAGAAATTCATAATTTCTCCTCATTGCGCCAGTTTAAGACCAGGTTTTCCCTGGTCTTATTTTTGGAGCTTCCCCATGTTTACGCCAGCCTTGTAAATAGGAGGCAGTGCCAAAAAGTGTTGTGGTGAAACGCCCACAGCAACACCCATTGCCCGCCCCTTTCACGCTTAGTGCTGTGTGAATAGGGGCATTATTTACAAAGCAGTATTATTAACCCATGTTAAGTGGCTTAACACTGCCTTGTAAATGAGGCAAAGGGGTTATTGCCACCAGAAGGTAAAAAAAGTTCTGGAGGTGATAAACCCTTGCAAATATGTCCCAAAATGTATTATTTTAAAACCTGCAGATTATGTGGCACATAATGGATTATGTGGCAAATGCAGAAAATCTATAACAAAGTAAAAAATTTCAACGGCTGAGCAATCTCATAATTCCATTAGCCCTGATTATGTAATATTCATTACGTTTTCTAGGATGGTATTGAAGGCCTCGTTGGGTATGCAAACAAACATTGAGTCCATCTGTGTAGTTCAAGTGGCTGATCTCATGTTGTACTAATTCAGTGCAAATCCCTACCAGGAATAGAGAATTTTCGGCAGGTCAGCTATTTATGTAGTAAAGGACCAATGATACAACCTTGTTTTAAACCATTAAAGATTTGATTTCTAGGAGTAAGAGCAGATCCTTTTGATAGTTTCATTGGAACGCAGGTCTTGTTGTGTGGCTTTATCGCTGAATGTAATAGTTTTATCTATTCCCAAGCATTCCGTTTTTTCCTTGATGATTTCTGTGAATTTTATTAAAGGCTGTTGCGTAGTTTATGAAGCAGGCCAATTGGTTGGTTCTTTCCCTTCTAAAGTTGTTCTATTGAGAAAATGCATGGTCAATACGTTGTCATGTATTGAAATTGCTAGCCTGAAGCCTGTTTGACATCATTTGGTATTTCTTCTACCCATTCTATTAGTTTGTCTTGTATGGACACAGCATCTAGCAGGGCTATGAAACAACACTTTTCAGGATTGTGTTTTGGTCCCTTTTTATGAATTGGTTTAAGTAATGACCCTTGCATTATTTTCCTTATGTTCCAAATTTAAGATTTTTTAAAATAGTTGGTACAACATTGTACTCCAAACTGGCAGATTGTGCTTTGTGCTCATTATGGGAATACCGTTTGGTTCAGACGCTCTTGACAGTTGGCATTTAATCATTTGTATGGTTATATCCTTACAGTTCATAGATAGACTACTTGAAGCCATAAGTATATTCGTGAATGACTAATGGTTACTAATTGCAGATAGTTTTCCAATAAATTGGTTCCATTTTCTGCATGAAATATTGCATTCAAATGATGTCTTGTAACGTGCTGAGCACAGACTTATTAGAATCCAAAACTTCCTAGAATCATTTATTTGAAGGGATTCTTGTAAGACTGCCCATAGACCATTATGTTTGGGCTTTAACCTTTTAAATGTGGGCTAAATTTTCCCGCAGCTCGGGAAAATTTCACGCGTGCGCAAATCAGACATATCACGGACGTCCGACGCACATGCCACACTTGACATCTTACGGCCAGGGGCCGTCCGACGCATCCCAAGGGTTAAAATGTTGGACACTGATTTTTTCAAATCGTATTTTACATTTTTTATTGTCTTTCACAGTTATGTTGGTCCTGAATTAAGAGCAATCTTTATGCAGTTTTCCTATAAAAAAGAATTATGTGCTATAATGAATTTTGTCTCGGTGTTCTGAAATGAACTTTGCCTCATTCTTCAAATTGTTGTGATTTTGCCTCATATGCTGCTAGTTCTTATTCTTATGTCCCTTTTTTTTAAAACAGTTGCAGCATAACTTACAAAGGGGGCAGGAGAGAGGAGGCAGGGGCATGACAATGGGCCAGGCAAGGCAGGAGGGAGTGGATATGTGTCTGCACATGGAAAACGGAGGGCATGGTGGCAGGGCAGCAGCAACAAGCTGACCATAGAGGGCAGGTGGGATGGGCACTGGAAGCACAATACACCATGGAGGGCAACAGTGAGACTATAATGGCATACACACAGACAACAGAGGGAAGGTGGGGGGGTTATTGGCAGTTAGCTTACCGCACAGGTTAGTTTGGATGGGCTGTAGCAGCACAGAAGACCATGCATGGCAAGTAGGAGGGTTAGTGGCAGCAAAATGGCAATCGTGGGCAAGTGGGAGGGGGCAATGGCATGCACAACGGACATTTAGGGACAAATGGGAGGGGTAGAGGCTGGACACAAACAAGAGAGGCCGGGGGCAGGGCTTCACAGCAGACCATGCAGGGCAGGCAGGAGGAGTAGCTGCATCACACCAGAGAATGGAGATCAGAAAGGAGTTCCGGAAAAAGTACCATGGGGAACAGGAGGGAGAGGGTAGAGGCATGGAACTCAGACAGGCAGGGTGGAGGTGAAAGGAACAAGAAGCAGTCATCTGACCATGCTTGGAAGGTGGGAGGGACAGTGGTGTTGGACAGGCCCCATGAAGGGCTCGCTCCCTCCCCGCACGACAGGGCCCAGACACCGGCTCTCCAGGTGCGACCCACATAAGCAACCCGCAACCCGTCCCCGACGGGACACCTGCTCCCGGATATCTTTGTATCTCTGGCCCGGGCCGCCGTCGACATCATTGCCGGCCCAGCCGCCATCTTGGACACCGCACCACGAGGCAGCGTGGCCTCAGCTCGACCCTAACCCTGGGCCTGGCCAGGTCCCGACATCCCGGCACCACCATCCACCCAGGAGGTGAGCGGACCACTTGGCAGGTCAATGGGAGAAAGAAGTGTCGATGGCTCTCCCCCGCCAGGTGCCGATCGCCCCCAGCCTCCCCGGGCGCTGGCTCCACCCCCCTGCTGGGTGTCTGGACTCCCTCATCCCGGACCTCCCAACCTCCAAACGCGAGGGTCCGGACATCAAAGGGCGCCAGACCTATAACTGGGGCAGCTCCAGAGCAGGAAGGCAGTTGTATCCTGGAGTCGAGAGACACTGTGAAGAACTCATCCTTGACGGACTGCTGGCGCTGCCGCAGCCCTGCCTTGTGAACTGTCGTCCTGCCTGCCGGCGCTGCCGCGGCCTTCTGCAACCTTCATCCTCGTGGGACCTGCTGGCGCTGCCGCGGCCCGTTGTAACCTTCATCCTCGTGGGGACCTGCTGGCGCTGCCGCGGCCTCTTGCAACTACCATCTTCGTCGGGACCTGCTGGCGCTGCCGCGGACCGTTGCTACCTACGACCTCCTCGGGACCTGCTGGCGCTGCCGCGGCCCGACCTCCACGAACGCCGAGCTCGAGGATTGTGAGCTTCCCATCATCTCATCTCAGTACCAGATTGGTAACAAGACTGTCCCGCTACCCCCTTTCCCTTCCAGAGACTAGAATTAAGAGGACCCTGGTGTCCTGACCTCATTGTACCGTTCTACCTCACTTTAAGAACTGCATATAAAGAGCGTTAATCTTATCTTCGTGTGGTGTCCATCTGTGGGGGGGAAGTTACTTGTCTGTACGATCGCTGGAGACGGCCCTCACCGGAGGCCTCTCCCCTTGTCCCCGGCCGACCCTCCAGGTCCCCGTCTAACAAGTGGCAACTCAATAGAACACTCAGATAGGAGGGACAGTGGCAGGACCATGGAAAATGTTGGGTAAAAATGTGGGAGCAGGGGCATGCACAGAGACATTGGTAAGCAGGGGGAAGGCGACTAGGAGCAGCAGCTAAGCACAGAGGCTAAGCAGTGAGGCAAAGACGGGGCATAGAAATGGGCATCAGAGGGCAGGAAGACTGGGCAGGGATATCAAGCTAAATGGAGTGGAGTGGCAACATATCAGACCATGCAGGACAGGAGAGAAGAAGCTGGTGCATGGACTTGGACAATAGAGTAGGGAGGAGGTGAATAGGGCAGCAAGCTAACTGTTCTGGGCAGGCTAGAGGGGAAGTGGCAGATCAATGGCAACAAAGGGCTGTAGTGAGGTAGCGGGGGCATGGACCTGGGCAATAGACAGGAAGAGGGGGCACGAGCAACATGTTTGAGTGGAGGCAGCACAATGCTATGTCCTGCATTTAATGTGAATTCCTTGAGGATTGGCATTTGATTATCAGACTGCTGCTGTTTCACAGTATACTAAATTGTGACCATTTCAAACTGTTCTTCATGAAACTGTCCTTTTTCTACTGCTCGCGCAATGATGTGCATTTCTAAAAGTACTGCTGTATGTCATGCTTGTTTGTATTTTAAGTTAGGACGACAGTTATATTTGTAAAACAATTTAGTCTGTATCTCCTCTTGTATGGCTGTCTAGTTTGCTTTCAGTGCTTGTATATTTAAAATATATTTTATTAACTTCTTCAATGGACGTATAAGACCATTAAATGCAAATTATGCATTAGCAGGAGGTTGTCAGCAGTTAGTTACAAAACAAAATCATGGCACACAGCTCTTGTTCCACAATGTTTATACTCTTTATAACAACTGACAATAAAAGCACCCAGAGTAGCAACAGACAGAGTTATAGGCTGTTCATTTTTCTTTTTCCTTAAGATCCCTCAGAATTGTCCAGTGCAACTCCACCCAGTGTCTTTACCACCAAAAAATATTGCACCTTAACAACATTGCTTAGCTCAGTGAATGAGTAATTGAGGACATGGGTAACACATACCTATTTAATCATTTGACTGTCCCAGCCTGTTATCAAAACAGAATTTAGTTTTGAAAAGCCATAAAGGCCTCAACTACCTTCGCTCATATATATGCAATTGGTTTCTTCCATGCTCCCTCGCGCTCCTCATTGAATAATGCTGCAACTTCTCTAATGCCCACAGATCAACTATTTTCTTTCCCCTACTGTGCCATGGCCCATCAGGGGATCATCAGTCATAGTCATGCTATGGCCCTTCAGTGCTCTTGTACGTTGTTATATTTTTAAACCAACTTAACCTTCTTTATGTCCCAATTGTATATTGTTTGCTTTCAGGTGTTTTGTATGTCCTGATTATAAAGCAGTAAATAACAATCAAAAAAGAATATCTCCTGCAGGGCAAAGCCTTAATGGCGGAGTGAGCACATCGCTTGCTAACCATACAATCTTACACCAAACTTAGGCCACAATCATATCTTCAGACCAGCTTCACCCAAAAAACAAAAGAGAAGTTTCTGAAATTTCGCCTAGGACTATTGCCTTCTGTAGACCACATGGCTCCTTGGCCGCGTCCCTCAATGCCAGCAAAGTTCCGCCTTTGTGGCAACGGCGAAGGAAACATCTTACACATTATTACAATCTGCAAGGATCTGCTACAAGATCGCCAGAACCTTCTGCGACCATTATTCAATGAAAAACGAATAACGTCATGCAGGCAAGCGGTCCTGGAATGCTTCTCAGGTGACGAAGTCCAATTGAGCTGCCGACTGGTACAATACCTCCAAGCCCCAGATGCCCGTCTTAACAAAAAGAAAGACTAAACAGAAAAAGTAAAACTGGTCTGGCTGTAGAGCAGAATACAGCACCGCAACCTGCATGAAGAAGGGACGGCACTCATATTAGCAAATAATCTTGAAGGACAGTGACGAACCCAGTGCAACACTCGCCTCCTCAGAGCCAAATCAATCGGATGATAACGAGGGCCCAGCTGCCATTCAGGAGCCCATTGGGCTTAATCGCTAAAAGAGAATAAGTTTAAGGGGAGGATAACTTCTTGTTACCCAGGCAGATTACAGACTGAAAAAGTTAAATGTATTGTGAAGGGGAAAGTAGGTCAGCCCAACCATGCAAAGCCCTTTAATGGTATGATAGAAGTGACTCAGCTTTGGGCCAACCATACATCCTGCCTGTTTTTCAATAGTTTTAGCTTCAGCATCTTTTAATCGCAATTTTTGTTACATTTCATTAGAGTATTAATGCAATTTTTCATGGCTGCTATAGATACACAAAACCGTTTTTATTGATGATGGTGTGTAATGGTTTTAATTAACTGTACAATAAAGTATTACTTTACCTTACCTGATTATAAAGACATTTAACTATTACATTTCTAATTTTAGTTCAGCCGTTTACTTGAATTTTCTGTTATCTATCTATCTATCTATCTATCTATCTATCTATCTATCTATCTATCTATCTATCTATCTATCTATGGAACCCTCTCCATCTATTGAACATTCTCTAATTATTATATATTTATTGATCATCTATCGTCTATGTATCATCTATCTACCTATCATCTATCTATCTCTTTGGATATCGATCTTTGCAACTCAATCTGTCTATCTTTGCAAATCTATCTATCTATCTTTGCAACTCTATCTTTGCAGCAGTATCTATCTATAACACCCTCTCTATCTACCTGTCTTTGCAAGCCTCTTTCTCATTTATCTTTGGAAGCCTCTCTGTCTTTGCAAGCCACTCTTTCTGTCTTAGCAAGACTCTATGTCGAATTTTAAGAAGATTTTGGAAAAATATTGACAAATAGCCTTAGCAACACTAAGAGGCTGGCAACCAGAGCCAGACCGATTGGCTTTTTTTGGTCTGGTGTTAGCCAAGACCTTTTGATTTTACTACACTTGTGTATGACACAATTTCTTACAGGGATTTTCATCCAGACTTAATTCATTAATCTGTTGTCGTATCATTCACATATTTCTACAAGCCACTGCAGCATGCATCTTAGGGCAGTGAGTTAGCACACTTCAGCCACTGGGTAATTTTACTTTGAGTTACAGCATGCTACTCCTTCACAAGGAGCACATCAACACACAAAATAGTCCACTCCAGCTTCAGGGACTAGTATGGTAATGTGTGTTTTTTGAAACCTCAAAAATATTTTTAGCTTTAGTCTATGATTTTGTTTTTAGATTGATGATGGCCTGGCTGCCTGCCCACCAATAAGGGTTCACACACACAATGACAGACAAAACAAGAATTGCCAAAGTCCAAAGGCTGGTGGACAACGCAAGACCTGTTGGCTTTGTTAATGCTTAACTCCTTAACCGCGGCGCAAATTCCGGTGCGGTTCTGGAGTTCTAATAAGTGGGCGGGGCCGCGTTGGCCAACAGATGTGCGCTGCACTACCGAGGAAGTGCTTGCGAAGGCTGTTGGCCAACACGTGCACGCAAAGGGTTCATTTTATTTGGGACTCTCTTTTGATAATACCAAATCTTGATCCCATATTCTTAAGATTGGGAGGCTGTAATATATTAGGTTCCAGTTAAAGTAAATAACAATCAAATATGTGCTGACAGTGTGCAATGGCAATTGTATCTTTACCATCTGTGTTGCAGGAATTTGAGAATATTGTACTGCCACTTCTCTTCAGATCTAAGAAAACACAATTTCAAATGCCTTTTGGGATAGCCACAACACCTTCACAGCTTTATTTATCATTGTTAATTTGTCATGAGGAACTGGGCTTAACGTATTTATTAAATAAAATAAACTTAGCCCCCATACGTTTATGGATGGTACATTGGAACAAGCTCTGGCAATGGCACTAGGTCTCCCCTATGTGAGATCAATTGGCTTTCTCAATGTCTTTTAGACAAGTTGCATTGCAGCATGAGCAGCTAGGCAACATGGCTTGAGGTCAAGAAAAAGAATCAGCCAGGCTTCTCCAACAATAATATTTTGCAAAAAGATGACAAAACAAAACAAGCACTCACAAAACAAAAATCAAAAGGCTAACGGCCATTGCAGACCTTTTGAATTTGATATATGTGGTTGGGAACCGCTGCACTCACTGGTCGTTAAAAAGTCATTAAAGTAATCAATCATTATTCAATATTTTGGGTGCTCCAGGTGCTCACCTCCTGGTCCATGAGGTGTCAAATGATACTAGACAAGAGGAAACCTTACTTCGTGTAAGGTATAGCCTGGTGCACTCCAGAAGCGACAAAAGCACGTAATAAATGTATTAAAACCCAAGTAGATTTGTGAATTATAGAAAGTAATCTTCTATTTTATTTTTCAAAGGATTCCGTATGTCATCATCATCTTCTTTCTAATTATTTGAAATCATTTTTTTAAAGTAGGCACAATCCCCTATGCATTTTGTGCATAGCACTTCTTCAGGGGGAATCTGTGGACAAAAGTGGGTGTAAGACATGTGGTCGCTGATCTAGAGGCCAGTTACTAGTAGTGTAAAGTGAGTAACGATAATCTCAGTGTGTCAGAAATAATTGGGGTGCTGTTAAAAAGGAAAAAGTACTGGTGCTGAAGATATAGAACACACGACGTGTTCAAGCCGATAAACATAATGATGAACGTCCTAAAGATTAGTGGAGTTCAGTACTACGTCGATAAATGTGCACTTTTAACATAGTGGGAAAGAGTGCAGAGTGTTATAGATGATCTAAGCGCGGAGTTTTCAAAAGTGCTCAAGGTATTTTTAAACCCGACATGTTCACCCAGTGATACGGTGTGCTGAAACGAGGTAATAAGACCTTCACCGCAAGTAATATGAAAGTGGGAAAGTAGTGTAGGCAACGCGAATTGCTTACCGGCTCTACTAACGTAGTCAGCAATTGTGTGGCGATAGATCCTGGTGTGGTCTTCCGTGTACCCGGAAGACGCCGATTAAGTCGGCGAGCGAAGCGCGTAGAAGTAGAAATAGGACTAGTGTGTAAAAATACCAATTGTGCGCGAGAAGTATAATGTGCACTAAAAAATGGCGGAGCTCATAGCGAGTGTAAATAAATAATACAACTTGTCTGGAGAGGCAGTGGATGTCAAAAAACCAACAATGGAACAGTATAAATAAATCGCGCGATGCGATATGCAAGTCTCCTAAATGTGTTCAAAGTGAGAACGGAATCGTGGTTAATCAATTAGCACCGACAAAAATAAATACAAATGGAGATTGGCAAACATAGATACAACATAGTATTGATGAATGAAAAATATGCAGTGGCATTATTCAAAGTGCAACACACATGAATGAACAAAAAAGGTTGATCGATAAAGTTTGTTGAAAAGTAAATAAAAATTGAGATAAAAGGTGAGCATGAAGTGAAGAGGGCGGAATTCTTAAAGGAACAAGTGAGAAACCGTGATCAGGGCCACGGAATGTGACCAAAGATCCAATGGTGTGAAAATGGGTCCCGAAATGGTGAACCCCATAAAAACTAACAACATAAAGATAATACGATAAGGAATAAAAGGGAACAGCATAAGTGTGGCACAGATGTTAAGAAAAGAAACAAAGTTAGTCTAAAAATAGTATAATGTACCGTGAAATAGCTCAAAATGCATAACAGGTGGTATATGAATAAAGTAGGCAGAGAAATGAAGTAGACAGAGAAATAAAAGCAGAGGATGCAGTCAGTGAAAGTAAGGTTATAGAAAACAACTGTATTCCAATCTTTCATTAAGTCCTTTAGGTTGTAAGGCTCTAAGTCTATGCATCCAGTATAGTTCTCGTTGCAACAAATGTTTGTTATTGTCCCGACTAGTAGATTTTTCAATTACTTCCAAAATTAGAAAGCGTATTAGCTGGCATTGTGCGAGTTGGCAATATTGTGTGCAGATACACTGGATTTTAGATTCCAAGTGTGAATGTTGCTGCGGTGTTCAGGCAAACTGGTTTTAATTTTACGTTCTGTTTTCCCCACGTATAGGAGGCCACAAGGGCACTTTAGTAAGTATATGACGTTGGTTGAGTCACATGTGGCATTTACCTTTAGTTTTTTTAGGCATACCTTGAGTGGGGTGAGGGAGAGTATTCCCTTTAATTATGCTATTGCAATGTCCGCAGTTGTGGCATGGCAATGTGCCTTTATAGATGGTGGTATTCTTTTTAGGTGCTTTCAATAGTTGTTGTATGTTCTTCGAACGTTGGTTTATTTATTTTATTTATTTATAACATTTATAGAGCGCTCTGTTACCAAACGGTGTCCTGGCGCTGAATGAAAGCTCCCCTAGCCTGGCCTAAACTTACTGCACGAAAAGCCATGTTTTCAAATTTTTCCGGAAGGTAATTAAATCTGTGATCTGTCTAAGAGCCAAAGGCAAGGCATTCCAAGCCCTCGCAGCCCCCAAGACAAAGCTTCTGCCACCCCATCGAGCTTTCCTTATCCGAGGGGTAGCGATCAGCCCCAGATTGGCTGACCTGAGATGTCTACCCGGCCGATACCATTGAAAGTACTGTGTTAGAAACGCAGGGCCAAGCCCTCGAAGGGCCTTGAAAACTATGCACAAGGCTTTAAAGGAGATCTGTTTCCGCACTGGGAGCCAGTGCAGCTTCACCAATTCCTGGGAGATGAATGCAAACTTTGGTACGCCTGTGATAAGACGAGCTGCTGCGTTTTGCAAGGCCTGTTTGTTAAGGGGCCCCTGTTGGGCATTGAGCAAAAGGCTATTGCAGTAATCGAGGCGAGACAAGACCAAGGCCGTCACCACTGTTTTCCTGCACACGTCGGGTAAAAAAGGAAGGATCTTCCAGATTATTTTCAGTGTAAAATGAATGGCTGGCGACATTGCATTAACTTGGGGCCTAAAGGTAAGTTTATCATCAATCAGAACCCCCAGGTTCTTGACCTTGGTAACTGGAACGGGGGGAACACCCAACCCCTCCGGCCACCAGTCTGGGCTCCAAAAGTTGTCACTGGAGCCGAAAAGTAGAACTTCAGTTTTAGCGGAGTTTAGCTTTAAACAGTTCCTAGCCATCCAGTCATTGACTCCTGAAATTTACTGGCTATGCCTTCCTCTCTACCTGGTAGCAGTGAGACCACAATCTGCGTATATATCCGCACATTCTGCTTCAATGTGAGCCACACAAATATTTTAAAATGTGCCTGTTCATCACTTGCTCTGATTCAATGCATATTTTGTGCTGGGCCTCAGTGCCTTTGTTGCCAATTGGGTTACTGGTTAAGGTGAGTGATATCCTACTCAAGTAGCAACCGAAATTTCAATCAAGATAAGGTCACAAGCAAACACAAAATTAACCTGTGCTTTACCCTCTGGTAGCTTGGCACAAGCAGTCAAGCAATGTTTAAAATATTTAGGCAGAAGTTCAAACAGTAATTATAGTGAAAACACAATGCAAGAAAAATTGAACACCAAATTAGAAAAATAGAATTACATGAAAACAATTATTTGAGATGAAAACAACAAAAACCCATTCAGTACAACCAGAGATAGGCAGATTTAAAGATTTAAATGGAAATAGTGCCTAAAATCACAATGAGCTAACCGCGGTTATCGGGTCACGGCAGACTGCGACTAAGTTCCAAAGACCTAAAACAGTAAAACAGTGAAAACAACACACAAAATTAAATGATTTCTCACCATGTTAGAAAGATATAACTTAATTTAATAAATAAAACAAGACTAAAGCAACAAAAATCCAATAAGTAGAACCAGAGATGTTGAATTTTATAGTAAAAAATAGCGCCAAGAAGCAAAAAGCGCTATTTGGGATATCTTGTTGCAGCGGACCGAGACAAAGCCACACACACACACAGGCCCACTGTGATGGAGTGTGAGCCAGATACAGAGACCAAGTTGGGCCAGCTAAACAAAGTACCTTAATGTGCAGAGCGTTATGATATATTGCATTGAGGAAGCGTCACACAGTGGCAATTCTGAGGTAGGTGCAGGGCTGCAATGTGGAGTCCTGCATTTTCGTTGAGGATGCCATCAGTAAGGGGCTTTCAATGCGAAGTCCTACGTCGAGGATGCATTGCACATCAGTGGTTAAGAAAAAGCTGAGGGATGCGCTGAACAGTCCTGAATGGTCGTCGAGGATGCTGTTGACGAGGGACTTGGGTTACAAAGGCCTGTGTTGAGTACGTGCCAGGCACTGACAGATCCGAGGCAGCTGCAGGCTATGATGTGAGTTCCTGTATTGGGGATGCTCCTTGCAGCTCTGGATAGGAGCTGCAAGAAAATGCATCACACTGTGTTGGTTTTGCACACAAGGCCAGAACAAGGGTCCAGGACTGGGGGGGCACCACTTGGGGGGTACCATGGTCTTCGAATTCCTACCGGTGTACACCCTGAAATTAGAGACTTATCCAGTCCTACTGTCACACAGCATAGACATCTTAATTCCATAGAGTGCACTCTAGGAATATGTATTGCCTAAAAACCAAGGGGCCATTGAACAAGACCAAAGACTCATCCACGGCTATGTCTTTCCCTGGAGCACAGATCTCACAAAATCGATCTACAAAGTGATCAATGGAAGGCCGAATGTTAAAGAATGTTAAAAAGACAGTCACAATCAGGGTGATCTTGTGGCAACGCTAAACCATTATCAACAGAATGCTGCATCCGAAGCAAAAGCAAATACCAATCACGATTCATGACTGCTGCATATACAGCCGTTGCCATCAAGGGACTAGTAGACCAATATGAAGACATCAATGGCTTCCTTAGCAAGTCCATCAATAGAGTTAAACCAAGAACTTCTTCATCTCTCCCAGATTAGTGGGAGTCCACCGGGTAGCTCTAGAGTGGGGCCTAAGGCTGGCACTGTTGTCCCTCAAATACTGTTCAGCATACAAATTAGTCTGCTCAACAATCTCTGCCAAAAATACATTGTCCATGAACAACTGAATAAAAGGCATAGGCAAAAGGTTTTCAGTATCCACTCTACTCCCTGGAACACCAGTAAAGTCTAGCAATGTCGGCTGCACCATGCCTGGGGCAACCCAGAGGTCAGCACTTCCAGTGGGAGGCCTTGCAGCCCCAGACTGCAACACAGATGCCTCTTGCTGCACTATCATCACATCAATGTCCTCCACTAAGACAGGCACTTCATCTTCACTAAGAGTGGCTTCATCATCTGATGATTCCTTGTGGACAGACAACTCACTGCCAGTATCTTCCACTGCCTCCGCTGCCTCAGATGCAGACTCAGCCTCTGAACCATGGTCAAAGAAAGACTCAAACATCATATCATCAACCTGCTGAGCAGTAATCCTGCGGCTAGCCGTAATCCTTACAAAGAAAGGAGACTTCACAAACAAGTCAACAGCAACCAATACAATACAAAATAAGTAATAAACAAAGTGTGGCTTTATCACAAAGATCTATATACTCAAAAACAATATGTCTCACTTGCCAAAGATAGCTACACTCACCAGCACCTACCCTGCGGAGACACAGCAAAAAGCAACAATATCCCACTAAAGATAAAGAACAAAACCAAGTACTCATAAGACAATAAAATACACATCGAGCACAAATGCAAAAAGATTTTTACACTAAAAAAACAGAAGCCAAACATACTGCTATTATTGAGCCATTTGCAAAAAACACATTCGTGCAGGGAAATGAAACTCATTTAGAGTAAATAGTACAAAAAATAATTCTATTACCAAACACATGCAACTACACAAACTGCAGAACCACCAGTAATGAAAACGCAACCTGGACCATCAATCTAAAGAGCAAAAGTCTTGAACTAGAATAAAAAGGAGAAATAAAACGTTACAATTGCAATTCACAAAAAATAAAACAACTAACATTATAACACGCTATATAACTACCCAAATAGTCAATCGGCCAGAAGGCCCTTCATATAGGGCCAAGACAAACGGGATTGATCTTGCCCAAGGGATCTGGTGGGGTTTTAGCCGGGCCGATCTGTCCACAGGTGGGGCAGAATACAGCAGACAGAAATTTGGCCCCTTGCAAACAAAATAGATCCCTGGTGCCTAGGGGGCAGAAAGGCCGAAAAAAAAGCCAGAGTGGGCAGAGAAAATATCCACAAAATATGAACCCCTTTGGCAGCAACCCTTGCCCAAGGAGTTGCTTCCTTTTAAAATAAATACATCCCTGGTGCCTAGTGGGGGTATTTCTGCTTCACGACCGCGACGCTGTGCGTAATAGTGAAGCAGAAATGCCCTGCAAAGAGACATCAGGGGAGAGGAAAAACTCTTCCCTCTCCCCGATGCCTCTGTGCATGAAGGAAACCCCCCCAGAAGCAAGGACACCTACCTTACTCCTTTGGACGCCTAGAAGCAAATGACTTCCAGTACATTCTGGGTTTCCTGATGACGTTGGCGCGTGCTGTGCACACTGACTTCATGGGATTCTCATGGGGGGTCGGGTGGTAGCAGAAACTCTTCTGCTGATATCCCTGTTTGTGGGAAGTTGTGGGCTACCCATGGGGGGAGCGCCAGTGCTTCCCCTATGGGTGGGTGCCATGATGGAGCTGGTCTGTCATGAGCACACACCCACCATGGCACATGGCAGAACCGCTTTGTCATGACCATAAGAAGGGTTAATCCCTGTGGTTCAAAGGATTGACCTGGATACACAAATTTGTTGCTTACTACCAACATCCGAAACTCCAATACTAGGATGTACACCTGCATCCATGCATGATACACTAAACACAAGAGAATCTGCTACTACCGATCACTAACCACCAACCTACTAACCACTAATAATCCTAAACAGTTAACTTTTGAGTGTAGAAGTGTGGCTCAATGGTTAGAGCGGCAGACCCTGATGCAGAGGTCTAGCCCGGGACCAGGGTTCAATTTGCCGCCGCGGTGGGTCTTGGGCTCAAAAATTCCAAGGACCTGATAATTCTCGCCTCAGTGCCTATTCCAATCATGGAGTCCCACTCTGCATCTCTGGGCAATAGCTTGCTTAATCTCCACAACGGCCCCCACTACGCTAAGGATGCCTGGCTTCCACCTTGGGGGTGCCCAGGAGTGGACGCCTCACAGGGAAAGCAAGGATGGGTTCCACAGCGGTATTCGTACAAGCGCCTTGAGACCCTTGCGGGTGAGTAGTGCGCTATACAAGTATCAATTTACATTTTATTTTTTATAACCTTAGCTCTTGCACCCCAGCCCATACCTCACTTTGCTCCTATTACTGGTTTTTGATGCAAACTGTTCTTTTTGTTCAGAATTAGTTTATTCTTCTAACTTACACGTTGGTGACACTTGGACAACTCACAGCTCGCAGTTATGTTTGTTCTTAGTCCTTAGTGGTAACTCGCATTGGTCTTAATATGGGTTTTGATACAAAGGGCTACATTACGATCTGGCGGTCCACGGACTGCCAGACTTCTGGGGGAATGTCAGTGGCAGTCTCCCTACCTCCCTATTACATTTTGGGCAGTCTGATCAGCATTGTTCTGCCTCAGCCGCCAGAGAACCACAGTTCCCTGATGGTGTTGTGGTGGATAGGAGGCAGCAATATGCTTGGCAGGGCCGCTGCGGTCCAGACAAGCATATTAAAAGTTTCCTCTGCGCCAGCAGTGCCATGGAGGTTCCTACTCTATGGACACCGTGGAGGAAAGGAGACTCCTCCAACCCCAAAAAAAGACTGCCCCATCACCCAAATAAATATTGATTGCACAATGTATATAAAAATCCTGGCTCTCAGGCTGGATCCTATCCCCCAAAAAATAATACATTCTTCACAATCCAGATTCATTAAAGGAAGCTTCAGCGCAGATAACACCATACTATTCAGTCACACTATTGAAAAAGCCCACCATCTCAACCACCCTGTTTACACGATAGCATTGGATATGGAGAAGGCCTTCAATACGTTTTTTGGGCATTCCTCCGCGCCACTCTTACCTCTTTCAACCTAGGCCCCTCCTTATCTAGGATGATTCTCGCTTTATATAAAGAACCCAGAGCTAGATTAAACATCAATTGCGCCTTATCCAACTCCGTTAACCTCCAACAAGGTGCCAGGCAAGGATGTCTTCTTTCTCCACTGCTATTCTTACTAATGCTAGAACCTCTGCTCACTCTAATTAGAGAAAATCCCCTTATCACTGGCATTCTCTTCTCTGCAGGACCGCAGAAACTGGATGCCTATATGGATGACATACTCCTCTTCACAACGCAAGCAGAACCAGCTTTCCCTCACATCATTTCCACTATCAACGAATATTCGAATGTATCAGAATACTGTTTCAACACAGACAAAACAGAACTTCTACCTCTTAATGCGCATTGTAACAGCTCACTGTAAAGATGGTGCTGCTGTAATGATGACAGTACCCTTCACGTGTATTTAAGGGGTTTATTTATTTAAATTATAATCTGCACAAGAGCGCTGAGCGTGCTGTCTCTGCACTGCTCCGGCACCCGACTGATCGCGCTCAGCCGCGTGATCCAAAATGGCTGCCGTTCACGCTACGTGATGACGTAGCGTGAACAACTAGAGCGGCGACTCTACATATCTCCCCCTTTTTGTCCAATCAGTGTAACACAGTCTTAGGGGTGTCAATGTCCATCCCCCATGTCATAGTCCCGAAACCTGGAGGGTCTCATCACCAATCACCCACCTCTCGTGCATCTTACCGGGGTGGACGTCGCCTCCTTTCCTCCTGGAGTCACGGACTCCTCCACTTTGCCTTCTTTGACATACGATCTCTCTCTGTCCGCTGACTCTCTCCGTTCTCTCCTTATAGTCTCAGCCCGGGGGGCTTCTCTGCCTCCTTGCTCCAACTCTGGTTCCACACCATCCATGCCTTCTTCCTGGTTGCCTATCTCGTCCTCTGATGCAACTCTGATCCATCACTCCTGTTTCTCAATCTTCCGGACCCCATTGTACTATCTTATTGCATCGAGCCATACGATCCTGGGACCACACATTTCCATCACTCAATCGTGCTGCTCAGTCAAAAACTTCTTTGACTTGGAGCGGTCGGCTGTATTTACTGTCCCCCTTTCTCTGTAGTACCACCAACTTGACTCTCACCCATTCTCCTTCTTCCAATTGCGTGTCCCTTACATTCCTTCTCTTGTTGTAGTGTTCAGAGTATATAGTTTGAGCTTTTTCCAAATTTGCTCATACTATCGCAGGAGACCATTTGCTGGTTACCGTCTTCTCTTTCCATGCCAAATTGTCTTTGGTGAACGGGTCTCTATCTCTAAGGATCTGGAAAGGGCTGTACCCCGTACCGGTGGGGGTGATGCGATACGCCAAATCATGTGTAAGATTTCCTTTTCCCAGTCCTTTCCCATCATGATGGCTGCCTGTACGGATCCCATTAAGACCCTGTTGAATCGTTCTACTTGTCCATTCCCTGCGGGGTGATATATGGACGTGTGTTTGGAGATGACTCCGTTCCTTTCCATGTATTTGAGCCATTTGTTTGAGGTAAATGGGGGACCATTGTCGCTCAATATGGATTTGGGAATGCCTTCCCTTAGAAAGGTAGCCATCAGGAACTTTAGTATGGTGTCCGTGTCCATCTCCTCTTTGATGTGCACTTCTGGCCATTTTGAGTATCTGTCTACCAGGACGCACAGATATTTTGGAGTCCCTTGTTCATCCAGAATTGGTCCCAATACATCAATGGAGAGCTCTTCCCAAGGATTCTTCGGGTGTCGAATTTTCCTAGGGCCGGCCTCAATGGTGTCATAGTCTTGTCTGCTCGTTGACATTGGTTACACTCCCTTACGTGTCATTCCGTTTGAATGTTCATGCCTGGCCACCAGTATCCTTGTTTGGCCCTCAGTTTGGTTTTCCCAATTCCAAGATGACCCTCGTGCAATATTGCTAGAAGCCTCAGGATTAGCCCTTCTGGGGGTACCACTTTGTCCCCTCTGTACACGAACACTCCTTTGTAGCCCAGCGATAGTTTCTCTCTTACTTCAAAATACTTCTCCACTCAAATGCCTTTTTTCAGGCCAACCTCCAATGATGTGTCTTTTCACCTCTTGGATGTTCCTGTCAGCTTGGTACGCGTCCTTCCATTCTTGGTTGCTTATCACCTTATCCGGGTCTTCCATCAATGCCACCATTTCGTACCCCTCTTCTTTTTCTTCATCCGCACTGTCCATAGCTGCCGCCCTGCTCAAGTAATCTGCCAACTTGTTCCTGCTGCCCGGGATGCATTCCACATCGTACCGATACTCCAACAGTTTTAGAGTCATTTTCGCTATTCTAGGGGTGGCACTCGCATGCCCACTGGACGTGAGAACTCTCACTAGTGGTTTGTGGTCTGTTCTGAGCTGGAATCTCGTGCCCCACAAGAACTGACAAAATCTGCCCATTGCCCATACAACTGCCAGCATCTCTTTTTCGATGACACTGAACTTCCTCTCAGTGTCCGTCAGGGCCCTGGATGCACAGCTTAACGTTTCCATCGTTCCGCCTCCTCTGTCTTGCATCAGAACTGCACCCAGTCCTTTGTCACTGGCATCAGTTGTTACCACCGTTCGGTCCTGTGGATCGTATCCTTGGAGGGGTATGGCTTGGACAACATCTTACTTGACACCGTCAAACTCCTTCTGAGTCTCTTCCGTCCATGCAAATGCCGTTTTCTCTCTCGTTAGCTGCCTCATGTGGTGGGTCTTGGTAGCGAAGTGTTGTATAAACTTGCTATAATACTCGGCCATACCTAAGAAGGATCTTACATCTTCTTTGCTGGCAGGGGGTGGAGGGTCGAATATAGCTTTTACGTTCTCCTTTTTTGGTGTGATCCCTTGTTCACTGATTTCGTGCCCCAGATAGGTGACAGAAGCCATTCCTAGGCGGCACTTCTCCCATTCTGCAGTCAGACCTTTATCTTCCAGTACTTTTAGTACCTTGGACAACTTGGTGTTGTGGTCTCTTTGATCACTTCCCATTACCAAGATGTCGTCTTGGAAGTATTGGATTCCTTCCATGTCCTTAAAGAGGCGGTGCATTAGTTTCTGGAAGACCGCCGCTGCTGATGCTAGGCCAAAAGGCATCCTGCAGAACTGGTAACACCCAAAGGGGGTTATGAACGACATCAGTTTCCTACTCTCCGGGTGCAACGCTACCTGATGGTACGCCGACGTCAAATCGATGGTGGAGTACCACTTCTTTCCTTTGGTTTTCGCCAGCATTTCCTCGATGCGGGGCAACAGGAACTTCTCCACCACAATGTTTTTGTTCAGTTCACGCAGGTCCACACACAACCGGACCTTACCATTGGGTTTCATGACCACCACCAGGGGCGCCAGCCACTCCGCACATGTGATTGGCTCAATTATGCCATTCCTTTCCAATCCACGCAGTTCCTGTTGCACCGCTTCCCTCACTGCTATTGCCACGTTCCTCACTTTGTGTGATACCGGTGTGGCATCCGTCTTGAGGACAATCTTGTGTGAAAATGTTTCCAATTTCCCGACCTTTCCGCCGAATGCCTTGGGGAAGTCTCTCTTCCATTTTTCTATATCTGGCCATTTTTCTGGTTCCGTCATCAGTACCTGTACCGCTCCGCCAGGGTCCAGCTTTATGCCCAGGTCTCCTTGGTCCATCCAGCCTAGTACTGACAGGCCTTTTTTCCGTTATATATAATTTGCAATCAGCACTGCGTCCTCTGAATTTAAATGTCAAAGGTCTAAATCCCACTATGGGGATGCGGTCCCCCAGGTACGTGACTGGTCTGATGTCTGGCGGTTCCAACTGCGGACCCAATTGGGGCATGAATTTCTCCGTCCATACTGCTCTCTGTACCAACGTGTATGGCGAGCCTGAGTCCGCCACATTGCTTATCATCACACCGCCTATGAGCATGTCCAACACCGGTTTGTTTGACCTCCTGGTGCCCACACTCAGAACTTTTTCCTCTATGCATAGCACTTCGTCCTCTTCCTCTTGGCATCTTCCTTCCCCGTCTTCTTGGTCTGTGTCAACGTATTTCACTGTGCTGCGGCCCGCTTTTCTCCAGCATACCTTTTCATCATGTCCCATCACTCCGCAGAACATGCATTTAGCCCGGAAGGCCGGGCATCTTTTGTCATGTGCCTCATGGGCCTATCTGCCGCAACGGTAACACAAATTCTTGCTTCCTTTCATCTGCTTCCCTGGCATTCCTGGCTTTCCTTGCCACTTGTTAGGTCCTTTGTAGGTCGCACCCATGTACTTGTTCCCTCCTTTGGGCTCTTCCTCTTCTATCCTGTTAACCATGGGCTTCGCCGCCATTTCTCTTTTCGCCGCATCCGCACATCTCTGCGCCAATTCCGTCTTCTTCACTATCGCAATCACCTCTTTCAACGTGGTGTCGCCGCATGCCCATAGTTTGTCCTGTACTGATTTCATAGTTGTGTGCATCACTATTTGGTCCTTGATTAAATCATCATGGAAAGCGCCATATTGACACGTGGACGCTAACTTTTTCAACGCTGCCACATACTCGTCGATAGATTCGCCATTTTCCTGCTTCCTCTGTTGAAAGTTGTAGCGGTCTTTTGACACACAAACTGCCGGTCGATAATGGTCGTTGAGTTCTTCTATTGCATGGGCATACACATCGTCATCTTCCGCTTGCCTCTGTTTGGGCACAAGGTTCTTTAACCTCCGGGCCTAGGTTATGTAGTAAAATCCTCCTTTTCCTCACGCTCGTGAATACCTCTTCATTTTCATCCTCCAGGACTTCAATGTAATTTTAGATGTACTCTCTCCAGTCCTCCCACTTCATTAGGGGCTCTCTCGGTTTTTGTAGGAATGGTACTGGTGCCGTCACCGAGGATGACTGCGTGCACATGGTTTTGTGCTTCCCTGGCGTTACACTCTGGCTCTTGGGGCAGTTGGTGCACTGCTCTCCTCTCCTTTTTCTGGCTGGAGGTGGGGACCTCCTTCGTCTCCACTATCTCTGCTCCCTGATTCTGCCAGTGCTTCTGCCCGGTCAGAGTTTTCCCACGGAGTGTAACCCCTCTTTCGCCCTTCCGGCACGTGGTAGGCCTAGGGTGTCGGTCTCCCTCTGTCTCTCCTTCCTGGGGCACTCCTTCCTCCCTGCAGCCCTGGTTGGTGAGATGTGCCCCTCGTACCTGGGCTCCTCGAGCTATTCTTGTTGGTTGCAGAGTACAGCTGCTTCTGCCAGGCTCTCTGTGCTTTCCAACCCCTTCCTGTGGCACAGCTTGTGGTGCAGGCCTCTCTGCCTTCTTCCTGTGCTGTGGGTAAAGGGGTCCATTTTTTTTCTTGTCCCACCTCGTCGCCACTGTAAAGATGGTGCTGCTGTAATGATGACAGTACCCTTCACGTGTATTTAAGGGGTTTATTTATTTAAATTATAATCTGCACAAGAGCGCCAAGCGTGCTGCCTCTGCACTGCTCCGGCACACGACTGATCGCGCTCGGCCGTGCGATCCAAAATGGCTGCCGTTCACGCTACGTGATGACGTAGCGTGAACAACTAGAGCGGCGACTCTACACTCACTTATCAGCAATTACGGCCGCAAATAAGCACTGGATAAGATAAAATATTTGGGAATCATTTTCACTCAAATTCTGGAAGACTCCACTGACGTAAATGGAAAAATTATACTAGACAAAATTAAAGACAACATAGATAAGTGGTATTCCGGATTCATCCCTTGGTGGGGAAGAAAAGAATCCATCAAAATGATGATTACTCCATTTATCAACTTTTTAATCAGTATGTCCCCGTTTACCTTTCAGACAGCTTTTTATGAAAATAGATGCAATGCTCACTGTGTGCCAACAAAACCTAGAATTGTAATGAAGAAACTAAGACTACTAAAAAAACTAGTGACTATTAAAAAATAGAAACGGACCATTCTGTAAACATCCTAAAGCACTGTTCAGGTCTTGCAAAAGTCCACAAAAAGCTTCTAAATAAAATGCGTCATTCACACTTAGCTTCTCTATGGTTTAATATAGACCTGAAACTAGAGGGAAAAATTGTGTTTCCAGAGCAATGTGCACAGAAAGGCATACTCTTGGTAGAAGAACGTGGTACTCGTGCCAAGCCCATACCATTCTCCCAAATCAAAAATAATGTTAGCTTAAGTTACCTAGATTTTATCCCCTTCCTACAGATTAGGAAAGTCAAAGCCAGACACTTATCACCAACACCTCCTTACTTAATACAATACTGTCATATGCCAAAGGTGGACACTTAACATCCAAATTATGCTCACTCCTCTCCCCTACAAATTCCACTTTAAACAAATCTATACAAAATAAATGGAATTCCTCACTTGTCAACTCAAACGATACTCAAGAGGAGATACTAGACTGGCCGTCCATATGGGAGAACATAACCTCTAACAAATTTACGCCATCACTTGCGCAATGTAGATACTAGATTGTACAGGACTGGACTCCTACCAGGCTATGCAAACTCACACTTTGAACCTCTGATAACTGCTGAAGCTGTGAAAATGCACTTACGCTAAGAAATTCTGGGTGGGCTTAGCAATACCATTGCACAAATCCTACGTATTAATTGGACTCCTAACCTAACTTCCATCGCACTAGGAATCCTCCCTCCAGACATAAAATATACATTGAACAAAGAAGACCGCCTTTTATTAGACATTCTGGTCTCAATCGGTCTCAAAGTCATGCTCTCCGTGTAGAAGAACTCATCCAAACTCTCCTCCCACACCTGGTGGGAATGGGTTCAATTCAACAGAGGGGCTATTAACTACCTAAACTCATACATAAGAACTCCATCAATGAACAGTGGGAAAACCTGGCACAAACTGGACAACTTTATTTTAAGAAATGTCCCGAGACTGGAAAAAAAAAATAACAAAACTAATGTAGTAGTTCCCTCTTCCATCTCCCTCTATTTCCCTTCACCTAACCCTCTCCGTCCCCTTCCACTCCCTCCTCTGCTCACTACACAACTCCCCTCCAACTCCCTTCCATAACACCCCCACATTATAGTTCCAGCATAACTGTCTTCTCTTTCTCTTTCTCCTTCTCTCTCTCCCTTTTTCATTTCATCTCTATCTCTTTGACCTACCATTCACTCATCAGATTAGCAATCAGGGTACCCCACATACCTCCTTCACAAATCCACTCCTCTCTCTTCCATACAAACAGCAGATAATTCTATTTCATTTCCCCACATATAATATAATATAGCCTTATAGCCCATCGTAGCGGGCTATACCAGCTATTAAAGGCCTGCTGCAGCGTTAAAGGCCCAAGCCGAAGGCGAGTGACTTTTACAAGGAAGCGGGACTTTAGTAGCTGGTATAGCCCTGCTATGAAGGGCTATAAGGCTATTAGAACATTCTGCCACTAGTGGGCTTATGTTCCAACAAATTAACTAAAGGCCTCTCGGTGTTCGAGGGGTTTAAATTCCCTCGGGCTCCCAGAGGCCTTTGAAAACAACATTAGAATGTTGCTTTGCGGGCCTTTACCGGCCGTAAAAGCAGGGAGCACTCCATTGTCTTCAATGGAGCGCCCAACATTCCAATGTTCTAATAGTAAACAGACCCTCTGACGCTATATAAAACTTTATGTACCTTTATGTATTATATTGTATTCATACGACCTGCTGGTACCCCACCATGGACCACTTTTTCTATATGATTTACAGCTGTACTTTTTTGCTCATATAAAATATAAATAAAAACGTCTTTGAACTTCAAAAGAAACATGGCTACATATACCATACATTAAAATGTTTTTTTATTAAAAATAAGGTATTTGATTATATTAACGAATAAGCTACCTGTTTTGCAGGCCTGGATTCGCACAACTTATACAAGATTGATGACACACCCTGCAGTGACAAGAATGGAACTTGCATGGACAACAGCAATTACTGTGATGGCAAGTACGTGGAAGGCCACTGTGGGGGGCCTGAGGCTCGCCAGTGCTGCGTAAAGGGTGAGTAGGGTTCTAACACTACGCCAAGAAATCAGCAGGTGCAGTGAAATCGTTCATAACAAGTTTCACGAATGTGGGAATAATAAGCAGGCCAAAATGAAGATATATGGCTTAAAAGCATTATTAACTCTGTGCCGTGATGCTCCCATAGATTTGATGGGCCTATTCCCATTAACCAGAACATTAGACTGCACGACACGATATGATTCTACGGTATTTGGACATTAGCAACATGCGCACGGTGTCAATCCCACAAGGAGAAAGTTAAATAGATGCAGTTGCGGCACTTGGGAGGCACAAGAAAGGCTGTATAGCGTCAATGCACACAATTCATTAGCGAAAATACAGCGTTAGAAAGGGTGATGGGCAGTTAAATAATTAAAAAATGTTTAATTTGGTTCAATAATCCATAAACTAGAAACTAAGCAAACAACATTAAAGAACATTTTTAAAGTCACTCTAACACCTTTTTAAGAAGAAGAGAAAGGCGAATTCTCCTGCCGTCCCGGTTACAAATCAAAGATAAAATGTCACTGTCTTCCACAACAATCATCGGGAATGTCACAACAACTCAACAATTGTCTTCATGTTTCCCTCGAACCTAGCAGACGCCCAGATGCAGATGTAAAGCCGATTTCACCTACAAATGGCAAAATCGTAAGCACCATAGTTCTCTAAGAACCCCTAGTCAAACTCTAACTTCCAACAGCAGTAGTAGGCCCATTCCGAATGATAACAAAAGTTATTTATCCCCAGAGGAAAATAATTAATTCAAACCTAGGTAGACCCCTTGCCTAAAGGTGAAAACACTGGGGTTTATTAACAAGTCCTTTGCACCGCCAGTGCGTCACTTTTAACATGGGAAAAGTGACTTACAGGCGGTGCAAAGCGCCTGTAAATAAGCCCCAGTGTATATTGGCATAAGAACATTTAGGCATTTGTGCCTGCTCCGGCAAACCAGTAGTGGGGTGGTGGTGGGGCTTAAAAATAAAAAATGTAAAAACGACTTACCTTCCAGCTGGCAGGCCACCGCCTCTCTTCTGTCCTCTCTATGTGTGTGTGTGTGTGTGGTCTTGTAAAGCGCACTGCTGCCCTGAGGTGTCGTGGCGCTGTAGACCGCTGGGGAACCCGTCCTGGCTATCCCTGTGAGATGGTCCCTACTGGGTATCTCCAAGGTGAAACCAGGCATCCCCGGCGAATGTGGGGGGCCGTTGTAGAGATGAGGCAAGCTAATGCCCAGAGTTGCCGAGTGTGATCCCTGGTTAGAGTAGGCACCGAGGCGAGAATTATCGAGTCCGCTGACCCTAGTCCACGACCCTGCCGCGTCGGGAATTGAACCCTGGTCCCGGGCCGTTCTCTGCTTCCGGGTCTGCCGCCTCTAACCAGTGAGCCACACCACTCCGTCCTCCTATTGGCTTCAATTGGAACGAGAAGCGCTCAGGTTCCCTAAGCCAATCACAATGCTGGAATACAGCATTGTGATTGGTCTAAGCAGCGTGGTTCGGCCCTCAGACTGGGAATGGGAGCCTGGGCTTGTTCTCCGCTCAGGCCCTAATGCGCCACGGGTGGAGAACAGGCAAAGTGCACATGAATGTTTGGCCGGCCCCAGAGGGCCAGGCAAACAATCATGTGCACTCAGGAGGGTGCCACCACTCCTCCCCCTGCTGCTCTGCCTAGCCTCAGCACAAAAAAAGAAAATGATAATAACATTGAGTTGTAATTAAATGTTTCCTTTTTGACTGTGCTGAAAGGCAGTGGGGCAATGCACCTTCGCTTTAGCCACCCCTGCATTTAAGGGTATATTTGCAATGAAATTGCGCAGTGCGGCACCACAATCAAATCTAATGCGCCTAGCTGCGTTATTTAAAAAATGCAAGGATGCACCATATTAACAAGAATACGGCACACCCCTGTACTCACCTCTGCACTGGCGCTAAAAAAAACGACTTGTCAAACTTGTATGGTCTTGGGTTACGGGTTCAAGGAGTGCTATAACTCCGAAACGCGCTGGGGGATATCTGTTGCCAGTGTCGAAATAAAGGCGCTGTAACAACTCTAGGAGTGGCGGTACTGTGGTGTTTTTTGCCAGTGAATCTTTATTGCACCGAGATTGCAGATATCGGATTAAATATATATATATATATATATATATATATATATATATATATATATATATATATATATATATATATATATATTACCTACTGGCGATAGCCAGTAGGTATATATAGTTAGGATTTTTTTCCTATGGGACTTTTGAAAATTCTATGTCTAATAACTTTGGCGTTTGTGGACGGAATCGGCTGAAATTTTCAGGAAAATGGCACATTTTGTTTCTGAGCAGCTCCTGAAAATTTGGGGGGGGGTTCGTCAAGGGGGGGCCGAGAAAAAAGGGGGGTCCCAAAACGCGTTTTTCCCATGTTAATTTCCATAGGGCGGTTGGACTCACTTTTAGCCCGAACGGCTGAATGGATTTCCACGAAACTTGGCAAAATTGTAGGGACTGTTAGCCCGATGTGCCTTTGCTAGGTCTCAATATATGTGCTTCAGTGGATTTTGAGAAATTAACGTTTAAATCAAGATATATATCTGTAACAGCGCTCCGGGCAGCTATCCGGTTAGCGAACCTTTCGCGTATCGGAACTTTGCAAAGCGAAGCTGATTGGCTCTCCGGTGTCTGTCAACATTCTAAACAGTCCGGTGCGGCCGCCATCTTGTCTCTCGGTAGGATCGAGAGACAAGAGGAAGCCAAAACAAAGGGGGAAATGAAGGAAAGGGGGCAAGGTAGACCCCTCCTGACCCCCTAGGATTGATGAGGGGGATATTATAGAGCCACGCCGGGCCCAAAAAAAAAAAAAAAAAAAATCCGATTTTTTCGCCGTAGAGACGCGTCTTGGTAAGCGAACCGGGCAGCTAACTGGGCAGCTAACCGGGAAGCTAACCGGCAGTGTAACGGGAGTCTGAGGAGTAGCTGATTGGCTGTCAACATTGTAAACAGTCCGGAGCGGCCGCCATCTTGTCTCTCGGTAGGATCAAGAGACAAGAGGAGACCAAAACAAAGGGGGAAATGAAGGAAAGAGGGCAAGGTAGACCCCTTCTGACCCCATAGGATTGATGAGGGGGATATTATAAAACCACGCGGGGCCCAAAAAAAAAAAAATCCTGAGGAGTAGCTGATTGGCTGTCAACATTGTAAACAGTCCAGAGCGGCCGCCATCTTGTCTCTCGGTAGGATCGAGAGACAAGAGGTGGAAAAAAAAAGGTGTAAATGAATGAAAGGGGTAAGGCAGACCCCTCCTGAACCCCTAGGATTGATGAGGGGGCTATTAAAGTTCCCTGCGGGGCAAAAGAAAAAAAAAATGCGATTTTTCGCGGTAAAGGTGCTTCCTTGTACGTTAACCGGGCAGCTAACCGGCAGCGTAACGGGAGTCCGACATATTGTGTTTTTTGAACGTTTGTGATATGTGCACGTGTGGATTTTGTCTAATTAAGGTTAAAAAAATATATATATATCTTTAAGCGTGTTCTGGCGCGCTTACGTTTTGGGTTTGGTTTGCGCTGCAGAGACGATACGTCACGGTTATGCGATGCATCATGAGGCGTCTCACGGGCTACGTGATACGTCACTTAATAAAGAATATATTTTACAGCTATAGATATTAGCTTTTAAAAAACCAATGAAATTCACAGAAAAAACCAAAGGTTATAGACCATATATAGTTAGGAATTTGCATTTACAAAACCTTGAAAATTCACTGAAAAAACCATAGGTTATAGACCATATATAGTTAGGGATTAGCATTTAAAAAACCTTATTTTATTTGCACAAAACCATTGAAATTCCATACATAGTTAGTTGCACTAACTATATATCGCGGACCCGCAATCCACTGCTAATGATGTCACATATTACATCATTCATGACATGGCCAGTGACATCACTGATGACATCACTGATGACATCTCAAATGACATCACTGATGACATCACTGATGACATCTCAAATGACATCACTGATGACATCACTGACATCTCATTTGACATTACTGATTACATCACTGATGATATCATTTATGTGATAATACATCTTCAGACTCTAATATAACCTTAGATACACTCAGTGTAAACAGGCACTCACAGACTGTCACACATCCATGGAGTTACTCACACACCTAGTCAGTCATGCAAAGAATCAATCACATCTCCATTTCCTCAACTATACAGTTATACACACCTTACTTATTCAAACATATAGTAACACATATTTACTCTCTTATACAATCCTTGATACAAGTTCACAATGATTCATACAGCCACTCACACATTCACTGGCTCTTATGTTCAGTTATTTATATATGTCAACTCTCACATGGAGTGTGTTTTACATATGTACTTACTTTGACATGTAGCACTGAGATATCCATTCACTCACCAATATACTCATGCACACAGTCAACTGTCCATACAGCTGTTTCTACATGCACTTTTGAACCCATACACCTAGGGAATCAACTGCTCACACATCTATGCACAGAGTTATACACCTCCCAGCCACCCACACACATACTCAGTCTCCCATACAAATACTTGGGCAACCATTCAATAACCCATATAGTTACTGATATAGCTACTGATTTAAACATGCAGCAGTTTACAGAACAACATAAATAATGATTGCCAAATTAAGACACTTTAATCACTAACCCATACACTCAATGAGACACATTTAATCATTCTCTCATACAGTCAGTCATGCACCTACTAAATCCTTCATCCAGACACTTATACATCCACTCATTCTTCAATATGTAAGACATATTTTAACTTTACAGAAACATACAGTCACTGGGTGTTGTCATCAGTGATGTCATCAGTGATGTCATCAGTGATGTCATTTGAGATGTCATCAGTGATGTCATCAGTGATGTCACTGACCATGTCATGAATGATGTAATATGTGACATCATTAGCAGTGGATTGCGGGTCCGCGATATATAGTTAGTGCAACTAACTATATATGGAATTTCAATGGTTTTGTGCAAATAAAATAAGGTTTTTTAAATGCTAATCCCTAACTATATATGGTCTATAACCTATGGTTTTTTCAGTGAATTTTCAAGGTTTTGTAAATGCAAATTCCTAACTATATATGGTCTATAACCTATGGTTTTTTCTGTGAATATATATATATATATATATATATATATATTAGGTTTCCTGTTGATACTTATCAGCGTTGGCAGTTGGCGCTGCACTAGTCGTTTAGGGCCGCCAGTTCCAGCCGCAATCTGGAGGTAGCAAGCATGGTAATGCTATACTGACGGGCCCCATGATGTCCACCGGGAAGAGAAGTTGTTGATGACAGCAGCATGGGAGGCAGTGTTCCTGCAGCGAGGAAATCACTGTACACCCAGCGCAGGATCCAGTCCTCCTTCTGTCTCGAAATGCCCTACTCGGAAGGCCGACGTGACTCGTGGTGACTGGGCACCGTGTTCAGCAGTGAGTACTATTGGGCTAATCTATTTGTATGTCTTGGTCTCCCCCGACCAGAGTTGGATTGGGATTAAAAATCGGCCCGGGCACGATAGAAAAAAGTGGCCCACATTTGCATATTGCCTTTGCAAAACACTGCTTCTGCAAAGTTTTATTAAACAAAAGGGGGGGGGGAGTAAAAAAATGCACCGATTAGCTTGCACTGGTGAAACACATGAATAAAAGTGAGGCCACTTTTGCCTCCGCTCATGTAAATGGGCCGGCCCCAGTGGGAGAAAGGGAGTGACACCTCTGACCTTTGATAAAAGGGAGGTAATGGACGCACATCTACATCCAGAAAGGCCACTCAGGCACCCGCTGTGCTGCTGGCAGCATCAGAACAATGCAGAAACCGCCAAATCGCCCCCCAGACTGCCTAAACAAGCATTTACAAGGCAACGGTCTCGCCTTTGCAAAAGTTAGAGCTATTGGCATTGTAATTGACAACATTTTTATTTATGTGTTGGTTTTGAAAATAGATAAATAAATGGCATTGTCATTTATAATGCCAATAGCTTAATCTCTCGCAAATGCGAGACCTATTGCATTTGCACCCACACAGAGCAACACACAGAGCCACATGCACCCACACACAGACAGAACCACACACACACACACACACAGACAGAACCACACACACAACCAGAACCACACACACACAGTCAGAACCACACACACAGACCGAACCACACACACACACACAGACAGAACCACACACACACACAGACAGAACCCCACACACATTCAACACAGGTTTCAAGTTGTCACTTTACTACGTCTCTAACCACGACGACATGACCTCACTTTCTCGAGACAAAAAGGATTTGGGGAACAACTAAATGGGAGGGCGATGGACAAATATAAGCGGTAGAACTGCATTCTTCAAAAAAATGAAAATTGGACTATAATAAAAATGGTACTATATCTCATAAAAAGTGAGTTTAAAACACAGACACTGTCGCCCTCACCTGCAAGTGTGACTTGATTTACCCCTTGCCTTTAGCTCACGCGCTACGTTTCCAGGCGGCCATTTCCCCCACATATGCACAACCACTCACTCACCTACCAGCAGCCCCTTCCTGTTGGCAACTTTATCAGCCAACGCCAGTTCTCTGGTGATAGTGAGCGCAGGTTTTCCGTGGCGTCCACTCAGGAGATAAGCTACTCTAGCTTGTAATGTACTACCTGAAGCCATTTTCAGCACGGCGGACAAGAGGTGTTATAGGCTGAGAAAACGAAAAAGAGAAACGAAATACTTCCGCTCCAATATAAGAGAGCACTGGAAATTACACATGCAAGGCAGGATCGAGTGCTTTACACTCAGACACGAGCTAGCTCCGGATTGGGTAACAGACAGCGGTTTCCGATTGGTTGTATATAAAAAGAAAAAAAAGAGGCACCTCATAAAAAACAAGCATTTGCTATGCCAATTTTTTTTATACGAAGTGGCAAAGAAAGTAAACAGATGGTGTACAACAGAAGCAACAACAAAGATAAGGAAACCACAGCTCCTGCCATGCGCCTCCCACCTCCGCACTCCGGCCCCTCCTCCCTCCCATTGACGGCAAAAACAGAAGTGAGAAAAAGACAAGCATTGGCCATGTCAATTTTCGTATAAAAAGTGGAAAAGAAAGTAAACACATGGCGCACAACAACAGAAGCTAAACCAGTCACCATGACTCACTCAGTGGTGGGGTGAGGCCGGCCTGTGTGAGTATAGTGGGGCATGGCAATGCACAATCTGGAATCTGCGCAAGCTGCCTGCTCTCGCACAGCCCAAATCCCGCAGAAGCATAATCCAGCCCAAATCGTGTTCCGACCCACCCACCGGGCGCCATCACTGAACTGAGGGGCCGTGCAGAACATATCATCAGAGATCATTGATGCAGTACTGGACGAGCTCAGCAGATAGCAATTACTTGCAGACAAGTTCTATAACACAACAGTGACACTGCTAAATCCAGCGCATCACAATAGGGACAGAAATGATACATGAGAAGATTACGAGTGAACAAATTACAAAAGCAGACGTTAAGTTACATGAGGCAAAAGTGACAATTGTGAGCAAACAAAATACACGAGGTAGCAAAAGGTACATTACAGGAGGAATAGACTGGAACGTCGGCGAGAGGGAGGGTGTAACGCCTACAACTAGATAAGGGGTGGGGCTTAAAAAAGAGAGAAAAACGCCCCCGAATCTGCTCAAGCCGGGGCTAGAACAGAGTGACGCCCCTCTCCTCCAATGGCTGGCCAGCATTTACGGGGCCAGCCAATGGAGAAGAGGGGCGGGTTCAAGCCCCCATACTAGACATCATTAAATCTTCAGCTCCGCCCACCACTGCTTACAGCAGTGGGGACGAGGCCTCGACCTAAAAAGCAGCCCACAGCTGAGATTGCCCCCGACCCCCACTTATGTGTTTGTTACACAATGCATGTGGCTGCAATAAGTGGAGACTGTCAGATTTTGCACCTGATATGAATGGGATCAATTCATTCATGTTTAAAGCCCCAGCTCGAACTCAGAGAGGAAAGACATCCGATTACAAATTGGGGAGATTTTTAGACTTTACCTTAGAGCATAAGGACGGCGTGGTATTTTCGTGTGCCTGTTTGTTCTTTGGTGTCGGCATACTGACGCAGCTTCATAACGCTTTTGCATGATACAGACCAATGCATTATGGGAGCAGTAGTCCTGACCGGTAGATTTGGACACTGTTTCTGAAGTATATAGGAGGATCGTAGTACATATTTACGATGCTATATTTTCACATGTAAACAAGGAGGGAGCCAGGCCCGGATGGACAGATGAGGAGGCAGGGCCTTCTATAAACAAACACACAAAAGAGTGCCTCACCACCTACAATAGAATCCACACTTAAGGAGAGTTAACCACGCAAGTTGTCGTAATCAACTGGGTATTTTTATTTATACCAACGTTTTTTATCAGTTAATTAAATTTTGTCGCAAAATCATGAATGAGAAAACACACAAAGACAGTTATCAACAGTACATATTTACACCAAAATTAATGAACTAGTCATTAAGCAAATGAATTGTGATCTAATAGAAAGACATTCAAGCATAGATGACCAAATGATTTAAAAAAACAAACAGAATAATTTAAGCATGTGCAGTATAAAACAGTGAATTTACACAAAATAGGAAATGGGTTTAGTGCCCAGAAAAGGTGAGAAAAAAGGAAAGAAATTAGCAATGAAGCAAATACAGTTTGTAACTCTTTTTACAACCAACAAAAGCTGGTGTGAGGGAACAGATCACAATAATTCTTTGCTAACTGGCCGACGCGTTTCGATTCCAGGTAGTGGTTTCCCGGAATCTCATCAGGGCGCAATGAATCTGTCTGTGGGGTAAAAGAGGGTAACCGAATTTAATTTATGGAATGGTAGACACTGGGCCCCTTTAAAGTGACACCTCATTGTTTATAATGAACCTACCAGTGTAGGTTGGGCTCACCTCGACCACATAACGAAAAGCCCAATCCTGCACTTTCTGACTCAACGTGCTCTTTTTCGAATTCATTTCACCGCCTACACTGGTAGTTCATTATAAACAATGAAGTGTCACTTTAAAGGGGCCCAGTGTCTACCATTCCATAAATTAAATTTGGTTACCCTCTTTTACCCCACAGACAGATTCATTGTGCCCTGATGAGATTCCGGGAAACCACTAAATGGAATCGAAACGCGTCGGCCAGTTAGCAAAGAATTATTGTGATCTGTTCCCTCACACCAGCTTTTGTTGGTTGTAAAAAGAGTTACAAACTGTATTTGCTTCATTGCTAATTTCTTTCCTTTTTTCTCACCTTTTCTAGGCACTAAACCCATTTACTATTTTGTGTAAATTCACTGTTTTATACTGCACATGCTTAAATTATTCTGTTTGTTTTTTTAAATCATTTGGTCATCTATGCTTGAATGTCTTTCTATTAGATCACAATTCATTTGCTTAATGACTAGTTCATTAATTTTGGTGTAAATATGTATTGTTGATAACTGTCTTTGTGTGTTTTCTCATTCATGACTTTGCGACAAAATTTAATTAACTGATAAAAAACGTTGGTATAAATAAAAATACCCAGTTGATTACGACAACTTGCGTGGTCAACTCTCCTTAAGTGTGGATTCTAATGTAGGTGGTGAGGCACTCTTTTGTGTGTATATTTTCATATGTATCATTTTGGCTCCTGCATCTTGTGTGGAATCATGCGGATAGCTATTAGACAGTAATGTTTGTTGAAGAGCGTGAGTCTAACCCACATCCATATATCTGTCTTTCATTTCAAAATAAGAACTAAATGGGACCTCACAAGTTTATTTTGAAAGGGGCCTGCCTACATAATGAATTCATGTTGTAAAGTGGTGTGTCTCGCCTACAGCCTAAGATTAATGCAGCACGATTTATTTTCACATGCAAATATTATCTGTGAACCAGCGCACTGGCTTTATTTAGAGCCTATGTGATTACTTGGTTAAAATGTTCATGAAGGCTGTTCATTCTATTTTACTATTTTGGTGCCTTTAGTACATTTTATTCTATGTGTCACCGTGACTACGTCTGTGCATTATGCAAGTAGAGATAAACGATTGGATCGATTAGTGGATTTTCAAAACAATAATTTCCACTATAGACACTATTTATACTGTATATATGTATTACACAAGCATTTGGTACACCAATTTTAAATTATGAACGAATTTTAGTTAACATGACTTCGTATATGTCTATGATTATAGTAGAGTATATAGGCTGATGCCAAATTGGTGCCAATCAGACTGAAGAAGGCTGCTGCGACAGGCGAAACCCGTCTCTCTGTGCTGGGTCGAAGGAGGCTTGAATTGAATAAAAGAGCCTTTACCTGAAAAGCCCTTGTGTGCGTGCTCTTCTCCTTAAGTGGAGCATAGGTTTCCTGTTGATATATATATATATATATTCACTGAAAAAACCATAGGTTATAGACCATATATAGTTAGGAATTCGCATTTACAAAACCTTATTTTACTCACACAAAACCATTTAAATTCCATATATAGTTAGTTGCACTAACTATATATCGCGCACCCGCAATCCACTGCTGATGATGTCACATATTACATCATTCATGACATGGTCAGTGACATCACTGATGACATCACTGATGACATCTCAAATGACATCACTGATGACATCTCAAATGACATCACTGATGACATCACTGATGACATCTCATTTGACATTACTGATCACATCACTGATGATATCATTCATGTGATAATACGATGAACCTCTTCAGACTCTAATATAACCTTAGATACAATCAGTGTAAACAGACACTCACAGACTGTCACTCATCCATGGAGTTACTCACACACCTAGTCAGTCATGCAAAGAATCAATCACACCTCCATTTCCTCAACTATACAGTTATACAAACTTTACTTATTCAAACATATACTAACACATATTTACTCTCTTATACAATCCCTGATACAAGTTCACAATGATCCATACAGCCACTCACACATTCACTGGCTCTTATGCACAGTTATTTATATATGTCAACTCTCACATGTACTGTGTTTTACATATGTACTTACTTTGACATGTAGCACTGAGATATCCATTCACTCACCAATACACTCATGCACACAGTCAACCACCCATACAGCTGTTTCCACTTGCACTTTTGAAACCATACATCTAGTGAATCAACTGCTCACACATCTATGCACAGAGTCATACACCTCCCAGCCACCCACACACACACACTCAGTCTCCCATACTAATACTTGGGCAACCAATCAATAACCCATATAGTTACTCATATAGCTACTTATCAACACATGCAACAGTTTACAGAACAACAGACATAATGATGCACAAATTAAGACAGTTTAGTCACTAACCCATGCAATCAGTGAGACACATTTAATCACTCACTCATACAGTCAGTCATGCACCTACTAAATCCTTCATCCAGGCACTTATACATCCACTCATTCTTCAATATGTAAGACATATTTTAACTTTACAGAAACATACAATCACTGGATGTTGTCATCAGTGATGTCATCAGTGATGTCATTTGAGATGTCATCAGTGATGTCATCAGTGATGTCACTGACCATGTCATGAATGATGTAATATGTGACATCATCAGCAGTGGATTGCGGGTGCGCGATATATAGTTAGTGCAACTAACTATATATGGAATTTAAATGGTTTTGTGTGAGTAAAATAAGGTTTTGTAAATGCGAATTCCTAACTATATATGGTCTATAACCTATAGTTTTTTCAGTGAATTTTCAAGGTTTTGTAAATGCTAATTCCTAACTATATATGGTCTATAACCTATGGTTTTTTCAGTGAATTTTAAAGGTTTTGTAAATGCTAATTCCTAACTATATATGGTCTATAGCCTATGTTTTTTTCAGTGAATATATATATATATATACATACATAAACATATATCATCTGTATATCTATATAAATACAAACATAAATGCATGCATACATATACTTATATGCATACAGATGCATGTTATTTACATGAAAGTTGAAAAAACACTAATAAAAGCAAAGCTAAAAAGCCACCTCATTACAAACAGAATGGCTTTAACTTAAACGAGGGCGAGATCTATTGCATTTTCAATGCTTGTTTACTTTGGTTCCATCAAGAAGGCATTCAGATGTGTCACACATTTGCCATAAATTCTGAATGTTAGCACTCTAGTTGCACATTAGATCACTGTAGTAAAGCTACTGCTCACCAGGTACGACTGCTGCTGGTATTCAAAGTGCATGTTTCAGTCTGCATGTCACAATTTTTTTAATGAAATAGAAGAGGATTTGAGAAGTCACTCAAAATGATCCCTAATTTTTCTTTCTGAAGCAATAATCATACTTTCTATGGCAAAATTAACCCCCTCATGTTGTTCCTTTTTAAATTGAGTGTTTTCAGACTTACCACTTCATTCCAATCAAGATGGCTTCTGGTGTGCCATACTTTTGTCATAAGTAAGACTGTTAGCGCTCTAGTTGTTCTTTAGAACACTCTGGGACATTCTGTCATTGGGCTATACTTGGGGTACATCTGGGTGATATTTGGGCTACATTTAGGCTCTTTTGTCTCTGGTGGCCATCTTGGGAGACTGTATGTCAGAATTTTTTAATGAAATTGAAGATGGTTTGAGAAGTCACTCAAAATGTGCCCTAATTTTTCTTTCTGCAGCACTAATCATAATTCATATGGCAAAATATACCCCCTCATTTTGTTCCTTTTTAATTTAAATGTTTTAAGAGTTACCACTTTATTCCAATCAAGATGGCTTCATGTGTGCCATACCTTTGTAATAAGTAGGACTGTTAGCGCTCTAGTTGTTCTTTAGAACACTCTGGGACATTCTGTCATTGGGCTATACTTGGGCTACATCTGGGTGATATTTGGGCTTCATTTGGGCTCTTTTGTCTCTGGTGGCCATTTTAGGAGACTGCATGTCAGAATTTTTTAATGAAATAGAAGAGGATTTGGAAAGTCACTCAAAATGTGCCCTAATTTTTCTTTCTGCAGCACTAATAATACCTTCTACTGCATAATATACCCCCTCATTTTGTTCCTTTTTAAATTAAATGTTTTAAGAGTTACCACTTTATTCCCATCACGATGGCTCCAGGTGTGCTATACCTTTGTAATAAGTAGGACTGTTAGCGCTCTAGTTGTTCTTTAGAACACTCTGGGACATTCGGTCATTGGGCTATACTTGGGCTACATCTGGGTGATATTTGGGCTACATTTGGGCTCTTTTGTCTCTGGTGGCCATTTTGGGAGACTGCATGTCAGAATGTTTTAATGAAATAGAAAAGGATTTGAGAAGTCACTCAAAATGTGCCTTAATTTTTCATTCTGCAGCACTAATCATACTTTCTATGGCAAAATATACCCCCTCATGTTGTTTCTTTTTAAATTAAATGTTTTAAGAGTTACCACTTTATTCCAATCAAGATGGCTTCAGGTGTGCCATACCTTTGTAATAAGTAGGACTGTTAGCGCTCTAGTTGTTCTTTAGAGCACTCTAGGAGGCTGCAGTAGAACACAAAGGAATCAACTGACAGTCTCTGTCCTTGTTGGATGTACATGTTTTACTGAGAATGTCAGACTTCATTTTGACATGACTGAGAAAGATAATGTGAATTTACAGAAAATATGCTTTCAGTTTAGCTTATAGATCCCCTTCCAAACCACTGTGGGAAAATCATGAGATATTCGTTTTCTTTCAAACAATATTCATGATATCACAGCAGAAGGTTTTTTCACATGGTAAAATCACCTTAGAACCCACCACAATTCCTAAAACGAGTATGGTACCATCAACAAATGATTTATAATGTAACTAAAGTCCTAAAACCCTCTATTAACAACAATGCTTTTTAATGAGGTGCTATCATGTATATTGGTCCCAAGATGGCTGCCAACACTTCTTGGATGAAGTGCTGACAGCCAATCAGATCAGATGTGTGGTTAGGCTCCGCCCAGATATATATCTTTTTTTGAACCTAAATTACTCAAAATCCACTGGAGCACATATATTGAGACCTAGCAAAGGCACATCGGGCTAACAGTCCCTACAATTTTGCCAAGTTTCGTGCAAATCCATTCAGCCGTTCGAGCTAAAAGTGAGGCCAACCGCCCTATGGAAATTAACATGGGAAAAATGTGTTTTGGGACCCCCCTTTTTTCTCGGCCCCCCCTTGATGAAACCCCCCCCAAATTGTCAGGGGCTGCTTAGAAACAAAATGTTCAATTTTCCTGAAAATTTCAGCCAATTCCGTTCACAAACGCCAAAGTTATTAGACATAGAATTTTCAAAAATCCCATAGAGAAAAAATCCTAACTATATATACCTACTGGCGACCGCCAGTAGGTAATATATATATATATATATATAAATATCTGCAATACCTTGCAGCGCTCCACCTCTCAGGCGAAAAAACAAGGCATGGACCACTTCATTGTAGCTTGCAAATTTTATTCACCCCAACAGCTAGTCATGACGCGTTTCGGCCGTCCCTGCGGCCTTAGTCACATGACGATGCCAAATACTCAGCCTCTTTTAAAGTGCAAGTGCTCACATGTGCAAATAGAAATAGAAAAAATACTCTCTGTTTTTAATAGATTGTTGAGTATGATGTCTCATATATAACCCTATGAATACGTTTAGAAAAGACAATTTCAAACAACTTCTTATGTTGTGACTATCTTACGCTTTGGTCAAAAAAGGCAATAATCCATCAAACATTGAATTTTTAAAACTAATAGCATAAATGCTTATTCATGTTCCAAAACATAATTTACAACGAAGTTTAACCATTTGCCATGCCTGTTAATAGTAACATGTGCTCACCCTAACGTGCTCAAAACATAAATTATTGAAAAAGAAATCTTTGAGAAAATCATAAAATTGTTCACAATTCAACCCTATGCAATACGAAAAAATTGCACATGAAATAATTTTGTAAGTATGATATGAGTCACTAAACACCATGAACAGGTTATTTTCACAATAGTATGCATGAATGCTTATTTTGTCTAACACATAATTGTTTTACTTGCATTCTCATTGGTATGCATAACTACTTATAAAGCTTAAACCATAATTGTTTAATTTACATAGGAGGATCCTCTCCTATGATGTTGCTAAAGTGAACTCGTAATATGTATATATATATATATATACACACACACACACATATACATATATATATTGCACAATTTACATAATTATCAATTAAATAATTAATTTGAATAGAAATTAATTAAAATTAATTTACTTCCCACCATATACCCCTACAAATCTCACAACCCGTACCTGAATCTTAACTTTAAAAAAATTACAACTAACATTAATAATTTTCAATTAAATAATACATATTAGTTAAAAATGATCCCTATAAATCCCACCAGCCTCTAAGGTACTTACAATCAGAAAAAATTATTAAATTAAATTAAAAAACATATACAATTAAAATATACACTAAAATACATCAAATTTATTAGAAAACGATATCGTTAAAAAAAAATTCTAAACGATAATAACATAGATATTTTTGTAAACTATATTAACAATTTTAAAATTATTAAAAGCTATATTACTTACCTTAAAATCGATATTTTTGTTAATGATATTCTTGCACATTATATTTCTGTATGACGATATTTCAAACTCGATATTGATGTATCTCAATATTTACATTTTGATATTTTGTCCGAATCCTGGCATAGAGAGTGGCCAACAATCTTCCCACCACAGTGACGGGGAAGACCAAGACAGCAAAATCTCTTTCTTATCCAGAGTTCCTGCACATGGATTTACTGAATGCAGGAACAATAACCCCAATTTTACTAGCTGGCATAGCCTGGACCCCTTCAATGTCCTCTGCTCAAATCACAGGCAAGGCATGAGGGCTGCCCCCCCCCCTCCAGACCACAATCTTCACTTCTTCACAGATGTTGTTTTGGGGCTGATTGGATGTACTCTGGTTTTGTAAGTGCTGGAATCCCTGTGTTTAGCCCTCCTAAGGTTAGATCCCTTCATCTCTTTGCACTTTCTTAGCTACATATTTTATGTCGCCGGAACTGTAGAAACTCATACCACTTCATAGATGGCAGATATTGGCTCATGCAGCAGCATCCTTCCTTGCACTCATGAGTAAGACAGGTACACACCAAAACACTTCAAGCATAGGCCAGACTGCACTCATACACTTCTTCCTGTCAATTAAAACTGAATGCTTAAGCAAACTATCAATCACTAATTTTCTCTTCAACTCTTCAAATGTATGCAGAGGCAGGGCAACAAGTCATACTATAAGCACCTCTCAGGTCCTTTTGGGAAACACCCATTACAACGACGGTCTTTTCAGGCGATGCCATTGCAACGCGACTTTGACATCGCAGGAGGCTTTACATCGCATGCTTTTAGAATGCATGCTACAACTCCGCATTGAATTTTACATCACTAGTAATGACAACGCGTGTGCAAGATGATGGATTATGACCGATGCAAGATGATGAAAGGGTGGATGGATGAAGGATGGATGTATGAAGGATGGATGTATGGATGGATAAAAGGTTGCATGGATGAATGATGGATGGATGTGTGAAAAGGTGGGTGGATGAATGATGGGTGGATGGATGGATGGAAGGGTGGATGGATGAAGGATGGATGTATTGATGGAAGGATGAAAGGGTGGATGGATGGATGGAAGGATGAAAGGGTGGATGGATGGATGTTTGGATAGAAGGATGAAAGTGTGGATGGATGAAGGATGGATGTATGGATGAAAGGGTGGATGGATAAAGGATGGATGTATGGATGAATAAAAGGTTACATGGATGAATTATGGATGGATGGATGTGTGAAAATATGGGTGGATGAATGATGGGTGGAAGGGTGGATGAATGAAGGATTAATGTCTGGACGGAAGGATGAATAGGTGGATGGATGAAGGATGGATGTATAGATGGATAAAAAGTTGCATGGATGAATGATGGATGGATGTGTGAAAAGGTGGGTGGATGAATGATGGATGAATGATGGGTGGATGGATGGATGAATAGAAGGGTGGATGGGTGAAGGATGAAAGGATGGATGGATGAAGGATGGATTTATAGATGGAAGGATGAAAGGGTAGATGGATGAAGGATGGATGGATGTGTGAAAGGGTGGGTGGATGAATGATGGATAGATGGATGGATGGAAGGGTGGATGGATGAAGGATGGATGCATGGGTGGAAGGATGAAAGGGTGGATGGATGAAGGATGGATGTATGGATGGATAAAAGGTTGCATGGATAAATGATGGATGGATGTGTGAAAAGATGGGTGGATGAATGATGGATGGATGGCTGAAAGGGATGATGGATGAAGGATGGATGGATGGATGTGTGAAAGGGTGGGTGGATGAATGATGGATGGATGGAAGGATGCAAGGGTGGATGGATGAAGGATGGGTGTATGGATGAGGCATTGGCTATCTTAATGCACATTCAAATATTTGCACTGTACAGTTTATGAGCTGTATATTGTGAGCATAGGCCGGGATGGCCCAAAGCCCCGCCTTGCCTCTGAAAGGCCTCCTCTCTCTAGAAGTATCGCTCTGGTATGTTCAGCTCTGCTGCATCTCCATAGATTGCAGGTGGAATGCATTGTGAGCAGCACCCAGGGTCGCGCAGTGCAAAGAACGGAGGGCAGCAGAGTTTGATAACCACATCAAAGCACACCAACATCTGTTGAGGCCAAAGACAACCCTAGCTCCAGAAATTAACCTCCTGAACCTCTTAAACATTAACCTCAGTGGAGAAACGTTAGACAACAAGAGCCTATTTGTCAGTGGTCCCTCAGAGAGATGTGATATTTTAGCAGGAACAGTGTGAGAAGGACTCGAGGGGTGTTGTGTCCTAGTGGACACAGTCTAAGGGTTAATATTGTAAGCCAACACTTAACACCCACCCACCACTGATGTCACGAGACCACGTGACACAGCTAATAAAGAGAGCCGAGCGCACGTGCTCCAGGCTCACTAACCGACTAGCGATCTGGTGTCCGTGTCGCAGCCATTAGCAGCATGTGGGCCTAGGGCCCCGACACAACATTTGGCGACGAGGAGTGGTGGCTGTGTTCACGCGTGCCGAAGCCATTTTCGTCGTGGGTGAGGGGGAGAGAATGCTGCCCGAGTGAAGGGCCCCCCTGGAGAGGCGGCACCGACCGCCGAGAGGCCCGTGGGGCGTGTGCTGTGCCCCGGGCCGAGTCATCGATAAGGAGAGAGCGGACCGGGCAGTGCCCACCTGCACCGGCCGCAACTGTGCCCCAAGCGGTCCGACTGGAGCCCACCCGGGTCGGCCGCAGCAGCAGGGACCCCCACCGGAGTGGAGTGCTGGCCGGGCGGAGCCCACTCGCCACGGCCGCAACGGAAGAATTGGCCCGTAGGCCGGAGGTGAGCCCGGGTGCTGGGAATGGCCCCGGGGGGTCGCGGATGCCAGAAGCGACGCCCTCATGTAAGCGCACCAAGCAGAGCTCACCATCATGGCCAAGGCGCCCTGCCGCAAGAAATGCGGCCGAAAATAAACTTTACAATAAAGCAAGGCCAGCGGAGCCCACCCGCGGCCTGCTAGGAGCACCTTCTGTCCCCGCCACGCAGCGTGTGTAGTATGAGGCTGCTGCGACGGGAGAATATTGAAAGCGGAGCCCACCCGCTGCGCCCAAAAATTAACATTGAATAAGGCAACGCCAGCAGAGCCCACCCGCGGCCTGCCTGAAGTGTCCCCTGTCTCCAGCCCCGCACAGCGTGTAAGCAGAGGAGCTGCCGCGGGCGGGGAGAGCAAGAAGGAGAAAGCAGCGTATGGCCCGCGGCAAACCAGAGCGGCGCCGACACCCCCTCATGCAGCCCGCAGAGAGGAAGAGAGTGAGGAGACTCGGAGCAGCGCGTGGAAGAGCTGCTGGGCGGTGACACAAAGCGGAGCCCACCCGCAATCACAAGTGCCCCAAGCCAAAGCACACTGACAAACCCCCACGCAACACAGAGCAAGGACCCTGCCGCGGGTGGAGGACAACGAGAGAAATTACAGTCCCTGGGCAGACATTCCCGGAACACAGGGCAAACCCACGTGGGACACCAGTAATGCAGCCTCAGCAGGCACCCCCCCATCGCACCATAAACATTCTTGTGCCCCACTCCCCCCATGTTTCAAAAACAAAAAATGAAAGAAAGGAAACTGGACTTACCTGCAGTCAGCAGTGACTCCCGCCCCCTCCTATCATGCACACTCTAGGGAAGACAGCAGATTCTACAAGCCCGGGACTTCAGGTGGAAAACAGACAACATGGCACCAAGAAGAAACAGGCTTCTGCTGCAGGGACTCAAAATCCTACACTGCCAGCTAGTGGACATTGGGGGAAACTGCACCCAAAAGAAGCACAAGGAAGGAAAGAAGCACAAGACAGCACAAGGGAAAGCCTACAGAACGAGAACAAGCCTGCAGCAACGCGGACGTAGACTGAGACACATCACCACTGCAGAAGTGACGCCTGTGGCCACAGGTGCTCACCGCAAAAGCAGGAGAGAAAACAACCTCACGCTGAACGAACAGGGAGAGTCAAGACGTCTACCGCAAGCAGCAAGATTCAAAGGCAACCGATGGAAGAGCGCAAGTGTAGCCCAGACGCGGACAGTACAGGACAGCGCCTAACAGAGAGGAAGCCACACCCAAAGCACCATAAGACGTGCGAGGCAAGTACCCAAGTGTGAAGAAGAAAAGTGTGACACGCAAGTGGAAGAGCGACAACGCCAAAGAAACTAAAAGTGCAAGGAACAAAGCTACACTGAAGATGTACCGCGGCCGGTACGAAGTGAAGCAAGAACTTGTGACCGCAATGCACACTGACGTGCAATGGGAGAGTGACGCAAAGTTACCCCGCAGCCAAAAGGAGGCGAAGTAACCACGCACGGTCAACGCCCCCAGAAGCTAAAGAGCCTCACAAGTGCGCCCACCGGAGAAGATTCAAGGAGAGGTGATGTAACCCTCCGGTACCTGCAGAGCATAAGAAGAGTGCAGAAGAAAGTGCGCAGACGCTCAGACAAAAGTGCGCCAATGCAAAAGCCGATCACCCAGGTGATCGCCCGTGAAGGAAAAAGAAGATAACCGACCTGCCAACAGGTCGCCGGAAGGCTGACCCGCCATAAAGGCGCAGCGAAGGTATTCTGCCAAGAAGTCAGGATGAAGATGTCCTGCCGTAAGACGTCCGTGAACTGAGAGATCAGGAAAATGTCCGAAAGAAGACCCGGAGAGACGGACGCAACACTCACAAGAAAAGAAGTAATAGGAGGCAAGAGAGAAGATCGTAATGACCGGTCCAGTCACCGAAGAGTGGAGAGAAGACCGTGTCCTAATGACAGGACAAGACCAGATGGAAACAGGTGGAGTGCACGCTGCTTTAAGAAGCCTGGTCAGCAAGACAAAGGAAGAAAGGTGACCGCACTGTGTCACGAAAAGGAGAAGGGAGAATGAGTGGCACAACGCCATGGAGAAAAGAATGAAGAAAGAAGTCATGTGGCACGACGCCAAGAACAACATCTGGAAAAGGGGAGGAGAAGTGTGATAAGTCTACACACTTAAAAGAAGAAGAGGTGACACACCACAACATCGTGTACAGTGACCCACATGTCCAGGAGAACACTGAGGGCACCAAGAACAGAACAGGCACCCATTCACAAGACCCTGACGACCCGTGGACAGTTGGAGAGCACAGGCCAGACCATTGGCAACACCCACCTTTGGGATCGAGCGGAAACCTGGATGCGGAGGGAGCTCAGATGGCCTGAACAAGGAGAACTGACCATTCCACTCCAGCCCGTGGAGATCCAAGGGGCAAAGGCCTCAGGGACACCAGTGGCAGAGGGTCCCGACACGAGAGATGGATCCATCGCCGTCTAACCTGCACGTCCCAGGAAGAAGAGAAACTTGTGCGCAAAGGCAGGAGTCAACAACTACCCTTCAGGTGGAGCTACGGACTTTGTGAGTTAGTACCCTCATCGTCTCCTCCATTCACACGCAGACTGTGGAGTTCGAGCAACGCTGTGGAATAATACCCGGCCCAGTGGAAACCTGATGTAAAGGGCCTCCGGTACATCTCGTGGCAGGAGAACACCCGAGAGAGGAGCGTCCTAATGAGAAGAATGTCCTTCAGACACTCCATCCTTTGTAATGTGAAGCCAAGCTGCTGACAGTGAAGAAACCGACGGACCAGCGGAAGACAACATCATCCACGTCCAACATCTTGTCATCCTGTTTGACGGCATCCTCAAAAACAAGATCTCAGTGGACTGACCAACACACTTACACGGTGCAAGTCCACAAGAGCATGCCCACCAAGAACCCAGACGTCAAGCCAAGTAGAACTAAAGTTTCAGCAGCAATTTCCACCGTCGTCATCAAGCAAGCAGCTGAAGAGACTCATTGTAAATTTGTAATTACTGTATATTTATGTACTTCCTCCCACAGGTTCGGACTTTTTGTCTTTCCTTAATTTTTATCAAATTTTGGGAGGAATGTTGTGTCCTAGTGGACACAGTCTAAGGGTTAATATTGTAAGCCAACAATTAACACCCACCCACCACTGATGTCACAAGACCACGTGACACAGCTAATAAAGAGAGCCGAGCGCACGTGCTCCAGACTCACTAACCGACTATCGATCTGGTGTCCGTGTCGCAGTCATTAGCAGCATGTGGGCCTAGGGCCCGACACAACAGAGGGGCTCTGCACATTTTAAGCAGCGAATATATTTGTGTGGGACACAAGAGCACAAAGGGTGCAAATACACAGCTGACCGTATCCTGAAGTTTCTATTCAGGCTTCGCAAAGGACCAACTGTCTTGGACTGTTAGGAAAAATAGAAGCACTTCCTCTACACAATTTTAGGACTTGTAATGTGATTAAAGGCTTGTTGTGTCTCCTTTCAGTGGGCTGGGAAGGCATTGAAATCAACAAGAGGACAACACAATGACACATGAAATGAACAGCATTTTTATAAACGTCGCTTCTCTTAATTTTATATACAGCATATTTTGTGCTGACACTTTGGCTGTAATGTTCTGGAAGATGTTTTAAAAATCACGTTAAGATATTTATTTTACACTTATTACATTATTTTTACTTGTAATAATGGAGAACATTTTTAAAAAAAAATCTATTGGTGAGCGTATTTTGGCATTTATTTATACACTACACACACATTAAAAACCAGGATTACAAACAACACTGCCCAGAGACTTCATAAACAAAAGTGAAAATAACAATGTAACAGCAGGCGATTTGCTGACCTGTGTTGTAATGCCCAAAAGAGGCAGAGGCACTATCTGCGTGGCAACAGCATGCGCAATAAATGCGTGCAATGTAATGCCTTTTACGATTTAACAACAGCGTGGTAATTGCTTGCGTTGTTATGGTTGGCGATGTATCATCATACATCCGGTCCTTTTGTGTGACACCAAAAAATGTGCTGTATTGGCCGCACAACAAACACGTACTGGTCCATCTCTGGTTAGTGTGCAACATCTATGCAAATACGGTTTGGCACATTGTTAGGAGTATGAAGCACTGAATAAATACAACTACAATATAAAACAAGATACTCAAACACTACACCATTGTGAGGCTATAGTGATGACAAAACAGAAATAGTCAAATATTTATTGACCTCATCAATCCCTGACGTCATTTAGACCATTATATAAAGTTATGATTAAAATTCTGATTGATGCACAAATGGATGTTTGTACACAGATTGGAATTACGAGTTATGCATCAATTGTCAAATTCCACAAACGTGTTGACATATTTCACCAGAAAAGCTCTGAGTTAATGTATCAGGTTGAAATGTTAAGACATAAATGTAAAACAAGCAGTAATTGTTGTGGTAAACGCTGACTCCATTTTGAGGTGGGGAACTCATGAGAAACTGTTATGCATTCAATATACCACATCAGACATCAGGGTAGCAGCATTTATCATGCACACTAATTCTCATCTGAATTCTATCTAACTTGGACCAGTGGCCTTAGTCTCCAAATCAGTCTTAAATCATGATTATAGACATACCAGTACATAGCTTACAATATGAGTCTCAGTTTGGGGTCACCAAGCCCACCTAGTTTGCCTTTTTTTCTACCTGCTGTAACGTCTTAGCTTGTAGTAGGGAAAGAAAGTGCATGTGTGTGTATATACTAAGGAGGCCTATCTAGTCCGTCCATTTTCCTACACTTACTAGCTTTGTCTTTGCTCTTGCCCTATAATACTGTCATAAAGGATAGCTAATAAAGATCACACACAGATATTGATGATGTACAAAGACCACCAGTCTTGTCTGATAGACAATGCTCAGGGAAACATTTAGAACCTGATGAACAGTCAGCTGATCTGCAATGAGGTATAAGCTTGTGGTGCTTGCCACTCATGCAGAGGACTATCGGACTATTTCGAGATCCCCACCTGCTTGGGATTTCTGTGTTGTGAGGGCAGCCGCAGGTGCTGTAACCGGTAACTAGTCAAAATATTGAGGGGCATATTATCAAGCCTGTGCGCTAAAATTATCGCCGCTTTATCGGCCGAAAACGGCCGATAAAGCGGCGATAATGGGCTTGATAATATGCTCTGTGGAATTCCAATCGAAGCCCATGTTAGATGTCTTCACATCTAACATGTGCTTCGATTGGAATTCCATAGAGCATATTATCAAGCCCATTTTCGGCGCTTTATCGGCCGTTTTCGGCCGATAAAGCGGCGATAATTTTAGCGCACAGGCTTGATAATATGCCCCCATGTTTTTAATTTCGACTAGACATATCGAGTTAAAAATATAGAATAGACATAATATCGACTAGACATAATATAGACTACAAAAATATCGACTAGAAAAAATTAATATTGACTAGAATAGCAATAATATTGAATCAAAAATATAGAATGGACATAATATCGACTAGACAGAATATAGACAACAAAAATATCGAATTTAAGGTAAGTTAATATTAATATTTAATTTTTGTGTAATATAATTCTGTAGCGGGTTGTGGGTTTATAGGGGGATAGGGTGGGAAGTAATTTAATTATAATTAATTAAATATGTTATTTTATTTATTGGTATTTATTTAGAATTAATTGTTACATTATTAATAATTAATAATTAATTAAAATATAATTGATAATTAATTTTAATTGATTAATTGATAAATATTTTATTTTTAGTAAATTATTTAGTGTAGTGGGTTGTGGGTTTATAGTGGAATAGGGTGGAAAGTAATTTACTTATAATTAATTAAATATGTTATTTTATTTATTGGTATTTATTTAGAATTAATTGTTAAATTATTAATCATTCGTATTTAATTAAAATATAATTGCTAATTAATTTTAATTGATTAATTGATAAATAGTTTATTTTTAGTAATTTATTTTTTTGTGGAGGTTTGTGGGTTTATAGAGGAATAGGGTGGGAAGTATCTTAATTATAATAAATTAAATATGTTATTTTAGTTATTGGTATTTATTTAGAATTATTTGTTAATTAAAAATTGGCAAATAATTAAAATATAATTGGTAATTAAATGTAATTGATTAATTGATAAATATGGTAATTTTAGTAATTTATTTTCTGTAGCGGTTTGTGGGTTTATAGGGCAATAGGGTGGGAAGTAATTTCATTATAATTATTTAAATATGTTATTTTAATTATTGGTATTTATTTAGAATTAATTGTAAATTAAATATTAATGTATAATTAATTAAAATATATTTTGTAATTTATTGTAATTGATTAATTGATAATTATGTTACTTTTATTAAATTAATTTCTGTAGTGGGTTGTGTGTTTTTAGGGGAATAGCTTGTGAAGTAATTTAATTGTAAGTAATTACATTTTTGAATAAAAAAATTATTGAGTTAATTTTTCAAAATACTTTTAAATTGTTAAATATGTTACTATTAATAGGTAAATAATTAGTATTAGTAGGTAATTTTTATTATTAAATATTTTTTATTTGTATTTTAAATTGATTTTTTAATATATTTAACGCAATTGTAAAATATTTTATTTAACCCCTTCCATGCTCATGACGAGCTCAGCTCGTCATGAGGCACACTGGAGCTGTGCTTATGACGAGCTGAGCTCGTCATGAATAATGTAAAATAGCAATTTCCAGCACAGGAGGGGAATTGCCTTAGCAGCCAAGGTGTTAATTTGTAATTGGTGTTACTATTTATATTTAAATAAGAAGTATTTACTTGCCCTACTATTGCACTCACTGTAATTGGAATAGTAATGTTACCCCTACGCTATCCAACGCTTTCCCTACTGTTGCACTCACTGGAGTTGGAATAGTAATTTTTACCCCTACACTATCCAACGCTTTCCCTACTGTTGCACTCACTGGAGTGGGAATAGTAATTTTTATGTTATGTTAATATGTTATGTTATGTTATGTTAATAACTTTTATTAGGCGCACAGCTGCCCCAGCAAAGGGGCGTCCTGGCGCCTGATCAAGTGCCACAACACAACAAATCGATGCTGAAAAGACAGGGGATCAGTCAGCAGTAACGAACAGATGAGTTTTTATGGCGCGTCTGAAGAGAGTTAGGCTGTCCAGGGCACGAATATGGACAGGAAGAGAGTTCCACAGTCCTGCCGCCAGAACTCGAAAGGAACGACCTCCCATCCTACTCAGTCTGAACCTGGTCTTAATCGCCAGATGAAGAGATTCCGACCTGAGAGCCCGCGTGGGTACATAGGGGGAAACAAGACCCGCAAGGGCTGGAGGAGAGGAGAGTTTCAAGATCTTAAATGTAAGACAGAGGGCCTTGAATTTAATTCTCTGTCTGACCGGCAGCCAGTGAAGAGAGGTCAAGACTGCAGAGACAGAACAACGTCTCGGAAGGCCAACAATGGCCCGCGCCGCGGCATTCTGCACCCTTTGCAGCCTAGTAGCCTCCGCCTGATTCACTCCAAGCAGCAGTGCACTCCCATAGTCTAGCCGAGAAAGAATAGAGGCTTGGACCACCAGTTGCCGAGTAGGGGGGTCGAAGAATTTGAGGGCTGGTCTCAGTCCTCGCAGAATACCATAGCAGGTAGCTGCAATCTTCTTTGTGTGGCTGGTAAAGGAGAGAGCAGGATCCAGCCACACCCCCAAGTTCTTAACTTCGGCAGCTGGGATGGGAGTCACCCCCAATTCTAGAGGCCACCACTGATCTCCCCAGAGTTCCGCCTGCTTCCCTAGAATCAGGACCTCGGTTTTTTTGGCATTTAACTGTAAACAGTTAATGCGCATCCAGTTAGCCACGGCTATGAGTCCTGCACGGAATCTGGGAGCAGTCACCTCAGGGTCCCCACTGAGTGTCACCGCCAGCTGCGTGTCGTCGGCATACGATGTCATGGTTAAGCCACTCTGTCTAACGACTGCAGCCAGCGGTTTCACATATAAGTTGAACAAAGTGGGGCTCAGCGCAGAACCCTGAGGGATTCCCAGTCCCAATGGATGGAAAGAGGACTGACCAGGTGGAATGGCCACTTTAAAAAAACGGTCCGAAAGGAAGGAGCGAAACCATTGGAGAGCCGTCCCCTCAATTCCCACTTCCTCCAGACGCCGCATCAGAATGTCATGAGACACCGTGTCAAACGCGGCGCTCAGGTCTAACAAGAGGAGCGCCGCTGTCTGCCCCGCATCCAGCACCGAACGCAGATGCTCAGTCATAAAGAGCAGAGCGGTTTCGGTGCTGTGTTGTGCACGAAAACCATTCTGGCTCTCGTCTAGAATATTATTGCGAGAGAGGTGGGCAGACAAGATGGAGTTCACGTGTGCCTCAGTGACCTTGGTGGTCCAGGGCAGGAGGGAGATGGGACGATAGTTCTCAGGTAACAGGGGATCAAGATTAGGCTTCTTCAAAATGGGGCTGACCACTGCTTGCTTCCAGGAGGAAGGAACCACGCCCTCAGTGAGTGAGAGATTAATCAAATCCAAAATAGGCTCACGGCAAAGGGGCGGGAGAAGAGTAAGTAGCTCTGGCTTCAGCGGATCTAAGGGAGAGCCAGATTTAATTTTGAGGCTCAGAGAGTCAAAAGCCTCAACAGACATAGCAGGCAGGGAGGACAGAGTTTCGTGGACCGTAGCCATCACACCACTAGGCTCAACCCCGGGCACAGATGACATAAATCCTCGGTAGATTGCCTGCACCTTCTCCACGAAAAAGGATGCCAAACTTTCACAGTGAGAGTCCGTGCAGATTTCTAGCGAGGTGGCCCGTTTTCCCATCAGGTCTTTGAGAACCTTAAAAATTAATTTAGATGGGTTAGGGCTGCTCAGAAACTCAGAAGCATAGTATGCGGCCCGGGTTTGGCAGATTGCCCTGTGGTAAATCTTAAGCTGGGCAAAATACAATGATTTTAACGTGGAGTCAAAGGATTTCCTCCAAGCCCTCTCAGCTTGCCGGCATGTTCTCTTGAGCTCGGCAAGAGTATCATTATACCATGGGCTGCGCGTTTTGACGTGACATTTCGACCAGCGCATTGGTATAAGAGAGTCAAGGGCGGTTAGGACCCAGTTACAAAACTGCTCATATCCCTGTTCCACATTCAGCAGATTGCCCAAGGGCTGCGCCTCCAGGATCTTAACAAACTCCTCCAGTTTGAGCTTACGCCAGTTTCTTTTAAGGATCAGTCTGTCCACAGGTTTAAATTGTGGGTCGTCTAGAGGAAAAGACACTTTAACCAACAGATGATCGGTCCAACCTACCACCATCGGGTCAGATGCCCTAGCCCGTACCAGGGTGGAAAAGAAGGGGTCAAGGATATGACCTCCTATGTGGGTGGGGGAGGTAACTAGTTGGTTCAGTTGCATGGCTTCAAGGTCCGCTAGCAAAGAACTGATGGGTGAGGATGACGTCTGGTCAAGATGTATATTAAGGTCACCAACGATGTTAAAGTTAGCACATCTAGGAGCTAACAAACTAACCACATCAGCAAGGGCGGCCTTGAAGACAGTGTCATTCTCTGGAGGACGATAAATAAGCAGACCACTGAGAGTGAACTGATGACTGAAAGTGACCTTAAAAGAAGCGCTCTCGCTATCCAACGCCTTCCCTACTGTTGCACTCTCTGGAGTGGTAATAGTAATTTTTACCCCTACGCTATCCAATGTTTTCCCTACTGTTGCACTCGCTGGAGTGGGAATAGAAATGTTTACCCCTACGCTATCCAACGCTTTCCCTACTTTTGCACTCTCTGGAGTGGGAATAGTAATTTTTACCTCTACGCTATCCAACGCTTTCCCTATTGTTGCACTCTCTAGGGTGAGAATAGTAATTTTTACCCCTACGCTATCCAACGTTTTCCCTACTGTTGCACTCTCTGGAGTTGGAATAGTAATTTTAACCCCTACGCTATCTAACGCTTTCCCTACTGTTGCACTCACTGGAGTGGGAATAGTAATTTTTATCCCTACTCTATCCAACGCTTTCCCTACTGTTGCACTCTTCGGAGTAGGAATAGTAATTTTTACTCCTACGCTATCCAACGCTTTCCCTACTGTTGCACTCTCTGGAGTGGGAATAGTAATTTTTACACCTATGCTATCCAACACTTTACCTACTGTTGCACTCTCTGGAGTGGGACTATTAATTTTTACCCCTATGCTATCCAACGCTTTCCCTACTGTTGCACTCTCTGGAGTGGGAATAGTAATTTTTACCCCTACACTATCCAACGCTTTCCCTACTGTTGCACTCTCTGGAGTGGGAATAGTAATTTTTACCCCTACGCTATCCAATGCTTTCCCTACTGTTGCACTCACTGGAGTCGTTACAGTAAATTTAACCCTTTCGCTATCCTACGGTAAGAATATTGTAAATGTTTTGTAAATAATATGTATATATATATATATATATATATATATATATATATATATATATATATATATATATATATATATATATATATATATATATATATATATATATATATATATATATATATATATGTGTGTGTATTTAAAATATATATTTTTTTAGTTACATTAATTATTTCTCTTTTTAAAAAAAAATATTTTTATTTATTGCAAGAAAACGGCGTCACTTTACATATATATACAGAAAGCAAAAACAACAAAACATAGGTTTTCCCCTTTGAATTCGAGCAGAGGAATACAATACATACATTCAAAAATGTTTAAGTCATCACAGCGATGCCGATATAAAGTAAGCTGATCCCCTTGAATAGTTACAAAACATATCAAACAAATGATCCCCACATGTTTTCCCTCCCTTTCAATGCCTTGGGACCCCTAAGTTTTGCCAAAGCTAGCTCCATTGTATGAATTTCATTAATAAGGCTCCACCACTCCATAACACATGGAGGTTTCTTAGATATCCAAGTCCTAGCTATAACTAGCCTGGCGCAAGCGAAAACTATAGTTAACAAATCTTTATGACAACTAATGATATCCTATATGTCAAGCAATATTAAATGAGCCAAGAGTGGTGAAGATATTATTTGCCTACTGTTTAAAACCGCTGTTATTCCTTTCCAGAACAGACCAAGTTCCGGGCACTGATAAAGCATATGTTCAATACCTGCGGCTTCCAGATTGCATTTCGGACATTTAGTTTGCTCACTAGAAACATTTCCAGATACCCATCGAGCAATTCTCTGAGGTATATAATAGATTTGACTCACTGTTCTATAGAATTGCAGCCTTAGATTAGAAGATTGAACTACTTGATTTATTTGTCTGAGTGACCCTGCAATCTGGTTGGGGCTAATATTAGCTCCTAGTCTATTGGACCATTTGTCCGCCATTTTCTCACAGTCTCCTGTCCAGCCATAAGCGATTTAGTTCGCCCGGAATAAAGGCATTTTAAAGTATCTGAATGTTCAACTCTCTCGATTTTCATTTTATTAACCAAGTAATCTTTAATCTGAATGTATTTAAAATACATACCATCACTAATTTTATATAGTAATTTTAATGTGTTGAAACTTAGGAAACCATCCGGGCCATATAAGTCCCCTAGAGTGGTTATGCCATGCTCTGTCCACTGAGCCCCAGCGCCATTAGAAATATACCTGGTATTCCTGGGTTCCCCCAGATTTGCAATTCAGCATTAAAGGAAAGGGATCTTATCTGAGATCGTAATTTGATCCCAAATTTTTTTAATATGTCTCGCGGTCTTAAATTTGACTCTCTTGAAATAATTAGGGTCATGCACATGGAACAAAAATTGGTTGCTATCTGATCCCAACATAAATTGATGGTAAAATTGGGAGTTTTCATTAATCAAGAGACTGAGTATGCGCCGAAAAAAGGTTGCAAAGAAATATATTTTTAAATCCGGGAAGTTTAAACCTCCTTTTTCAATAGATAGTTTCAAGATCGCGATTGATCTGTGGGCTTTTTTATAGCCCCAGATGTAGCTACTGCAAATGCCCTCCAGTTTTGTAAAATATAGACTGTTAAGTTGCAGTGGGATAGATCTAAATAGATACAAAAGCTTTGGAGCGATCTTCATTTTTATTAAATTTATTCGTCCTACCAAACTAAGTGGTATTTTGTGCCAGTTTTTTAAAGATGCAGTTATCTCCTTAAACAGTGGGTCATAATTCAAGGCTATGATTTTCTCTACCTCGGCGGCAAAGCTTAATTCCTAAATAAATAGTGTTCGGACAAAGTCCTGGTATCGGTTGAGCAGGTTTGTAATTAGCAATTACTTGAGCTTTACTCACATTTAATTTATATCCTGATATCTCTCCAAATTTACTTGCTTCGTCCAATATCTCAGGGATAGCCAAAACTAAGTCAGTGGTGAATATAGCTACATCATCCGCGAAAGCGGTTATTTTTAAACTCTTTTCTCCATGTTTCACTGGTATAATATTATCTTGAGCCGTCAGCGCATTTAAAAATGGCTCCAAAGATAGGGCAAAGAGCAAAGGAGATAGAGGGCAAAGAGCAAAGGAGATAGAGGGCAACCCTGCCTAGTTCCCCTTTTGATTGGAAAGTTAGCCGAATTGGCTCCTGAATAGCTTACTATTGCCGTTGGATTATCGTATAGAGACCGAACCCATCCAGGATATTGGCCCTGTATACCGAATGCCCTCAGTACCGGCCACAGATACTCCCACCCCACTCGGTCAAATGCTTTTTCCGCATCTAACATAACCATTCCTAGTGGGGTGAGAGTAGTTGAAGCTACATCGAATGCGGTCACCGCCGTATTTATGTGGGTAGTGGTGTCTCTCCCCACCACAAACCCATGTTGCTGACTGTTCACTAGATCCGGCATGATGGGAGCTAGGCGATTAGCCAGGATTTTAGCGAACACTTTCGCGTCTGTATTAATTAATGAAATGGGCCTATATGACCCACAATCTTCTGGCGGTTTATCTTTTTCTTTAAAAAAACACTATTTTTGCAGTTTTCCAAGACAAAGGAGCACTTCCTGTTTGTCCCATAGAGTCTATTACAATTTGAAAAAGCGGAAGAAGTTCCTTATCACAAATCTTGTAAAGCTCTATAGGTAAGCAGTCCTCTCCCACAGCCTTGCCTGAGGGTAGTGCTTGTATGGCTATTTCTATTTCAGTGGTTGTAACTTTAGAGCTAAGATGCTTGATTGCTTCATTATCTGGTCGCACAGACAAATATTTCTCTAAATAATGCATAATTTTTTCTTGGGGGGTACATTTTCTGAAGTATATAAATGACAGTAATGTTTAGCAAACTGATCTAAAATTTGATCCGTTTTTTTATATTCAATAGAGTCTGGACCTTTTATTAATTTGATAGTTGTTTTAGCTTTCTTATCTGCTACCTTGTAGGCCAGTACTTTGCCAATTCTGTCACCCCCTTCTTATTGTGCCAGATTATATTTGTGGATTTTAGAACTGTATTTTTCCCTGAGAGTCTTTTTTAGTGCTGACCTTAGTGACTCTAGTCCCCTTCTTAATTCTTCCATGTTAGATTTGCCCTGTGTGAGGGCCTCTACCAAATGATGTTCAGTTAATAAAATACTAGATGTAGTCAGCTTAGCTACTCTCCGGTTTTCAGCATTCTTCCTTAGAATATATTGTTGAGCAAAGCCTCTTATGCTGCATTTGCACGCATCCCATACAAAATTAGCTGTTGTAGAATTAATATTAAATGTTATAAATTCTTTTATATGTGCCTTAATACCTGAAATAAATACAGAATCCATAAATAAATATCTAGGGAATGTAAACTGTCTGGGGGTTTGTTCTTTATCAAGAATTTTAAATTCTAACAATATAGGATTATGGTCAGATGTAACCCTAGGGCAGAGTTCTATATTACAGTTCTCCAGAATATTGTCTGATGCCCATACCATATCGATTCGGGAGCAAGCTTTATGAGGGGCCGAATAGTACGTGAACCCTGCTATGATAGGGTGTTTAGTACGCCAAGCATCTTTCAAGATATGTATCCTACCGAGTTCGCCTATGGCTGCCCTAACTTTGCGCATCCTAGTTGTAGTGCCTTTACTTGTGGAATCGATTTTGTAACTCATAACACAATTGAAATCCCCCATTATCAGCAATTCGCCCTCCCACTCGAGTAGCTCTACATTTAGTTGTTCATAAAGTTTAGGTTCATCAGTGTTAGGACCGTATACCAGACAGAATACATAGCATTTTTGATCAAATTGCACCTGTGCAATGGCCCACCTCCCCCTGACATCGGCTGCAGTTTTAAGAATATTCATCCTTATGTGCTTCTGTTTCAAAATAGCTACCCCCCGGATTGATGCCCCTAACGTTGAACAGACAACAAGATCATATCCCATTTGAGACAAAAGTTTGCGGTCTTGAAACCCAATGTGGGTTTCCGAAATACATGCTATATGAGGTTTATACATATTCATTTCTTCTTGTACCAGACTCCTTTTATATTTACTATTGAGACCAGCGACATTCCATACTAAACATCTAAGCAAAAACATATCTTGTAACTATACTTTTCGATCTCCTCTGTATTACATACTGTTTAGAAAAAGAAAACACAAAAACTTTAACTCTATAGCTGTTAATCTTTCTTTCTTGCAATAAGATTTTTCCCCTTTTGAACCCACCCCAAACCCAGACCCACCCCACCCAACCCACCCAAAAGTTCCCAGAGGGAGGGCTCCCCTCTATACCTTGCTGCTGATGGAGTGGCAGCATCACGAAGTAGCGTGGAGAGACTACAGTCGACTACCTCTGAATGAAAACTTCAAACATTTCCTAATAGGAGAAAAAAAGAAATAAAAAGAGCCAAAATACGCTCTTAAAGAAACACATGCCAAAATCTAACTAAATTGTTTCCCTTACCCCTGCTCTCCCCTCCCCTTCCGTAGAGATTGTGGCTGCTGTATATGTGTTTGACAAGTAATCTATTGTTCCCATCCAGCCCGTGAGTAAAACAAAAAGAAAGGGGATAAGAAGGACAAAGATCTAACACCAAAAATAATTCAAAAGGGCAGTAACATGTCCTATATATTTACTACTCAATTATTAAATAACCCGTATCAAATTCTCTTGCTGATTTTAGGTGCTTAGTTTAATCAGTAATTGCTCAGCCTCCTTCTCTTCAGTGAAGAAGTGCACCTGACCATTTTTATTAACCTTGAGCCTCGCCGGCTCTTGTAGGTATACCGTACATCCGATTGCTTTAAATGGGTCAATCATCTTACGTAGTTGCCATCGCCTGTCCATCGTTTCTTTACTTAAATCCGATCGGACAAAAAAAGTAAGATTATCCAATGTAACAGGATTATTAGGTTTTGCTTTTAAGGATACCGCTTGGCGTAACAAAAAATTCCCAAAATTAATCAATAGCGGTCTTGGATATTTGTGGACCTTATTTCTTTGGAATAGTTGCAACCGGTGGACTCGTTGTAGTTGGGAACCCCAGTCCCAATCTGACAGGTCGACGAAGGCTTTCTGAAAAAGTTTCACAACAAAGGTCCGGGGATTAGCCCCTTCTGCCCCTTTGGGTACCCCGAATAATCTAAGGTTGTGTCTTCTCGCCCTGTTCTCCAGATCCTCAACCTTTGCCTCTAGCTTGGCAATTCTTCCATTGTGTGATTGCGCTAAAGATTCGGATCTAGCAGCCCCTTCTTCCACCCCCACAACTCTTTGTTTCAGTTCCTCTAAATCCTGTGTGACACCACCTAACTTGCTGGATACTTCTAACATAAAAGTCTGGAGTTTCGTATTATCCTCTCGTAGTTGTAAAAAGTGTAACTGTCCCTCTTGTCGCTGAGCCATAAGTGTCCGCATAATAAGATCCATAGAAGAAGTGTTCAAATTACCGGCCCCCATATTTTCTTCATTATATGAACATTCGCTCATTCCCCCGGGTTGCTCAGTAGGTGCGATGAATTCTGTGAGTCCAGAAAGGGCGAAGGGAGGTCCCCGACAGTGCTCTTAGCAGTACCAATACTAATGGTGTTTGATCCTCCAGGTATTTCAGATGTCCCATTAGTCGTTCCTACATACAAAGTCCTTTGTACTGCAGACGATTGAGTGGTTGATTTACAAGTCTGTACCTGGGTGGCATCCCCACGATGGGTAGTATCCGAAGCATTAGTACTGCTGATAGGCCTTGTATTTGTACTTGTACTTATTGTCTCAGTAATTAATTCACTAGCTACAGTATCAGGAATATCCAAGAGGATTGCGTTTACCCCCCGACATAGGAGAGCTTAAATCGCCAGAAAGTATGGAAATATTCACACCAGTCCTCAAATTTAAATCATCTTCAGGGCTTACCCCGGAAAGTCTCAGAGCCATGCTCTTGACTCCTCCCTTCGCCTGCATCCACTTTCTTAAGGGGCTCTCATTCCTGTTCAGTTTTCTCCCTCCTACACAATTTGCAGCTAAATCTCTAGCCAAAGGGCTGCTAATAATTTTCTTCGATTTAGTCTGGGCTTTTATTTTCCCCTTTTTTAGCCCTGGTGCTTTAGAGACTTTTATCCTGTTATCACTGGTTCCTTTCTCCTCTTCGTCAGGGATTTCTTCATACTCCAGATTTAGTTCCTCTTCAGCCGTCTCCAGTTCTACCACAGTTGCACCTTCATTTTCAGGTGTCTCAATAATTTCACCTCCTATTATAATGTTATCCATAGTATTTAGATCTACTATTGGATATTCGATTGGAATGTCTTCTCGCGTGCCGGGAGAGTTCTCACTCTGTTCGGCTGAACTCGAGGAACAGTCCCCTAACATATCTCCTGCCGCTTGAGAGTGCTTATTTTTCCCGTCTTTCGGCACGTTAATAACTGCACTTTCTGCACATTCAGCTTCCCCTACATCAGCCTCCGCCGGTTGTTGCGATATATTTTTCAGATTTCCTTCCAGTTGCAGGCTCACCCCAGTTGTTTTGTCCCCCTCAGTATTTTCCACCGCTGAGCTAGAGGAGCCTGGAGAAGCCAGTAAAAAATATTCACTTTCTTTGCTGGAATTAGCCTCTGTTACTGCTGCTGCTAATGCGGCTATATCTTGCCCGCTCTTTTGCACGTTGATTTGGTCTGGTAGGGAAATCTCGACGTCAATAAGCCCTGCGTCCCCTTGCCCCCTTGATACATTGTTGCTTTTGTGCATGTTATACCCTTTTGGTTCTGTAACAAATACCGGAGGTCTGATTAAATGTTTAAGAGTAGATTTCACAATTGGTAGAGCCCCTGTTGATGCTCCCGAAATTTTCTGCCCAGAGCTTACAGCAGACATACCCCCCGCTGTTACCTTTAGGGCTGCTGTTGTATTCCCCACCGGAGAGTCTGTTTTTGCAGCTTTTCTGGCCCGCGTAGAACGGGCATTCTTAGGGGCCATTTCCTTGTTCGTGAACCCGGCTCCTGCCTCTTCATTCTGCTTCCGCTCCTCGCTACCTGTGAGTAGTGCTAGAACCGCCCACCTAGCCCAGCGTCCCACAGCCAGCCGGTTCAGGGCGAGCCTCCAAGCAGGTAGCGTCTGCCACCTCCAGCGGGAATCCAACAGTCGCATCCGTTGTCAGCGTCTTGGGCTGTATGCACGATCCACTGGTAAGATTTTAGATGATATGAAGTATCCGTGGTAGATAACACATGCCACACGGACAAGCCCCCGCACCGCACCACCAGGCTACCCGATATCTCGGGCTGAGGGCAGAGTTGTGTCCGGGATGTCCACGCGATATCAGGTCAGCTCATCGGCTCTACTCGTCAGCCCTCCGTAATCCGCGGCTCAGCTCAGCAGTCTCTCAGTACACGATTTCAGCTTTCAGAATCCCGAAAAGGCTCCTCTCCACATTGTAAAATCAGAGGAGTCGAGAGCCTCTCAACACCGCTGCCTTGGCTGGCGGCAACAGCCCGCCATCTTGGCTCCTCCCCTAACTGCCGCTAAGTTAGAATCCTCACATTTGGTTTTACATTAATTATTTCTCAATTTTATGTTTAAGTATTTTAAATATGTTTAAATTAATTTAATTTATTATTATATTACTTTTATTTACTTTTAAGACATTTAAACGATTCGATATTTTGACAGTCTATATTTTTTACACTCGATATTTTGGAGTCGGTATTTTTGTACTTACCTGTTTGAAGATAGGAAGTCGATATTCTAGCAGTCGATATTGTTACCTCGATATTTTGTCCTCTCGATATTTTGACTGTCGATGTTCTGTCAGTGATCCGCTGTAACCACTTCCAACCCTTGAAAGCTTCCTGAGCAGGCACGATTTCAAAAGCACCTACTTGGCAACTTTCTTTGTACTCACATGATTTACTCCAAAAATTAGGTTCTTTTCTGAGTGCAATGGCCAGACTTGCAGGGAGGTTTTTCCCTGCATGTGATTGCCATTCTACATGTTCCCTGCCTGTATCCATCATGCTTTGGACAGAGAAAATGAGCGACAGAAGCCTAACCATAAATAATGTGGGACAACCACCATTGTGACTTGGATAGCCATTGACAGATATGCCACTGTATCAAATGTTTACAGCAACAGAGGTTACACCGGAGTAAACATGGCCCTTATGCTAAATCTAAATAGAGCAGGGGTATGGCGAGGCAGACGCACTGTGGAATTATGGTGGTACTCCCAGTCAACCAAACATGAAATAATGCCTCTAGTTTCATCTGTGTCTTTGCTTCTGGTGCCTTGAACCTGTCAGCATGCGGTATACAGTTCTTAAGAAAACACAGTGAATGGTCTGATAAAAAGCAAAGCATCATTCTTTAGTGAGTAGGACTGGCTTGAGGTAGTTTAGGCATATCAGGCCCAAGTCAGATGGAAGAGAAGCAGGGCTGTAACTCCTCCACATTTGTATGCAACATCACAAACTTCTATGTATGCACACAAACCTGACTTTAAAGCCCCATATAAATGTCATTATCCCATGCATTAAAAAGTGTTCCTAATTGCTACTAACACCTTTTTTTATTTCAAATTCTATTTCTCATGCTTCCACCTCCTCAAGGGCTCTTTCCAGAGAGTCTGCAATCTTACCAATCTTCCCAGCGTAAAAATTACTATTTTGTTATATTCGATTTAGGTACCCCAATATAGGCTCAGGTAACATCCTAACCCTTAACCTATATTCTTCCCTACATTACATACATAATGGTTCTTCGGGACTGACCTTTTACCTGGCTACGACAGTGCACACGGAAGGCTAAATTTTCCCTGGTAAAGGCCTCATACATTATGCATGAGGATTCTCGGAAACTCAGCAGGATGACCATCTCCTGTATATTAACTATGTATAAAGTTCATTCCCGACGTCATCCTAAGTACGAAAAGCGGCACAGCAAGGTAGAACCCCCAGGGGACCTTTGGGCATATAAACATCACATCTTGCTGAGATAGTCAGAGGAGATCAGGACATCCCTGCCGACACACTGACACAAGACGCTGAAGTTCCTGCGTGCAGATACCCCAGCTCACAGTGGTCTAACATCCCTTGCGGGGTGTCCAACTCAAGACCAAGACAGGGCCCCACAGTCTCTCACTTCAGGTAATGGGGTTGACTTTATCCTAGAGGGAGTCTTGGCTTAACACCTACACACATGCTAGGTACACTTAGGTACATCTAGTAAGGGTAGCATTGTAGGGGTACGCATTTTATTGTCATGTATTTTATATACTTGCTTGTATTCATGGTTATAGCAAAATGGTAGAAATCTACCATCCTTTTACTTTCTTAGTGCTTCTAATCATCTATATCTGTTACTGTCTAGTGGTTGTTTCAGCACACCTATCTTACACTAGAATAACAACTGTTCAATAAATTCTTATTGAAAAACTTCCATACCGTTTATTCTGTGTATCTCTCTGATATTAAGTGAGCACGAGTGACTGAGTAAAAAGTAGTACACTGTTTCACGGTCCTGAGGGATCAGGGTTGTCATGTTCGATAGTTGCCAAGAACTATTCTCTCCTTGGTAAGAGGAGTTTCTAGTGGCACTGTGAGCTAGCTGGTATACAGGCCAACATTCCTGGTGGGGGTGTATAGAATCAGTATTAACCAATCCTACAGTGTATGTTGTCTAAATGTGCAGATCCTATATAGGTTTATAGGAACTACATGACATGGTGCCGCCAACGTCAGTTGGGTACTAATTTAACAGTCAAATCTGAGTAGTTCAGTTGTGCTATTCTCAGAGACCCCAACTCACATTTTCCCAGAGACGTCTGGATTGGGAGGGCACAAAAATCTGCTGCAGCTGAGTAGGCAGAAATCCTATGAATCGGCTGTTGGTTAATCAAGCTTGAAGGACACATTGTTCACTGCATACAACCTTATCTCAGTTCCCTTGAGAAACTCTTCTTTCTATAAACAATGACTGAGCATCACAACAAAGCTGTGTGTGAACAAAATCTCTCACTGAAGAAGATGCAAAGGCTATACATCTTTCAGAAATGTTTTGAAATGCCATCACCATAAAACTGAAGAAACAATACACTTTTGCCAGTGCTGAGAAACTTATTTTTCAAATCTAATTAAAGAAAAAAGTATGCATGAATATAACATGGACACTTGCTTTATGAATTGCCACTTTTGATTTTAATTTTCTTTTGAAGATTATTTAAGTTTTTAGTCAATTTTTAGTTTTTGTGCATGGGAATACAAAAAAGGTTCTATATACATTTATATACAAACATGAACAATGCAAATGGGTATGTACAATAAATCAAACAGACTCACGAAAAACACTCTTGGCCATCCATTCATACTACTCATCATACATACTGGTCCCGGTGTCAAAGAACCTATATACACGAAGCCAGAAATGTCTCCAGCTTTTTTTAGTCGTTTTTTGGAATTGTTTGTGAAATTCAAAGAAAAGCAAACAGTCTTTCTGTAGATTTCGGTGATAATTAAATTTCAATATAAATTCAAAGGGATGACCCGGGACCGGGTCGGTCGACGAGTTTCAAACCCTCCATGTTATATTCATGCATACTTTTTTCTTTAATTAGATTTGAAAAATAAGTTTCTCAGCACTGGCAAGTGTATTGTTTCTTCAGTTAAAATTGGCTCAGCCTTGCTGAGTTTAGGAGTCAAGACCCTTTTTGTTGTCTAACTTTAGAGCGGGTGGCTTGGCCCGCGAGGTCCTGATGGGCAGAGGATTAGCTGCCACAGGGTTTAACCTTGGTTTAGTACAGGTGTCCCATTTTGTGGATTTAGTGTTTGGTGTTAATGTTGTTTTGTTAATAAAACTTGAACCCCCCCCTTCTCTCAAATTTTCATTGTGGTGTAATTGTCTTTCTGCAGGTGTGTTCAGTTGTGGTATGGCTGAAAAGGACACGGTAGCTTATAGTGAGGAACACATACAAAATTTAATAAGAGACCCACCTTTGTTTGCATCGGCAACCCTTAGCCTCTCGGCAAATACCCAAAACGAGTCAGAGAAACTAATCCGATTGCGTAAAAAACAGATCAGAACGGATCTCCACGGACACTTCTTACTTCAACATTTACGATCTGGCACCATCCCCGCAGGACTTCAAATCCGCAATATCCCAGTCGTGTTCACAGACGACCCCGAATATAAGAAGGGGTTCAGTGGGATAGAAACAAAGTGCAGCAGGGATCTCATGGTGCTAACCATTGAGACAGCACATAGGATCTCAGTGAAAGAATTGGAGGAAATCGCAGTGTTAGAAAAAGAAATCCAAGACAACCAATTAATAACGGATGCCAAAGGACTACTGGAAAAGGTAGAGAAAGAAATTGGGGAATTTAAGGATTTCACAGTTGCCCAAAAAAACAACAAATTTGAGCTGGACAAGAAAAACTTTTCCCTGGAATCCGTCTATCCGTACCTTAGAAAAGACTTTTATTCGAACTCTGACTCACGGAGATTCTTACAGGATAACCAAGGCCGATCACGCCGTAAGTTTGTTACATTTTCAGATACATCGTCATCTTCAGGAAGTGAATCAAACAACACGAATAGACCCTATCAAAATAGACAGAGCAATCAACAGGAACAACAACAAAGACAGCAACAAAACCAGATTCCATTTTTAGGGCAGGGCCAGCAGAAGGGCAGAGGACGCACACGACCAGTCCAGCCATGGGAAATGAGGACACAACGCCAGTTTTACAAGAGCTAAACCTGCTACCCATATTCAATTTATCTGAAAGAAGCTTGACAGAAGCAGAAACGTCAATTCTGACAAAAGGGCTTGGTTTTGTGCCATCCAGGCCCACAGATTTCGTTAAAATGAAATTAGAGACACTTGAATTCTGCCGTAAGATCCGGCTAAAAACATTTTTTTCAGATATAATAGAAGACCATCAGCCCGAAGTGACAGGTTTGAGAAAGAAATCCACCTTTTGTCCAGCTGGCTCAAAAATTCCAAAAGAAGTCATTACTTTTGAACGTACAGTCCTATCCGGAATATCTGCGTTTGAGAAAAGGAGGAACTATGTGAAATATAATCTTGCCAAAGCAGAAAAAGACGCATTATTTACCTTGAAAAATGGCAAAACAGTGGTTGTGAAGCAAGCGGACAAAGGGGGAGCGGTGGTAATCTGGGACATTAACAAGTATAAAACAGAAGTCCATCGACAATTGAATGATATTACATGCTATAGACGCATTGCAAAAAATCCTACAAATGAACTTCAGTTTCAACTTTTTCAGATCATTCAAAAAGGCTTCGACCAAGGCTTTCTGGGCCCAAAGGAATTGGCATTTCTACAAAATAAAAATCCAAGAACCCCTGTGTTCTATGTATTGCCAAAAATTCACAAGGACGAAAAAAAACCACCAGGACGTCCAATAGTTTCTGGATGTGAATCCCTAATTGAGCCTGTGGCCAAATACATAGATTTCTTTTTGAAACCTTTTATTGAAACAGTCCCAGCTCACCTTAAAGACACAACTGCATTCCTACAAAAAATCGAGACAATACAGTTTGATGAAAACAAACAACTAATGGTGACACTAGACGTCGTATCACTCTACACCCAGATCCCCCAAGATCAGGCCCTTGAAACATTGTCAATTTTCTTGGACACACGTGATAGACCAGTGCAAGTGCCTAATGAATTTATTCTGGAATTGGCTTCCTTTGCTTTGCAAAAAAACTTTTTCACTTTTGACTCGGAATATTTTTACCAGGTAAAGGGAGTAGCGATGGGGTGTCCATTTGCCCCGGAACTAGCTGTGATGTACATGGGACTTTACGAACAAAAATTCATTTATAATAATAATCCCTACAAAGACAGGATTTCCCACTATATGAGATATATAGACGACGTTTTCCTCCTTTGGACTGGAGGCCCTGAAACTCTTAATGAATTTGTCGGATGGCTGATTGCACGTACAAATGACATAAAATTTAGCTGCACGTCATCAAATAAATCCATAACATTCTTGGATGTTAAAATTGAACCGTTTGATGGAGGCCTAGGAACCACCTTGTTCCGCAAAACGACGGACAGAAATAAAGCATTGCTGTTTTCAAGCAATCATCCACGCAGCTTGAGACAAAATCTACCTCTGGGGCAATTCCTCAGAATTCGCAGGAATTGTTAAAAAAAAGAGGATTATTTTGAACATGCAAATTTATTAAAGGAGAGGCTTCTCCTAAGAGGATACCCCAAAAAACTTAAAAAAAATTCTCTCAAAAGGGCATGGTGGACGCCACGTGAAACGCTAATGCAGAAGAAAACCAAAGCAGATCAAAAGCGATTGGTTTGTGTTTCGACTTTTTGTCCAGCGGCCAACCAACTTAAAAAATTGATAACATCTAATTGGCACCTAGTAAAAGATTTACATGAGGATTTCAAAGTACCGCCTTTGTTTGCATACAAAAAGGAGAAAAGCGTGGCAAACCACATTGTGAGAGCAGCCTTACCGATTGAGAAAGGACCCACTCTAAGAAGTATGTTTGGGTTTCCACCTACAGCAGGACACCACAAATGCGGAACCTGCATATGTTGTGACGAAACTATAGAGGATACGGTTTTTTCATTCAACAACATAAATTGGAAACATGAAGTTTTCACCGATTGCAAGACAAGGAATGTCGTGTATGCCATAATGTGTCCCTGCCAAATGTTATACATAAGGAAAACAACTCAGGAAGTCAGACAACGCATTACTCAGCATAAGTCAAGAGTACGCCGAGAAGTTGAGAATGCCCCCCTAGTGAATCATTGGTTGGCTAAGAATCACGACAAAACCAAGCTAAGGTGGACTGTCCTATCCAAAATTGAAAATGATTCAAGAGGTGGCAACCTAGAGACACGACTAAGCCAAAGAGAAGCGCTGTTAATAATGAAATTTGACACAGCAGTTAATGGATTGAATGAAATCTCTGAAATCTACAAATCAAATATGTAAACTTTTCAAGAACTATATATATGTCATCACCTAAGAGACTACATCTCCCACAATTCCAGGAGCGTAGCCACACCCACAGTCAACAACTGAGTCTGTGCTCATTCACTCCTAGGAGACTGAAGGAGAAGGAGTGGAAGAGAACGACTTGTAGCTGATTTCGAGAAGCGGCGGTGCACATAGCCACGGTAAGAATGGCTCAACGAGTTTTAGCGGACATAACTATTGACCGCCACTGGCGCGCTAGACACCCAACGGTAACACGCGTTTCCCCTTTCATTTTTTAGCGTTTCAACGCGGGAAACACAACGACAGATTCCGATTAATTTGGGACCCAATCCTTTGTAAACACGCGCAACCGCACAGGTAGGCGCAGTGCTTGACTCTGAATGAGTGACGAGAGGACGGATAACTGTGATAACTGTGTTGGCAGCACCTAAAACGTAGCGCACATGTTTTTTCTTGTGTTCTAGCACCTCCCTCTCCCCTTCATTTGGAATACAATTGTTTTGGTTTAACGGTTGGAGCCATGACCCAGGAATAGAGGTAGGCTGAGGGAAGCCAGATAGTGAACAAGGCTCTTCTCTTATTTATAAACATAAGATTTATAAGTGTTTTTCCTTTTTTTTTTAGTTACATTTGGTCCTGAGGAGAACCCTGGCAATAGCAGGGTTTGAAACGCGTCGACCGACCCGGTCCCGGGTCATCCCTTTGAATTTATATTGAAATTTAATTATCACCGCAATCTACAGAAAGACTGTTTGCTTTTCTTTGAATTTCACAAACAATTCCGAAAAACGACAAAAAAAAAGCTGGAGACATTTCTGGCTTTGTGTATATAGGTTCTTTGACACCGGGACCAGTATGTATGATGAGTAGTATGAATGGATGGCCAAGAGTGTTTTTCGTGAGTCTGTTTGATTTATTGTACATACCCATTTGCATTGTTCATGTTTGTATATAAATGTATATAGAACCTTTTTTGTATTCCCATGCACAAAAACTAAAAATTGACTAAAAACTTAAATAATCTTCAAAAGAAAATTAAAATCAAAAGTGGCAATTCATAAAGCAGGTGTCCATGTTATATTCATGCATACTTTTTTCTTTAATTAGATTTGAAAAATAAGTTTCTCAGCACTGGCAAGTGTATTGTTTCTTCAGTTAAAATTGGCTCAGCCTTGCTGAGTTTAGGAGTCAAGACCCTTTTTGTTGTCTAATCACCATAAAACTAGCCCCATATAGTTTAACAGCTGGAGGTGGGCCAGCAGCCTTAGTCGTTGAGGCACATGAATGATTTAGAACAGAGGTATTCTATTTGTGGGTTAGTAATGTTGTACTAGTTTAATAGACAGCTTTCCTGTCTTAATCGTACTCTGGTGGTAAGCCCTATATAGTGGAGACCCCATTAACATGTCACCCTATAAACCAAGTTCACGGTGTTACAATTGCTGAATCGTGTCAAAAACCAAATTTTTCCAGAATTTAATGTTACACAGAGTTTTCTTAGTGAGGCTACACACCGAACACGTCCCACAAGGGTAATGTCCATGGGGAACAGTGGTATCATTCGAATTCAGTACACATGGTCGCATCGTGGGATGTGATCTTCTCACTGTTCACTTCACAGCACTTATCCTTTCTTTTGGATTTGGACACCACATTTTATTCATTTTTTGAGCAAGATGACTACCAATGATGATAAAAGTGGGCACAACTGGTGAGTACCAACCAATCAGCTCGTTTGGTGGTGCGCACGTGAGGGGGCATCTTGCTCTGTCACAATTTTTTCAAATTTTTTTGTGAAGTTTTTGTTGAGTTCTCTTGAATTTTATGCACTTTGTACAATTTCTGGTGTATGATGATATATATATAAAAATGTGGTAACTGCCATTTGTAAAAACTTTTCTAGTTTTAAGTGCAGGCATAAGAATGGTTGGTGACTACCTCAGTATAGAAAAGAGAGGAGTCGATGGTATTTCATTTTTATAAATCTCACCTCTGTTTGAAATTGTTTGGCCAAAAAAGAGGTGCCTTGTAACCAGGTCTTTATGTTTTTTGATTCTCTGACGATACTAGACAGCGCAGCAGAAGTAACAATAGCTCACCAGAACCTGATGGAATTTCTGGTGACAGCGAAGTTGAGCGAACATATCACAGTGGAAACGGCTGATACCAGGGTAAGGGTCCTACATAGGTTACATGAAATAACCCTCCAAATGGGAGAACTTGGCTTTTGGCTATGACATTCTTTTAGCTGAAAGAGATTGGCCGCCTACCATTGTTATGGATTGTACAATGGGGAAACGGTAATTATGCCAGCTTTCTCCACTTCGTTCCACAATATCTAAAACACACATACGTGCAGGAGTGGACGACAACCCTTGCCCCTGCACTATTTCGCAACCACATTGGGTGGGATGGAGATTCAACCCACCATGTGATACCATTAAAATCTACTCCAACTCCACAAAGACAGTATCCAATTAAGCAAGAAGCTAAAAAACTAGTCAGGGAGATCTCAGATCAACTTGAATACCAGGGGGTGATTGAAACTTCCACCTCTTCGATGAATAATCCTTTGTTTCCAGTAATGAAACCAGACAATTCATATCGTCTAGTTTTAGACTATAGCCATCTAAACTCATGCACAAAAACATTTGCAGTACAGAACAAACACAGTGCTGCGTTGATAAATAACATTGTGCGGAAAAAATAAAAAACAACACTAGATATCGCAAATGAATCTTCCTGCCAAAATATAGTGCCTGAGAGCAGATATTTGGAAGCCATATGAAGTTTGGGTGTTAATAATAATAATAATAATAATATAATAAAAATCTTTATTTGGATAAAAGAAAAATATCCTTAAAAGCATTCCACAATAGATCAGCAGGTCGGCACATTGTATTAAGAAATTCCGGAACACACTTTGCAACAGTTGATCAATAAAAATCGTCCGAAGCCTGTTGCTCAATTTCTGCTGTACAACATAAATGAAGCAATTCTATAATAGCCAACAGCAACACTTAGTACTAGGGCAAAAGAATTTGATGTACTGCCATTTGGCGGCTTACAATTCATAAAAACAAAACAAATTTAAAAGAGAGAACTACTTCTGCAAAAACACAGTCCAAATTGATAGGTCGCTAGTCAGTAACACAGATATGATAAAATGCGACTAGTTGTAAACAATTTTGTTTTTTTGTTTTTATAAAACTTGAGGCTAAAATGCAGTTTAAATTAGACAGCTAGACCGGGGAGAACAGGGGTTACTGGTCCTACCGCCTTAACCATAAAGGTGCGGTATGCATGTCGAATGTAGATTGTAAAGGCAATATTTAGAGTTTGGGTGTTGCACTGCAGTACTCCTCTCTGTACCATCCCAAGGTAAATTTGGTTGTGGAGAGGAAAAATTGGGACTTAAAGCAATCATTAACAGCTAGACTATTAGGCAAGGGTGGTAGTTGGGTCAATCACTTATAAGGGATTCAGAGGGCCTTGAACAACATGCCAAGAAGTTCTCTAGGGGGTGCCACTACTTACAAGGTTCTTTTTGAAAGAAGAATGTGGGTGCCTGTTCTCGATTATGAAGGCACAGTGGCGTTTGGGAAACCTTTTGACATCAATAAACGTTTGACTGTTTTACAAGATCTGAATGAATCCAGGGCACTACAGAGCTATGTCCTAGTAAAGTGGATCGCCACTGGGAAAGTCAAGTCAGTCAAGTCAGTCATGGCAAGACCTGTCTGGGTCCCTAAAATTGGGGATCTGGTCAGAGGAAAGATAGTGTACAAAAAAGAATATGGGCCATCACACAGAAAGCCTGTACCTGTCATGGCCTTTGGAAGGACAAGAACGGTACTTCTGCCGCCTCTTGTCAGGACAAAAGAGATGAGATTTGTCTCAATTGAGCTGATAAAACCACATTATGTGGCCAATACTGAATGGTAGGCCTCGTGGACTGCTGAGTAGTCGACGCCCTCCCCTCGCTACCAATGAAGTTCAAATGGAAAGACTCATCACGTTGGAAGAGTCTCCTATACGGAATGATGAACTATGAAATAATGCCTTGGAACTAGTTCCTCTTGAATCAGAAATTCAAAATCAAAATTAAAGACAAATTGCAATTCCATCTAACACTGATGTCTACATAAACATGCCTCAACAAGAGTCATTTACAAGTTCAATAAAACCTGCTGAGCTACCAAAAAGATCGAACTGCATCTGGCTATTTCATCAACTTCGATACCTTTTCATTGGATCCAAGTGAACCTGAAACAAGGCCAGCCCCAATCGCTCGTCGACAACAAGTCAAAGACTTCTTCATTTTTCTTAATAAGACTTACCTTTTGTCTCCTTGGCTAGAAATGTTGATAATCACTAGTATACTTTACTTTCTTTTCTGTATAGGCTTAGTAACGGTCTCCTGCTTACTTGTTAATAGAATTTACCTTCGCCAAAGCTCTGCAGCATCAACAGTGAAATTGATCCTGAAACCTCATGTTTCATCACATCGTGAACATAGAGACTTGTTATCAGTGAACATTACAGCAGTTCCTATACCTGATGGCATAGTATGGGACAAGGTTGATTATGGTGTATTTGGTCCGACCAAACTTTTAAAAATACCTAATTTATTTAAAATTTCCTTAAATTATATCATTACCTCCAGTACATTTTCCGATGATTGGGATTTTGAAACTGAATAACATGCTGTCTGATTCAGAACAAAATGCTGCATTTTTTACCAATGAAATGTTAGAAGACACATCAGACTTTAACACAATGTATTGTTATCAACATTTTGGTCATCATTTTCTACATAAATCCAGTACTCCTAGGAATGTTTTCACATATCACCAATGGGAACATTGTCCTACATCACCGAAAAGTAGTTCCCAAACGTTTGCAGAAACATTTTCGTATTTTTTAGGGTTCAATATTTCTGACCCGATCCCATATTACTTGAAGGTTGCACCGACACTTGCACCGAAAAATATGCTGACTAACACCAAACATATTTCCTCTGCTTCCTTTATTACCCAACTGTCTGAACAGGGTTTTGACTTATGGAAAGACACTATAGACTTAAAATCAGGCTAGGTTTCTAGAGACTGGCAAGTCCATGAAACAGAAGCGCTATTTAGAGCATGCCTCATTCATCAGCAGATACTTCTAATTGTTATATGTACTTTTTGTGGTTCCTAAAAAATTATGGCAACTGAAGAAAAGATATATGACTGACTGACTGATATTTCTAAATGATACTGTGCAACAGATTTCCTGTCTTGGAACAGCCAAGAACAAGGATTTGAACACACCTCAGATTCCAACACCCTCACATACCGAGGAAAAAGGGGCTACAATAGCTCACATTTTTTAATGCAATAGATCAGACCCCAATTGGAAGGGGTGGTTGGTTTGGCGCACAGGCACTAATAGCTGTCAGGAAAGATTCATGGGTGGGTTTTACCCCTGAATCTTGGTGGAAGAGGTGTGGCGCAGTGGCCTGGGTGCCTGACTCCCGGCCACAGGATTCACGGTTCCATCTCTGGCTCCGGTGGCAGGTTAGGCCAGCCCCATGTGACTCTGGGCAATAGCTTGCTTTATCTTCCTGATGACCCCCAGTGCCGGGACACCTCTCCGGAGGTAGATGCATGCTTTACAAATGCTGGCATTTAGTATCAAAAGGCCAGATCCACTCTATGTACAGAGACGACACCCAGGGGTAGTGACATTATACAGTGTTGGTAAGTTATGCCTTGATTGGCTAAAGACCTCAACACTACCACAGGTGAAACAACACATATCCTTACTTACAGAGGATGTGGACCTACAGGATTTTATATTAGAAACCAGAAAGCCACGGCAAAAACCTTTCTATTACGCTGTCTATAATGAAATTTGGAAAATCCCCCAACAAGAAGCAGCGGAGAGATTACGAGAGGTAGCTAGGATTAACCTAGAAAAGGCGTTAGCAGTAGTTGACAATGGTATGAATGTGTTAACATCCAGGATTTATTCACTGGGCAACATTGTATCTTCTGCTATAGACGTACTAGAACATGATTTGTCCATACTACAGCATGGACAATCGCAATTATGTTCTATTATGTTATTAAGCTGGACGCTGCAATCATTGGGCACAGGTTATGTGCCTTGGCGTTTTATCAACAGTATGTCAATGTTTTCTGCATACAGTCTAATGGAAAAACAGATGAAAATGGCACAGAGTGAAGCAAAATATACAATGCTGGGTATTGAAAAACTGGACAGATTACCTCTTACTGTGGCAGAATCACCGTCCACAGAGTGGTTGATCCATGGCCATATAACGTTACTGGTCACAACTTTCCAGTTACAATATTGCCTAGAACAACAACAGTGGGCAGATATGGAGAAATGGGTAGGGAATTCATCAAGGAATCCTGGGAATTACCATATAGATTTCAATGCAGGAGTGGGGATCTAGAAGTGCTTCTAAGCAGTACTAACTGTAAAAACGCTTTAAGTGGATCTCTCATATGCCTGGATATTATGCTACATGGGGCCTGCAATGGTTCAGTAGCAAACTTATCCTGTAATTTGAGTGGTACCCCAACAGCCGTGATTACTCCAGTTTTCAGGCTACTTTGAAATGGGAGTTACTTGATGCTGAATGATCAAGGTTGTTGTGAGATGCTTCCGGGCATTGCATAGCTAGTCACCGTGAGCTCCAGGGTTACTTGCTGTATGCAAGTATTGTTTCCACTGACACACAGAGTCAGGGAGGTGCTGCTATGGCCTTCATTGAATGTTTCCTTTATACTGTTTGATACTCTGGGCAGAATGAAAGCCATGCTTCTATAGAAAACCGTGCCCTTAACCTCTGCCCTGGAGACTTTTGATCTCCAGATCGCAAGGTCCTCGACTGAGATACAGAAACTAATACGTACGAACTGCCCCTTCCATTTCACAGAAATGGTGAATCATATCTTTAACCTGTCTGTTATGATGGGTATAGTCCACCTATTTAAGACCATAGGTTGAGGACTGTTAAGCACCTTTCAGATGGTCCTCGGAGTTATACCAAACTTTATACACTCTGTATTCAGAAGTATTTTTGGAGGACTTCTGCTGATCCTGTTTCTAATAGCAGGTGTCCTGATTGAAAATTTTCTGCTACGCAATGTCACCTAGACTCCCCCACCGGGTATGTTGGCCTGTATACCAGCTAGCTCACAGTGCCACTAGAAACTCCTCTTACCATGGAGAGAATAGTTCTTGGCAACTATCGAACATGACAACCACTGAATCCCAGTCACCAAGGAGATGGAAACGGTACTCCTGGAACTTAAATACCGTGATCGCATGGTACAACATCTGGGCACACCTCGCCTATTGGAACTAAGCTCCTCTTGGTTCCTGTCATTTAGACCAGTCTCGATGGCCTGCATCCTACCTGTTCTCCGATGCCTGTTTTGCGGAGGAGAATGCATGTTGGATCTCTGTCTGACACTTTCACCAGTTGCACAACCGGAGGTTGATGCTTTGGTGGACCCGATAACGGCCTATGTTCTGCAGTGTCCCCAGCCTATTCCTCTGTTGATGGTGGCACTCTTAGAGCCTCCACAGGAAGTCTCTGCTCTTGTTGGAATGGATACTGGCTCCTCCACTGACACCCAGGCCTTGGATAGTGCACAGGCTGTCCCAGTATTGGCTGACACAGTACAGAAGATCATCTGTGCTCAATTAACGTAATCTGCAAGGTGTTACAGGGGTCATAGTCTGCGAGGGCAGGCAACAGAAATGTTGCGTCTACCAGCCAGGCCCGGACTAAGAAAGCAAACCAACCCTGGCAATTAAGTCAGACCAGCACAAGAGGGGAGGGGTGGACGGGGGCTGGTGGGAAATACTGCTGCTGCTTTCGTTACAGAGGGACTGATATTGCAGCACTGCTGCAAAACTTGCCCCTGTAACAAAAACGGCCCCCAGCTGTCCACAACCGATCCCCACCCTTCCAAACCACCAGTAAAATACCCAGCACCCACTATGGCCAGTCCGGCCCTGCTACCAGCCAGGACACATAAACATTTGGCTCATCGTGTGCTGGGAAAAATGTGGTCTTTTTAAACAAACTCAAATTGTGACTCCAAAACAATTGACACTTTTTATGACCTGCATTGCTTTCCGATCCTTGTAGTCATTCAAACTATATATACAGACACATTAGAACTATTGCTTGAGTGACAATTTCTCTCTTTAGAAACATTTTTAGTGTTTTCTAATTTTTTTAGCGAAACTATTGTTTTTACTATAGTTGCTTGCTTACTAGTGCCTTGACATCCAAGTAGTACTTTAGAATTTAATTATTTCATCTAGTCAGATGAGGAGTGGGTGTTATATTTCATATAGACTCAGAAAACATCCTAACCCTTCACCTATATTCTTTCCTACATTACATACATAATGATTCTTAGGGAGTGACCTTTTACCTAGATACAACAATGCACACAGAAGGCTAAATTTTCCCTGGTAAAGGCCTCATACATTATGCAGGATTATTCTCGGAAACTCAGGAGGACGACCATCTCCTGTATAATACCTATGTATAAAGTTCATTCCAGACATCACCCTAAGTACGACAAGTGGCACAGCAAGGTAAAACCCCCGGGGAGACCTTTGGGTATAAAAATATCACATCTTGCTGAGATAGTCAAAGACGTTCAGGACTTCCCTGCCCCCACACTGACATGAGACACTGAGGTTCCTGCATGCAGATACTCCAGCTCACAGTGGTCTAACATCCCTTGCAGGGCATCCAACTCGAGACCAAGATGGGGTCCCACAGTCTCTCACTTCAGGTAATGGTGTTGACTTTATCCTAGAGGGACTCTTGGCTTAACACCTACACACATGCTATGTACATGTATTTTATATACTTGCCTGTATTCATGGTTATAGAAAAATGGTAGAAGTCTACCATCCTTTTACTTTCTCAGTGCTTCTAATCATTTATATCTGTTACTGTCTAGTGTTTGTTTCAACACACCTATTTTACACTAGAATAACAACTGTTCAATAAATGCTTATTGAAAAACATCAATACCATTTATTCTGTGTATCTCTCTGAGATTAAGTGAGCACGACTGACTGAGCAAAAAGTAGTACACTGTTTCCACGGTCCTGAGGGATCAGGGTTGTCATGTCGATAGTTGCCAAGAACTATTCTCTCCATGGTAAGAGGAGTTTCTAGTGGCACTGTGAGCTAGCTGGTATACAGGCCAACATACCCGGTGGGGGTGTCTAGAATCAGTCTTACACCAATCCTACAGTGTGTGTTGTCTAAACACAGAGATCCTATATAAGTTTAGAGGAACTACACGACAATTCCCTCTCCCAAGTTGTTTGAAAAAACTTTGAATATTTTCTCTATGAGAAGATCAAGGCCATTCTTAATTGTATTTTTCAACTTCCAATTTCATCCTGCCGCATACAGCTAAATCACAAGTTTTCACCCTGTCTTATCACTCGTCTCACAGCCCTCTCAGTGATTAGGGAAGAGGAGCAGGTTTCCTCCCAGCTTACCTCATTAAAGTCAGGCTCCCAGATGATGTATTTCAAAAGAGAGGGTACCCCACTTTCACCAGGGAACAGGGCACAATGACAGCAAGTCAGAGGGAAATCCCTAAATACTTACAGAGAAAGTAAAATTTGAAACTCTCTTGACACAAGAAACCCCTATCAAGAAGTCCTGAAGAAGGTGCCACAGAATAAAATGTACTGCACCGAAACGCGTCGACGCATTTCTCAGATATAAAGAATTCATTTAGGGCCAAGTAAACACTGGATGCACATGTATTAATGTCACAGCTGTCTACGATAGTCAATGTAACCATAGGCCTTTTTGGATCTATAGATCAGTAGTGGCAAAAACATCTAGGAGCCACAGTCACATTAGGGGTTAGTCACTTTGCAGTGTGTTTCTTAAAAATAATTTTGTTCTTTTGATGAATTGTAGAGATGTAATGTATGTTTTCTCTTTTTCAGAAATTTTAATTACTGTACTGTTTAATTCTGTATATGAAATATTGACCTTATGTATTTTTACTTTTCAAAGATCATTTCTTTTAAATTTTAACTGTCGTGTATTCTTATTGCATATATGTATGGTTTTTATTAAAAATAGATTGTTAACAACGTTATTTCTTTGTGGAAATTATTATTATGTTTTCCCCTAAAGTACAGTAAACTATAGGTGTTTGCTATTTAAATGTATAAGTGTAATTGTAACGTTATGTGAAGTTCATTAGCGCACCCCAGGGATTTCCCTCTGACATGTTCCCAGATGATGTATGCCCAGTTACGTCTCTATAAGTTTTATCTGCAGTTGTTACTGCTGCTTTTACCTTCATCCTTAACACGTGTTCTGAGTGTATGGAGGAAAGAAGCCATTAAATCCCTTTTAAAGAAGTCAAACTTAGACTCCAAGGGTAGAAGGTAACTATAGGTACATCTTTCTTTTACCAGCAGTCAATAACATTTGTAACATTTGTAACATTTGACCATCTGGGCTTGCCCCGAGACGGTCGCTCCACCACGCTCCCTGAGACAGCGCTCCTCCTCGCAGCGCCTGGTATCGTAGCCTGCTCTGTGTTCAATTGTGCTCATTTGCGCTGCATTATCGAGGCAGCTGACGCTTGATATTTAAATTAGCGCTGCATCGTCAGAATTAGTAGAAAGTATTATTTGCATACAGTGTTTGGTTGTTAAGTATCTGTCCGCATCGCCTGCATTTTGCTTTGTGTAACGCTATCAGTGGCCAGATCTCTGCTTGCTTCGGCTGTGCCCCGCTTTGGCTCCATATTTGCATCCATTTTGTTGTTGTGACCTCTCCCGTAGCTCCACCCCGCTACCGCCTCCCAGCTGACCCTCCCTCCCACGGATAGAACTCTCGCCCCGTCCTAACTCACGCTGTGACCATCTGGGCTTGCCCCGAGACGGTCGCTCCACCACGCTACCTGAGACAGCGCTCCTCCTCGCAGCGCCTGGTATACGTAGCCTGCTCTGTGTTCAATTGTGCTCATTTGCGCTGCATTATCGAGGCAGCTGACGCTTGATATTTAAATTAGCGCGGCATCGTCAAAATTAGTAGAAAGTATTATTTGCATACAGTGTTTGGTTGTTAAGTATCTGTCCGCATCGCCTACATTTTGCTTTGTGTAACGCTATCAGTGGCCAAATCTCTGCATGCTTCGGCTGTGCCCCGCTTTGGCTCCATATTTGCATCCATTTTGTTGTTGTGACCTCTCCCGTAGCTCCACCCTGCTACCGCCTCCCAGCTGACCCTCCCTCGCCCCGCCCCTCCCACTATCCACATATGACTGATGCATTTGCGCGCAACGTTCACGCGCAGCGGTCGCGCCCCATGCGCGCCGAAGGTGCGCCAAAGGTAAGCCCTTCTACGTCCGTCCGCGCCTGGACCACGCCCAGCGCCAGACCCCCTGGTCCCCGCCGCCCACAGCCCACCAGATTCACATATGACGCCGCAACTCTTCTCGCCCTCAACCCCGGACGCACACCACTATGCGGCGAAGCCACCCCTGGTCGTACCCACGGCCCATTCGCCTGCCTATCCTGCAAGTTCAACTGCTTCAGGACCCTCACCAAATCCACCTCCTCCATACACAGCTCCGACTCTAACCACCTGAAGTGCATCCTGCTTAACACCCGCTCGGTCCACAGACACGCAACTGAACTCTGGGACCTACTCGACACTACATCACCGGACATTGCCTTCCTTACAGAAACATGGATGAACGCATCATCAGCACCCGACATCGCCATAGCCATACCGGACACTTACAAAATTATCCGAAAAGACCGCACCAATCAAACAGGAGGAGGCTTCGCCATCATCCATAGGAACACCATCAAAATCACGACCAGCTCCGACGATAATCTTGCATCCGCCGAACATCTCCACTTTCAGATCCCTACCGACCCTAGGACCACACTCAGAGGCACCCTCATCTACAGGCCTCCAGGAACCCACACTCAATTCAGCGATGACATCACTGACTTCGTCAGCCCACATGCCCTTGCCTCCGAGAACTACATTCTTTTAGGAGACCTCAACTAACACCTTGAAAACAAACACAACTGCAACACCTCCGCCCTTCTGGACAACTTGGCCAATCTCGGACTCAAACAACTTGTTTACACCCCCACCCATGTAGCAGGACACACGCTTGACCCTATCTTCACCTCCAGCAAGCACATTTCCTTCGATCGCACCACAGCTCTCCATTGGACGGACCACAGCTGTGTTCACTTCAGCTACAAAACCACCTTGACCCACAACCGCCCACAACCTATTCCTCGGAGAAACTGGAACAAAATCACCTCCCACCAACTCCTCACATCACTCAACCAAAACCCTCCCACTCTTTCATAGGACCCAAACCAAGCGGCCACCAAACTCAAGCAATGGATCACCCTCAGCGCTGACGAATTAGCACCCCTGAAAAAGCACCAGATCAAATCAGCCAGCAAAAAGGCTCCCTGATTCAATGATGACCTTAAAAAATCCAAGAAGCTATGCCGCACCCTCGAGAAAACATGGAGAAAAAACCCAACCACCGACAACATGGCCACCCTCAAGGCAGCCACCCGCAAACACCACCAACTGATTCAATCCGCCAAGAAATCAGCATTTAAGGATTCTCTCGACAACAACACTCACAACAGCAAGGAACTTTTCAACATCGTCAAAGAATTCACCAACCCCACTGCAGCATCCAACGACATCACTCCCTCCCAAGACCTCTACGATGAGTTATCCTCCTTCTTCTACAACAAAATTGCCGACATCCATAACAGCTTCGAGAATACTCCGAGCGATCAACCTTCCCAACCCTGCTCAGATCCTACTCTGCCAACTAACAACGTTAGCGCCTGGAACCCAATCACCACTGAAGACACCATCCGCCTAATGAACTCAATCCACTCTGGCTCGCCAACCGACCCCTACCCCATCACATCTTCAACAAAGCTGACTCCATCATCGCACCCCATCTCCGTGGTGTCATCAACTGCTCGTTCAACTCTGCCACCTTCCCAGAAAGCTGGAAGCACGCCGAACTCAGCGCCCTCTTGAAGAAACCCACAGCAGACCCCTCTGAACTTAAAAACTACCGACCCATATCCCTCCTCCCTTTCCCTGCCAAAGTCATTGAGAAAGCCGTCAATAGCCAGCTAGCCGCCTTCCTTGAATCCAACAACTCCCTCGATCCATCTCAATCCGGATTTCGAGCCAAACACAGCACCAAAACCGCCCTCATTGCCGCGACAGATGACATCCGAACGCTACTGGATAACGGAGAGACAGCGGCCCTCATCTTACTCGACCTCTCAGCCGCTTTTGACACAGTCTGCCACAGCACCCTTATACAACGCCTCAGCAACATCGGCATACAAGAAAAAGCCTTGGACTGGATCATCTCATTCCTCTCCGGGAGAACTCAAAGAGTCCGACTCCCCCCATTCAATTCAGATGCCACTGAAGTCATCTGTGGAGTACCACAAGGATCATCACTTAGTCCCACCCTCTTCAACGTTTACATGAGCCCACTCGCATCCATCGCGCACCAACACACCTTAACATCATCTCTTACGCTGACGACACCCAATTAATCCTTTCCCTCACCAAAGACCCTAACACCGCCAAAACCAATCTTCACGAAGGCATGAAAGAAGTAGCCGAATGGATGAATCATAGCCGCCTAAAACTCAACTCAGACAAAACGGAGGTGCTCATCCTAGGATCTTCCCCCTCTGCCTGGGATGACTCTTGGTGGCCTTCAGCTTTGGGCACAGCACCCACACCCACAGACCACACACGTAACCTTGGCTTCATCCTAGACTCCTCTCTCTCGATATCCAGACAAGTCAACGCAGTCTCATCCTCCTGCTTCAACGTACTTCGCATTCTCAAAAAGATCTTCCGCTGGATCCCCCTCGAGACAAGAAAGACTGTCACCCACGCACTGGTCACGAGCCGACTGGATTATGGTAACACACTATACGCCGGAATCACAGCAAAACTACAGAAAAAACTCCAACGCATCCAAAACGCATCAGCGAGACTCATATTGGACATCCCTCGCCAAGCTCACATCACCGGACACCTAAAAGACCTCCACTGGCTTCCCATCAACAAACGAATTACGTTCCGTCTTCTCACCCACGCACACACGGCCCTCTACAATCTAGGACCCGAATGCCTCAACACCCGACTGTCCTTCTACAAACCCACCCGCCAACTAAGATCGTCCAATCAAGCCCTCGCCGCAGTCCCGCACATCCGTAAATCCACCATGGGTGGCAGATCCTTCTCCTTCCTGGCGGCCAAGACCTGGAACTCACTCCCCACTCACCTCCGCCGTACTCAAAACCACATCACCTTCAGAAAGGAACTTAAAACCTGGCTATTCGACAAATAATGAACCCCTTCCCCAAGCGCCTTGAGACCCTCTGGGTGAGTAGTGCGATATATAAATGCCCGAACTTGAACTTGAACTTGAACTAAGAAGTTCTGGTTCACCAGCTTTGTAAAAGTCTTGACATCAGCCAAAATTAAATGATGGATGTTGGAAATGATCATCTTTTACCTAGTATCCCTCAGATTTCTTTTTCATTTTTTACTGAGTTTGTTTTTGTTGGACTTAGGACTCTGCATGCACATTTTACTCCTGACAACCAGGGGTAGAGTGCTTAGGTTCTCCTCTCTGAACAAGTTGGAATTGGCATAACCCCTAAATGCCACATTTAATTTACTTGTAAAGTTCCTAATATATGGTGTAACATGTACCCAGGGCCTGTAAATTAAGAAAATGTCTATTTAGGTGGCTTCTGACCAAATAGTACACAATCTCTAGTATTTACAAGGTGGCCAGCAAATCAGTACATAATCCTTGCTGTTTTGCCAGCCACATGCTAAATAATAGAGATGAGGTGCAAGTGGGGTGGCAGATGGATAAATAGTGTGATGGAGCTCCTTTTAGATCTTGCGCCTAGCGTTGCAGTGCACAGCAGTGCACGCGCAGCGCAAGACATTTAGTAGGTAAAAATGGTGTTTCAGAAGCTGACCTAGGAATGGCACATGAACGAGCATGTGCTTTTTCTTCTGTGGTACGCTATTGGGCTTTGCATGCGTGTTTTTTACCAAGAGAGCACAAAATAGGCCAAAGGCGGGCATATTGCTCCACCCCTGGCCTATTGGTGTCTATTACGCGCACCGGCCGTCATGTGGATTCAATTATCGTGCCCAGTCACGGGCCCGATAATTGAAACACAAGGCTCGCAGTGGCGCGCGCGCACCACTCGCGGGCTTGTTCTTTTTTTTATCCATTTCTAAGGGAAGCAACTAATTGAAAGAAGCCGTGTTATGTTCGGCGCGACTTTCACACCTCCCAGGATAGCGATGTTTATAAAACAAAGTCTACCTATTTTTGTGTGGTTGGCAGACTATGAAATCGTTAAGCTTCACAGCAGACAACATTCGTAGCATATACATTGTCACCCATGGAGGTTGCTTTGGTCAGCGCCTGGCTTCCTTCCAGAATCACCTGTAGCAGATACCCAGACTGTGTCCTATTCTTCGGAGGGCAGATCTGCTCTTTAAGTAAAGTCAACAGCAAGGGCTTTTCAAAATCTGCAGGAAGACATCAGCAACAGCAACAGGCACCACATTTCAGTGTTTTCAAGATCTGTTCTAAGTTAATGGGAGTAACCTTGATGACAGCAATGGGACTAGTGCTGATGACAATTAAAATAGCGCTGATGATACCAATGGGGGTGAGGCAAGATGGCCTCCGCGAGGGTGGACTTGTAAGCTGACCACTCCTCGCGTCCCTTGCTAGCCGCTTCAGCTGGAAGGACCTGACCGCGTAAAAACAAGCGTTTCAGCCCGGCTGTGAAAGGCGGATGGTGGGCTTGAATCGAGTGCCGACTGGGGAAATTCTTTTTCGTTAATACCGCGTTGGAGAACATTTTGTGAATATTTCATGGTACTCACTGGTTTAGGTGAGGGCGGCGGCGGCAGTGCCCATTGGATTGCGGCGTCCACCTTCGAAGCTCTCCGGCTGAGCTGCGCACACCTGTGGTCGATTGGGTAAACCTGGGAAGCAGAACGGTTCATCGGCCGCGGAGGCTCCAACAAGTGACGGGGGGCAGATGGTGGGACGGCCAGGAAAACGCCACGCAATACTCGCTGTGCCTCACCAGGACCTTAAAGCAGAGGACTTAAACTTTAATAATATTGGGTGGAGAGACGCCAGCGAGAAGGCAGCATCGGTGAGTTTGAGTGCCACGGCAAAGTAGAAAACGAGGGAAAAAAAAAAGAAAGTTGTGAGCGAGCACTTAGAAGTTTGGGCTTTTTTGTAGCTGGACTTATTATATAAACTGTGAAAAAGCAAGGATATGGCACCTAAAGGTACACGGGGGAGACAGAAAGCCGTAGACGACCAGGGGGAGAGCAGTGTGCCTAAAGAAGGGGCTAAGACAAATATGAACAGGAAAAATCAACCCAAAACACCAGTGGAATCAGGGAAAACAAAAAGCTCACAGTTAAATGCAAATGCTAATGTGAATACAACAGGGGCAGAAAAAACTGTGGTGATTCCTACTATCTTTGCAGTGGCAGCAGCGATAGAGAAGGAACGAGCCAAGGGGGCAAGTGGAAGGGATACTGCTGCAGAGATCCCTTTAGAAATGGGCGACATGACACCTACCTGTGATGCTGCAGTTGGGAAAGAACAAGAACGGGAGCAAGAACAGGCCCAGGTTGATGGAGAATCCGGCGACTTTTACTCAATGTCAGAAACCTCACTGCCCTCATCCTGTGAAGATTTAGTATCACAATATGCATCACAAATGAGTATGGAAGGAGGGAGTCTTGCAAGCAGCTTATGTCATCAGGATTCCATTGATCTTGCAGAGAATAGCCTTTCTACTGTCCGGAAGCTAAATATCGAAACCTCAGACAGTACAAGGAATGAAGTAGAGACAGATGAGACTACTGGGGAAGGGGAATCTGAAATCTCATTAGCTTTGATTTATGAATCTATAATCTCGTTGCGGGATGAGACTAGAGAAGAGAGTCAGAGAGTCCAGAGTATGTGTCGGAAACTCCAGAACTCTGTTCGAAGGCTTGTAAAATCGCAAGCAGACACCGCTAACACTTTTAATGAAGCTGAGAATCGCATCTCTAGCTTGGAAGATGCAGTGGAACAACAGAAAGGAGCCACAGAGGTGTTACAAGGGCTTAAGGAGGACACTCTCTCGAAACTCTCTGACTTCGAAAACAGAGCTTGACGCAATAATTTGAGAGTCCTATAAGTTCCTGAAGGCAAGGAAGGCCAAGATCCCCGCAAATTTGTAGTCAACCTGTTCAAAGAAGCCTTTCCGGAACTCACAAAATGGGACTGGGACAGAGAGATCGAGAGAGCACATCGCTTTCCATTTAATTTGAAAGCGACTGGTCAAGGAGAGAGAAATTTAGGCAGGCCTAGGGCCTTACTAATTTCATTTAATAGTTTTCTTGCCCGAGAAGAGGTATTCAGGCCCGCAAGGCCTGATAAAAAACGCCCTGGCCCAGGATTTGAATTTTTTTTAACTCCTGACTTTTGCAAATATACTGTTGACAACCAATGGCAATTGCGACAGTTAATAACTCCATTACGGGCCAAGGGTGCTCAAGTGTTCCTCCTAAATCCGGCTAAATTGAAGATCATTTACAAGGAGCGTACACATTTTTTTACTAATGTGGGGCAGGCAAAGGAATACTTGAGTAAGATAACTACTCAAACTGGATAAACATTAACTAACGAGTAGGAAAAAACAAGATAGGGTGGGCTTGGCAGATCAAGAGTGAATTTAAAGGATATTATTTTCCTCTCTGTTGTTTTATGATTGTGTTTTGTGCTTTTTACAATGTGTAATAGTCAACCCACAGTTAATATAATATGTTATTGATTCTTTAAACATGAGAGAAGGATTCCTTCTTTATTTTGGGTGTGTAAAGATACGTATACCAGCGGCATAGCGGGGGGCGGGGGATTGTCAGCCACATCTATAAGACCATAAGTCTGAATGCCTTGTTAATGGGTAGGGTGGGGGGGGTCGTCAAGGGAGTATGTGGGCAGAGGGAGGGAAGGGTAGGTGGAGGGACTTGGTTGAGGGGTTAAAAGGGGGTAAAAATTCCACACTTCCATTTCAAGATGGCGAATTTGGAAGATTAAGAGTATCAATAAAGATTATGTTTAGTAAAAATATAGAAAATTATTATAGGGTCTTGTTAAGGCTTAATAGGTGTAAAACCGTGGGATGTTTAACCATGAGGTATGTCTACACTTAAAGATCTACGTATTTGTTCGTTAAATGTATCCGGCCTAAACAATTTCAATAAACGAAGGAGAGTAGCGGCTGAATTACGTCATGTCGCTCCAGATGTTGTTTGTTTACAAGAGACTCACCTCCCTTTGAATAAGCACCAAGTACTAAGAGAATTGGAGTTTAATATTTTAGTTTCTTCCTAACAATCAGGTATGACGCGGGAGTAGCTATTTTAGCAAAAAAGGGATCTGGTAACGATACGACGCACAGCAGCAGATACACAGGGCAGGTGGGCGATGGTTGAATGAGGGAAAAATTATGGGAACTTCACAATATGCAACGTTTATGGATCTAATATAGATGATCGTGGGGTCCTGGAACAAGTGCATCAAAAATTGGCGACGTTGGCCACCCCGTGATTATTTGCGGAGACATGACAATTAATTTAGCAAAGGAAGAGTTTGATGGGGGTGCAAAGGTTTATAAAGGACGGAAGCTGCAGGTTTGCAGGGCCCTTTTTAATTTATTAAAAGATTATGGTCTGGCGGATGTATGAAGCACCTTGTTTTCGACGGATCCAGGCTACACTTTTTATTCCTACCCGCATCAAAAAAAGTAAGGTTAGACAATTTTTTTGTAGAAGTGCCCCATTTAGCTAAAGTGAAAATGCAGATCTACCCTAACATTTCATCTGATCACTCACCCATTGTGTTGTCAATTCCTGGTTGGGGTGATTCTTCTACAATCAGGAAATTTACTTTTGATCGTAAACTATGCTATAATGACGAGTTTGTAAAATATATGAAAGAGTGGATAAGAGAATTCTTAAAAAATTAATGTACACTCGGCCCCAATCAAGATTGTTTGGGACACATTCAAAGCCTGTTTTAGGGGGGAGGTCTTAAGTTTTGGTTTAGCCTGACAAAGAAAACAAAAAATGGAGATGGAAAGGTTATATAGGGGACTACGAGAGGCAGAAGAGAACTTAACAAGGGGGATAGCTATCAAGGGGGATGTGAAAACACTAGAGCTAGAGGTCGTAAAGAAAAGGGCACAAATATTGGGTATATGGGATAGTGAGAATGCAAGAAAATATTTAGCCCAACTCAAGATTTGTCATTAATATGGTGAAGCCATAGGACGACCCTTAGCCCTAAGATTACGAATGAAGGATGCTAGTCGCCATATACCTTTTTTGAAAGATAAAACAGGTAATTTAAGAACTGGACCCCAAGACATATTGGCCATTTTTCATGACTTTTATTCAGCATTATATAAGACAGAACAAATTAATATACAATAATTGGATCTTAACATTTTAGGTACATTAGCTAAATTAAACCCACTTGCGGTGGCTTTACTGGAGGCACCCCTATCAGAGGAAGAGGTAGCTAGGGCAATCAAAATTGTGCCAATGGGTAAAGCAGCAGGTCCTGACCAATTACCGGGAGAAATATATTTAAAAGAAATTATGGAACTTAAGGAGATATTATTTGAAACATTTCGGGCTGCACAAAATGGAGAAATACCAACATCATGGAATGAGGCCACTATAGTTGTATTTAGCAAAAAAGGAAAAGAGGCTGATATGCCGGGCTCATATCGCCCAATATCATTATTAAATTGTGATGGAAAAATCTATTCTAAAATACTAGAAAATCGAATGTCAAAAGTAATAACATCATTAGTGTCCGAGGAACAGCATGGCTTCATTCCAGGGAGAGGAACAGTGGCACATATTAACAAAGTCATTACGTTGCTGAATATAGCAGAGATAGAAAAACGTAGTTTAGGGTTAATATTACTCGATGCTGAAAAAGCATTCGACCGGGTGGAATGGAACTATTTATGGAAGGTAATGGAGACTATGGGATTCCCCAGGAAGTTTATGATAGCATTACAAGGTTTATATGTGGCACCAATGGCTAGGATAGCATCTATGGGTGCGATTTCTGATTTAGTGCAGATAACTAGGGGGACAAGGCAGGGTTGCCCCTGTTCTCCTCTTCTTTTTGCTTTATACATAAATCCTTTTATTGATTTGCTTATTAACAGCGAGGCTATTAAACCCTTCTTTGTACGTAATATTCCCCATATTGTTTTTGCTTTTGCTGATGATATAGCAGTGACTTCAGAAGACCCGGCTTTAGCATTGGTAGAAATTGAGCGATTAGCTAAGATATTTGGTCAACTATCGGGCTATAAGTTAAATACTACAAAAACACAGCTGGTGTGTTCACATTCGGTCCAAGTCAATGACCCTAGAGTAGTAGTAGAAGCAACCTATTTTGGGGTCAAGATAAGAGCAGCTATGTCAGAAGTGGTAACCGCTAATTGGGTCTCACTCTATAGAAATATAGCGGAATCTTTAGAAAAGTGGGGGAGGCTACATTTTACTTTAATCGGCCGAACCAATATAATAAAAATGAGTATATTACCAAGGGTTCTATATCTGTTCAGATCCTTACCATTAGAAATGTTACCGGCTCAAATTCAACAACTACAGGCACTGTGTGCTAGATTTATTTGGACTCCGGGTAAACCATGGAGAGCCATGCGGCTCATGACGCTACCAAAAGATAGAGGGGGACTATCGGTCCCTGACTTTTTATTGTATTATTATGTCTGTTTTCTGCAAAAGATGCACAGTTTATTGATAGGAGGCGAAGATGGAATAAACCCTACTACATCGAGTTTTAATATTTCTATATATAATCTAACTTTGGGAATGGCTGCAAATCGGAGCTTGTTCAGGAAAATAGAATGGAGTTATTACAAAAGAACCAAGTTCAAGATGATAGAAGCAGTTAATAAAACTTGGAAAAAAGTACGCAAGTTAATTAACTTAGGATTCATAACTTATTATACCCCATTGAATGCAACCAAATTGCTTCCAGCTATATGCAGAGACAGTGTCACAAGGTCCTGGCAAAGTAAAGGGATCCACACGCTAGGAGATCTTTACGACCAATCTGGTACTCTTAAACAGTTTGCTTCGTTATCACATAACTATGGTATACCACAAACACAGTTTTTTAAGTATATACAAATTAGGGATTTCTTAGTTAAAAAAACTTAAAATTCATATCTAACCCTTTGATGGAGGCTGTAAAGATTCATAGTAGAATAGGAGGATTGTATAAAATTCTAAACTCAAGAAAGGATGATGATTTGGGAAAACATATGGTCTACTGGATTGAAACTCTGGGTGAGAACGAAATAGATATATCAATTGAAGATGCTATTGGTAGAGCTAGGGAATTTTTAATGTCGGCAAATTTACAAGTGCAATTTTTTAAAACTGTGTTTAGGTTGTACTATACGCCTGCGCGAATGAAAAAATGGGGTAGTAGATATGATGGAAAATGTTTTCGATGTGCTGCACCAGATGAGGATATAGACCATATTTTTTATACATGTGTTAAACTGCTTCCTTTTATACAAGCTATGGAAAGATTCCTATCCCTAATAATAGAAACACCTGTTAAGATAACCCCAGCATTGATGATGTTAGGGGCGGGGCCATGAGGTTTCAAAGGAGGGTAGTTTGTATAAATTCAGATACTTTTTATTTGTTGCAATGACCATAGCTTGCTTAAGTATAGCAGGGGAATGGTTATGTCAAGAGCCTCCGAGATTCGAGGTGTGGAGGGCCAAGTTACTTAGAATATCAAGTTTGGAATTTAGTGTATATTTGTTAAAAGGAGTGACGAAACGCAAAATGGGACTAAAGATTTGGGAGCAATTTTTGGGCTATATGAACAATTGAAAAGTATATTGTGACTAAATATGGTGCAAGAGTGTTTGTTGTCTTATTTATAATTTTGTAATATACTTTTTGAAGGAGTCTAATAGGAGATCCAGTTAGATAAAATCTGCATTGTTATGAAAACTATGTAATCATTGTGATGGAAAAATTGTATATTTTCAAATGTTAATCTTGCTATGGAAGTGTGGAAAGAAAATAAATAAAAATAAAAAAAAGATGATACCAATGGGACTAGTGCTCCTGACAACAATAAGAATAGCACTGATGATAACAATGGGACCAGTGCTGATGCCAACAATGAGAATAGCGCTGATGATACCAATGGGACTAGTGCCGATGCCAACAATGAGAATAGCGTTGATGATACCAATGGGACTAGTGCCGATGCCAACAATGAGAATAGCACTGATAACCTTGGGACTAGTGCCAATAAGAACAATGAGAATAGCACTGATGACAACAATGGGACTAGTGCCCATGCCAACAATGAGAATAGCACTGAAAACCATGGGACTAGTGCCCATGACAACGAGAATAGCGCTGATTATACCAATGGACAAGTGCTGATGCCAACAATGTGAATATCACTGATGATACCAATGGGACTAGTGCCCATGACAACAATAAGAATAGCGCTGATGATACCAATGGGACTAGTGCCCATGACAACAATGAGAATAGCGCTGATGATACCAATGGGACTAGTGCCGATGCCAACAATGAGAATAGCGCTGATGATAACAATGGGACTAGTGCTGATGCCAACAATTAGAATAGCGCTGATGATACCAATGGGACTAGTGCCCATGCCAACAATGAAAAAAGCGCTGATGATACCAATGGGACTAGTTCCCATGACAACAATGAGAATAGCGCTGATGATATCAATGGGACTAATGCTGATGCCAACAATGAGAATAGCACCAATGATAACAATGGGACTAGTGCCCATGACAACAATGAGAACTGCACTGATAACCATGGGACTAGTGCCCATGACAACAATGAGAATAGCGCTGATGATACCAATGGGACTAGTGCTGATGCCAACAATGAGAATAGCACTGGTAACCATGGGACTAGTGCCCATGACAACAATGAGAATAGCGCTGATGATACCAATGGGACTAGTGCTGATGCCAACAATCAGAATAGTAGTGATGATACCAATGGGACTAGTGCTGATGCCAACAATGAGAATAGCACTGATGATACCAATGGGGTGAGTGCCCATGACAACAATGAGAATAGCGCTGATGATACCAATGGGACTAGTGCCGTTGCCAACAATGAGAATAGCACTGATGATACCAATGGGACTAGTGCCGATGCCAACAATGAGAATAGCACTGATAACCATGGGACTAGTGCCCATGACAACAATGAGAATAGCGCTGATGATACCAATGGGACTAGCGCTGACGCCAACAATGAGAATAGCACTGATGATAACAATGGAACTAGTGCCGATGCCAATAATGAGAATAGCACTGATGATAGCAATGGGACTAGTGCGGATGCCAACAATGAGAATAGCATTGATGATAACAATGGGACTATTGCTTATACCAGCAATGAGAATAGCACTGATAACCATGGGACTAGTGCCCATGACAACAATGAGAATAGCACTGATGATACCAATGGAACGAGTGGTGATGCCAACAATGAGAATAGCACTGATGATAACAGTGGGACTAGTGCTGATGCCAACAATGAGAATAGCACTGGTAACCATGAGACTAGTGCCCATGACAACAATGAGAATAGCGCTGATGATACCAATGGGACGAGTGCAGATGCCAACAATGAGAATAGCACTGATGATAACAATGGAACTAGTGCAGATGCAAAAAAATGAGAATAGCACTGATGATAACAAAGGGACTAGTTCCGATGCCAACAATGAGAATAGCACTGATGATAACAATGGGACTATTGCTCATGACAGCAATGAGAATAGCACTGATAATCATCGGACTAGTGCCTATGATAACAATGAGAATAGCCCTGATGATAACAACGGGTCTAGTGGTGATGATAACAATGAAAATAGCTCTGATGATAACAATGGGACTAGTGCTCATGACAACAATGAGAATAGCACTGATGATAACAATGACTATATCTCTGATGATAACAGTGCTAACAAGAACAGTGAGAATAGCCCTGATGACAACAATGAGACTAGTGCTGATGACAACACTAATGACAACAACGAAAATAGCACTGATGATAACAATGAGATTAGTGCCGATGACAATGAGACTAGTGCCGATGACAACGAGACTAGTGCAGATGACAACAAGACTAGTGCAGATGACAACAATAGGAATAGCGCTGATGATAACAGGACTAGTGCAGATGGCAAAACTGCATGATTAAGAGACTGTTACTCAGGGTCCGCACTGCTCATTCATAGGAGACACACATGCTTCTCATCAGTGTGCACACTGGTCTTTAACCATATTCCTCCAACAGATTCTAGCACATTATTACAGGTTATTATGTTCCTTGTGAGGCCTCCTGACTCCTGCCATTGAGATTTAAGTTCTGCCACTATGCTGATCATAATTCCAGTGCTAGAGCATTGTGCTTTTGGTAACACAAAGCCATCTCGTGCGTTACCTGTACTTGTTTGTTTTTGTGAGTAACGTTAAAAGAGCCAGTATGCGCTGTAGAAAGGGCTTCTCAGTAACAACAAGCATTTACAATGCAATAGGTCTCGCACTTACGCGAGTTTGACCTACTGCCATTTTAAATGACAATGGCTTTTATTTATGTTTCAAAAATCAAAACGTAAATAAAAGGCAATGTCATTTACAATAAAAATAGCTCAAACTCTCACAAATGTGAGACCTATTGCATTGCAAATGCTTGTTTTATCCAGCCATTGAAAAATAAGGGACAACAAGCAATGGTAGGGTGATGGCCATCTTGTAATGGGGATGTAATATGTGTAGGCTTTAAATGTAAGTGCATATACAAATGTACAAGTTTGTACAAATGTAAGTGCATGACTATTACAGATTAAAAAACAGTCAAATCAATTTTAAGTGAAATCATTTGTTATTTTAATATACAGATAAGAAATGTAGGAATCACACTTTTATTTTAGGAGCTTCAGGATATGGCACAAATATTTTGCACTGCAGTCTAGGAGCATTTGACTGTCTACAAAGAATAATGAGTATGCTTGCATAAATGTTTTATTCAGTCACAAGAATATATTCTTTTAATAGTCATGAGCCTCCTTATGATGATATTTTGATTGTTGAGCTCTTTTTGGCCCTCTCATGGAAGACCTGAGGCTAGCTCTAGGCTTCTTTTTAATGTGGGTTGTGCTTGCGTACTATTTCAAATATGGCAACACAGCAGCTGTCAACAAGCAGCTGCAAACAAGAAATGTAGACAGATAGGTGTTATCTGGGCCCTAGAGGGAGGAACACGTACAGTATGCAATTTACTGCTTGCCGGCATGGTGCTTTGGGTCACTTGCTGGAGGCAAATTGAGTAACAGGGCTTATATAAGACCAAGGACCATAAGGACAAGAAGGGCTAGAAGGGCCTGGAAACACCAATGAGGACCAGAGGAACAAGGACAACCAGGGCCAGGAGTAGCAGAATCAGGTAGAAAGACCAAAGAGGACCAGAACCAGGAGACCAATGGAAAGAAAGCCCAGAGACAGAAGGGCCAAGAACACAGAGATCAGCTCAAGGAGGACCTATGTGCCAGAAGCGAATGGACCAGTACTAGGAAGAGTACGACTAGCAAGGACATGGGCTATCAGGATTTGGAAAAGTTAGATTAAAATGACCAGGAAGGATTTAAAAGACCAGGAAATCTAGGCTATCTAGGCCCAGTGGGACCAGGATCAGAAAGTCCATGAGGGTCAGGCTCAGGGGAGCCCTATACCAGGGTGACAACAACTACATGAACCAGGGTGACTGGCAACATGGGAACTAGGAGGACCAATGCCAGAGAGAGGAGGAATACCTGACCCAGGATGACCATTACTAGGAGGACCAGGATAGATCACTGGAGTTGCGTCTGTTTTCAGACAAACCCCAGCAATGTGTCACTTTTGCGCTGACAGATACGTCAGTAATACTGATGCATCTGTCATTCCTTGCAACATGATGCCTCATACAGTAAATATGACACATCCATCATGTCGCAGGGAGGGCACAATGAAAACTGTTGCATAACTGTTTTCGAGCAGCGATGCAACAGTTTTCATAAATGTGGCTCACAATCTTGAGCTCTTAAGTTTCTCAGAATCCTCCACAATGCAGCTTCTCTAAGTGTCCTTCAAAGTAACATTTATCTGTAATAAAAGGAGATACATTGGGCCAGCCTAAACTCTGTAGATGTAATATTGCAAACAATGATGATCTTTTTTTTCACGTAAAAGAAAACATTTCACATTGTGTTTGGTAATTTGGACTTTAGCTTCTTTTTTAAATAAAATGCACACTTGTCATGAAGCAAGATTGCAATCAATGTTAAACATTTTAAATACAGGCCTTTATTAACTATGGTCGATCTAAACATGAATAATATACTGTTGATAACCTTTTTGCATTATACGTTAATGTTGATAAAATGCAAAACATTTGGGGTACATTTACTTAACTTTCACACAAAGCAGTGCAACAAGAAAATTTGCTGCATTGCATGAAAGGGAGAGGGTATAAATGCTCCATATTTTCAAGGATAAGGAACATTTCTGCTGTCTCGTAGTGCTGGTGCACTCTGTACTGCCTAGCACCAGTCAAAAACACAGGGTGCGCCATTTGCGCACCCCACTGTCGCACTGCAAAGTAGGGGATTATACCTCCATTTAACCAACTGTAGTCCATTATTTTCATTGATGTCATTTTTTGAAACTTCTCTTTATGTTACTCCATTTATTTTGCGTTTTATCTTGCTTTGTAAATCATCACAGAGACAGCAATGTTGCCTTTGAATGCTTTATTTACCAGTTTCACGTGTCTCCTGTTGCCAATCGAGGCTTTTACAGCGACATGTTAGGTCAACCATACTTGCAAAACGTGAACTCATTAAATAACCCAATGCATTTCAAGCCATTCGGGTCTTCTTCAGGGGTTCGCTAAAACAAATAAAAACACGACTGAAGTGGCTGCATTATTACCAACTTAGTAATCTCATCTAATCACTCACTGACCCCTTACCTCCCTATCCCTATCAGTAGATCAGGAGGAGATAACCCCCCTGTAGCAACATACTGCTCATCCAGAATAAACACTATACTAGACTACACTTTTGTCTCCCTTGAGCTGTTCCATTAAATTACCCTATTTTGTTTAGGGGACACAGGGGACAGTGATCACCGGCCACAAGAAATCGAGCTTAGAACAACAGTCCATATGTTCGAGCACTGCCGGCCCACTCACGGAGTAGATTATACTATTAATCTTAAGAGAATCAAATTTGGGCCTGCCACACATTGCAGAATGGTGGGAATTGCTAAGGATCACTTTGAACTGAGAGTCGGATCAGACGAGGTTAAAAAGTGGGAAAGTTTCACTGATACCATGGCAGTCTACACAACGAAAATCAAGCCAAAAATTCAACAAAGAATCGGCGGTGCAAAATCGATATCGCAATTTGTGCTGAAAGAAATCAAGTGCACCAAGAGAGTTATCTATCGTACATTGAGACAGCTATGGTGGAACCTTCAAGATACAACACTACTAAATTTATTGCAAAAGGCTGTGTTGAAAAAACAAAAAAAGATGCAAAAAGGGATAAAGAGAACGCCATGTGGGCCAAGCTACAGGCCGATATTAAGCAAAACAACAGCGCAAGTTTTTGGAGGACCATAAATAGATTGGTTCATCCTAATAATGAGGGACCTACCTCCAACATTTCGGAGGCAGTCTGGTCAAAATATCTTGGGTCTCACTTCTATGAAGCCACAGAGTCTAGAACAAAGGGGGGAAACTCCTCGGGCGCTTCCGAAGGTTCTAACATCAGTGCTGCACATGTAGAAATCAACCAGATCGCACAACGTAAAACCGAAAATGAAATCTTAACTGTTGACTCACCAACTAATCGAACCATGATCATAAAAAGGCAAATAGGCAAGCGAAGGAAGGAAGGGGCCCCCGGCCCAAACGGTATACCGCCTGTGCTCTATAAGCAAGAGTCAACATTCTGGGCTGAAGCATTAGAACCACTATTTAGGGAAATTAGGATGACAAATATTCTGCCAGAGTCATTGAGGGGATCCATCATTGCACCAATTCATAAGTCAGGGGACAGGTCAGAGCCTCAGAACTATTGGCTAGTTGCACTACTGGACAATGAGGCAAAATTATTTGCGGGAATGCTCCTGGGAGAGCTCCAGGCCTGGGTAGAAGCAAAATCCATAATCCCCTTGAACCAGACCGGTTTTGCAAAGAATCTGGGGAAGATCACAAATATAATAACGATGGCAATGCTCTTCGACAAGGTGGAAACGACTAGGAGCTCCTTGTATTTGTGCTTTATTGATTATAAAGCAGCTTTCGATCATGTAAAACGAAACATACTGTGGTCCAAACTACATATCTTTGGGCTCCCCCAATCCCTTCTAAACCTCCTGATAAGCCTGCACACTAACACCTGGGTCCAGATTAAACTGGGCGACGGAACACACTTGTTGCGACGCATTCCAACGGACAAAGGGCTTAAACAAGTCTGCGTTTTTTCCCCCACACTTTTCAACCTGTTTGTAGCTGACCTTATACCGTTATTAAACGCCTGTAACTCGCATGCTCCAAAACTGGGAGACATCTTAGTGCAATGTCTCTTATACGCAGACGATATAGTCTTGATCAGTAAAACGAGAGTAGGCCTCCAACATCTTATAAATGCCACACATGACTACTCAAAAGAAAATGGTCTAACGATAAAACTAAAACCATCACCGTGAGCAAAAAAAGGGAAAAACCCTCAGTATGGTTCTGGGGTAACACCCGAATACAGAGCACCACAGAATACAAATATCTGGGTGAAAAGATCGACAAAGGAGGTCAATTCCTTGCACAGAGAAACAGCATCAGGCACAAAGGAATCGCTCTGGCAATCTCCATAAAATCTTTGAACTCCAAATTAACCGGCCCGTCGATTCTGCCCATAGTTGAGGTGATTCGTGCAAAGTTATTGCCAACAATAACTTACGGAAGTGAAGCCCAGAAAGGAAGAGACACCAAATTACTGGACTCCACAGTTACAAGCACGTTTAGGATTATATTTGGGTTACCCAAATACACCTCCCCCTGGCAAATAAGGCTCGAGTTTGGCATCCAGAAGCAATCTCTTGCGAGACATGGGGCATACATCGTAATGTGGGATAAAATACGATAAGTCGCTTCAGGGTCACTAAAGCACAGTTATGGAAAGAGATAAGCAGGCACACTACCTCACCCGCAGCGAGATACCTCAAAGAAGGAATACACAAATTGGGACTGAACCAACTGTCAAATACCTATCATGGCTGGCGGTCAAAGCCTCACTCTCTGAAAGGTCTCATGGTTGGATGACTCTGAATACATACTGCGAGCAAGCTGCCCAAAAGTACTTTAACACGATTTATGCCAAGCATACAAAAATTAGCTTCATGAAGTTTAGACTTGGCTTGTTACCTGGCACTCAGCATTCTCCACCCTGGCTGAAGAAGAAGGTGGACCCTAGCTGCCGACTATGCGGGTCAGCATCGGAAGACCTGCTGCATCTATTATGCTCCTGTAAACAACTCTCACAAGAACGGCTACAAATATTAAAAGTAAAATTCAACCAGCGTGAATTCGAACTAGGAGGCAGGCTGTTCTGGCTTGCCTTGCTCCAAGTGACCCCCAACTAAACTGCAGTTTGGTAAAATTTCTGACAGCATGGCAAAAGAAATTGCCGGAAATCAAAATATTGGCAGAAATCTAACTTTTAAATTTACCTGTGCCTTTATAAACAAAGTATTACCGTGGTGTAAACAAACGTGACATGTATTTCTGATATAACGGGCCTAAATAAGTGACTTATAATATCTGAATTTTTATTGTACAGTCTTTTTCATAGAATTGTTATCCTCTTACAACTAAGGAGTTTTTATATACAAAAATTGGTCTGTAATAAAATATTTTTGTATTGCAATGGTTTTAACAAACTATGCAAATAAAATAAACTTGAACTTGGTTAGCCTTCGAAACTAACACCACAGGTCTGCAATTGCAGCCTGGGTAAGGTGGTGTAATCACCCCTTACTTAGATATAGGATACCTATATATATATATATATATATATATATATATATATATATATATATATATATATATATATATATATATATATATATATATATATATATATATATTCACTGAAAAAACCATAGGTTTGACACATGTTATAGTTAGCTGGAAATTTTACTGATATAAAACCAATGAAATTCCACGTTATAGTTAGTTGGACTCACTATAACTTGCGCGTGCAATGCACTGCTGATGACGTCACATATTACATCACTCATGACATGGTCAGTGACAGTCACTTCCCTCACTATCTTTTCTACTCTCAAGAGAGAACAACGTCCTACATCTTTCGGAAGACTTTGGTGAAATGGCTACCGTATCTCATTCATCTTCCGAATCTGACCAAAATGATCGACTACCTTTAATAAGAAAAAATAAATCTTTCATCTGGCAATTTTTCACTTATCCTGAAGATCAAAAGAAAGTGAATGCACCAAAAGTAACCTGCACGATATGTGACTTGGTTCTCTCAAGAAGAAATCCAGCAAAAAAATATTCCTTTTCCATACATACCATGGTGCGGCATGTCAAACAAGTGCACCCTCTGCAATTTGCAGAGGCAACGACAAGAGCCCTGGCCACGCTATTACCATTAGAGGTGGCCAGCACATCTTCTGATCGATGACCTGTATCTCCATCGAGTGCAGAGATGGACTTCAGATATTTAACTATATATGGTCTATAACCTATGGTTTTTTCAGTGATTTTCTTTGGTTTTTTAATAGCAAATATCAAAAGCTTTTTTGTGGAAAATGACTAAAATTAGGTATACATAAGCGGCGGTTATTTATGTTCACCACAGCCATTGTTAAAAGTAAAGTGAAAGTCGCGAAACAGTGGCCACGCCATCTAGTCCCTTTTAGGCCCCATCATGCACGTAAGTAACAGCCATTTTCTGTGTCATGGCCTCTCTGCCCACTGCCAATAACCTATGATTGTTCGAAATTGGTTCTCTTTGGGTCATTCTCTGTTCACAAATAAGCACAGAGTCGCAATACTCTGTTTAGTTTTTGCAGATAGTGAAGGATAGGTAGTGCACACTTTTGTCCCCTTTGTAACCCGTCATGCCTATCTCTGCCCCGTTTGTTGGTAGTTGGTTCAACCCGGACCGTTTATTACAGGTAGATCGTCCGACTCCACCGGAGGACCCCCCTAATAAAAAGGACATATATATAAAATGCGGACTATCCGCTGTATCGTGCTAGCAAACTATAACATATAAATCGTTAGAAAAAACATGAAACTAGTGAGAGGAACCGAGCTCGACGCCATGATGGCTGCAAGACAGCTCAGCTCCGCCGCCCACCCCGCCCAAAATAACGACAAACACTATGCAAATATTATAAATATATACAACACACCAGCAAAGTAACAGGATAAAACGTTTTATTAAATAACTATTTACATGGCAGCCTGCTGCAACATGAAAACAACACTTCTAATTGCTTCTTAGTAGTTTCAATTCTGAAATTGAACACCCAGTACATCCAGAGGTGATGTCCGACAAGTTGTGTGGGGGGATGCCTTGCTAATGCCGCCACCCCCACCACCTTCTGTAGGAAGGACTCTGGATATGCTTGGTCCCTGAGAGGCTTCAATGTCCCTGCCTTGCACAAATGTCATAAGTTCTGGATGTTGAGTGCCATACTTCAGGGTCCGACAAGTTGTGTGGGGGGATGCCTTGCTAATGCCGCCACCCCCACCACCTTCTGTAGGAAGGACTCTGGATATGCTTGGTCCCTGAGAGGCTTCGATGTCCCTGCCTTGCACAAATGTCATAAGTTCTGGATGTTGAGTGCCATACTTCAGGGTCCGACAAGTTGTGTGGGGGGATGCCTTGCTAATGCCGCCACCCCCACCACCTTCTGTAGGAAGGACTCTGGATATGCTTGGTCCCTGAGAGGCTTCGATGTCCCTGCCTTGCACAAATGTCATAAGTTCTGGATGTTGAGTGCCATACTTCAGGGTCCGACAAGTTGTGTGGGGGGATGCCTTGCTAATGCCGCCACCCCCACCACCTTCTGTAGGAAGGACTCTGGATATGCTTGGTCCCTGAGAGGCTTCGATGTCCCTGCCTTGCACAAATGTCATAAGTTCTGGATGTTGAGTGCCATACTTCAGGGTCCAAGAAACGCGGACTCGGAGGGGGCGCTTGGCTCCTGCCCCCTCCCCAAGTCTTGTTCCCCTGGTATGGCCTGAGATCGCCCCCGACATAGGTGGCCGGCTCCCGGGGTCAGGCGGAACTTCTTGCCTTTTGATGCCTCTTCCATTCTGGACCTTGTCCCACAATCCGTTTGACCTGAAGACACGTCCTGCGGTGCCCTGGTCCGACCATCACATATACCTGCGCCAGGAGACGGCGTGGGGTGCACTGGAAGGGAGAGGCGGCGCAAACGAGCCTCTCCCACCTCACCAGGTGGAGGTTTCTTAGCTACACCCCAGCGCTTCACTCGGCCAGCTGAGTTGCGCCTGCTCCTGCGGCACAGTGCCTCGCTCGGCCAGCTGAATTACGACTGCTCTTGCTATTACACCGTCTCGCCCGCCATCCGGCTGAATTGCACCCACTCTTCCGATACAGCGACAGGCGGCTGCCACGGAGCTCAGGAAATGGCGGTCGGCTCCACAGACTTGGGCCTGGCCTGCAAGGATGGCTCTGGGCAACCCTGGAACTCGGACGCTTGCTGCTAGGGCATGAGCCCCATTCCCAAAAGCGTCCCCTCAGCCTTGAAGATTCTACAAGAGTCACCGAGGCCCCGGTCTCCTGCAGACTTCCGGTGGGGAGCGACTGCCATGATTGCTCGCGGAATGGCCACGACGTAGCCACGGGGTGCTCTCATGCTGACGCCAGCTTCAGTCTGAAACATCCAGAAACACTGTAGACTACCAATTCGATCAGTTCCGGTGGAGCCCCAACGACGTATCGCGTTGTTGCGTAATCCGTCATATGACGCGCCGCGTTAGCGCACCCGGAAGTGCTCCGGTGCACGAGGCGCGAAGCGCAGCTTCCCGGAAGCAATCCGGGGCGCGGCGCGGGGCGCGTAACGTAAGCATTTACATTTCAGTTGGTTCTCCCTCACAATATTTTCAATGTCACATAAAAGTCACCCATCACCCACTGCCATCTCTGGCTGTTTCCATGGTAACACCTCATTCTGCACCTGGCTGAAGGCACAGGTCAAAAGTTCATATCTCAACGTTCTACAGCAAAGTAACAACACTGTTTTCCCTCCAGAAACACCTGCCAATCCACAGCTCTGTTACATGTCTTTTTTTTCACACCCAATAGTACTTTTCGTTTAACATAAACATTAACATGCAACATACTGTTCAATCTCCACTTCTTACAATCAACCAATCATTTTTATTTTTTAAACCACACCCAGCCTCTTCCTTTTTCTTTATTTAGAATTTCAACTTCTAACTACCATTCCACTTCCAGAACCGATTGGAGGACGACTACAAATCCCTTGAAAATGAAGGTTTGGCTAATAGGACACCGTTATATTCACTGGAGTGAAAAATATGCAGTAAGCAGACGAATTTGCAACCTCGGCTTACCAAATGTACACATAACATGGATTGCCAAAAGAGGATTGAAATGTCACCAATTGATTCCATTGGTGAAAACTTTTATGCATCTCCCAGAACCAGACCTTATAATTGTGCACTGTGGTGGGAACGATCTAGGCACAATCACTGGGGTAGGTCTGGAAATGCTTCTAAAAGACACCTTTCGACAATTGATGACACTTTTTCCTCGATCTGCCTTAGTATATTCCAATATATGCCAAAGACAGAAATGGAATTGGTCCAATCAACATTGTGCACAATTTGAGAAAGCAAGGAGACATGTAAATAAATCTGTTTCTGCGTTCCTCAGAGATTATAGCATGGGTTCTATTTACCAGAACAACTTGCGATACCACATGCAAGACGTCTATAGGAGAGACGGTGTTCATTTCACGAATGAGGGAAACAGAATCTTCCTCTGCAACATCAGGCTCTGCATCGGTACTTACTTATAAATGCAGAAAACACTCAATTAACACAATGGCTCTTTTCAGAGCCACCTTATATCTAAGCACTCAAACTTCTGATTTATCTCCATTTTCACACTCTTGTAAAAAGGTGTGCGCGACCGAGTGCGCGCACCACGCAACTTTAAAAAAAATATATATATATATATTTTCGCCTTTAAGGGCCTTACTGCACACCCTGAGAAAACCTACGCAGCAAAACAATCTCTACCTTCTCCCCTTTCCATGTTCCAACGCTTTGAAATCAACAATATATTTACTCGCAATGACAAAATGGCGGTCAACACTTCCTGATTTCCTTCGAATCGAACGTTAACAGACGTCGCGCAGCAAAATTCCGCTCGCGCGCGCAGCCGCTTGAGTGCGCGCACCCGTGCGCGCGTATAGATATATAATTGACTTTAACTTTAATTTCCTCAGCAACTACTGAACGGATTTACACCATTCCAAAAAAAGCGTAATCTGCGAGCCGGACTGTACAGTTTTGCCAAATTTCTTATAAATCCATTCACCCGTTCGACCTGTAGCCGAGTCTAAAGGTCCTATGGAAAATAACATGGAGAAAACACGTTTTGGGACCCCCCTTTTATCTCAGCCCCCACTTGACCAATCCCCCCCAAACTTTTAGGGAAGGAGCGCAGCGGACCGAGCCATCTTCTTTGAGAAATTTGCTAAGATTCTTCAACCAGGGCCAAAGTTATTCCAAATAGAATGTTGAGGATTTCCTATGGAAACTAGGTCCTAACTATAACTACCTACTGGCGACTGCCAGTAGGTAATATATATATATATATATATATATATATATATATATATATATATATATATATATATATATATATATATATATATATATATATATATATATATATTCTTTGCAAATGTTCCCGTAGCAGAGGGAACTGCTTGCGTTGGTGCGTTGGAGACCGGGAGTGTGTCTCCTAGTAATCCAAAAACAAAGGCAAGGACGCGGCACTCTTCTTGTCACTGTAGATTTATTTAGATCTCAAGCAAAACTCCTACGCGTTTCGAACAAACGTTCTTGGTCACAGCAGTGTTCTACCGTGACCAAGAACGTTTGTGCGAAACGCGTAGGAGTTTTGCTTGAGATCTAAATAAATCTACCGTGACAAGAAGAGTGCCGCGTCCTTGCCTTTGTTTTTGGATATATATATATATATATATATATTCACTGAAAAAAAACATGGGTTATAGAACATATATAGTTAGGAATTAGCATTTACAAAACCTTATTTTACTCACACAAAACCATTGAAATTTCATATATAGTTAGTTGCACTAACTATATATCGCGCACCCACAATCCACTGCTGATCATGTCACATATTACATCATTCATGACATGATCAGTGACATCACTGATGACATCACTGATGACATCTCAAATGACATCACTGAGGACATCACTGATGACAACATCCAGTGACTGTGTGTTTCAGTAAAGTCAAAATATGTCTTACATATTGAAGAATGAGTGGATGTATAAGTGTCTGGATGAAGGATTTAGTAGGTGCATGACTGACTGTATGAGTGAGTGATTAAATGTGTCTCACTGAGTGCATGGGTTAGCGACTAAACTGTCTTAATTTGTGCATCATTATGTCTGTTGTACTGTAAACTGCTGCATGTGTTGACCAGTAGCTTTATGATTAAGTATATGGGTTATTGATTGGTTGCCATAGTATTTGTATGGGAGATTGAGTGTGTGTGTGGGTGGCTGGGAGGTGTATGACTCTGTGCATAGATGTGTGAGCAGTTGATTCACTAGAAAAGTGCATGTGGAAACAGCTGTATGGGCGGTTGACTGTGTGCATGAGTGTATTGGTGAGTGAATGGATATCTCAGTGCTACATGTCAAAGTAAGTACATATGTACAACACAGTACATGTGAGAGTTGACATATATAAATAACTGTGCATAAGAGCCAGTGAATTTGTGAGTGGCTGTATGGATCATTGTGAACTTGTATCAGGGATTGTATAAGAGAGTAAATATGTGTTAGTATATGTTTGAATAAGTAAGGTGTGTATAACTATATAGTTGAGGAAATGGAAGTGTGATTGATTCTTTGCATGACTGAATAGGTGTGTGAGTAATTCCATGGATGAGTGACAGTCTGTGAATGTCTATTTACTCTGAGTGTATCTAAGATTATATTAGAGTCTGAAGAGGTTCACCGTATTATCACATTAATTATGTCATCAGTGATGTGATCAGTAATGTCAAATGAGATGTCATCAGTGATGTCATCAGTGATGTCATTTGAGATGTCATCAGTGATGTCATCAGTGATGTCATCATTGATGTCACTGATCATGTCATGAATGATGTAATATGTGACATGATCAGCAGTGGATTGCGGGTGCGCGATATATAGTTAGTGCAACTAACTATATATGAAATTTCAATGGTTTTGTGTGAGTAAAATAAGGTTTTGTAAATGCTAATTCCTAACTATATATGGTCTATAACCCATGTTTTTTTCAGTGAATTTTCAAGGTTTTGTAAATGCTAATTCCTAACTATATATGGTCTATAACCTATGGTTTTTTCAGTGAATTTCAATGGTTTTTTAATAGCAAATATCAAAAGCTGTAAAATGTCAAGTACGTGGTAGGTAAAAACATTTTCGTGTTTATGCACGCTGATGTGCTTTGAACGCTACCCCCCCCTCTTTTCTTTTAGGAGTATTCTCTCTTTGCAGATAGTGAAGGGTAGGTAACACAGGCCTTTGCCCCCGTTGTAATCCGTCGTGCCTGCTTCCCTCTCCATTTGATTGATTGTTATCCTAGCATTTATTGTTTTGGAATTGGTTCTCTTTGGTTCATTGTCTATTTACAAACAAGCAATACTCTGTTTAGTCTTTGCAGATAGTGAAAAATTGTTAAAAAACAAAAGGAATCAAGCAAAATCAATAGGCCACTAATGGGATCTCTTTTTGACCTCGCTAAAATAGAAACATTATGAACAACCCCTCATGAGAAATACGAAACTAGTGAGAGGAACTGAGCTCGACACCATGATGGCTGCAAGACAGCTCGGCTCCGCCGCCCACCCCACCCAAAATAACGACAAACCATATGCAAATATTATAAATATATACAACACACCAGCAAAGTAACAGGGTAAAACGTTTTATTAAATAACTATTTACATGGCAGCCTGCTGCAACATCGATCCAAACAAGCCTTTGCATTTGGGACTCAAAATCAACAAGTAACAGGTTAAAACGTTTTATTAAATATCTATTTATATGGCAGCCTGCTGCAACATCGATCCAAACAAGCCTTTGTATTTGGAGCTCAAAATCAACCATCAATAGTAAGATTTTCATAGGTGAGTGTAGGTTCATGGTTTTCCATCCACAGACTAAAAGCCTGGAGTGGGAGTGAAAGAACAATAACTAGGTAAGAAGGAAGGCAGAGGTTGTGGTAAGGACTCTGGATATAGTATGTTGCTTGGTCCCTGAGATGCTTCGATGTCACTGCCTTGCACAAATGGCATAAGTCCTGGATGTTGGGTGCCATAGTTGAGGGTTCCGAGCAGCGCTTGTAACACTGCCTGAAGCTTATTTGCACCTGCTGCAGCTTCACTATTCTCAAAGTAAGTGGGGGCTGTTTGTGGACCTGACTGCATTGGAAAACAATGTGATGCGGTGCCTTCCTGAACCGCTTGACGGAGGCCCCCGAGATAATTGCGCCTGCTCCACACCTTGCCCCACAATCCGTTTGACCTGAAGACACGTCCTGCGGTGCCCTGGTCCGACCATCACATATACCTGCTCCAGGAGACGGCGTGGGGTGCACTAGAAGGGAGAGGCGGCGCGAACGAGCCTCCCCCACCTCCCCAGGTGGAGGTTTCTCAGCTACACCCCAGCGCTTCACTCGACCAGCTGACTTGCGCCCGCTCTTGCGACACAGTGCCTCGCTCGGCCAGCTGAATTGCGCCTGCTCTTGCTATTACAACCTCTCACCCGCCATCCAACGGAATTGCACCCAATCTTGCGGTACAGCGACAGGCGGCTGCTACGGAGCTCACGAAATGGCGGTCGGCTCCACAGACTTGGGCCTGGCCTGCAAAGATGGCTCTGGGCAACCGTGGAACTCGGACGCTTGACTGCTAGGGCATGGGCCCCATTCCCAAAAGAGTCCCCTCAGCCTTGAAGATTCTACAACAGTCACCGGGACCCCGACTCCCGTAGACTTCCGGTGGGGAGCGACTGCCATGATTGCTCGCGGAATGGCCACGACGTAGCCAAAAGATGGTGGTGCTCTCATGCTGACGCCAGCGTCAGTCTGAAACATCCAGAAACACTGTAGACTACCAATTCGATCACTTCCGGTGGAGCCCCAACGTGACCCGGTAGAGAAGAAATTGCCCTCCCCTCTTTGACTGATGGTTCTTGTTGCCTGTCCCTTCTGTTGTCATTTAACAGAACTTTTTTGACTACTGAAAGGGGTTGTGTTCCAACCGCTGGTTGGTGGAGACATTTTGACTATATTCTGGACCTGCGTTGTCGCGTAATGCGTCATATGACGCGCCGCGTTAGCGCACCCGGAAGTGCTCCGGTGCGCAAGGCGCAGCTTCCCGGAAGCGATCCAGAGCGCGGCGCGCAGCGCGTAACGTAAGCATAACAGGTCATGTGACTTGTTGATAAAACTTTTCATTGGTTCATTTTACTTTTGTTATTCTAATGATGGAAGGCTTGGTCATATGACCTAAAAATAACACTTTTCATTGCTTTCGAACATTTTCTTTTCCCAAATGATGAAAGCCCCACCTTTTTTTTTCTCACTCTGACTTGTAAAGCAAAGGACCCAGATGCATTTACAGTTTATCACTAACAATGTTCCAGGCTAATGTATTTTCTCGGGAAATTTACAACTGTCCTGCAAGTAAAATATTCCTATTTCGAGAAAAAGGGCGTTTCTTCGTCCCATGAGGGAGCCGTTGAACAAAAGAGGCTCGGCCTGCTGTCTTAGTCGCTGATGGGCATGAATATCGGATTCTTATCGATCACTTTATGTTGCAGGAGTAGAAAACACAACAGCCCTTGACCATTTATCTTTACTGCGTTCCTGCGTATTATACCTTTTAACCGTCATGTAATTGGGCTGCTTTATTTCACTTGCCTTTTACTGATTCGGAAACAGTGGCTATTATTCAAAACTTTACCAATCTAGGTACTACTACCATGTTTTGTTTTAAAAACCTTTATTGTGAAAATGTCAGTATACAAATACGGGCCTATAACCATGTGGGCCGGCCACGGAGCAAACTGGAATCGTATATGATGTGGGAACATTTACACTGTAGAAGAACGTAACGGGCGGGCCATTAGGTTGCAAGAACTAAGGTGTCCAACAGTTGCGGAATCGGTGGACGTACATTTTATAATTAAAGTACGACAGGGCCAGTTACAATAAAATTATCTAGATATACATTTGCGGGCAAGTACCATAGGTGACGTTAATTCGAACTTTCAATAGTACAGTAATCAATAACACATCAGAACTTAATACCAATAGGGATGTCCAAATGTTCAATCAGTACTCGTCCCTGCCCGCCATGTGCTTCAAAACTGCATACGTATCTCGTGATATCAAGGTTGGGCAACCAGTACACAACAAGGAGTTACGAGTCCCATTTATACCGGCGCCATTTTGGGCGAGGCCGGGCAGGTCCAGGATATAGTCAAAATGTCTCCACAAACCAGCGGTCGGACCAGAACCCCTTTCGGCAGTCCAAAAAGGTTCCGTTAAATGACAACAGAAGAGATAGGCAACAAGAACAATCAGTCAAAAGAGGGGACGCTTTCGTGAATGGGGCCCATGCCCTAGCAGGCAAGCGTCCGAGTTCCAAGGTGTCCCAGGGCCATTTTAGTGGACCAGGCCCAAATCCAAAGAGCCGGCCGCCATTTTTGAGAGTCCTGTTGCAGCCGCCTATCGCTGCACCGCAAGAGTGGCCGCAATTCAGCTGGATGGTGGGCGAGACGCTGTAGCCGCAAGAGCGGGCGCAACTCAGCTGGACGGCGGGAGAGGCACTGTACCGAAAGAGCGGGCGGAACTCAGCTGGATGGAGGGTGAGGCACTGTGCTGCAAGAGCGGGCGGAACTCAGCTGGAAGGCGAGTGAAACGCTAAGAGGCGCCCCACTGCAGATGAGGTGCCTCCACCTGGGGAGGAGGGAGAGGCCCGTTTGCGCCGCCTCCCCCCCCCCCCGGGCACCCCACACCGTCTTTCGGCGCAGCAATGTAGGATGGCCACACCAGTGAAACTTGCTGGACACCACCTCGGCGCCATCCGGATCTCGGCGCGTTGTGCTGCCTTCGGCGTACTGTAGCAGCAAGTGCGGGCGCAACTCTGCTGGACGGCGAGGGAAACGCTAAGGGGCGCCCCACTGCAGATGAGGTGCCTCCACCTGGGGAGGCGGGAGAGGCCCGTTTGCGCCGCCTCCCCCCCCCCTCCCCCCCCCCCGGGCACCCCACGCCGTCTTTCGCGCAGCATTGTAGGATGGCCACACCAGTGAAACTTCCTGGACACCACCTCGGTGCCATCCGGATCTCGGCGCGTTGTGCTACCTTCGGCCTACTGTAGCAGCAAGTGCGGGCGCAACTCTGCTGGACGGCGAGTGAAACGGTAAGAGGCGCCGCACTGCAAATGAGGTGCCTCCACCTGGGGAGGCGGGAGAGGCCAGTTCGCACTGCCTCCCCCCCCCCCCGGGCACCCCACACCGTCTTTCGGCGCAGCATTGTAGGATGGCCACACCAGTGCGGCAACTTGCTGGACACCACCTCAGTGCCATCCGGATCTCAGCGCGTTGTGCTGCCTTCGGCCTATTCGCACATCAGTCCGCTACTGACGCCGCCTCACAGGCCAACGGATTTTGAAGGCTTTTTATAGCCCAAAACCGCATAACAGGTCATGTGACTTGTTTATAAAACTTTTCATTGGTTCATTTTACTTTTGGTTTCCTAATGATGAAATGCTTGATCATATGACCTAAAAATAACACTTTTCATTGGATTGAAACATTTTTTTTTCCCAAATGATGAAAGCCCCACCTTTTTTTTTCTCACTCAGCAATCCAAAAAGGTTCCGTTAGATGACAACAGAGGGGACAGGCAACAAGAACCATCAGTCAAAAGAGGGGAGGGCAAGTTCTTCCCTACCGGGTCACGTTGGGGCTCCACCGGAAGTCATAGAATTGATAGTCTACAGTGTTTCTGGATGTTTCAGACTGAAGCTGGCGTCAGCATGAGAGCACCACCATCTCGTAGCTCCGTCGTGGCCATTCCGCAAGCAATCATGGCAGCCGCTCCCCACCGGAAGCCTGCGGGAGTCGGGGGCCCCGATGACTTTTGTAGAATCTTCAAGGCTGAGGGGACGCTTTCGAGAATGGGGCCCAAGCCCTAGCAGGCAAATGTCCGAGTTCAAATGTGTCCCAGGGCCATTTTAGTGGACCAGGCCCAAATCCGAAGAGCCGGCCGCCATTTTAAGAGTCCTGTGGCAGCCGCCTATCGCTGCACCGCAAGAGTGGGCGCAATTCAACTGGATGGTGGGCGAGACGCTGTAGCCGCAAGAACGGGCGCAATTCAACTGGATGGTGGGCGAGACACTGTAGCCGCAAGAGCGGGCGCAACTCAGCTGAATGGCGGATGAGGCACAGTGCAGCAAAAGCGGGCGGTAAACAGCTGAATGGCGACTGAAACGCTAAAGGGGCGCCCCACTGCAGCAGAGGAGCCTCCACCTGGGGAGGCGGGGGAGGCCCGTTCGCGCCCCCTCCCCCCCCCGGGGCACCCCATGCTGTTTTTCGGCGCAGCATTGTAGGATGCCAAGACCAGTGCGGCAACTTACTGGACATCACCTGGGTGCTGTGCGGATCTCGGCGCGTTGTGCTGCCTTTGGCTTATTCGCACAACGGACCGCTACTGACGCCACCTCACAGGCAGACGGATTTTGCAGACTAAAAGACAATGCAGCCCATTGTTGCTTTGTTTAAAAAAAATTTTTTAACGTGTTTACTTTGTTGGAGCGTTGTATATATTTATAAGTTATTAAAGTGTTATAATCCTACTACTTTGTTGGAGTGCTATATATTTTTAATGTGACACATAATTGTGAAGACTTTAATGTACAAAAAGGCATCCCTGGAATCTTCCGCTTCAGGCTCGGTCCCACACACCCTCGCAGTGAGAATCCCCTCCCCAATCACAATACAGGATCGTTATCAGATAGTAGGAACGCGTGTGGTGTGACGGATCTCATGGGGTGGGGGCCTTGATCTACTGTAACTCCTTTGAAGAGGGGTGATTCTTTACAGTTGGGGCCATAAACTACATCCACAGGGCTAGGTGATAGCCTGGGACCGGCCTGGACAATCAGACACAGAGGAAGAGGAGTGTCAGAGGGTGCGGTAGTGAATAGGGTGAAAGGGAGGTGTCGGGCGGGCACAGGGTGTGATTCTCAGGGAAGAGCAGCGCAGATGCGGGGAGGTTTATGGCCCATGCATGAGAGAGAGAGCGGGGGTGACCAGTGCATGGGGGAGATGCTTGCGAGGGTGGGGAGCCATTCTGAGGATCGGCGGCGTGCAGAGAGTGGGTCTGGTCAAGGCATCTAAAATGGCTGCCGTGCACGACAAAAGTGTGGCATTGGAAAAAAGGCGCAGACAATGTTTATCAATACGGATTAATTTATAACAATTATTTTTAACAATATATTTACTCGCAGTGTCGAAATGGCGGTCAACACTTCCTGATTTCCTTCGAATCGAACGTTAACAGACGTCACGCAGCAAAAAAAGAAAAAAAAAGCTCACGCGCAGCCGCTGGAAGACATGTATCAACATATATGAGCATCCTCAGCCACCCTCAGAAAACATAGGGGGTCAGGATACGTCTCCCGTACCCCCTTATACCCCTTTCTCACATTGTTTTTCCTCCATCTTGTAATTTAATTAAAACGAAACACAAAATGGCGAATTCCTGTTTCGCGACCCGGTTCGCTACCCGGTTCGCGAACCGGAAAGCGCTTCTACCGCGAAAAATCACATTTTTTTATTTGCCCCACGGGACCCTTTAATAACCCCAACATCATTCCTAGGGGGTCAAGAAGGGTCTACCTTGCCCCCTTTCATTAAATTCCCCCTTCGTTTTTCTCCTCCTCTTGTCTCTCGATCCTACCGAGAGACAAGATGGCGGCCGTTCCGGACTGTTTAGAATGTTGACAGACACCGGAGAGCCAATCAGCTTCGTTTCGCAAAGTTCCGTAACGCGAAAAGTCTGCGAACCGGAGCGCTACCCAGGACGCTGTCACAGATATATCTGTTTTTTAAAACGTTCATTTCTCAAAATCCACTGGAGCACATATATTGAGACCTAGCAAAGGCACATCGGGCTAACAGTCCCTACAATTTTGCCAAGTTTCGTGCAAATCCATTCAGCCGTTCGAGCTAAAAGTGAGGCCAACCGCCCTATGGAAAACTCAATGTTAAAAACGCGTTTTGGGACCCCCCTTTTTTCTCGGCCCCCCCTTGGCGAAACCCCCCCAAATTTTCAGGGGCTGCTCAAAAACAAAATGTGCCATTTTCCTGAAAATTTCAGCCGATTCCGTCCACAAACGCCAAAGTTATTAGACATAGAATTTTCAAAAGTCCCATAGAGAAAAAATCCTAACTATATATACCTACTGGCGACCGTCAGTAGGTAATATATATATATATATATATATATATATATATATATATATATATATATATATATATATATATATATATATATTTATGGACACATATTAACCTATAAGTCACTCCTATGGCAGACCTTGACAATCCTGGAGGCATAGTGCTTGGTTTTGTGTGAGAGGGTGCCCTTGGATGAGCTGAGCCCCTCTGCAGCTTTCGGAACCATCTCCTTATAGCTGTTCTATGATATAGCCATACCATATACTCTTAAGTGCATTATATTCCTCGCGGTTAATGCTAACTTTGGTTTGGGTTTTATCAAAACATCTTGTGTAAGGTGTCAAACACTTTGGAATACTACCCCCCTGCCAGTTCTGGCGGTGGGGGTAGTATTCCGTCCTTCTAGAGGATGAAGTCATGTAGTTACTGGTAAACCCGGTTAAAGTTAAACAGAGCCCCGTCATCACAAAATGGAGGCTGCTGCCACAGACACAAGTCTGCACTCCTGCTGCTGGACGAAACTCCGGCAGGGGAGGCTTTAGTGTATTGGGGCAGGGTGGGTTGCATTCGGTGAATGCTTTTCAGACACTGCCTGGAGCACACAAGGTGTTCCATGCATTTTCCAGTTCAAACTGGTTGCTGGGGCACTCAGCCCCAGCTCTGGTGCAAAACTGGACAAAGGGGAAGGGGTGTAACCACCCCCTCCCCAGGTTAGTCCAACCCCTAAACTTACTGTAAGAATAGGAGCCCAGTCCCTAGGACTTTAGATTACCCTGGACGAAACTCTTCAACACATATCTTAGACCTTCGACATTCCACATCGACTGGAAGATGGAAGAAATCTTCCTTGTGGTCAAGGAGTGACCACCCTGTTCAAACAGGCAACAAAAGCATCTTTGCTGGTCTGCATTTTCGAGGCTCCCGCTGGACCCCGAAGAATCTGCGACACAGTACATGGACTTCCAGACATCTTTGACACTGAACTGCACTCCCTGCAAAGCTGAGACCTGTAGCAGACACGAGAGACATGGGACCGGAACTCCTGGACATCCTGCATTTTTGCAACTGCACCTACTTCCGAGGTATCCTGAAGTTGTGCATTGGGGTATTTGTTGCCCCTGCCCCGAGGACCTTTTGCACTGAAGCTCAGAGGCCTACACTCCACGAGTGTCCCATGGGCCCGCTTTGTGCATTTCCGCTTGAGGCCCCTTCGCAGTTCCTAGTCCGTTGGCTAGCGAGCCCCACGAAGGGCCATCTTTGATTTCTTGAGCTTTCCTGGTTGCTTAAGACGTGCTCTCACTTCTCTCCAAAGGAGAAGTCCCTCAGACCTTGCTGGTCTGAACCAAAGCCAATCTTGTCATCTTGTGTGGGTTGCAGTTGCCAAGGCTTGTTGGATCCAATCCGGAGTCTGACACTGCAGCACTCAACATCCTTTATGGGACAGCTTGAATCCAGCTCCTGGTTGTCGTCAACGCCTCCTGGTCCTCGTGGCTGAAGAGTCTTCAAATCTTTCACCTGAAATCACCCGACATCGGCTGGCATCTTTTCCTCGCCATCCTGGTGACTGGCTAGTGGCCCAGACTCTGTCCCCTCATCTTTCAGTTTCTTCAAATCTCCACCCTTGGATCCACCCGGACACTTTTCCTCTGGCCGCCTTCAGCATTTCTTCGCAGCTCTCCATTGGAATCGACTATCAACCCCGACATCAAAAGATACCTATGCACCTGGCTTCCTTGGGTGAGGTAACTGGAGTACTCCGGTGCTCCCGTGGGTATTGACTCTCGAAGTGTCTAAGTCTAAAAGGGTTCCATCGTAGTTCACCTCTAGGTGCCCTGAATCTTTAAACTTGTAACTTGTTCTTTCTCCATAGAAAGTCAATGGTGATCCGCTGCTGTGTTTAGACACTGCACGCGTTCCCCGTGGGCCTCCTGCATCCTTCCTAACCTTGGGCGGTTCTAGGTAGCCCCAGCGGTTCTACAGGCCCTAGGCCTGCTTTCTAACTCTCATGTGGTTCTTATATATATATAGAATAGTGGACATCATATACCAGGCCAACTTCTCACAACACTGAATGTCTACGACGACTCAGTAATGACAAGTACTTCACTCTGATTATTGTGAATCCTACCAAAAGACTGACAATCTTAATCTCAACCATGGTTTTCATAGGAGAAACAGAAGGCTGGATAAGCAAAAAAGAGGCTGAATTCCTGGTTACAAAAAATCCCATAACGCCAAACTTTTATATCCTACCAAAAATACACAAGGGCATTAGACCAGTACCTGTAGGCCCATTGCGTCAGGGATCGGCTCATTGCTGGAACGCCTGTCCAGGTTTTGTGATTATTTCCTACAGCCACTAGTTAAGGAGACACCATCATTCCTTCTAGATACCACTGATGTATTACGCCTGATTGAGGGAGTACAAACCCAGGACGAGATAAATCTGCTGGTAACCCTGGACGTTGAGGTGTTGTATAACAACATCCCTCAACGTGCCACTCTGGAGGTCATTGAGGATGTTCTCAACTCCTCCGTTTGGAACTCACCTTCGCTGGTTCCCTTTATCGTGGAATGTGCTACCCTTGCCCTCACCGAGAACTTCTTTGAATATAACAACATACTCTACCATCAAATACAGGGCACTTCTATGAGTAGCACATTCGCTCCAAGCGTGGCCTGCCTGTATGTGGCTTCCTTTGAGACTAGGCTTATCTTAGATGCGCGCAATCCCTACTTAGGTAACCTTATACTGTGGAAGCACTACATCGACGATATCCTGATCTTTTGGAAGTGAGACAGGACAAGCTGTGATGAATTTTGTGCATGGGTCAACACTCTTAACCCTTACCTTAAATGTACCCACACTGTTTCAGATAGCATGGTCCCCTTCCTTGACCTTAACATCATTCTTACGGCAGGACGCTTGAGCACCAAACTGTACAAGAAGCCCACAGACAGCAACAGCCTCTTCCTGTTTAGCAGCCACCATCCCATGGCCCTCAAATTGAACGCACCATTTGGCCAATTCCTCCGCATCAGGAGGAATCGTATTTCTTCTGAACACTACAAATCAGAAGCCAGTAATCTAGCAGCAAACTTACATGCACGAGAATATCCACGACATAAGGCAGCACAAGACAAGAAGAGAGCCAGGCACAATAACAGAGAGGCCTGATTGAAATACAATCACAAAGAACCCATGGAGACACTCACTTGCATTACATCCTTCACATCAGACCCAAACAGGATCAGAAACATAATTCGTAAACATTGGGGTATCCTCAACACTGATGACTTACAACTCCCCACACCAAGGTTTGCGTTGAAACGCACTAGTAACCTGAAGTACATACTGATTCACACCAGACCCAAAACTGTATCTACACAGAGAGCTCTGTGGGACCTACCACCAGTCTCAGGACACTACCCGTGTGGTTCTTGTGCTGCATGCCCATTGACAAAGCCCACCAAAGAAATAATCTTTTCTAACATCTTCACTTGGAAACTAACAAAACATACCAACTGTAACACCACTAATTGCATTTACTTGCTTTTATGCCCATGCCATCTCTGGTATGTGGGCATGACCACCAGGACTGCAAAAACACACATCAGCGAACATAAGAGTAACATACGATGCAGCAGAGTAACCACTAAACTCTATACACATTTTGAGACTGCTAGACACGCCTGCAATAGCTTGAGTTGGGTAATTCTGGAAGCATACTCATCCATTTCCCCAGGGGCACTTTTTAAGATTGAACAGAGATGGATTTTCCATCTGGCCACTAATGAACACAGTCTCAACGAAGATATTCCCTGGGAATGCCTTAACAGAACGTAGCTACACCTCTGTGTTACTTCTTTCTCCTGGCTATTTGCTTTCTGCCTCAGTCACTTCCAATTTTTAAAAAATTTCTTTTTATTCCTCATTCTGCAATAGAGTGTAATTGGAGTTATCAGCGACCCGCTTCTCTACTTTCTGTTCCTTCACAACTCCTGGATTTGGGGAGTCTCACTATGCGTGTTTTCAACGTGGGGTCCCCTTACGTCCTTAACACTTTCAATAAATCTTACTCAAACTGGGGGAGCTGACCACCCTGGCCACTCACACAAGCATTTTGCTTGTATATTTATTGCCATTGCATAAGCATTGGAATAATATGGGCCATAGCATGATTGTGTTCTAAGAAACCAGTTTTTAATTAACAAACTTGAGTCCTCCCAAATCTCCCAAAAGTTATACTTCCTGCTGGGTTTCCCTTTTCTGTCCCACTTATTTATTCTATTTATAGATGCCACCCATTCCAAGTGTGTAGGGGGAACTGGTCTTATCCACTTAATACAAAGTTCCCTAAGTGCAAGCAAGAAACATAAGCAAGAGATTCTCTCTCGCTCCTCTCCCACGAGCCGAGTGGTCGCTCCCAGGGTCCCTGCTGACTGCTGGTATCGTAGCGCTGAACTGCTGTTGACATTGCCTTATTTTCTTACGTGCTGTATGCTGGCTTAGCGCTTTGCTGTAGTAGCGCCTTGTGTATTCTCTGTGCTGTTTAAGTTTGTTTTCAGCGCGTTTGCCGCTAGCGCTCCGCTGTGCCCCCCCCCTCCGCCTCCATTTTGTTTGTTGTGCTAGTCCTCGTGTGCCCGCCCCGCCTCCCAGCTGAGACGCCCTCCCACTGTCCTGAAGTAGCGCTCACCTCCCTACAGGCGCCGTGACTCGCTCCTCTCCCACGATCCGAGTGGTCGCTCCCAGGGTCCCTGCTGACTGCTGGTATCGTAGCGCTGAACTGCTGTTGACATTGCCTTATTTTCTTACGTGCTGTATGCTGGCTTAGCGCTTTGCTGTAGTAGCGCCTTGTGTATTCTCTGTGCTGTTTAAGTTTGTTTTCAGCGCGTTTGCCGCTAGCGCTCCGCTGTGCCCCCCCCTCCGCCTCCATTTTGTTTGTTGTGCTAGTCCTCGTGTGCCCGCCCCGCCTCCCAGCTGAGACGCCCTCCCACTGTCCTGAAGTAGCGCTCACCTCCCTACAGGCGCCGTGACTCGCTCCTCTCCCACGAGCCGAGTGGTCGCTCCCAGGGTCCCTGCTGACTGCTGGTATCGTAGCGCTGAACTGCTGTTGACATTGCCTTATTTTCTTACGTGCTGTATGCTGGCTTAGCGCTTTGCTGTAGTAGCGCCTTGTGTATTCTCTGTGCTGTTTAAGTTTGTTTTCAGCGCGTTTGCCGCTAGCGCTCCGCTGTGCCCCCCCCCCTCCGCCTCCATTTTGTTTGTTGTGCTAGTCCTCGTGTGCCCGCCCCGCCTCCCAGCTGAGACGCCCTCCCACTGTCCTGAAGTAGCGCTCACCTCCCTACAGGCGCCGTGACTCGCTCCTCTCCCACGAGCCGAGTGGTCGCTCCCAGGGTCCCTGCTGACTGCTGGTATCGTAGCGCTGAACTGCTGTTGACATTGCCTTATTTTCTTACGTGCTGTATGCTGGCTTAGCGCTTTGCTGTAGTAGCGCCTTGTGTATTCTCTGTGCTGTTTAAGTTTGTTTTCAGCGCGTTTGCCGCTAGCGCTCCGCTGTGCCCCCCCCCTCCGCCTCCATTTTGTTTGTTGTGCTAGTCCTCGTGTGCCCGCCCCGCCTCCCAGCTGAGACGCCCTCACCCCTCCCCCTCCACCATCCATATATGACAGCAGGCCAAGCGCGCAGCGTCCACACGCAGCGTTCGCGTCCAACCCGCGCCGAAGGTGCGCCAAAGGTAAGCCCGTCTACGCCCGTCCGTGCCTGGACCGCGCCCAGCGCCAGACCCCCTGGTCCCCGTAATGCCCAGCCCCCCCGCATTACCTACGATGCCGCCACCCTCCTAGCCCTCGACCCCGGTCGTGCCCCCAACTGCGTCCAAGCCGCTCCTGGACACACCCATGGACCTTTCTCTTGCCACTCCTGCAAATTCTTCGGCACCGACAACATCTCCGCTACGACCACACCACAGATCCCCGACCCCAATCACCTACAATGCATCCTTCTCAACACCCGATCAGTCCACAGGCACGCCATTGACCTATGGAATCTACTAGACACCATTTCTCCGGACATCGCCTTCCTTACGGAAACATGGATGAATGCTTCCTCCGCACCAGACATCACCATTGCCATCCCTGAAGACTATAAGATCACTCGCAAAGACCGTACCAGCCACACAGGAGGAGGAATCGCTATCGTCCATAAGAAATCAATCCGCATCTCAACCAGCTCTGACGCCAACCTCGCCAACTCCGAACACCTTCACTTCCAGATCCACATCGACCCCAAAACCACACTCAGAGGCACCCTCCTCTACAGACCACCAGGACCCCGCGCAAAATTCAGTGAAGACATCACGGACTTCATCACTCCACACGCGCTCCCCTCCAAAGACTACATCCTTCTGGGAGACCTCAACTTTCACCTTGAAAAGATCAACGACCGCAACACCGCCACCCTCCTGGACAACCTCGCCAACCTCGGACTTAAACAACTGGTCACTTCCCCCACCCACATCGCAGGTCACACTCTCGACCCCATCTTCACATCCAGCAATCATGTCTCCTTCAGCCACACCACGGACCTCCTCTGGACTGACCACAGCTGCGTTCACTTCACCTACAACAAACCAAAACCCAACATCCACTTCCAACCTACCATGCAAAGAAACTGGAACAAAATCACCACGGACCAAATCTCCGCATCGCTCCTCCGAAACTCCCCAGCCCTCTCTTCTAACGCTAACGAAGCCGCCGCCAACCTCACCCTATGGTTATCCAACACCGCCGACACCTTAGCACCACTGAAAAAACGTCAAAGCAAACCTGGCAGCAAGAAGGCCTCATGGTTCAACGATGATCTCAAGAAGTCCAAGAAACTCTGCCGCTCCCTTGAAAAGGCCTGGAAAAAAGACCCAACCACCAGCACCAAGGACGCCTTCAAAAGCGCCACCCGCACTCACCACCAACTGATCCGAAAAGCCAAGAAAACAGCATTCAAGGACCGACTTGACAACAACGCCCACAACAGCAAGGAACTTTTCAACATCGTCAAGGAATTTTCCAACCCCTCGGCCAACTCCAACGACATCACCCCCTCTCAAGCCCTCTGCGACTCCCTAGCCTCATTTTTCCACAACAAGATTGCAGACATCCACAACAGCTTTGACAACCAACCCGGAAACCAACCCACCCTACCATTTGCTGATCATCTTCCCCCCGTGAACACCCTTAACGACTGGAACCCAATCTCCACTGAGGACACCATCCGCCTGATGAATTCCATCCACTCAGGATCCCCCACAGACCCATGTCCTCACCACATCTTCAACAAAGCAGACTCCATCATAGCACCGCACCTCCGAGACGTCATCAACTGCTCCTTCAACTCCGCCACCTTCCCGGAAGACTGGAAACACGCTGAACTCACCGCCCTTCTGAAAAAACCAACAGCATACCCCACCGAACTCATAAATTACCGCCCCATCTCGCTTCTTCCATTCCCGGCCAAAGTCATCGAGAAAGCTGTCAACAACCAGCTCGCCGCCTTCCTCGAAGCCAACAAATCCCTCGACCCCTCACAATCTGGCTTCCGAGCAAAACACAGCACTGAGACCGCCCTCATCGCAGCAACAGACGACATTCGAACTCTACTGGACAATGGAGACACAGTCGCCCTCATCCTCCTTGACCTCTCTGCAGCTTTCGACACAGTCTGCCACAGCACCCTTTTACAACGCCTCAATAACATCGGAATCCAAGGAAAAGCACTTGAATGGATCACCTCGTTCCTCACCGGAAGATCCCAGAGAGTCCGCCTTCCTCCATTCAAGTCCGAGGCCTCTGAAGTAATCTGCGGCGTACCACAAGGATCCTCACTCAGTCCCACCCTCTTCAACGTATACATGAGCCCCCTCGCGGCCATCGCACGCCAACACAACCTCAACATCATCTCTTACGCGGACGACACTCAACTGATCCTTTCTCTCACCAATGACCCCAGCACCGCCAAAACTAACCTACACGAAGGAATGAAAGAAGTTGCCGAATGGATGAAACAAAGCCGTCTGAAACTGAACTCAGACAAAACAGAAGTCCTCATCTTAGGTACATCCCCCTCTGCATGGGACGACTCCTGGTGGCCGGAAGCCCTCGGAAAAGCACCCATCCCAACAGACCACGCACGGAACCTAGGCGTCATCCTGGATTCTTCACTCTCAATGAACAGACAAGTCAGCGCCGTCTCCTCTTCCTGCTTCAACATTCTCCGCATGCTCAGAAAAACATTTCGCTGGATCCCCTCCGAAACAAGGAAAACAGTCACCCACGCTCTGGTCACGAGCCGACTGGACTACGGAAACACCCTCTACGCAGGTACTACCGCAAAACTCCAGAAGAAACTCCAACGAATCCAAAACGCCTCAGCCAGGCTCATATTAGACATCCCACGCAACGAACACATCTCTGGGCACCTTAAAGACCTCCACTGGCTACCCGTCAATAAGAGGATCACTTTCCGACTGCTTACCCACGCACACAAATCACTCTACGACATCGGACCAGATTGCCTCAACTCACGACTGTCCTTCTACACCCCCTCCCGCCAACTACGTTCTTCCAGCCAAGCCCTCGCCACTGTACCTCGCATCAACAAGACCACCATGGGAGGCAGATCCTTTTCATACCTGGCTGCTAAAACATGGAACTCACTCCCCGCTTACCTTCGTCTTACCCAGAACCACCTAGCATTCAGAAAGCAACTTAAAACGTGGATATTTGACAAGTAATCCTCCTCCCCTTCCTAAGCGCCTTGAAACCCTCTGGGTATGTAGTGCGCTATACAAATTCTATGACTTGACTTGACTTGACTTCCTTTTTTGTTAAGATTGTTGCCCTCTCTTGCCTGCTGATCTCAAAAATAACAAGATCCAAACTTACTTTAATTGGTCTTCTCAGTATTGTTTCTATGATTTTACTCACTTCCTGCCAGAAGCCATCGAGCTGTGCACATCATCTACCCTCGATAAACCACATTTGGGACACGCTTTCATGTTTGATCCTCCAAATTTAGATAGACGCTTCGGAGTCCAGTAGGCTCTGTTGGAGGTAAAGAGATGATTTCTCATTAGGGTAGCAGATCTCACAATGGACCAGCATTTGTTCATAGATACTTGCCACAGATTTTGGAGATCCAGCAAAGGCAGATCTTTCCCCCAGGTCGCTTCTGGAATCAGGAAGTCCTCCTCCCCATCAGCAATAATTGCCTAGTACCAGAATGCAGTCACTCCCAATTTTACCAATTTCAAGATGGCACCCTTAGTGATTCTTGACAGTCTGCTAAGATGGCCGCCATGCATTTCCGCTCCACACCACCAGGGGCTGGTACTCTCTAGTCTCCGTCTCTCATTAGGAGGCGTTCCCGCCCAGCGCGCCATTTCCGCTATCATTTAAACCCCAGCCTGAATGCAATAATCACCTCCCGGATCCGGCAGTGCAGGGTAGGTCACTCATCACCTGGGCGCAGTTATTTGGTGAGTACTCTTTATCTACTTTGTACTGGAAGAACCCCGTTAGATTTCTATCTTTACGAGGAAATTTTGAAGGTGTAGGCTTGGACACCGAGTTTCGGCGTCAGCAGCATACCCGCTATCCGGGGGGCATACTCTACGAGTCTACATCGACCAAGGGTGGTCTCCGGCACACTGCTCGTTAAGCAGAAGGTGCGGCTGTCCCCTTCTAAGGGGCGGCTGTGAGAAGTTGGTCTGGTATATGATGTCCACTATTCTAGTGGGCAACTTGCACCAGTCCAATGGACCCTTATTGATGGTAGGTTATAAAGTCAACCTTAAAGAAAGCTATCCTAGGGGTAGCAGTGGAGAGCGGCCTTCAGGCTAAGACTTGGAGACGAGTTAAGCTAGTTGTTTTACCATACATAATCTCTTGAGTATCAAATTAAAGCACACCACACAAGGTATATATCAAATATATATGTATTTATTCTAAACACAACCCCTCTGGACACTTTATGAGGTCAGAGATAAAAGTACAATACAAGGAACTTAATTAGCATACGATAAGTTGCACAGTATACGTTTTGACCTAGGGGCCTCACAAACCATATACTAAAATAGTGGTATAAGAACCACGTGTGGAATAGAAAGCAGGCCTAGGGCCTGTGGAATCACGGGGGCTTCTAGGAACAACAAAAGGTTAGGATGTAGGAGGCCCATGGGAGACACGTGCAGTGTCTAAACACAGCCGCGGGTAAACATTGACTTTCTATGGGAAACAAACAAGTTACAAATTTACAATTAAAGGACACTTCTAGGATAACTATGATGGAACCCTTTTAGACTTAGACACCTGGAGGGCAATTACCCTCGAGACTACCAGAGTACTCGTGTTACCTCACCCACGGAAGCTGGGTGTATAGGTGTCTTTTGATGTCGGGTTTCGTCGTCGATTTCAATGGAGAGCTGCAAAGTAGTGCTGCATGCGTCCAGAGGAAAAGTGTCCGGGTGGATCCAAGGGTGGATCGAAGATCTGAAGAACCTGAAAGCAGAGGGGACAGAGTCTGGGTCAGTAGCCAGTAACCAGGATAGCGATGGGAAGATGCCAGCCAATGTTGGGTGATTTCAAGTGAAAAGGTGAAGCTTGTCTCTTCAGCCACGAAGTCCAGGAGGCATCGACGATGACCAGGAGCTGGATTCGAGCTGTCCCATAAAGGATCTAGTTGACTGCGGTGTTGGTATCCGGATTGGACCCAACAAGCCTAGGCAAACGTAATCCATGCAAGATGTTGCGATTGGCTTCGGTGCAGACCAGCAAGGTCTGTGGAACTTCTCTTTTTGGGAGAAGTTGTAGAAAGCCTGGAGCAACTAGGAAAGTAAAGTAGTTTCAAGTTTGGTCTTCGTGAGGGCTCACTAGCCAATGGACTAGGAACCACAAAGACATTTCGAGCGGAAATGCAGAAAGTGGGTCACGGGTCACTCGTGGAGTGGGCGCCTCTGAGTTTTGGTGCAAAAGGTGCTCAGGGCTGCTGCTTCAAGCACCCCAATGCACAACTTCAGGATACCTCGGGAAGTTGGTGCAAGTTGCAAAATGCAGGATGACCAGAAGTTCCGGTCCCACATCTCTCGTGTCCACCACGGGTTTCAGCTTTGCTGTGAACGAAGGTTGGGTCAGAGATGTCTGGAAGTCAATGTCCTGTGTCGCAGATCTTCGGGATCCAGCGTGAGCCTTGAAAATGCAGACTGGCAAAGATGCAGTTGGTGCCTGTTTGAACAGGGTGGTCACTCCTTGACCACAAGGGAGATTTCTTCCATCTTCCAGTCGATATGGAATGTCAAAGGTCCAGGATATATGTTGCAGAGTTTCGTCCAGGGTAATCTAAAGTCCTAGGGACTGGGGTTCTATACTTATAGTAAGTTTAGGGGTTGGACTAACTCTAAGATCCCTCCTATGGGTGAACCTGGGGAGGGGGTGGTTACACCCCTTTCCCTTTGTCCAGTTTCGCGCCAGAGCTGGGGCTGAGTGCCCCAGCAACCGGTTTGCATGGAGCACCTTGTGTGCCCCAGGCAGTGTCTGATAAGCATTCACTGAATGCAACCCACCCTGCCCAATACACTAAAGCCTGTCTGGGGAGGTGCTGGAACCTCCCTGGACAGGATACCTATTGTCCAGGCCTCCCCTGCCAGAGTTTCGTCCAGCAGCAGGAGGGCAGACTCGTGTCTGTGGCAGCAGCATCCATTTTGTGATGCTGGGGCTCTGTTTAACTTTAACCGGGTTTAACAGTAACTACATGTCTTCTCCCTCTAGAAGGGTGGAATGCTACCCTTGCCACCAGAACTGGCGGGGCGGGGTAGTATTCCAAAGTGTTTGACACCTTACACGACATGTTTTGATAAAGCCAAACCAAAGTTAGCATTAACCGCGAGGAGTCCATTTTATAGAGAAAGCAGATAGACTGGGGCCCTGAATAGCAGGGTTCCAGTCCAACTAAGTCGAAAATCAGCAAAACACCAGGCAAAAAGTGAGGGTAACCATAGAGTCAGATATCCACCTTCCTACACAACCCCACCCCCCTAAACAAAGGGAGATAAGGCTATCCTTGTCCAGGTAAGCCTATATTGACTAAGGGGCCATATAAGGAAGTACCTTCACTAGCATGGTTACCCCCTGTCTTATGGTCCACTAAGCAATCCCTCACCCTAGGGGTATCAGAGGGTCTCCAGCATAGGGAATCACTACCTATGGGGTGTTTTGGCAAAGTAAAAGACTGGTGCTGGGATGGAGTACTGAAGTAAGGCCCTACTAAGGTTGGGCTCAGCTTCCTCCAATCACCATCCACCATGCATGCCTTTCTTTCCATGACTGAGTTGCACTGTGCTCTCAGGGTCAACCTCTGGCTGCCTACAGCTGAAGGCTGGGTCTCTTTGGTTGGACCACTGGAGGGACAGGTCAGGTTTGGCGCCACTGAGTCCCAGGTTTGCTTGTGCCCAACAGCGTCCATCTAGGGGAGGTTCCTACCCAAGGGTAAGGGTGATCACTCAGAGGGTTGAGGAATTTTTACCTGGCCAGGGCTACTAGACTGGTTGCCCCTAATCTGCTGATGGGGGGTTCCTCTGGACAGGGAGCCCCTTGGGGTCAACTGACCTACCTGACCTCTACAGTCCTTGGCTGACTGAGGCAGGGTAGAGAGAGGCAGGTTACTTGCTCCAGACTGGGTACCACCTTGGAAGGGGCCACTGACATCACAGGCTCTGCCAGGCAAGGCCTGACTATCTCTGGGGTAGTTCCTTCACGAGGGGTAGGGTCAGTTCCCTGAGGAGGCTGACTCTCACCTAAAGTCTGGTGGGAGGGAGACTTTTCTTCCTCCCCAATGCTCCCTGTCTGAGTGGAGTGATCCATAGTTTCAAGGCTTCACAACACTATAATCTGTCTAGGTTTGGGCTGTGGCCATCACAGCCCTACCAACCTTTTCAGGAAGGCCTCCCATTTTGGAATGGGTTTCTCTTTCTATCTCAGCCCAGGCTGAGATTTCAAGATCATTGCTCAGTAAACAATCTACAGGCAAGTTTGTAGACACTGCCACTCTCTTTGGGCCAGTGACACCTCCCCAGCTGAGATTTATAACTGCCATGGCATGATCTGACTTGACTCCATTAATGTTGGTCACCTGGTATGTAAACCCAGGTAAAAGCTGTTCTGAGGGGACTAGTTTCTCAGTCACCATGGTGATGCTAGCCCCTGTGTCCCTATAGGTCACAGCTGTCTGACCATTGATGTTGGGCTCCTGTCTGTACTTGCCCAACCATCACAGACTAGAGTTGCTGCAGTAGGGGACCTGGGTAGGCCAGAGTCCACCTGAGTTCCCCAAGAAAACCCAACTAAATTTTTGGGGGCACTCCCGCCACCTGGGGGATTACTACTAGTAGTAACAGGAGGTGTTGGGGTATTACTTGAAGGAATATTTTCCTTATTGCTGGCTTATGGGCAACTGCTGTCAGTTTTCCAGTGGCCAGGTTGCTTACATACATGGCAATAACGTTTCTTGACAGTAGAGGAAGGAGTTGGGACCAACTCCCCTCAGAGGATTTCTGGGGCCCCGTTGTGGATTTATCTTTAGATTTATCCCCACCTTTCTCTTGTGGTTTGGTAGAATCTTTCTTCTGGTCACCACCTTCATTTTAGGCCTTACTCTGGTTCTGACCCATTTGTCTGCCTTCTTTCCCAATTCTTGGGGAGAGGTCAGATCAGAGTCCACCAGGTGCTGGCTTAGAAGCTGGTTTTGACAATTATTAAGGATCTGCCCCCTCATAATCAAATTATACAATCTTGTAAAGTCTTGTACTTTGCTGCCCAGTAACCAGCCCTCGAGAGCCTTAGTAGCACAATCTACAAAATCAGTCCAGTCCTGAGTCTGTGTCTTCTGGGTGTCTCTGAACAACAACCTATACTGCTCAGTGGTTAAGCCAAACACATTTATCAGAGCCCTCTATAGGACTTTGTAATTATCAGCATCCTCTTCTCTGACAGTGAGGAGCTTATCTCTACCTTTGTGTGCAAAGGAGAGCCACAAGATTGCTGCCCACTGCTCCTGGGGTACCTTCTGCACTTTGCAGGGCCTCTCCATTGCAGTAATCCATTTATGGATGTCATCCCCAATCTGATAAGGAGGGACATCTTGTTTAGGTTTCTATGGTCTTAAGACCTATCCCTACCACTAGGGATGGTGCTGCCACCAGTGGGATATCGCCCATACAATTGTCTCTCTCTTTCAAGAGCCAGGGTCTTTTTTTCAAGGGCAATGTCTTGCCTCTTGATCCTAAGCTTGACTTCACTCATCCTAGCTTGATGCTCTCTTCTCTCAGGGGATGTTCTCCTCCTGTGAGCTGAGGCAGAGGACCCTCTTTATGAACCAGAATGGTGATAGTCTCCTGGGAGAGATCTCTGTCTTCTGTGTCCACCAGTAGGCCTACTTGGGGGGATAAAGGAAGGCCCACCATGGCAATCCATATCTCCAGGTAGTCCTGTGTCTTCCAGATGGGTTTCAGGAACCACATTCTGGTCTTCATCATCCTCATCATTAGAGTCCTGGTTGGGAATCCCACTAGGATCCTCTTCTGATGATGGATGGGCCTCCATCCCTATTACTTTGAGTATCAGGATCTGAGGCTTTTGCTAAGTCATCTGCCACTAAGATATCTATTAGATGTTGGGTGGTGGGACTCTGTCCTTGCTTTAATTTTCTTATGGCACTCTCAATTCTTGGAAAGTGAATGTGTCATATTTCGATGTATGTTCTCTGCTGATATCTGGCAGAGAGACACTAGCACCTGCCTTTAAAGCCATGACTCGTGAGGTGCGGTATGTGCACCTACCTACACTACTTGTTTCCTACTAGAACCTCTCTAGAAGTTGTAGTCAGGGTGTGCTAAGCCCTTACCACCTACAACTGCTAAGTTCAGTAGAAAGTATGTATTATAAGTCTTGATTCATATGTACCTACAGGTACCTTAATGTGATTTCCCAAATGATATTCTCAAGATTATTTGGTAAAACAAGTGCAAGCTCTTATCCCACTGCTGCCACCAATATGAGAAGTTGGCCTGGTATATGATGTCCACTATTCTAGTGGGCACCTTGTACCAGTTCAGTCGACCCTTATTGATGGTAGGTTATAAAGTCAACCTTATGGAAAGCTATCCTAGGGGTAGCAGTGGAGAGCGGCCTTCAGGCTAAGACTTGGAGACAAGTTAAGCTAGTTGTATTCTAAACACAACCCCTTTGGACTCTTTAGGAGGTCAGAGGTAAAAGTACAATACAAGGAACTTAATTAGCATACGATAAGTTGCACAGTATACGTTTTGACCTAGGGGCCTCACAAACCATATACTAAAATAATGGTATAAGAACCACGTGTGGAATGGAAAGCAGGCCTAGGGCCTGTGGAATCACTGGGGTTTCTAGGAACAACCAAAGGTTAGGATGTAGGAGGCCCACGGGAGACACGTGCAGTGTCTAAACACACCCGCGGGTTACCATTGACTTTTTATGGGAAACGAACAAGTTACAAATTTACAATTAAAGGACACTTCTAGGATAACTGTGATGGGTCCCTTTTAGACTTAGACACTTGGAGGGCCAATACCCTCGAGACTACCAGAGTACTCGTGTTACCTCACCCACGGAAGCCAGGTGCATAGGTGTCTTCTGATGTCGGGTTTCGTCGTCGATTTCAATGGAGAGCTGCAAAGAAGTGCTGCATGCATCCAGAGGAAAAGTGTCCAGGTGGATCCAAGGGTGGATCAAAGATCTTAAGAACCTGAAAGTAGAGGGGACAAAGTCTGGGTCACTAGCCAGTGACCAGGATGGCGATGGGAAGCTGCCAGCCATGTTGGGTGATTTCAGGTGAAAAGGTGAAGCTTGTCTCTTCAGCCACGAGGTCCAGGAGGTGTCAACAACAACCAGGAGCTGGATTTGAGCTGTCCCACAAAAGATCTAGTTGACTGCAGTGTCGGTATCCGGATTGGACCCAACAAGCCTTGGCAAATGCAATCCATGCAAGATGTCAAGATCAGCTTCGGTGCAGACCAGCAAGGTCTGTTGAACTTCTCTTTCGGGGAGAAATTAGAGCAAGCCTGGAGCAACCAGGAAAATAAAATAGTTTCAAGTTTAGTCTCCGTGGGGGCTCACTAGCCAACAGACTAGGACCTGCAAAGACGCTTCAAGCTGAAATGCACAAAGCGGGCCCACGGGTCACTTGTGGAGTTGGAGCCTCTAAGCTTCCATGCAAAAGGTGCTTGGGGCTGGAGCTTCAGGCACCCCAATGCACAACTTTGGAATACCTCTGGAAGTTGGTGCAGGTTGCAAAATGCAGGATGTCCAGGAGTTTTGGTCCCACGTCTCTCGTGTCCGCCACGGGTCTCAGCTTTGCTGTGAACAAAGGATGGGTCAGATATGTCTGAAAGCCTGTGTCCTGTGTTGCAGATTCTTCAGGATCTGACGTGAGCCTCGAAAATGCATACTGGCAAAGATGCCGTTGGTGCCTTTTTGAACAGGGTGGGCACTCATTGACCACAAGGGAGATTTCTTCCGTCTTCCAGTCGATATAGAATGTCGAAGGTCCAGGATATATGTTGCAGAGTTTTGTCCAGGGTAATCTAAAGTCCTAGGGACTGAGGTTCTATACTTATAGTAAGTTTAGGGGTTGGACTAACTCTAAGATCCCTCCTATGGGTGAACCTCGGGAGGGGGTGGTTACACCCCTTTCCCTTTGTCCAGTTTCGCCCCAGAGCTTGGGCTGAGTGCCCCAGCAACCAGTTTGAACTGGGAAATGCATGGAGCACCTTGTGTGCCCCAGGCAGTGTCTGAAAAGCATTCACTGAATGCAACCCACCCTGCCTCAATACACTAAAGCCTGTCTGGGGAGGTGCTGGCACCTCCCTGGACAGGAAACCTATTGTCCAGGCCTCCCCTGCCGGAGTTTCATCCAGCAGCAGGAGGGCAGACTCATGTCTGTGGCAGCAGCATCCATTTTGTGATGCTAGGGCTCTGTTTAACTTTAACCGGGTTTAAAAGTAACTTCTTGTCTTCTCCCTCTAGAAGGGTGGAATGCTACCCCTGCCGCCAGAACAGGCGGGGGTAGTATTCCAAAGTGTTTGAAACCTTACACAACATGTTTTGATAAAGCCAAACCAAAGTTAGCATTAAATGCGAGGATTATAATTAAGCATGGGCGGAAAATCCGTTCCGCTCGCGGATTTTGCGGATTTTCGGTAAATTCGCAATCCGCGAACGCTCGCGAATTTACCGAAAATCCACAAATTCGCACGCAGCGGATTTTTTTTCTTGATGATACAATTTTGCGGCGTGCGGTGTAAGTTCGCAATTGCGAACATGTAGGTGCGGCGGACAGCAACAATCTTGCACTCGCGAAATTACAAAAATTGCAATTCTGCACAAGAAATCTACTAGCAAGCAGCATAGACCTTCTGAAAATGATGTTTTTTATCAGAATAACTCCTCAGGTTGACATTTGCCTGCACTTTTTTGGATTTGAGGCCTTTTGATTTTCTTTGGATAACTTTTGGATTAGAAATCAACTTTCTCATATAAGCTTGTTTGGGGCATTACAGTTGCTGTAATGCTGTTCTGCAGAAAAACGAGTTTTGCAATAGTGAAAGCATTCAGCAGGTTCAAAAGTTCAAACTCATCATTAGTAACCATTCCCTGCAGTGGTTCCTGACAAGGGCCCCTCCAGAGTTCAGTTGCTAGTTGCAACAATTGTATGACCCTGCTCTGACCCTCACAGCAGGCTCATAGAATAGCTACAAGTAGGCCACAAAGGTCCTGGAAAAAAAAATTGCACTGCAACAGAAAGCAAATTACAGATAAGGAAGCAGGTGCCAGACTGGAATTTTAAAACAGTGACACATTAATAAATCAACCCCAAATTAATTTATGTCAGTTGAAGCAGGCAGGTGTGCTTGCTTTTTCCCCCCATAATCTACAGTGATGATGAACCAGAGGGTGGCATTGATGTACCAGAGGGTGGCATGGGTGAAACAGAGGGTGGCAGGGGTGAAACAGAGGGTGCTGGGAACCTGTGATGATGAACCAGACGTAGAAACAACATAATCGTGACTGTTGCGAGCCGACATGTAAGTTCGCAATTGCGAACTGGTACAAAACCCTAGCGAACTGGCAGAAATCCTTGCGAACTGGCAGAAAACCTTGCGAACACAAAAAAAAATCTGCAAATTCGCGAGAATTCGCGGATTTTGCGGATTGCAAGTTCGCAAATTCGCAAAATTCGCGAACGCCAGATTCGCAAAATTCACCCATGCTTAATTATAATGCATTTAAGAGAATATGGGTTGGCTATATCATAGAACAACTATAAGGAGATGGTTCCGAAAGCTGCACAGGGGCTCAGCTCATGCTAGGGCACCCTCTCACACAAAAACAAGCACTCTGCCTCCAGGATTAAGGCCTGCCATAGGAGTGACTTATAGGTTGATATGTGTCTATATGTATATATTAGCGGCCCACCCCAACGTTGTCCGGGGATGAAAATGAAAGTCTAGAAAGTTCTTTTTTACCTCTGTAGTGGAGCCGTGCATACACGGTATTGCTAGGTGTCCATTGCAGCCGAACTTGTGCCTCCGCTTGTCCAGCCAGTGTGAGGAAGCGCCATAGTGATAGGTGCATTCTGCAGTGCCAACGTTTAGCGCATATGGCTGCAGTTTTGCCCCTTGGCCTCACAGTGTCCAACAGCGGTCATGCGATGCTGTGCGTGTGTCACCAACAGTCCGTGACTTTTTTAATAGCGCCCCAGCGATGCTCAAGCGCCTCTGCACCCGCAGATGAATGCTCAGAAGTTTTGTCTGTGTGGGCGCTCAGAATCCGTCAATCGTTTGCGCGTTTGCGCTGAAGGCGCTGAAGGTGAGCGTGTGCTCTGCGGTTTTGTGTCCTTGCCGCGGGAGGTGAACCTGTGTGTCTGCTCCCGCCGACGCCCCTGATCAGTCCTGGCATGCACAACACGCACTCCACAAACACGGCATGGTGCACTTAGACGTGCACAGCACGTCTACGTCAAATGCCCCAGAACGCTATCCCCCTGCACGACACGCCCTCTGCAAGCATACGCCCATCGCTTTACAGCACAACACCCACACCCACAACAGACTACTTTGTCCCTAACGGTCTTTTTCCCTTGTAATGTATATGTTGGGCTGGTGTATAACCCATGTGCATCGGCTTATACTCAGCTTTCCAACGCTGCATGCGGTGCTCTGGTTGGCGCTGTGGTTCCATAGCTTACCCGCCTCAAAGGTTTGGTCTCTCTATTTATTATATTAGTATGAATTGATATAGGTATACTATATCTAAGTAAGGGGTGATTACACCACCTTACCTAGGCTGCCAGGGCAGACCTGTGGTGTCAGTTTGGATACATGCTGCAGTCCCTGGTAGGCCTACGGTGCAACTATGCCCTGGTTACCTATGGTACACTATACAGGGATTCAAAAGGGTGACCCAGTAACCAATATGGTATGTACCTAAAGCACATAGAGTCCATTTTATAGAGAAAGCAGATAGACTGGGGCCATGAATAGCAGGGTTTCAGTCCAAATAAGTCAAAAACCACCAACACACCAGGCAAAAATGTGGGGGTAACCATATAGTCAGATATCCACCTTCCTACAGCAGCCACCCGCTATGTCAGAGAGCAGGGGCAAGTTGCTTTGCCTATCTGACCATGAGTAACGATCCTTGATGCAGGTTCCTGACTTCTAGCCACCTCACTTTTGCCTCTCACTACAACATAGGCTAACAACCCCCGTTTACCCGCAACAGCGTGTTCACGCTAGACGCTCAAACTCCTTTACTTTTGACTTCTTTTGGACCCCTACCCTGGACACAATAACCTTATTGTGTCCACCACTTGCCGCGATTTGATGGGGCCAATCGAAAAATAGTTTTTAGGTGAGTTGTTTCAACCTCACCAGTTTGCTACTTCACTCACTGCATGGTTCGAACCCGCTGGGCTTCATATTTATACGTACATATGTATCGACCACTGCGGGGTTAATTTGGTTGACAAGAGTAACCATTTATAGCAATACTCATTGAAATTTTTAGTGTGCACAAACTGGTGTCACTATAGAGGGATATGAGGGCAGGATTCTTGCAGTACTATTGTTTTCTGATATTGAATTGTTTTTATTTCTCTATTTTCCATTCCGGATTGGCTGCTGTATCAACAGGTACTATACCTGTTGGTGCCACCTTTGTTATTAAAAGGCTAGAACACCACAGGGCCACCACATTTTAGTGTAGAGGTACTATTTTCACTAGGTCCTGAGGAATTGCCGCTAAATCCACCTGACTAAACAGGCAAGAAACATATCGACCGCACGAGACTGAGCACAACAACCTGCAGCATCATTGCAGAGAGTCACCAACTCCATTTTTAATCAGGGGAAGGCAGGATCATTAAAGTCTAATTTACCTGACTCTTCTATTTCCCTGTTTTAATTCACACACTTGCACTCCTACACTTTCAGGGAACCTTTCACCCACTGCACCATACGGCAAGGAATAAAAGATCTCAGCCAAAGAGCCCCTGCATAGGGTGCCCATCGGGTATTGCAGCGCCGATTCGACGAGGAGCATGCCTGATGATGAAGTATGACACCCAGCAGGCTCGAAAGGAAGGACTTCCCAGCCCCCCCCCCCCCTTTCCTATTAAAACTACTATTTTCTAGTCATGGGCCTTGCCAGTCCCTTGCCCTGCCTCCTTATCCTTCCTACAACAGGAACTGCATACCCATTTCATTTGTAGCTTATTTACAAGCCCCTAGAGCTGCGGGTACGTCACTTTTTCCCCATACTAAAAGTGATGCATGCTGTTATAAGCCAGCTCAGTTGATCAATGTACCTACTAAATAGATTATTTTTTTCTAGAGTTTTATATAGGGTGAACTTTACCCGAAGGTATCAGAGAGCTTTACATGAGCATCAGTTGTGATACATTTTTGGTTAGGACTGGGGGGATTAAGTGATTCGCCCATGAATCACAGGATGTTAAGCCTTCCCGCCGAGAATCATACACAAGCCCCGGCTTCGAAATCGAGCACTCTAGCCATTAGACTACATCGTCTGGCCATTATCCATCTGATAGTAATTTCTTTTTGTCAATTATTAAAAAATAAACACTAGTGATTCACTTATAATTAGCAGACATAGGCAAAGGAAACACTTCTAGCCCTAGCAAATATTGAAGATGATTTTTGCCATATTGAGAACATTCATGCCAAGGACAGATGGAGCCTGCACCTGGTATATCACTACTGCCCTAACATCACAGTGGTAATTGTGGTGAAACATGGAATATGCTACCTCTTCTTCGTGGGTCACACAGAGTTGGCAAATATGCTGGATAAAGGCTGCACATGGGCATCTGCAAGCTTGCTCATCAACTCTCCAATATGTTTTGAATGTTGGAATGTATAATTGTGTATGCTGCTTAAAACACATGCTTACAAGAATAGATACTGCCATCTAATAGTATTCATACTGATGTCACAGCATTTCTTGCAATGCAAACCCTAGCATATCAAAATTATATCTGATGCTAAGATGTTCGTACACTTTCAAAGCAGAAATGCTGTACAAAAATAAATGAAGGCACAGTCCAATTGCAATACGGCGCTATCACTAACAGGTGCAGACACTATCCTGTTAAATGTATGAACACTGCTAACAAGTAATGTTGCTGTCCTGTTAAATACTAACAAAGCTGACAATTGTAGGTAGTGACCAATTAAAGGTGCAGGAGCATTGTAAGGCAAGTCTGAGTTATACCTACAGAACATATAGCATCACTGTGCGCAAATACAAAATACTGCCTCATTAGATATCAGAATTTTTTACAAGTGCAGGCAAACAGTATTCTACTGAAACTCAGATACCACCTGTTAATTGAAATCACATGCTTTAAGAACCAGGCTTTAGGTGGCCAAATTCGGACACTCTATTGCAGACATCATCATCCCCCTTGTTCTCAACTATAGCTGCTTTATCCTGCTTGCAACCTCAATTTCCACTTAGAGGAACTAATTTACCCAAACACCAACAACCTCCTGGACAACATGAACACAGTCTGACTCATCCATCTGTGAAGGACCCCACTTGAAATGTTGGCCACCTTTTAGACCCCATCTTCACCAACTTTGTCGGCATCTCTGTGAACAAGCCCATGCTGCTGAACTCAACTGGCCGTTCCCTTGTTTGCTTCAATCTAAATTACAGGCACTAATGAGGAACTGGCCTCCCATGACCACCCACTACAAAGAAACCTGTCCCTCAGAACTGCAAAAACACCTCTTTTTGCACCAAGATGACCTCACCCATTCTTTTGATAACTTCTACCACTGGATCACCTCCTGCGCAGATGACCTAGCACCTCTCAAAATCATGACCACCACAAGGAACAGACCTCAAGAAAGTTTGTAAAATGCCGGTCTTCGATGCACCAAGCACCACTGCAAGCAGCATGAGCACGGATGGAGACTCACCCAAGATGACACCAATAAACTAACCTACAAATCAGCCCTCCGGCATTACCACCAGTGACTGAAAGTCACACAGCACTGACCAAGCAAATAGATAACAGCACCAACAACTCAAAGTAACTCTTCTCCATAGTGAAGCAACGCGCTCGCTACCAGCACTGTCACCATTGCCCCTCTCTCAGGAGCTCTGCATTTTCTTCAGCAAGAAGCTAAACACAATCTACAACCACTCTACACCCCCAACTAATCCCCTCCATTCTGGCAATCCTCCAGCAAGATGATGACAGCACTCCAGAAACCAACCTGGCCTGCTGGCCCATTATTACAGATCACAAAACTTCCATTGCCATGCGATCCATTCACCCAGGAGCCCCATAGGACCCTTGCTTTCACTTCACAAACCAACTCAAGACCTTCTGCACTGCCCACACCATGATACTCATTTACTTAACTACAGACCCATCTCTCTTGAGAAAGACTTGGAGACTCTCATAAACAAGGGACTAGCAAATCACCTTTCCATTTCCATTTTATTTCACTTGTATAGCGCGTAAATCACCAGAAGGTCTCAGAGCGCTGGCAGCTGACAAGGATCCTTAAAACCCAACAGATTCAGGAGGTCGGGGGCTCGATAAGCTAGAGATTAAAAGAGCCAGGTTTTTAGTTGTTTTCGGAATTTCATATGATCTGGCTCTGCTCTCAGTGGGATGGGGAGGGAGTTCCATGCTTCTGGGGCGGTTTTGCTGAAAGCTCTGTCTCTGTTTCTTACTGTACGGACTCTGGGAACGGAGAGAAAGGCTTTACTGGAGGAGCGTAGCGTCCTGCTTGGGATGTGAGTTTTGAGTTTCTGTTCAAGATAGGCAGGTCCATGTCCATTTACTGCCTTATGGACTAGGCAGCAGAGCTTGAACTTAATACGCTTTTGTACGGGGAGCCAGTGTAGTGATCTAAGGCATGCTGCTGAGGGGGTGCGAGGAGGTAGATCTAATGCAAGCCTAGCAGCTGTGTTTTGGAGGACCTGCAATCGGTTCAGTAGTGTTAGGTTGATGGCCGAGAACAGGGCATTCCCATAGTCCATCCTGTTAACAATGAGTCCCTGGACTAGGGGCATGCGTGCTGAGAGTGGGATCCATTTAAAGATCTACCTCAGGCTACGCATCTGGCCATAGCTGCTTCCCACTGTTTTTTTTAATGTGTTCAGACATGGTAAGCTTGTTGTCTAGAATTACTCCCAGGTTCCTGACGTATGGCTTAGGGGCGGGGCAGGGACCAAAGGAGTCTGGCCACCAGTCCGATGACCAGATTTGGTCAGCTTTGCCAAAAAGCATGACTTCGGTCTTCCCTGCGTTCATCATGAGATAGTTTCTGGTCATCCATTCTTGTATATTAGTCATACAGCTTTTGAACCTATTTTTTACTTCATCAGGGTTTTGGTTAATGGTGACGAGAATTTGAGTGTCGTCAGCATAGGATATGGTCCCAAAACCATTTTCTCTGATGATCTTTGCCAAGGGGGAAACATAAACGTTAAAAAGGGTCGGGCTCAGAATGGATCCCTGCGGGACACCTTTATCATTATTGTGGGAGATAGAGGTGTGGGGGCCTAGTTGGACCCTTGATCGCCTGTTTCCAAGGTAGCTTGATATCCATTGGAGAGCGTTGCCTTCGACACCAATCTCGGCAAGACGCTCTAGCAGAACGCGATGCGAGATGGTGTCGAAGGCCGCAGATAGGTCCAATAGAACCAGGATGGCTGACTTTTTTGAGTCCAAGGACAGTCTTATGTTGTCCACGATCTCCAACAGGGCCGTTTCAGTGCTGTGGAATGCCCTGAAACAGGATTGAGATTGATCAAGGAGTTTGTTAGACTCCAGGTGGGCAATAAGCTGTTTGTTAATTAGGGTCTCCATGACTTTCCCAAAGAGTGGTAAAAGGGAGATGGGCCTATAATTTACAAATTGATCCGGGTCGGCCGTGGGTTTTTTCAAAATGGGCCTAATTATTGCTTCCTTCCAGTGGTTGGGGACAACACAGTGCTGTATTGATTGATTGAAAGTGTTGGTCAAGGTGGGGATCAGAGCTGGGGAGATTTTGGATATAACTTGTGGCGAGAACTGAACGACAACTGCCTCCTGGACCCTTCTTAATAGGGCTTCAGACCAATCCACTGCACAAAACCCATGCTCATTGTAGCCACCAATAACATCAGGACCATCATTGACATAGAGCTGCATCACAGCCCTCATCAGCCTCCACCTCTCAACTGCTGTCAATACCATTCCCACACGATCCTTATCCAATGGCTCGAAAATTCAGGAATTTGACGAACAGCTCTTTAATTGATCAGCTACTTCCTCACAAGACACCTGAAGCCTTGCACATAGCCTTGCCTTTCTACTGAGCTGATTTGTGGAGTCCCCCAGGGATCATCGCTCAGCTCCAAGCCGTTTAATATCTACATTGGCCCCACTAAACAACATCCTGCAAACTTAAGGAATCAACACCCCCTTGTATGCTGACGATACAAACTCATTCTCTCCCTCTCAAAGGAGACTGTCAGCACCCAAGCAAAGTTTGAGTGCATGGCTGACATTGCGCTGTGGATGACATTTCTACTATCCTAAACTCAGCTCAGATACAACAGAGGTAGCATTCTTCTGGAAGAACTCATCACTGGTCCTTGGACTGATGGCCATCTGAACTCAGAAACAACACCCACCCCTTCCAGCCAAGCTAGGAACCTGGGAATAATGGTTAACAACAAACTATTGATGTTCAACCAAGTCAACTTGATTACCTCTTCCTGCTTCCAAGCCTTCAAGATCATCAGGGAAATCTTCAGGTGACTTCCTCCCAACACCGTCTGAACAATCACCCAGGAATTTAGCACCAACAAACTAGATTACAGAAACACACTCTATGTCAAAATCTAAACCCAACTCACCAAGTGACTTCAGATCATTCCCTGACTTGGATCACATCCGGCCCTAGTCAGTAAGATGAGGAACCTGGGCTTCATGTTTGATGACAGACTTACCTTTCAACGTCAAGTCAGCAAGGTTTCCTCTTTGGTCTTTCTTACACTAAAAAGTGCGCACCTTCATCCCTCGTGAAGCGGTAAAAACTCTTGTAAGAGCTCTAACCACGGCTAGGCTCAACTATGGAAACGCCTTATACGTAGAACTCCAAAAACAATACATGCTCAAACTCCAGAGGGCACAGAATGCAGCCGCCAGACTGCTGCTAGATATACCCACATTCCAGTCTATATCACAAGGCCTAAGAAAGCTCCTCTGGCTCCCCGTAAATAAGAGGACAGATTTCACATCCCTCTGTATACCGTACAAAGTTCTGCACGGAATCGGACCCGCGTTCCTGAAACAAAATCTCATCTGGTAACTGCCAACCAGAAACCTAAGCTCTGCCCAATATAGACTCCTCTAGACTCCCACATACAAGAAAGCTTGCTAGGGAGGAAGGAGCTTCGTACTGGGCACAGTGAAACTTTAGAATTTGCTTCCATTAGAGATAAAAATAGCCCAACATTACTCTCTTTTAGAAAAACACAAAACACCTGGCTATTCTCTAACTAATTTCACTTATTCTATGATCCGGCAGACTCCTCCGCAAAGCGCCTAGACGCCGCCAGGCATTCGTGCGCTATACAAATCCCTCAATCAAATCAAATCAAATCAGAATGCAGCAGATAGGCTCACCCTCAAGCTCCCTCCAAGAATTCACATTCCCACTCACCTCAAAGACATCCACTGGCTCTACATACACAAGCATGCACTGTTCAAACTACTCACACACATACAAAGCAATGCACAATCTAGGGCCTACTTACCTGAACAGCCCCATCAGATTGTACCCCATCCGACTTCTCCACACAGTCAACCCCCCGGATCACCTCTGTCCCCTGCATCTGAAGAGCCAGATCCGGAACCCTCCCATACCTGGCTCCTAAAGCCTGGAACAAACTCCCCCTTCACATAAAGGCCACAACATCAGTCCTTAAATTTAGGAAGAAATAGAAAATGGTGCTCTTCACATAAGCCCCAGCCAGGGTAGCATAAACCCTTTCTCACCTACACCAGGATAGCGTCCTGGATTAAATGAACACTTTGTTTTCATTTAAAAAGCAGAATGTGCCTTGTTTTTTCTGCTTACCACTTGCAATTTGCATCCATTATTACACCCCACTTATGTAGCCAGATATGTTAGTTAGCAATTGTATATTGTCTCAAGATTTCCCTTTCCATTTTTAACTAAACAATTCCTCCCATGTGTCGTAAGGCTATCCAGTATCACTGTTTCTAGTCTTGATCATACTTGCATCATATATCAAACCTATGGCTATGACTGATCACATGATCATCGGCTGCACCCTTCATTACTTCAGCACAAGTCTCACAGGCAATACCTAAAGTAATAGGGAGGCAAAATGGAGGTAAGATGAGAAAGGGAGATGAGGAGAGAGGAGAAGGGAGGAAGAGAGAGGGGAGGTAGCCAAAATAAGGAAGGAGGAAGAGCAAGAGAACGAAGTGATAGTGGTGAAAGAATATAATACATAGATAATGAGGAAATAAAGCAATCGAAGCAACGGAACAGATATGGAGAGAGAGAAGATATCGAAGAAGATGACGTAAAACATGAGAATGATAGTATGAAGGAGAGAAAATAAGGGACATTTGAGAGAGGAAGCTTATTGTTAGGGAAAGGGAGAGCGGATTCAGAAAAAGGATGAGAGACCAAAAGAAGACTGATGGGAAAAGGAGATGGGAATAACAGTATATGAGGTGGATTGCACCATTTTTCAATATTAAAAAAAGAATCTTTGGTGGAGAACTTTCCCCAAGCTTATCTTGTAGTTGAAGGGATAGCTTACTGTGCTCACTCGGCCTGTGCAGTATGGGGGCTTGTATTAGTTAATTTGCCAAGGCTGCTTTTTGTTCCAAGTTCTACTCTGCCTGCCCTTAGAGGTGGTAACATCAGTGCTAGAAACAAATATTCCTTGCTTTGGCTATCAGGGTAATGCCCTCATTTTCTGCTTATTTTTGTAAAATTTAAAATGGACCTTCTCTGGGAGTTGAGGTAATAAAATAATGCTATTAATGGATGTGGATGTTCTTGATGGTGAGCGTGTGTTCGTGTGAGAAGGAGCCTGTGTATTTGTAAGCATGTATGCCTGTATGTGTGACTGGAAGTGAGGGAGCGCTACTGACAATTAGTGATATTAATTGTAAGTTGGTGAGTTAGAGTGAGTGAGAGTAAGAGTGACTGTGAAGGAGGGTGGGTGAGTGAGAATGAAAGTGAGGGAGTATTAGAGATTTTAAGTGAGAATAAGTGTGAGTGAGTGTAACCACGAGTGAGAGGAGAATGAATCAAAGTTAAAATGAGTGAGAGTAAGTGAAAATGAGTAAGAGTGAGGGCACATGAGTGGGTGTAATACAGTGCAAGACAATGAGAATAAAGGAGTGCAAGTGATTGAGAATGAGGAGGAGTGAAGATGAGTGTGTGAGTAAATGGAAATGAGCAAGGTTGGGAATTAGGTGTTATGCTTGCATGTCTGCAATTGGCGCAGGTATACTGAAATACATTCTAGGCTTAGAGAACCCATTACAAAATACTCGTACTGTTGTACCGAAAGCAACTCTTATCATGACAGACACATGTGACCAAATACTGGTATTGGCATACTGGATGAAGTTCTTGGCATAATGGACCCAAGGTAAAATAGTACTACTGGCATACTAGAGGTAATTCTTGGCATATGGGGCACCCATGAAAGATGATTGTGCTGGCATACTCGAAGAAATTATTGTCATGGGGCAACTGTGGCATAATGCTGGTGCTATCACATTGGAGATAATACCGACATAAGGGAGAACAACACTGGCATATGGGTGGGGGAGGGTTAACGATGACTAAAAGCTGTTCCTGACATGCTAGAGATAATTTTTATCATAAGGGTCACCCATGCTGCCTGGATGGCATTAACAACAGAATACTGACACTGGCATATCGTATGAAATTTTGGCATAATGGCAGACCCAAAGAATATGGGAAGGGGGCATGACAAAATGGTGATCCTGGCTGAATGGAGACAATGTTTGACATGTAGGGGCCCCATAGCACATAAAAAAAATACATTTAAAAAAAAGGGGTCAGTTGGCTTGGCACACCACAGAAGAACCTGAATTATTTATTGAGCGTCCTTTAACAACCTATGACTTTTTAGCAAATTTATATGAAAAATGTCCTTTTAAATACACAGTTTGACCTTTTTGTTTTTCTTTTTAATTTTTTGAGGTAAGAACCCCTTCACACTCCATCGAGGTCCAACTCATTTTGCTTCATTCACTGCTATTCAGGGCAAGTAATATTTTCTACCACTTTCAAAGATCATGTCAGCACCCTAAAATTGGAGGCTTCTAAAACAGATTTTTGTCTGTTTTTATATTTATAATGATCGTACAGTTACTGGGAAGAATCAGCGTTAAAGTCATATGATGTCAGGGGGCGCTAGAGGGCGCACTGCGGGATGGCTGGCTGAGTAAGCAGCGCCGCCGGACAGACCGACAATTCCCGTCTTTATCCATGGAATGAGCAACCGTAATAACTTTTAACTGTAAACATCGGCAAGCGGAATGAGCCAAGAGTTCGGGAGGTGCATCTGAGTGACGAGGCGGATGAGGAGTGCGGGGTAAAACATACTTTGTGGTCTGGCAGACGCGGCAACCGGAGCCTGGCAAGATGGCGCCCGCGAAACTGCTGGCGCAATTAACTCGGGGCAGATGATCATTTAAGCACCAAAACAGGTGCGTGAGGGACCTCAGCGGAGCGCCCAACCACTGGCATTGATAGCGGGTAAAGCGATCGCCCATGGGACCTAAAGACTCACACAACCTGTCCTGTGTGCTATGTAGCGGAAGGAACGCTAAAATGGCGGCGCCCACAGTAATATTGCACTTCTGAGCCCACTACAAGAGAAATGGGTGCTCTCCATTTAACAACTTAACGCTGGCATTCGACCGATAGAGAGGCTGATTATCGGTAATTGTGGGCGGTAATCACCTAGACCTCAAGACTCACGCAAGCTGTCCCGGAGGATACACGGCGACAGAAACACTAAAATGGCGGTGCCCTCAGCAATATTGCACTTAGGAGCCGACTAAGAAACAGCTAGGAGCTCTCCCTTCAACAACTTCATACTGGCACTTACCCGATAAAGAGGCTGACTATCGGTAACTGCGGGCGGGACTCGCCTAGCGCTGCGAACGAGACCCGGGCAGCTCTGGCGCTTAACTCCCATGTCATCACGAGGGCCCAGCAGAACTCATCAGTGTCACCCTCACTGGTGTTATATTGATGACCCATGGGGAAGAATTCCTATTTGCAGTTATAGCGTCCTAGCTATACCAACTGTGATTATAGCATTGACCGGCTATGCTCCTAGAGACGCACAACTAGTTCCCGCCACCTTTCCAGTGATCTTGCGTTGGTTAGAGGGGGCGCGATGGAGGCAACGAGCGGCCACTTTGTAGAAGCCAACACTGTATACTGACATACTGGGAGTACTATGCGATCAGTATACTTTCATGGGGCTGTGGAACGAGCTGGGTTCGGTGCACTTCTGACACTACCACTGAGTGAAAATAACAATTTAACATTGAGACTGGGGCATTATCGCTGCACAATTATTGCACCCTTGGGCTCCTGATTGAATAAATCGCGGGCGGCTGACCTTCTTGACATCGGGCTCGGCCGGCTGCCACGGCTGCAGTATTGAACAGGTGACCCTTCGCACATAGCCGTCCTGCAATCTGGGAGTAATCATTTGGCCATCTTCTGAGTGCTGGGGTGCAATTAGATAGCGCTTCCCCTGGTCCGCGGAACTATCTGCCGCCATTTTGTTACACGCAACCCTGCACAAGCGCCAAAATGTTATTAATTTGAGACTCACCACAGCCACGATCCACCCACACACAATGGGGAAACCTGAAAAACAACAGCAGAAACTCACGTTTGAGTCACGCATCACAATCAGATACAGAGGTGGAGGCGGACGGTACTCAAGAGAAGGGAATGGAAGCCATTTTGAATGCCATACAAACAAGTCTCCAAGATATAAATGGCAAGTTGGATCACCTCACCTGCCGTATGGACACTATGGCGACGACAATGGATCGGCAAGGTGAGCGACTGGATGAAGCGGAAACACGCTTGTAAACGGTGGAAGACACAGTGCACACCACCATGACAAAGTGTACTGGAATCGAAATGGTACTGGACGTAATCAGAAACAAGGCAGAAGACTTAGAGGCAAGATCGCGCCGAAACAACGTTCGTATTGCTGGTATCCCAGAATCCACCAATATGGGTCGCATGGAGACGTATGTGGAGGAACTTTGCAGCACTATATTTGGTGAGGATAAACTGTCACAGATATTTATAGTAGAACGGGCCCACAGGTCGTTAGCGCCTCGCCCACCACCGGGCGCCCCACCTAGGCCAGTAGTGGCTCACATTCTCAATTATTGAGACCGAGATGGAATATTGTGGATGGCGAGGGAGAAACAGCAGATCACTGATCAAGGTAACCAACTGGTGTTTTATCCTGACTACACCATGGCAGTGCAACAGGCCCGTAAGGAGTTCACAAATGCAAAGGCGAAACTCCGTAATATGCAGGTGGAATATGCTATGCTGTATCCGGCACGTCTGAGGATCATTTGGGATGGTAAGCCGACGATCTTATCCACACCAAAGGCTGCCCACGATTTCATCAAGAAAATTAACAGTCAACAAAAGCAGCGCAGACAGGCTGAGCAGCAACACGATGAAGACTAAGTGCCTAGCGAATCAGGATCGCTACTGCCGACTATGCCTGCAAGTATGACTATTGTACAACTTTTTATTGATATGCCTATGCCTGAATCACTGCAGCAGTTAACTGTACGCCACTCCCTCAGCGGTAAGTCTGTCATTTATGTAAAATAAGTACTTTGGGACATCATGAAGTAGTGTATCGTGCTGAAGGAAGACTACTTAGGTGCGAAAGGCATGGGTAACGTACTTATAGGCCACTGACCTAGGAAACTGTTACCTTGGAACTGGATGTATTCGAGTACATCAGACCTAAGGTTATACATACTGAAGGCGTCTCTACACTTAGGAGACCAGTGAACGTGACCTAGACCCTGTCAGTGCAATGCTCAAAGATACTCACTTGGCGTTCCAATAGAAAGAAACAAAACTAAAACCAAAAAACGCATGCAGAATTGCTGTACTAACTTTCAGAGTATACTAAAGGCAGATCATTGAAAGGCATTGGCGAGTTGCAGATAATTGGAAGACATGGCTCAGGGGAGAGTTACATGATTTACGGCCTAGACGGAACAGACTATTGATTCTCCTAATAACTGAACGTTGTCTAGAGACTTATGTGCTTACGGCTGTTTCCTTTTATGCATGTACTGACATTGCCTTGCCTATAACTCCATGTGTGTGCACTGTGAAGTGTTTGACTGCTGTCGGAAAGATCCATCGTGTAAATAATGTATTTCGCTGTGTGAATTGCACACTACGCGATGAAAAGTTGCAATGTGTAGTGAGCTCCATAGCTATGCCCATGATAGTTCGCCAAATTTACGCAATGGTTGTTTATATATAAACATGGTCTGTTCACATCCATTTCCTTGGATGGTGATGTGTACCCTAGGCGGACCCCCACATGGGTGCTCCCCACAAAAGTTATGTATTTTTGGGGTGTTAACAATGGGGTATGGTTTTGGCAGGATTGGGCTGCGGATGTGGGAGGGGGGAGGAAGGAGGGGGATTATGTTTTGTTTAATGGACAGCAACACTTGAGATGCATTGCTGAGATCCGAGATGATACTCAAGACTCTGTTGAAGTTTTTACATGTACACAAAGCAAATATGCCACAGGGGGGAATACCAAAAGAAGATTACAGATAAACACCACCACACCACACGTTACAGACTTCCCACTGGAATGGCAGGCTGATCCCATCAGATACCTTGGGGTGTGGTACCACAGGGACCCGGAACTTGTCCTTAGAACTAACTACGGCAGGGCGATAGATTCACTAGAGGATAAAGTAAATCGATGGATACTACTCCCACTACCGCTTGCTGATCGTATAGCGATTGTGAAGATGATATTGTTACCCAAACTGCTATACCTCTTCAATAACATCCCGATTCACCCACCCAAAGAAGTCTTTAAAGGATAAAGTCGGTTGTGCTGAAGTTGATCTGGGCAGGCAAACAGGCGAGGGTTGAATTGAGTACACTAACTTTGCCATACTCCAGGGGTGGACTGTGTGTACCTGACTTTCTACTATACTTTTTGTGCGCCCAAGCGCAATATGCCACACACTGGTATCACAAAATTCCTTATCTGACGCACACGGCCATCGAAGAAGGAGATGCTCTGCCAATACCACTAAATGCAATTGTAACATATCGCCGACCGCCCCTGCACAGCAAAGACATTAACATCATTGACGCTACCAATGAAGCGTGGCGTAAACTAGGTCAACTAGCGCATAAGCTGCCTCTTTACGCCCCAGCTATACCATTGCATCACCATCCTGATATAACGGTTACACATGAGGAGGTGGGTATGGGACTGCTGCGGCAGGTGGGAATAGACACAGTAGGGGACCTATACAACAACGGGATATTCAAAACAACACAAGACTTATCGTATATACAGAATCAGACATTGCTGTTCCCTTTCACCTACCATAGACTGCAGAGTGCGGTAAGACAGGTATAGCCCGACTAGCCGTATGAGCCACTACAATTAGACACTCTACAGCTTATATTGACCTCTACGAACACCACGCACTTAGTCTCCCGTTTGTATACGGTAGCGCAGACTGAAATGAACTACTAGAACACCAGGGCCATGGAGAGATGGAATGTCGTATTGGACATCCCCCTAACAGAGGAGGACTGGAAAACCACTTGCATCTTGATCCAAATGTTAACACCTAATGGTAATTTGCGAATCATATACTTTAAATATTTGCACCAAGCATACTATACACCACTAAAACTTCGTACGTATGGTTTGAGATCAGAGGCGAGATGTACACGATGTGGTTTGGATCAAGCAGATTTTATCCACCTGTAAATGTAAATGTATTGCGGCTTATATAGCGCACGTATCACCCGAAGGCATCAAGGCGCTTGCCTTGGGAACCCGTCCTGGCTTTTTCCCTGTGAGATAACCCCTACTGGGCATCCCCAAGGTGAAAGCCAGGCATCCCGCAGCGGGTGGGCCGCCGTAGTGGAGATTAAGCAAGCTATTGCCCAGAGTTGCAGCGTGGGACCCCATGATTAGAGTAGGCAACGAGGTGAGAATTATCGAGTCCGTGGACATTTATTTTGGGCTCAGGACCCTGCCTCGTCGGGAATTGAACCCTGGTCCCGGGCCAGACCTCTGCATCAGGGTCTGCCGCTCTAATCAGTGAGCCACACTCCTATAAACTGGAGTCAATGGCGCCGGCACGGTATGCCAAGGATCCGGTGCGGGATTAGGGCTGCGCGTCTTGTAACTTTACGAACGGTGCCCTCGAACCACAGTGCAAGTAGCAATGCCGAGTTCGGCGTGGAGTAGCGTCATCGGGGATACTAAGGCGGCGTCATGAAGCAAAGCGATGCGGAGTGTGGTGCCCACAGGTCACGGTGAGAGCAGCGGCTCGGTGGCGGTGTCAGCAGGCTAGTCGGTAAGGCCAGGGTCATGGTGCGTCATTGCGGCAGAGTCCTCTATGGTGCCTTCAGGACACGGAGGCGGCAGCGGCATCGTAGACAGCGTTGGGTTGCTTTTTATTCTGTTGCAGCGCAAAACACACAGTCCCTAGTGCTGGCGGCAGAAGAACTTGAAGTCTTCACTGTTCCTGAGACTTCTTGAACAGGGGGCAAGCTCTACCTCAAGCCCTTGGAGAAACTCACAAAAGTAGATTGCAGAAAGTTCAGTCCAGTCCTTTCACTGCCCAAGACAGAAGCAGACACTACAGGCCAACACAGCAAAGCACACAGCAAAGTGGTAGTTACTCTTCACAGCTTCTCCTGCTCTTCTTCTCGGCAGTCTTCTTGGTCCGAAAGAGTTCCAACGTTCAGGGGTTTGGGGTCCACTTTTTATAGCCCTAAATCCTTTGTTCTTTCAGGCAGAGAGCATCTGTGCTCAGCCAGACCAGTTCTGCCCTTTCTGGTATGGCTTCATGGCAGGAGGCAGAGACGGGATTGTCAGGGGCAGACCAGGCCCATTCAGGTGCAAGGAAATCTCCTCCCCCTACTCTAAGTGCAGCCCAGATATATTCAGCCCTTTCCTGACCCACCTAGACTATCCAGAGGCACTCCTACTCCCCAGCCCCTGTCATCCAAAACCCAGACAGTCAATCCACAAACCCAGCAGAGGCCTGCTGGATGGCTGAGCAAGAAAATACCTACTTTCTAAAAGTGGTATTTTCAAACACAGAATGTAACAATCCCCTTCACTAAAATATGCATCTCTAGATTCTGAGTTCAGGCATACTAAACTTTATTTTCCTACCTAGTTCCCTGGGCCAGTTATATTTATAAGATGTTATAAACAACCTCCCCATTCTGTCCTATGGGGAACAGGTAGCCTTGCAATAGTGAAAAACAAAATTGGCAGTAATTCACTATCAGGACATGCCACACACACAACAGGGCGTGCCCTACCTTTTACATACACTGCACCCTGTCCACAGGGGTACCTTGGGCCTACCTTAGGGGTGACTGACATGTTAGGAAAGGGAAGATTAGGGTCTTCTAAATGGGTAAACATGACAAATCAACATGGCAGTACCAGACTGCACACAGGCGCTGCACTGGCAGGCCAGAGTTACATTTATGGGCTGTTTGTGTGGGTGGCACAATCCAGTGCTGCAGCCCACTAACAGCATTTGATTTACAGGCCCTGGCACACTCAGTGCACTTTACTAGGGACTGAAACATAAAGCAAATAGGCCAATCATGGAAACACCAATCCATAACACATTTTACTACAGGAGCACTTGCACTTTACCACTGATCAGCAGTGAGAAAAGTGCGGAGAAACACCAAGCCAGCACAAACAGAGTCAAAACCGGGGGGTCAGAAGGCAAACACTCAGAGGAAACATGCCATAAGATGCAAAGTCTAAAATTTGGGTATAAGTAGTGTCTCTGACCCCATCTATTTACACACTTTTAGATCTAGAACTGAAGCTCTGCAGAGGAACTGATATGCTGCTTAAAGGAATTATATGTTTAACAACAAGGGGTGGTGATGGACAGAGTTTCTGAATTAAGCAGAATACTCTCACCCAGTCAAGAGATCAGGGCTAGATCCAACACCGTTTTTGAGCTCACTGCACAATCCCAGCTCAGAACCTAGCTATATGCAAATTAGTCTGTTCCTGTCCCAGTGCATGATGGGAACAGGGCAAACCAAACTAGCAAGCCAATTCTTACACTGGGAAGGAAACAAGCTTCCGGGACCGGTTTCTGGCATTTCAGCCGTCGTCGACCCGGCTTGCTTGAATCCTGATGGTGCAATGAGCAAGGGACTCACATCTGAGTATACTCTTCCACCTCTTAGGGTGGACAAAATATTTAACAACAAGGGGTGGTGATGGACAGAGTTTCTGAATTTAGCAGAATACTATCACCCAGTCAAGAGATCAGGGCTAGATCCAACACTGTTTTTTAGCTCACTGCACCATCCCAGCTCAGAACCTGGCTATATGCAAATTAGTCTGTTCCTGTCCCAGTGCATGATGGGAACAGGGCAAACCAAACTACCAAGCCAATTCTTACACTGGGAAGGAAACAAGCTTCCGGGGACCGGTTTCTGGCATTTCAGCCGTCGTCGGCCCGGCTTGCTTGAATCCTGATGGTGCAATGAGCAAGGGACTCACATCTGAGTATACCCTTCCACGCTTAGGGTGGACAAAATATTTAACCACAAGGGGTGGTGATGGACAGAGTTTCTGAATTTAGCAGAATACTCTCACCCAGTCAAGAGATCAGGGCTAGATCCAACACCGTTTTTTAGCTCACTGCACCATCCCAGCTCAGAACCTGGTTATATGCAAATTAGTCTGTTCCTGTCCCAGTGCATGATGGGAACAGGGCAAACCAAACTACCAAGCCAATTCTTACACTGGGAAGGAAACAAGCTTCCGGGGACCGGTTTCTGGCATTTCAGTCGTCGTCGGCCCGGCTTGCTTGAATCCTGATGGTGCAATGAGCAAGGGACTCACATCCGAGTATACCCTTCCATGCTTAGGGTGGACAAAATATTTAACAACAAGGGGTGGTGATGGACAGAGTTTCTGAATTAAGCAGAATACTCTCTTCCAGTCAAGAGATCAGGGCTAGATCCAACACCGTTTTTTAGCTCACTGCGCCATCCCAGCTCAGAACCTGGCTATATGCAAATTAGTCTTTTTTTAATCGTAAAGGAATTATATGGGCTGCTGATCTGAAATGCCTGTTTTTCTGTTTGTTGCCCTGATGCCTTCTCTAAAGTGTTCTCCACGTGCTTGCTGGCTTGGATCCTTATCTTTTGAAGTCTCAGGGTTATAAAAGTCTTCCAACTCATCACCTACAGCTTCTGGGCCCATTTTAAACTCATTCCTGGCCACCCAAGAGGCGCCTCTGCAGTCCTCAGCACTTGAAAGTGATTTTTGGGCCTCTGAAATCAAGCTTTTTGGCCCTTTGCAACCTCGAAGTGTAGTGTAGTTCCTATATCCCTGATAGGCTCTGCGCATTGGAATAATATACACTATAGTTTTGACATATGACTGAGGTCACTATATCTCTATCAATTACATTAAACTTAATTACTTGTGTGTGCCAGCTAACTCAGAGGTCACTAGAAACTTTCTCGAATGAACAAGAAGGGATTAGTTCCTGACAACCACATAAACATGACAACTTTGTTTCCCTTAGAGTCGGAATAATCTTAGAGTCATGGAAACAATAGATAACCATTTCACTCAGTCAACCGTGCATGCTTCGTTTCTGCAGAGTGTTGCACAGAAATAGGGAGACAGGCGTTTCAATTAAAAGGGTTTATTGAACAGTCTTATTTCTCATGCAAGAGATATGAACTGCTACAATTGAGACAGAATGCGAAGTATAAAATGTACAGCGTTAGCAGTAAGATGAAATGAAACTGTAATAGCATGTCTTGTAGCTATGACATATATTCATTAAAATACATACATAAATAACACAGGCTAAAATACTCATCTAGTGCTTCTAAAATAATCCTACCCCAGTGTACCTAACCTAAGTCTAGTACGAGGGAAGAATTAGGTGCTGTTTTAGTCTGGTTTAGTTATGCCAAGAGTTGCCAAAAGTTTCTCTAGGCTCTAATCAGCTTCATACCTTAGAATGAGAGAGGTTGGTATCTCTTTCCCAGGACTCGATCTCTAACACCTCGCAAGGGGAGTCAGAAACACTGGAGCTGGATTCTCAGCGAGGAGGATGACAGCGTCTGGTCAGTGCGTCAGTTGGGGACTTGACTTCCTTCGGGACTTGCTGTGGCGAGCCGCGTCGTGCAAGTAGGTTGCCGAACTGCACCATGCCTTGCCATAGAAAGTGAAGGCATATTTATACCTTGAAGGTGTTTAGGAATGCCAGTATTGATGTACAAGTCAGGAAGAAGAAAGTCATGAATGAACCCCTAAGAAATAGATGTTCATGCATAATAAATGAATTCTTGGAGAAATCAATATCCAGGCAAGGAGAAGTCTTAAAGGCTTAAGAGTCTGGTTTTCCAAGAACTTGTTGTGACGAATAGGATCGGATGTAGTTGACCATGCCTGTATTTGGTTAGCATGAGCAATGCCTAAATAAGGACTGGATTTCTATGCCTAAATAAGGGCAATGTGAATGATATCTAAATAAGGGCATGAATCGAGAAATCTACATGTGGTATCTAAATCGACACACAACAGAACAGGCCAGTTTGCTCCAAAACTGCGCCGCTCGCCTGAAGGAACAGCACAACCACTGCAAGATCGCCTTGTCAAACAGCAAGCATCACTGCCTGTGACCGCGAGGACCAGTCTGCCATCCACAATGCCCGGCTGATTCTTTGCACCCAAGAGATTACCGCTAGCAAAGTTCGACTTGCTCCCGGTCACTGTCTCTCCCTCCAACGGGACTCTTGGCTCAACTTAAGAAGGCAAAACTTCAGCAGGACATGTTTGGAACTGCATCTGACAGGCACTCCATAGCAGTCGGCCTGAACTTTGGATTTAAACCAGTCTAGCTCCCCTCAATCTACCCCAGGGATTTTGGTGAATCAACGCCATGGCTTTATTTAGTCGAAAGCATTTCAGTTTACATGCCATCCACCAACTTGCCCTCCACGCCAGCTAAAAATGTGTCTTTAATAATAGTAGTTGGGTTTTACAGTATTGGTGGATTCTTGGTGGGTTTTTTTGGTGGTCGAAGGCTGGTGATCAGTATTGGTATTCCTCATGGTGTAATGAATGTCAAGAATAAGAGACTTAGGAGTTAGATCCTGATTGTCCGTAAAGTAATCTTCATTAACTTTGTCCTACTTGTCCTCGTTACGATTATTATGAACCACCTACCCTCCATTAGCAATTCCGTCTTTGGGGAAACGGAATATATGAGGAGGAATGCTGGGAATGCTAGCCCGGTTATATCTCCAAGCAGTGTTGTTGCAGCATATCTTTCTATAAGTTTCTAATTTTTTTCTGTCTCATGGTGGGTGCACCACAAGAAGTAATGACTGTGACAAGGCGAATTAAGAGTAATTAAGCTTGCTGTCATAAATTGGAACATTTCCTCACACATCCATTACACCCATTGCTAGGGTGAGAAATATTGTTGACCTTCTCTGTGAATACTTGGACAGTTGCCCCCCAAAAAGTGTGTATCTTCTCTGACCCACTTAGTATTATACATATCCTTTCTCAAATACTACAGTATGAAATATTTGTTTTCCTACAAAACTACAATGATATGTGAACGTTTATTAGAAGCCCACTAGACCTGATTGTCTTTTGAAAGTTGTAACTACATTCACACAAAATCTGTACAGAAAAAAATCTTTCAGAATGATAATAGAACCGACTGAGTAAAATATGTAACAAACATCCATTTTGTGTGTGGCACAAAACTGATCTATGTTTTATTTTTTTTTTTTTAGAATAATCCACCCCCCACCAATAAACGAAGAAAAAACAACCACGCCTTGGAGATTGCCTGCCTTGTATTTTAAACGTGGTTGTGATATTCTATATCTACAGTTTCTATCAAGTGCAGTTCTTCTGCAGAATCGCTATCCTGTGAAGACCAGCAACTATTTGTCTACATCGCAAACTGCAATTGCCGCCTAAACGCTACAGCTTATAACTATAAACAGCGGATGTTTTCGTTTCCTTAAAAACACATTACTGCGTTCTGTACCACTTTATCTATTAAGCAAACAAAGTTTGGGTTCAGATTATTTCAAACTCTCTGTAACATTGTTCATGGACTCAAATCAATCAGGCAGTAGGATGTACGTAGGATGGGAAAAACTGCAGTATGGAGAAATGTGTTGTGCTGATTTTAACAGGTTCTATCGAAGAAAACAAACATAATCAGTTGTGTTCAATTCATCATGCTACTAAAATTTGTTTATTAATAAAAGCAAGAACATGCTGTAAACTCACCTTTTCAGCAGCTGAATGCACATTTGGGTCTCTTTGGGGGTTATTCCTGCTTCTGCGTACAAGTCACCTGGGAACATCAACTCGTTTTAACAATAAACGTACTGTATCAATCTGATCTTGAACGTTATATTTGATCATTAAAGGTAAATGTCCCGTAAACCATCTCTGGAGGATAGAGGGCATACGCCTCTCAGAATTGTCTTTATCTTGCCTGTTGCTTCATGAGGTCTGTTTGTGTTTAGTATGAATGCGCTACCATTGTAACTATCCACTAGACTGCAATGCCCTAGTTACTTACTGGTATTATTCATTACTCCGAGTATTGTCTTCCTCGCCACATGAGTTCCCATCCCTCCCTCCCTGTTTGAATATCGGCTTCATGTGTTTGCTTCCAGGGCTTGGTAGTTACACAGGAAGTGGCGTAGGTCATACCTCCTCATGTACTGGGTCAAGCGTAATGGTGGTCGGCAATTTTGGGGAGGAATGGAATGTAAAATTGCTTTAGAGGGTTCTGGTGTGGAGCTGAAGCTCACTATGTAACTCTGGTGGCGAAGAAGACTTATGAGGAGGTAAAGTGCTCACCGTTTTGTTTTTAGTTTCGATCTCAACATAAACAGTCAATCTCCTGCTGATCTCTTTGATGCAAATCAAAAGGTCCCATTGGTGGCAAAAACAACATACTTACAGTGTGACATGTATAAAGGAAGTGTTTTCTTTTCCTTTTCGAGTTTAGGAACACACCTTTGATATGAACATTACTGGCACACACAATTGAATTATGGATGATGCATTCGCACAAATAATGGAATATTTGTTCTGGTTGTACTGATACATATAAAGTGTTCCTTATATATTGATACATATCAAGTGAGGCATGACTGGCAATCAAAAAATATTGATTATGCATGAAAACTTTTTTTTGTGACTGGCACAAAACTGGAACAAAATCAAATCAAATCATGATCACAATTAAACACAAAGGAAACCTTTCTTCATGCTACTAATTGTTATATTAAAAAAATGTAAATTATCCAACTATACACTGTGAAAGCCTGCAAGCATTCATATTTCAGAAGTCTGAGGCCCAGATTTACAAAGGTGTCACGCAACGCAGCACCCAAAGTTCAACCAAGACCGCTGCAGATAAGAAAGGTGGGGCGGGTGGGGGGATTTCGATAGACGACATCGAGGGAAAATTAATTATTTATTTAATTTCCCCTAGTGGTCATCTCTCGAAATAACCCCCACCTGGCCCCACCGCCTCACCACTCTTACCTGCAGTGGCCGCAGCTGCCAAAGTTGCTGCTCTGCATTGCATGACAAGGAGGGAGCAGGGGCACGCCATATCTACAGAGATATAGCTCTCTTCTCCACTCACTCTTGCGCCAGCACCTAATTTTGATGGCGCGCGCCAGGCACACACCTTTTAGCCATAGTGCAAGGGTGTGTGTGTCTAGCACAGGTTTTGTACTGGAAGGGTACCCTTCCAATAAAGAATACCGGGGCTTACTCATCATGGTTTTGCATTGGCCTTGCAAGTGGGCGCAACAATGAATCAAAACCTAGAATGACATTTACCAAGCCATGCATGGTCACCTTGCATGGCCCTGCATGGCTTTGTAAATGTGGAGTAACACAAGGTATTCCAAGTCACTGACTTGCCTTACTCTGCCATTGGGATGTGGAGTAACACAAGGTATCGCAAGTCACTGACTTGCCTTACTCTGCCATCGGGGGGCGTTTCAAGGGTGTTCCAAAACATACACACATTCCCACATTTACCATTAGTGGTAGACCTGGGACTGTTTCAAAATGCTACACCTCCCCAAGGAAAGTGTATCAAGGATAAATATGCTTATTGCTTCTCATTTTCTTCTCTTCCTATGTTTGCGGCATTCTGCAGCACACATAGAGGAAAAAGCCTCAGAGGATTGTTTTTGTGTAGGAAGCCTCAGAGGATTGTTTTTGTGCGCAAATTAATCCACCCTATAACGCACCCACCCTTGCCTGCATTTGCCCTAGGCTGCAGTTAGTGCGCCAGTGTAGGTAAGGAGCAGGAATACACCGTAACATTTTAAATATGGCATATTCCTACCCTGTCCCTTTCACGCAGCAAGGTGGCTTACTGCATTGCATAACTATTTGATAAATATGCCCCAATACTATGATTAGGCAATCTGAAAACATTTCCTACTTTGTATGTATGCTATACAGTGTAGCACAGGCAAAGTCAGATAAGAAAATAGAAATTAAAGCATTTCTCCTTCTAATTATAACAAGTGGGGGTGCACAGCTCACAAAATCCAACAGGCCAAAGTAGGTAGAAAAGTCCCTTCTTTATTTGAAAATATTTCTCTTAAAAACCATTCATTTTAAATCACCCAGCCTACGCATTTCGCTCCCACGTGGGAAGCTTACTCAGGGCGAAGAACTGTATGAAATGGTAATGTACCACGCACAAAGTTTATCTTTTGAATTTGGAAGAGCTTGTAATCATAGAGAACCCCGGTTGCCATTCTCAAGGAATATGTGGTATTCACAAATGATCCTATATGAGGATAAAAAGCAATATCCAATCCACTGTCAAGCAGGAGAAATAGGTCCAATGAACCTGTGAGCTGAGATCAGTATTCCGGGAGTAGCTGAACTCAAACCCGAGCCGCTCCAGGATATGAAGGCCCAAGTCACTCCAGGATTGGGAGAAATGTTAGATCCATTGTGGCGATGATTAAAAAAAAGCCCAATAAGGTCAGTATCTGTATTTATGACCAAGCGACTCCAAAAACGGAGGGCTTGAGGGGTTGGGGTACTTTTTCGGGCTCAGCAGATCAAAGACTTTATTAGGGCTCGATTGGGCGGGTTAGTTTTAAGGACTTAAAGTAGTGGTCGGGTAGTTGTTAGGGTTAAGCGCAGGTGGCATAGGGTTTGATCTTTACCACACATACCTATACCAGTCATGCTTTTACCACAACATTTTGTTGCAAAGGCATGTGCGGTAAAGGGATGTGTTGTTCAGACTCATTCGTGGTTTAGGCAGCGTAGTAGAGGCATGCGTGGTTTAGCCATGCGTGCCATTGTCATAAAAACATTGAGAACACATAATATAACAAGTACTGGTAAAGCCAATCATTCTAGTCCTGCCAATGCTGAACAATCACTGTGATTGGCTTTGTTAGTGCCTGACATGAGACGAGCATGGTGAATGACACTTATGAAAACGGTTTATGTTTGATCATCACTACAAAACTACATTTTTTAAGTGCAGATTCGATGTTAGACACGTTGAAATCAGTATTCAATATTGTACAAAACCAAATATATAGTGGAGATAATAGAGTTTGCCGATTTTTCAATGCAGGAATATATAGCTACAGTGCTTAATTTGTAAAAAAAACATAAGTACCAAGGCCCTTTTCGGAAGGCCACTGCAGCCTGCAGCACCCACACCCTGCCAGCACTGCCAATGACAGTACCAACATAATACCTAACCACCTCCCTTCTACAAGTGTGGCAATTCAGACTGGTTCAGGTGACACAAAACTAAAATAATGGCATGAGAGGCTGGTATTACTTATTTTCAATACATGTTGACTTAATACACACTTTTTATCTCGAACTAAAAAGACAGTGCCACCATGTCGCAGATTGTCACTAGAGCCAGTGTTACAATTAAGGGGGGGGTTCCAGCACCGGAAACCACCGGCACATATTAAGCTCTGTATAGCTGCTTTCTAAACTTGTATCCTTGCAGGATATTTACACACAGAATAGATGGCAGTGCACTACAGTAGATTACACTATAATAGTTCTGATGCTGGAAAAATGCTGTGTATAACTGTTTCAGAAGAACCTGGGTGAATAATTCCGCGCAAAATGATTAGTATTGATGTAGTCAGGGCGGAGGTACCATGAACAATAAACTCCATCAAAACACTCAAAAAGTGAAACTAAGCCAGTCAATGCTTAAACATTATACTGTGCCACTCTGCATTCCACCATTTGTCAAATAAAATGAAGTTAGAATCATATCAAAAGAGCTGACTCGGACCCTGGGCCAATTCATGTGGGGTGGCTCCATGACTAGAGTCGCCTTGCGTACCTGTATGCAATCTATATACTGTGGGGGCGTTGCCACGGCCCACATACACTCCTACTATGTGGAATCACCGCTACAGGTCCTGAACGAATGGTGGTATGGGCCCAGGGACGAACCTGCCTATAAGTTGGAGCGCTGGATCATAGGGGAACCATCCTTATACTCCCTTCTGTAGAGCAGGACTGCCCCACAGAGACTTCCCCCCGCCACATCGGTTTCATTCTGTCCTGGCGGCAGACATCGTGGCGTATGGGTTGCTGGGGACACCTCACTCAGGAGACCCCACTGTGGCGGAACCGCCTACTTCCTCAGGTCACAGACTTGCAGGGGTTTAGCGGCTAGTACAATATTGGTATCTCAACATGGGTGATGTCATGCGGGGTTCCACCACGAAGTCCTTTCGAGATCTCCAAGAGGCATTCCCTATGCCCCATTCTCAATACTATAAATACTTACAGCTGTGCCATGCCTTACAGCCCTGCACTAGAGGCCTGTCAACCTTGCCGAAGTTCAGTCCACTAGAGGGCATGCTCCTGATGGGGGACCTGGGGGACCGTCGAATTTCTCAAATTTACCAAACACTAGTCACACACAACCCTAACACCCTAGCATCTTTACAGGCCTCATGGGACAAAGATATAGGGCCCATTGATGATGACGATTTGTCAGAAGTGCTCCAATCACCGCGAGGTGCCGCTATCCCCACCCTTCTCTGCTACATACAATTTAAATACCTACACAGAGTGTACTACACGCAACATAGATTATGGCGGGCGGGGTTGATCGCCTCTCCCCTGTGTCTTCGCTGCCGGGTAGATGAGTGCACCTTCCTGCACACAGTCTGGACTTGCCCCGCCCTGGTCAGATTTTGGCGGGGGTTTATACAATGTTGATCCCACAGTCCCCCAAGCTCACACTTTTGCACTGCACAGATGAAATTGGGGGCAATATCTACAAAAGGCACCTATTATTTCTTGGCTTGACACTAACCAAAAGGGACAATGCACAACACTGGGAAGCCGAAAATATCCCTTGCCTATCGACTTGGAAGGGGGGCTTGGACTACGCCATGGAACTTGACGGCAGTGTTTACTGCCCGGGGCTGTCCCGACAAACACACCAAGATCTGGAAGCTGTGGGTCACATACAGAAATATACCCTTTGAGACACAAACTACAGGGGATGCCTTATCACTTCCCGAAGTGGGTACATATAGCTAATTCGGTCACCATTCAAGGCTACTTTACACACGCTATAGGGGCACATCTTACCAGGAGACGTGGGCACGAAAATACGCGCAGGTTCTCGCTTGTTATGATGCGGTTGTTGGTGTTGTTTCTGTTCAAAGTATGTCTTCCTTCGATACTGGCTATGCAGCGGAATACCACTTCTGTATATTCATAAATGCCATTATTCATATATCCTGTATCGCACAGTAATCTTTTATTGATCTTCATAAAATCAATAAAATATGTTTCTAAAAAAAATAAAAAAAGCTGACTGGGACCTATAATGACCTCTCATATTAAAAACTTTCGAAACAGCCAATAGAGAAATAAGAAGAGAAAATTCCCGATCAAGAAGTTCGTGATAACTGCTTCTAGCACAACAGCCAACTTGCCAGGAGCAGCTCCTGGTGAGAAATGTAACCCCCAACTATGTGACAAGAATTGAAAGAAGTGTGCGTTATAAACTCTTTGGTTTGTTCGAAAAGTTTAGGCATATTTAAAAAGGTTGGTGTACTCTAAACAAATAATTGTACAGTGCATTTTGAATCCGTTGATGGGATGTGCAATTAACAAAAATGGCCCCATTCCACAACGGATTCCCAGCTACTTTAAAATGTCTCTAGAGGCGTTCATCAACGAAGATAAACAATTCCTCGTTACGTTAACATAAAGCGCGTGATAATGGATTCCATTTAATGTCGTGTTCCTTTCTTTAGACATGCACAGTTGAACTCATGATGACAAAGCTCTATATTCCTGTACTGCTGAGCATTCCTTCATTTTGTGGGTAACCGCAGTGGGGAATAACAGCATTCTGGGCATGCACGGCTGAGTAGTTCTCCACCCCCCGTGATATACATCCATTCATTCTGCTGTTAACTGATGGCTGGATAATTATAGAAACGTCCAACAGTGCCAACAGTGGCTACATACTCTGCTCACAGTGTCTTTTGGGGGATGTACTGTGAATGCTGTCCATCAGAGGTGTCTCGAGGATGTACTATGTTCTGCGTATGATAGGGGCGCAACTCGACCTCCACTGCGAAGAGAAGGGGGACTAACAGGTCAACCAATGGAGGTGGGGTGAACACTTCAAGAAGTGGGGCAGTGCTATCGTGAAAGCCAATACAATAACATAGAGCAGAGGTCTTCAAACTTTTGGATGCTGAGACCCCCCTGTCAACATTTTGAGGCATGAGGACCCCCTCCTGACAAAAATGTCTAAACCTGTAGGCAGGTCTACTGGAATTGATGCATGGTACATATTCTTTGTAGCAGGCACATTTACCCTCTGCACTGTGTGGGTGACAAGAGTGCCCATGTGATGCACGGTAAGCGATGCAACAGTGTGAGAGTAAGGTAGAAGAATGACTTCCGGGTGAGTGAGGTGGCCGTATGAATTTGGATGCGAATACAAGTTCAGAATGGGACGAATGAATGTAAGATTACTGACGGGCCTGTTTGAGTGAGTTGCATATTGAACAGTGAGGGGGACAGGTGAGTGAAGTGTCACATGAGTGCATGGCGCTGACTCTCTACCTGGGGCGGTACAGCTTTGGTATCCTTTCTCAAGGGAGGACTCTGCAGTTAGAATTATCCAGTAAAAGACCCAGTTCTTTACAATATTATTGCTCTTTCTGTAGGATACTCTGTCTGCAGATTCTTTACCTCCTCCTACCTCCCCGTTCTGTGGAATGGTCTCTTTTTTTAACATCTGAAAAGGTTCCATGTTGGAAATCAGCCCACACCATTGTTCATTCTCCGCATCTGGGGGCGAGGAAATGGAAATAAGAGACTGACAGCAGCTCACAGCAGTAGAATTGATGTTAAGAAAACCTTCCGGTTTCAGTCTGGCACCCTGAGAGTATTCTAAGGTGAAGACTCTGCATTACTGAAGGTAAGTAACTTGTGCCTTCAAACTCCGAATGGCACGTAACACATCTTTCATTGACTTCATGCAGCCCTTTCCTCATATAATTTCCTATCTTCCATTCTTCCTTTTAAAACTAACACATTTTAATTCCCTACTCTCTTCTCATTCTGCCTTCTCTCCCCTACTGTAAACTACCCCAGACTATTCATATTTTTCTAGCCTTTCTTCATTCTCAATTAAGTTAACCCCTATGGCTCTCTATCCCTTACCTTCTGACTTCCTAGTAATCATTTGTTGATTAGCTACTGGGTCAATATAATCTTCTATTGGTAACATTTGGTTAATCAGCTTTTTCTTTGGCACAACACGGGATATTCAGCTCTTCAGTTATGTGCACATTATAAAAATGCAGAATAAAGTGTATACGCCTATTACCTTTGTCAAAGGATATTGGACATGCATGCAGCGCCTTTGAGCAGGTAAAACCAGGAATGAGAAGACATTAATTCAGCGTAACCCAGCACTGTAAGTCGTGCAGTAAATACCAGCTAATTTCCTACATTTGACAGGACAGCCTATGCAAATGGTCTTCAAAGACCTTGTGAAAAACTCGGGCGTGCCGGAGATGAGACTCCAGTCACTGCCCTGCTGAGGCCCCAGCAGCGCGAGCTGCACTGCAGGAGCCCGGGCTGACACACAGGACGGGGGAAGAGGGGGGCTGAAGCCCTTGGCAGAAGTGTGACTGGGAGTGCCACCCCCTTTGCATCTCTCCACGGCCCCCCTGGGGGTCGGGCCCCACAGTTTGAAGACCCCTGACATAGAGTGATTCATTGTGCATTGTAAACATATTGGGCACACCAGATACATTTACAACATCCTTTAGTGGATTTGACAGTGTTATATGGTACTGAGAAAGATCTTTAAAAAGGAAAATGAGGGATTTGACAACTAAAAAGCATCCTCTATATATTCCTATACAGGGCATACTCGAGCCCCTTCTCTATTTATTTAAGACAACAAGCCCTTTTTGCTAGTTCTCCAAAAATGACCTGCTAAATGAGTCAGTTCATGAAATAATTTTAAATTTAATCTTCAGAGAGATGCTTCTGTCTGACGGTTGACCGAATGTAACATTCTCATTCTACTCATTGAGGCAATGCAACATTTGCTTGCTTGAGGTTTCATACTATAGAGCTTAGTGTCTCAACAAACCTGATTTCGGGATGTGTGATTGACCAGTCCCAGATTTGAGGGCAGATTTATTAACATTTCACATAGCGCAATGCAGCAAGACACATTGCTGTGCTGCCAGAAGGGTTCGGGGGGGGGGCATGAATGTGCCACATCTATCAAGATATGGTGCATTCCTGCTCTTTGCCTGCACAGGCGCACAAACTACTACCTAGCATCAGCGCAGGCAACCCTTGCACCATTGTGAAATTGGCAAAAATGTAGCTGTCTTGAAATAGCTTTGTAGAAAATGGTTTTCTAACATGCAAAGGATACAAGAATTTTACCACAAAACACATAGAATATGTGGATAATGGGCAACGTCTTGCGAAGAAGACATTCCAACAGAAAAAAGAATTGTGCTTATTATTAGCATCAGTGGCAGATCCTCTGCTAAGGAGGAGGGTGTTACCCTACTGCTTCAGCTGCAAGCTCAATACAAAAACATACAATTATAATGTTTGTTATTATCATTTTGTTTTTTGCATTCAGCTCGCAGCTGAAGCCAGGCGGGCGGGTTGGGCCTCCCGTGCGTCATAGGGGGTAGAGTGGTGGCAGCACCTAAAGTGTGCATGACACTTTGGCGGGCCTATCAGGCCGGCCAAAATGGCATGTGCACTTTGTATGTTCTCCCGCAGACTGTAATACAGCCTCCGTGTAGAACATGCTCAACTTGCCATCCCCTGTCTGAGTGCCGAACCACAGCGGGTAAGTCTCTTTTGAAAATTATTTTACCCCCTCCCTTCCTCCATATCCCAGCCCCCCACCTTGCCACCCCTAGAACAAATTAAACTCCAAAGCACAGGTGCACCACAAAACGTTATTCAAATAAGTGCAAGTGTATAGTCCAGATCTAATAAGTAACGAAGAGAGATGTTCCTCAGTTTGAGCTCTTTATTTCATCAGAATAGAAAAAAGCACAGTACAGCCTGTACTATACACTCGCTCTTATTTGAACAATGTTTTATGGGGCACCTGTGCTTTGGAGTTTAATTTGTTGAGTTCCTGATGGAACGGGCAATGCATCAGTGGGTGCTTTTCAGTGTGCACACAGACCCCTGTGTAGATAGAAGGGGTAATAGTTACTCTCTAGAGTTATTTTGAGGTTAGGTGCTGGCATTGAGATGGTTCCACTGTTGGCTTGAGGTTGATTATAATAACAACATCCATGCTTTCAATTCTGTTCTGAAGCCCCTAGCACATACCCCCACCCAAACATGAATATTGTTTTTCAGTCCTGCTGGGGGAATACGCGTTATAAAATTGAAACTTTGTTCAGAATTTCTCCAAAATCCCTTCGAGAAGAATGAGCACATTCTTTTTAATGAGGGTTCCTAAATGTCTGTACTAATTATAACAATTAGTCTGGCCTGGGTAGAGAAAGAGAAAACATTGAGAGGGACATCAGGCAAACAACATGGTTACCAGTTTTTCATTGGAACAAGTAGTGTACAAAGTTGTGTTTTTAGTATTCAAAGCTTTTCCATTGGTAACCTTTAATACACAATTTCAAAGTTTTGTTGCATTTTACAGACTCAGGCTTAGCTTTGACAGCAGAATAAGGTTTCCAAGCATGTTGCATCCAAATTGCATTCGTATGAGGGGGTGGGACACAGGGATGCTATTCCCACAAAAGGGAGGCGCTGGTGTAATGCCTCTGTATAGATATCATTCCGGAGAAAAAACACACAGGCATATGTCAAAGCAAATTCTACAGCTGTCTTACACAATGTATTATGAGAAACTGATTGGAAGCATTTGCTGTAGATGGCATAAATATGCCTCTGGTTAGACACATATTATATGTTCAAGGGTTGCATAGCTGAGCCATCTCTCAGTTCACCCATTGGTCAGACGCTAGACACCTGAGCTATCCCTCAGGAAACAATGCTCCATTCCCAAAGGACAAGAGCTGCAACCCACCATTTCTGCTTGATTTCTTATAAATTGCCAGTGACCATACATTTGATGCCAGAGGGTCCCCCTACTTATAATTTAGACTCATATATAGAAGGTATGAGTTGAGCCGGATTTTAACTTCTATAGTGCAATAAACACTCTAGGGGATTTTGGCTCTGGACCCGGCCAACAAAATCAGAAAAGATATCATCAATAAAATAGATGCATTTTAAGATCCTTCCTAGACTTAGTTTTGTCCTCTGTTCTGTGCAAGCCAAGAAGAGAAATACCTCAGTCACAAGACCATGCAGACTTTGAAACTTGACAGACTGCACTTCCCACTTCAATGAAACACCTAAAACTATGTGGCGTACTTCAACTGCACTTTTTCACAGACACATACAAACTACCATAATCACTTATCCATCTACCAATGGACATACATTACTATACACAAAGTATTTAAATCGTCATTTCAGTACAATAAAACAAGCTACAATATACATCTGTACATTTCATAACATATTTCAAACATCACACATCTCTAATAATTTCAAAACTTTGAAAAGAATGCTTTTCAAATCTAGAAATATCACTACAAAGAGTGAAGCACTACTGCATAATACATAACACACCTTACAAATGTGTAACTTACCTTTGAAGTAGTATTGCAGAATATTAAATATCCGAAACTAATATAAGATTTTCTTTTGAACACAATAAAATGTAATGCAGCACTCTCAACAAGGTAAACCCAGTAATGGCAACCTTTCCCTCTCTTTCTGCACAAAAATATATGTAACTAACAAACCACATTGTTTCCTTTAATATTTGAAATTGTGAAACACATTTCTATTGGTTAGACACATTAACCCTTTCTAACTGTCTTCAAACAGTGCCCAAACTAGTTCTGTAATTTTCTGGAGTCACGGCTCGACCACAGTGCTGCAGTGAAGTATCGCGATGGAACCGCAAACCCTTACGGCAGTTCAAAAACCTATTTCTAATAATATTAGTATTTATTGTAACACCACACTACTTCTATACATACTATTGACTTAGACAAACTTAATTTAGTAACATATCAGTTACATTTAAGTTACCATTTTACATTTTAAATCTACAGTTAAGTTTCAACCCTTCCCCATTCTGATTAATCCCAGTTTCCATAGTAACAGTTTCTACAACATTCAACTGACTGGCAGGTCACAGGTTCACCATATTTTCAAGTTCAGCACACTAGCTTACAAATGAGAATAGCAGATGTGCTTGACTTTTGCAAAATATTACCTTATCCTATCTGCTGTACCTTTCAAAAAATGTTAATAACCAATCAGAAACATGATTCCTCAGGAAAGTAACATGCATCCTATTTTTGAGAGCACAATGTTGATGAATATCCAATCACTTATCAGCGTTTCCAAAAACACCATCTTCTTCACCATTTTAGATACCTCTCATTCTACCACCTCACTATCTCAGTTACAGACATCTTTTCATTCCTCCCAACATCCCTTCAAGATGCTCACAGTTTAGATTGTAAGGCACAGCTATGTTTTCTGGTGCAAAAAGTATGCTGAACACAGAAGTATTGACAAAGACCTAGGTTTGCAAAATGTGGATATTAAATGGATTGCACAGTGAGGATTAAAGTTGCACCAATTGATGCCTTTGATTAAAACCTGTTTGCATCTCCACCCCCTCTGACCTCATGATTGTGCACTGTGGTGTTAATGACCTAGGCACATTGACTGGGGTAGGTCTGGAAATGCTAAGGAAGGATGCCTTTGCACATTTGATGTTGCTTTTGCCTCAAACTGTCTTTGTATGCTCTAATATATGCCAAAGAAAAAAATGGAAGTGGTCAAATCAATTCAGTTTGAGAAAGCTAGGAAGAATGTCAATAAAGCTGTTTCTGCTTACCTCAGAGACCTTAGGCTGGGCTCCATCTATACCAACAATCTACGTTTTGATATGAATGCCATCTGCTGAAGTGATGGAGTTCACTTCACAGATCAAGGAATCAGAGTATTTCTCAGCAACCTTAAACTGTGCATCTGCACTTACATGTGGCTCCAACAAAGTCATAATGAAAACAAGGGCTCGTTTTAGATGCACTCTATAACCCAACATTTTTTATATATAATTACTAAATCTATCAAATGTAATGTGATTATTAACTTCAATCTCACTAACTCTATATAAAAAAGTCACAAATGCAACACTACCTTCCAAATTATATACTACTAAAATATTTATGTAAGGTAGATCTGCAAATCCACTGCATCGTTACACTGGGGGGGCCGCGCTGAGAGCCGGAATGGGGTGGCAACTCCTATGGCGAGAGAAAAAAACATGAATGCCCCCCAGATCCATGACCCTAGAGGCCCAGACATTTTTGATTTTTATTTTAAAAAAGGGAAAGGGGCCGATTGCCCCCCCTCCTGGTCCATTTTCGGGCCCGGGGATCCCATCCCCCCTGTCCTTGTCGGCTCCATCCCTCCAGAGGGAGCCAGCATTGCTTTTAGATAACGGGAGATGCAAACATGCAGCTCCCTTTGCCCAAAAGCAATTCTGCTTCTCTTCATGGAAGCTAGAGAAGTTTTCCTGCTCTCGCTTCCATGAAGCAAAGCCGATGTTTGCTATGACAGGACGGGAGCAGTGCTTCAGCCCTGCCATTGCAAACTGCAATGTCCCAGGGGTGGGCACCCCGGGCCATGGCTGGAGCCGGGACTGGGGGGTGGTGGTCCCCAGGGCCATGGAGGGTTCCACAAGGGGGGCCACGTGGCCCCCTCTAACATGTGTGTAGACCTGGGGAGGTGGTTGTTCCCAAGGCTGGGGGTCCGCAACGGACCCCCATATTTGAATAATTAAGCCCCTGAAAATGGCGCTCCCAGGGGCTGGGGGGGCCCGCGAGGCCCCCACCCCTAATTAATTAAACCCCAGGGAGGTGGTGGTCCCCGGGGTTGTGGGGGGGCCACATGCCCCCCACATTTAAATGAGTATAGCGGCAGGTAGGTGGCAGTCCCCTGGGTAGTAGGGGCCGCGCAGGGCCCCGCTACATAATGAAATGTTTCCCCCGGGACGTAGCATACCTCTGGGCTTAAAACAAACGAAGCGCGGGAGCCAATGTTTTTTTTAAAAAAAAACAATGCTGCCAGATTCGTGGACCCTATGAGACTCCCACAGAAATTATTTTTGTAATGCTTTTTTTGGCCCCCTGTGGGACCCCTGAGCAGGTCTTGGGGGTCAGGCTGTTTCTACCCAGCCACCTTTTCTTCTTTTTTCACCTGTTTTCTTGTGACTCGGTTCAACTGATGGCTGCCAACATTTTCTGGTTTGAAGTGTTGGCAGCCAATCAGAAGTCAGCTCATGATCGGGAGTGTCTGTCTATCCACCTCAGTCACCGGATACTAATATTTGTTTATATATAAATTTCTCAGGAACTACTGAGCGGATTTACACCATTTAAAAAAAGGTCGCTTTCCAAACGAAGACCTACCTTTTTGACAAATTTGGTGTAATTTCGTTCAGCAGTTTGGACTGTAGCCTTGTCTAAAGTTTTCTATGGAAATGAATATGGAAAAAACGCATTTTGAGACCCCCTTTTTTCTCAGCCTCCGCTTGACGAATCACCCCGTAACTTTGAAGACAGGAGCTGACCTGAGCGGGCCATTCGTTTTGAAAATTTCGTGAAGATTCGTCAAACGGCGCCAAACACATTAGCAAAAGAAAAAACGCTTTTTGAATAGAAACAAGGCCCTTAATATAACTATATATATATATATATATATATTCACTGAAAAAACCATAGGTTTTACACACGTTATAGTTAGGAAGTACCATTTGAAAAACCTATGAAATTCACTGAAAAAACCATAGGTTTTACACACGTTATAGTTAGGAAGTAGCATTTAAAAAACCTATGAAATTCACTGAAAAAACCATAGGTTTGACACATGTTATAGTTAGCTGGACATTTCACTCATATAAAACCAATGAAATTCCCCGTTATAGTTACTTCAGCTAACTATAACTCGCGCGCCCGCAATGCACTGCTGATGATGTCACACATCACATCACTCATGACATCATCTATTAAATAGGTTAGTTTTGAAAATTACATATATTTTATATATGTAGATCTGAAAGTTGATTGAACAAAAATGTAGTATATAAATGTATAACTGGTTGTTTTTTAGGTGAAAAATAGATTCTATAACTGACTGACGAAATATATCTTAATGAGTACATGGGTTACTGAGTAATATTTAAATATATACCTATCTGTGTCTGTCTATCAGTTTCTATTTTAGTGGCTGAATGTGTTGATGAGTAGCTTTATCACTGATACATTATATCTATATAGGTTATTGTTTCTTTATTATTAGCAAAAGCATCTCAGTGTCTAAGTGTTAACCCCTTCCATGCTGATGACGGCCCCCATCCGTCATGCATTACAGTGCTCGTGTGCTCATGACGGCTGGGGGCCGTCATAAAGCCATTGATTCTTCAATAAGCCTAGAACACGAGAAAAATCGGCCCAGCATGGAAGGGGTTAATATGCTACATTAGGAGATTTTACATATTCCATTCATGCAAGAGTCAGTGACATACTATTCCTATATGTTGTAGGCAGCATATGTCAGATACTAGATATTATCAGTGATATCAAGAGTAATGTCACTAACAATGTGATGAGTGATGTAATATGTAACATCATCAGCAGTGCATTGCGGGCGCGCGAGTTATAGTTAGCTGAAGTAACTATAACGGGGAATTTCATTGGTTTTATATGAGTGAAATGTCCAGCTAACTATAACATGTGTCAAACCTATGGTTTTTTCAGTGAATTTCATAGGTTTTTTAAATGCTACTTCCTAACTATAACGTGTGTAATACCTATTGTTTTTTCAGTGAATTACATAGGTTTTTCAAATGGTACTTCCTAACTATAACGTGTGTAAAACCTATGGTTTTTTCAGTGAATTTCATAGGTTTTTCAAATGCTAGTTCCTAACTATAACGTGTGTAAAACCTATGGTTTTTTCAGTGAATTTCATAGGTTTTTTGAATGCTAGTTCCTAACTATAAAGGATATACCTGAAAAAAATATCGACATACCAATCTTACGTGCACGACCGAGTGCGCGCACCCGCCTATATATTTTGTGAAAGCTTTGCAATTTAAACCTAATGAATTTCTTCATAGACCAATTAAAGAACTTATAGTACGTTAAAGACACTGAACCTAGGCTTTTTTTTGTCATATAAACCTTTTAATTAAATGGAGCCGAATTTCTTTTTAATCGTTCGTGCGTGACTGGATGTACACACCTTAATATTTGTTTAAAAAATATAAAAGGTTTTATAATTTAACAATTGTATACTGAAATCGAGCTCTAAAAATATATAAAATCCGTATGTGTATGAATTCACTTCTTTTCACGTTTTCAAACTTCGCTGAAGAAGATCACTACTTCCAAATCACGTTCGTAACTAGATAGTGTCACCGCCTACACGTCCTGAGAAGCGCATGTGAAGGCATGTGACTTGAAAAGAACACTTCCAATTGGTTCTTAGTAGTTTCTATTCTGGAATTTACACTCAGCACCCCACCCACTTTCCTCACTATCTTTTCTACTCTCAAGAGACAACAACGTCGAACATCTTCCGGAAGACTTTGCTGAAATGGCTGCCGTTCCGCATTCATCTTCCGAATCTGAAGGAAATGAACGACCACCTTTAAGAAGAAAAAAGGAATCTTTCATTTGGCAATTTTTCACTTATCCTGAAGATCAAAAGAAAGTGAATGCGCCAAAAGTAACCTGCACGATATGCAAATCGGAGCTCTTAAGAGGAAATCCAAGGAAAAAATATTCCTTTTCCATACATACCATGCAGCGGCATGTTAAACAAAGGCACCCAACAGCTCTGGCCACGCTATTACCATCAGAAGTGGCCAGCACATCTTCTGCAGGACGACCTGTATCTCCATCGAGTGCTGAGATGGACATGAGACCATATCTTGCGAAGGTGCACATGAAATGCAACGACTGTGGAGAACTTCTTCTATACGGAGAGCAGAGCCTCATTCTTATTAAACTCAAAATTGAAAGTCATAAATGCCCCAAGAAAAGATAAATTTCTTCACTTCATTTTGATAGTATGACATACTAAAAAATGTCGTTGCAACTTTAAGAAATCAAAGCATCATAACACTTGTTTCCAAAAAAAAAAAAAAAAAAGTTCTTTTCAGAACTAACTCTTTGTACCAAAACGAACTCCAAGAGCATATTATGAGATGTTTTTCGCCGCTTTCTTTTAGTGCGCGACCGGGTGCGCGCACCCACCTATCGCGTACAGGACCTGAGACGCGCATGTGAAGTCATGTGACTTGAAAACAACACTTCCAATTGGTTCTTAGTAGTTTCTATTCTGGAATTTACACGCAGCACTCCACCCACTTCCCACAGTTTCTTTTCTACTCTCAAGAGAGAACAACGTCGAAAATCTTCCAGAAGACTTTCCTGAAATGGCTCCCGTTCCGCATTCATCTTCCGAATCTGAAGAAAATAAGCGACCACCTTTTAAGAAGAAAAAAGGAGGCCACGCTATTACCATCAGAAGTGGCCAGCACATCTTCTGCCGGACGACCTGTATCTCCATTGAGTGCTGAGATGGACTTCAGACCATATCTTGCGAAGGTGCACATGAAATGCAAGGACTGTGGAAAACTTCTTCTATACGGAGAGCAGAGCCTTATTCTAATTAAACTCAAAATTGAGAGTCATAAATGCTCCGAGAAAAGATAAATTTCTTCACTTTATTTTGATAGTATGACATACTAAAAAATGTCCTTGCAACTTTAAAAAATCAAAAGCATCATAACACTTGTTTCCAAAAAAAGTTCTTTTCAGAACTAACTCTTTGTACCAAAACGAGCTCCAAGAGCATATTATGAGATGTTTTTGGCCGCTTTCTTTTAGTGCGCGACCGGGTGCGCGCACCCGCCTATCGCGTCCCGGACCTGAGACGCGCATGTGAAGTCATGTGACTTGAAAACAACTCTTCCGATTGGTTCTTAGTAGTTTCTATTCTCCAATTTACACGGAACACTCCACCCACTTCCCTGGAGGAAAAGTTTATTGAAAAACTTTTAAACCCTCCTCTTATCAAACATTCGACATCGTTCACATAGCAGTGTAGTAAATAACACTAGATCCACTCCGTCCCTTAATTACAAGGGACATATTGCTGTGTGAAAATAACTTTTGTTTTGACGCGATAATGTGAAATACTGAGCCTGTTACAGAATTTTCTTTCACATATATGTTACCATTCTGCTTCAAGCACTAACACCGTAAAAAATAACACCGATAGCGGTGATATTTTTTACACCGAGAACGGGTGATTTTTATCGCTTAGAGCCCTTGCTATTATAAAAGTTTATTTCCTAAGTCTCTGATCTCCAACTGTGCAACGCGGCTCCCCTGTGTGTCGTAATGAAGTGCTAAGAGCACCACGCACACTCTACTGTGACTAAGCATCCATAAATTCCACGGACATCTCTACCCTGCTATCTGCAATTGTAAACATCAAAAGGAGCTACGCTGCGCCCCTTGGAGAGGCCTCACTCCCACTGCTACAACGGCTTGGCAGTCGCCAAGATCCACAAGAACAGCGTCTCGGATCCATTGAACTTCTGTGACGGTCTCATTGAAAATAACCACTAAACAATATTCAAGTATGTAGTAGTCCTCCTGTTTGGTTAGAGACTAAAAATTTACCGCAGCGCTGCGGCGATTTTTACCGCAAATAAACCTTGGTATTAATAAGGTTTAACGCAAATGCGGTAAAAATCGTTGCAAAGCATGAATATCACAGAAAAGTCAGCATTATTCATGCATAGCGACCTAATGCTATTAGCCATGTTATCCACCTCCCATTGGATAACATGGCTAAGAACTGCTCAGGGCAGGTGTTAGCTTTTAGAGATATTCCCACTTAGCGCAAATATCTCAAAAAGCTAGTAATAGGAGATAGCGATGTTAGAGACTATTTTCAGTCGCTAACATCTTGGCACGCCCACTTTGCATCTCATTAGATATAAATATAACTGACATGCAAAGTGGGGCCCAAAATGGTCGCTATCTCCTACTAGCTGTCGCTAACTGGTGTTAGCGGCAGCTAGGTAATAGAGAGATCATTTTATCTCTGCTTTCTTGGCTTTTAAAGCCAAAAAACACAGATAAACCCCCTTGATAATATACCCCTATATTCAAATTGCTGCGTCAAGACCTACGCCTGCTTCAATCACATGCACAGTTTTGAAACAGCATGTGCCTGAAAATCACTGAGTAAAATCTCATAAATTACAGTCAGCCACTTTCAAGACGCATTACTTCAGAGGAACACTTCTTTATGATACAGGGCTTTATAATGACACATATCGCCTCTTTATAGAGACCCCTCAGGTTTTTTTAACAGCTGTTAAATCCTTCCATACTCATCACAAAGCCGCTCCATCACGAGCATTGCCTCAGCTGTCCTCAGGACGGACAACATTTGTGATGAACTTGCCGCTGTGCTTGCGCAACATTAACATTGCGCTTCCTTGACACGTTCTATTCACTAAGCACAACCATGACGGAACCACTCTATCATGAACACACCTCAACCATGGCTCAGAAAGGAGTAGCTGTATCATGACCATACAAGTACCACTAAGCCCCCCACCCCCCTAATCTTGAGGCACAATTAGCACTGCAACACAGGATTTAAAGTCCTGCAAAGAACACCATGTAACATTTAATATCATATCCACCATTGTTTTCATATATCACTATTGCTAAACTCACTCAGTGAAATGTCGCTCATTTTATTAAATCACTTTTAAAGCATGCCTTCTAACAATGCACCCAATCCTATGTGGAAGTGTTTAATATAAAAGATGACATTGCTTTAACAAGGATACACAAATAAATAACACAATCATGTAAAAATGTCTTTATTATATATACTTACCTAAAAAAACAAAAACAAAAATTAATTTCTTATTAAAACGTAGCACCTGTGGAAGAAAATTAAAAATAAGATTATAAAGTGTATTTATTAAAGAAAAAACAATAGGAGACAATAAGAGAGATGCAGAGAAAACTCTCAGATATTATTAATTAAACTTACCTTATAAATATAAAATCTGTGGAGGAGAGTAAAAAAGAATCTGTTATAATACATATTTCTGAATGCAATGTAATAAAATAAGTGAAACAACATATTGAATGATTTATTTTTGCTGTCCTCAGAATACATTGATTTTCACTATCAAGAGTGATTTCAATATTAATCATCATATAACAGCGGGAAAAAAAAACATAATCTAAATGATTGTGTTTAAAAAACCCATACAAAATCTGCATACATATTATAAATACCTGAAAAAAACATGTCTTAAATGTTTTCCTCAAATTCGCAATTTCTTGAGTAAGCACACTACATCTTCCACAGTTACAAACTAATTAAAGTATACCACTTATTTTTCAAGATATCTGAACAAAGCCCCGTGCAGGTATCTCCTATAAAAAATGTATTTGAAAGACACAGTTTCTTCTCTCATACCTTTCCGCGTGGCCAAATTGTATAAGCTAACTCATTATCTTTTAAATACCTCTCCCAAAAACTTGCGTCCATATAAGTTTTAAAATAATTTTCAAAAGTACTCATTTTCTTCTCTCATATTTTTCCACGTGGCCAAATACTATGAGTTAAGTAGTTTTTTTCTGAAACTATTTAATCTTAGTCTTATCTATTCTTTTCTGAACCTTCACAATTAAAATTTGTAACATGTTTTATACCATCAAACATTAAGTAAATTTGTACCTGATGTTATCACTACGCCAAACACAAATTTCATTTATAGATTTGAACACCCTCATTTACATGATATTTGTAAACTAGTAAGTTTCAGATCTTTACAGTATACATCTTCCTACAGCAAGTCATTCTACTGAAATTTGGGTTCCAAAAATAACAAATAAGAGTTAGTTAAGGCAAAAGGCAAACGTTTTTTAAAAGTCAATTGGCTGTCATTGCAAAGCGTCCAGCCACTAGGACACTTCAAATAAGCTGTATAAAGTCCTGATGATGTAGAAGGCCCTTCATGAAAAATAATGCCTACAGTTACAAATGTTCTTCTAGAAATAGAAACTTGAGAAGCCACAAAATTTTTAATTAAAGTTGACAATTTACTCCCATCAGCTCTGCATCGTTGAAACATTGAAATTACATATTGTCCGTATCTATTGATAAATAAAGTTGATAACATTTCAGACTTGCATTGAGAACAGACCATGTTCTGATGCGCATCTTTAACTAGTTTATTAAAAGGCACTTCTTTGCAGTCTGGTAATGTCAAATATAAAAATCTTTCACTGGGTATCTCAGTACTACTTAAAAATGAGCAATTATCACACTTATGTTCCCATTTATAAGAAAGGCCAAAAAGACTATCAATATCTACACCTTCATCTTCCAAAACTGTAAACATATACATGATAAATTCCTGACAATCTTGCTGAATATTCTGAGAAAATTGATTTACTCCTGCACATATGTCTAAAACATTCCTTAGTTCTGAAACACTTGCTACTTCACTATCACCACTACTACAAATTTCAAATATAGAATGTAAAGAATAGCAAAATGTATGCTCCTGATTTTCTATAATCTGTTCCTTAACATTTTTCAGAAAGAAAACAACATTAACTACTACATTTGCATAGAAGTTGACACCAGACCTATTTTCAAACTTAAATCCAACAATCTCTTCAATACTTACAGTTTTGCTACGGCTACCAACAACAGCTACATCTTTTTTTCGTTGTTTCTCGACTACTTCAGCACATTTGTCCTCATTTTTCCTTTTCTGACCAACTATACGCCTTTCAATTAAAGGATATTGAGGTAAACTTGGAGCATATTCTCTTCTTAACCTATTATACTCCTTCACACAATTTAAATCTGCACTAATCTTTGTCTCATCATAATCAATTAGATAAAGTCCACATAAAGTTCTAACTCGCGATAGAGCAACATACGCCATACCCTCTTTGAATACAGTGCTTCCAATATTTACCAAAGCACAATCTACACTTAAACCTTGAGATTTATGTATAGTCACTGCATACGCCAAACAAATTGGAAATTGCTTACGACGGACATATAAGTCTTTCACAAGCAAAAAACGAGTTGAACATCGACTAATTTGTTGAACTTCCTCAATCCCATCAAATTTTATCCTCAAAAATTCAATCTCATCTCTATTTGTATAATTGACAAAACCAACAACATTACCCATTGCTCCATTTACCAATCCTCTTTCTACATGTAAATTTCTCCTTAAAATTATCCGACAATTTAAACATACATACAGATTTTTCTCTAAACCAGCAGTTTTAGATATAGTTTTTTGAAGAGAATCCAATTTTAATTTCAACTTTTCAGACAAAACAATAGTACTACCTTCATGCTCTATTCTATCTTTAGCTTCCAGTTTTTTAATTTCTTGATTTTCTAAATTCAACATTTTCTCATTAAAAACTGAACATTCTTTCAGAGTTGGCATCAAGCATATCACTGACTTATCTGCTACCTCTTTACTATATATTTTCTCAGGTACATTATCTTCATTAGGAAACAGCTTGGAAAGTAATCGGGTTCGTAGAGTGTGTTTCGCATCTTCAGTTAATTTTCCAATCCTAATATCTTGAAGAATACTTCCATATTTAGTATCCTTTGCCTGTCGCATATTTTGAATCAGTTCAGTATATTTGAAATGTGACCATATATTTACATTTCCAATACTGCCCAGGCACTTTCTGGTCTCCTCATGTGTAACAGTTTCAAATACAGGCTGTCCTTTCACAGGAGTTAGCTGCAGTAGATCTCCAAAAACTATGACATGTTTACCTCCAAATAACACATCATACTCTGTCTTAAGTGTCTGTTGCATTCTTAAATGCACAAAAGCAAGCATTAGATTGGATACCATGCTTACTTCATCAATAATAAGAAGTTTCATTTTTTTAAGGACTTTAGAAACTTCAAAACAAGCTTCTCCAGATAGCTTCTGATATTGTAATTTATTTTCATGTTCAACTGGCAGCATCAGTAAACGATGTAAAGTAACACCTTTAATATTATGTGCTGCCAATCCAGTTGGAGCAGTAACAACACACGACAGTGTTGACTGAGTTGTTTGCTGTAAATATGTAGTAATTCCTTTAATTAGGAAACTTTTACCAGTCCCAGCTTCTCCACTTACATATAATCGAATAGGTTCAAATGAGATACATGAGCAATCTTTTCTCTCATGACGAAAGCCGTGCTCAATGTGCTCTGTCACTTCATCATATATCTGTCTTTGCTCAACATTAAAGTGCTTCTTTACTTCTTCTAAGTCGATTACTTCCTCTTGACCTTGCTGCATTGCGCTTTCCACCTCATCCATAGCGGTGGCTGCATCATTTTGTATAATTGGTTGTCCCAGTGGATCTTGACTTAATGAAGCCGAACTTTGACTACCTTGTGAACTATCTCTAGCAATCTCCGCTGCAATTGTCGCTTCTTGCTCTATTTCATCATTCAACATTTGGAGATAATTACTAAAAACAGGACATTCAATATTACTTTTAGATGCGTTGAATGAATCTTCATAACTATCAAAGTCTCCAAGTAGTTCCTCTTCTCTACGCCATGGTTTAAAGAGTTGCAAAAGAGCAAAATAGTAAAATTCTCTTTTATCAGGTGTTTCGCAACTCAGTTTCTGGAGTTCTGGACTTTTTGGTTCCGTCCAGAGGTGTCAGGGAACAACACCCAAAGACCCCGGAGTTCCCACCTGCCTTGGTGCGCAAATGAACAGAAACACGGGCTTCTCGATGGCGGCGTCAAAGACCAAAGGTTTATTACTGCAGGGACACAGAAGTCACAGATACTACACACGGGCAGTAACCAGGAGCCTGTTCGATTTGTACAAAGAGGGCTGCTCCTTATATACTGTTTTTTATGCTAGGGGCAAATTCTTTACATGTAATACATTCCCAAAACCTTTGTGTCTAAAACAATAAATATTTGGCGTTACACAGGAACCGTCGATAATATCTGAGGCCAAACATTGCGAAAAGAGGGGTTCTCACTAGTTTGTCACAATTCCCTGTCAATATTGCATTCAGGACTCAGACCGCCTCATCGTAAAGTTCGTTACCTCCCCCTAATAAAGATTCAGAAAGAAAGAAACAGAGCCAGGTGTGGAAGATAGAAAAGTGGGATAAGGGATGTTTGTGGGTTGTAAATGGGCAAGGCTACCGGCTTCGGCCGCCTAATCATGATCAGGTACAATGGACACGAAGACCAGTTTGGCAGGGCTGGCCTCGGGCAGAGGAGGCAGCCTTTGTCGAGTCATGCAGCTACAGCGTGATCTGGTTTAAGGTGTACGTGTCATGTAAGAGGTGAATCTCCGGCTAAGGCTACGTGTCCTTAATCAAAGTGGAGTGATCAGAGGTTATTGCGTATGTGAGGGCAAGAATCACAAAATGGCGGCCATGATCGAAGATGGATGCCGTGGGTAGATCAGAAATATGTCAATAGAAGGAGTGCTCTTGCTTGTAGCGTAGCGAAAACACCAGGATATACTAAATGGATCATTTGCGGTTCGCTGATACCAATATTATGTATTTCCGACAAATTTGAAAACACGGGTTCAAATTGTCACGGAACCGTCACGGAACCTCAGACCCTCCTTTTGCCCTTACATAGGCAATTACTCAGTCTATGTCTGAATCTAGTTCTATGCTCATCAGGTCAGTGACATGCTGTTGTATCATCATCCTTTCTCGTACCTTTTCTCCATACATAGGTGGTTTTCTGAGGCAAGTTGCAGCACAAAGACTACACAGAGCAGGACCACACTGGATAATCAGGCAGCATGAGAATAGGAATACTAAGATGACACCAATGACCATTAGAACCCTCCATCCCCACGCTGATATCAGAGTCCAAAACCACTCCATGAAGGACCAGTTTCCCTTGTCTATATGTATGGAGTCTGAAATCTTGTGCAACTTAGAGATCGCCTCATAGACTGTTGGAGCATTATTAGGAATAAAGACACAGCAGCTCGATTGGATCATTCTGCATACCCCACCTCGATCTGCAAGTATAACGTCTAGAACCATACGATTCTGCAACGTCATGAGTCTATCCGCCTGAAGCTCAGCTGTCAGATTGCTAAGGGCACCAGCAGTTTCGGTAATAGTAGATTCAACTACCCGTGTTAGCTGACGTATGTTTCTACTATTGGCCATAGGCCCCCAGAACGGAAGGAAGCCTTTGAAGAAGTCTCCAGCTTCCTGACCAGCGGTATCTTCCTTGCTGAAGACACCTCTCGCTACTCTGGTTCTGTGGTAATCAGGTGAAGCAGTGTATGTCGGAGGCAGTAATCGAGCAATATAACATGATCCTGAAAAATCGGCAGGCAACCATGTATAAGCTCTGTCTCGACAAATGAAGTAGGTACCCCTAGCAGTGAGAAAGGCAGGGGAAGAGTTAGCCGGAAACACGTAAGTCTCTATGCACTCACTCCTCCCTAGCTGAGCTCTCGGATTTCTCCCGTTACCTTGCAAACAGACTTGACCTCGGTGAGGTACGACCCAGATTGGAGTTGAGCTTTTACGCTTGCTTTCTCCTAAACTAAGGCGATACTCTGAAGTATTCCAACTTAAATATACTCACAATTCGTCTCTAGGGTAAGATGGAGTATTATTGACGTCCTTGACCATGTCAATAATTCCCTGGACTAAAGCTTTGTTGGCAGAGTTATATTTAGCGGAACGCGGTGGACGTGGAGGATAAGTTTCAAGGGCATAAGCAAAGATGGTTTGGAAGGCCTGAAATGATCCATTATAGCTGTAAGGCAAAACCAGATAGGGAATACCTTTATCCATAGTGTGAGGTATCAAGCCACACACCCAGCAGTTTGTAGTGTTAACTACCAGTTGGTGTTGGTGCAAGAGCTGTACAAAAGTGTTGTTGGTGAATTCTGAGCGTCGGGCTTGCTCATGTTCTGGAAACGAGTGAAAAGAGTGTATAGAAGAAACAGTAGAAATAGCAGGATCAAGGGGAGGTACTGTAGTAACTGGCACAAAAATCAAATTTATACTAAAGACGATTCCACCCACCAATGTTGCTAAAACAATCAAAAATGTAATGGCACATTGCATCAGAAAGCATTTGCTATGAAGAATTCTATTAAGTCTGTTTCTGCGAACATAAATCACATTTTCTCGTTGCAGCGCAGGAAGCTCCATCTTCTACAATCCGCTCGCGACCACTGATGATGTGTACGTAGATGAAAATGCCTCTATCAGCCCTGGGAGTTCCCAGAACCAACAGAAAGATCGACCTTGTGTCAGACCCCTGCAAATTCAAACTAGGCACACAGCCACGACCCTACGGCTACCCAGACGGCAAGGCAATTTTAAAAACAATAAACAATAGCAAACTTCCTGGCTGAAGGCAAAAGTTCAATATATATATATCAAAATCACAATATGCAGTTGCCTGCTTTATTTGTCCATTTTACGGCTTCTTAGGTTGTATCTCTGCTTCGCTGGTACTGTCTGATCGGAAAATAGCGTATCACTAGCAGCTGTTGCAGAGTTCAAGTTCGCAGATAGCAAAGTTTCTTCTGATGCTGGAGACAAGTGTTCAGTGTTTAAAGGAGTCTTTTCAGGAGGAGAGTCAGGTTTTGAAGTGTCAGTAATCAATTCGGCATCGCTGAAAGAGATGAACTTCGGTGTGCTTTCAGATTCGGAGGCACCAATTCCCTTTTTCACCCAGTCGTCGTAAGGGAGCGGCAAAGGAACACGCTTAACATGAGAAGCGTGTATCCAGTGCTTACGGCCAGCTACACGAACTGCTGTCCTCGTTGCCAGTAAGATCTGAAAAGGCCCCACAAATCTCGGCTGAAGGTTTTTCGTCCTCGCGAAGTTCTTGATGACAACCAGATCTCCTGGTTTCAGCTGATGCCCTGGACTCTCCGGAGGTTTTGGCAAAGCATCGAAAACCTGTTGATGAATAAGACTCAATTTAGCAGTCAAGTCGTAAAGGTAGTCTATCAACATAGGATATTCAATGGAGCAAAATTCTTTAGGCCTTGGCACACCCCAGACATTTGCCGGGCGACCAAAGACTATCTCGTAAGGACTAAGCCCTATTCTAGAATGTACTGTTGCTCTCGTTGATAACAAGGCCAAAGGAAGTGCGTCTGGCCAGGCTAAACCTGTGGATGCTTGTATTTTGGCTATTTTCAGCTTGAGGGTGCCATTGTAACCCTCGACTAAACCAGCAGACTGGGGATGGTTTGCACTGTGAAATTTCTGTTTCAATCCTAGGCCGGCACACACACTCTGCATAACTTTCCCTATAAACTCACTTCCGTTATCTGACCATACAATCCGTGGCATTCCATATCTAGGGAAAAATTCCTTGAGAAGAATTTTGGCAGTAGATAGGGCAGTGTTGTCCTTTAGTGGGTATGCTTCTATCCACCTGGAAAAAGCACAAACTACCACCAGGACATACTTCAAATTATTGCAGCGTTCCATGTGAATGAAGTCTAACTGAATTACTTCAAAGGGGCAGGAAGGAGGAGCGAAATGACCAGCTGGAGTTGGAGTTCCCTTGCCAGGATTATGCATCAAGCGCACCATACAATTTTTCACCACTCTCTCTGCACACTTACTGATTCCCTCATTCTTCCAGACCGGAGCCAATATCTTACATATCCCTTTAGAACTTATATGCGCTACTCCATGCGCCATCGTCACTACTGCAAGCACATATGCATCGGGCAACATCCAACGCTGCTGTTCTGTCAAATCAATCCAACATCCATTCGAGTCCAACTTGCCCGTACTTTCTCTCCATACACGTTTCTCTTCCTCAGTTGCTTCTTTCTGAATCTCTTTCACACTTTCCATAGTGTCTTCACACATTCCGGACTCAGCAATCCATCTTGCAGACGTAGCAACATACATTCTACTCATCGTGTCTCTAGCTGTCTGTTTAGCAATTTCGTCAGCAAAAGCATTCCCACGACCAACATCATCCGTGATTGCTTTATGAGCACTGCACTTCACAATCGCAACTTCAGTCGGCAAGGTTAGAGATTCCAACAAGTCGTTAACTAGCTGACCATGTTGGATCTTAGTCCCATGGGACGTAATGAAACCTCTTTCTCTCCACAACCGGCCAAAACTATGGGCCACGCCAAATGCGTACTGACTATCTGTAAACACATTCACTCTCTTTCCCTCAGCTAAAACACACGCTCTCGTTAGAGCTATTAATTCTGCAGCTTGGGCAGAATTCTGACTCACTCTTGCAGTCTCCACAATCGTCTTCAAAGTCGTTACCGCGTAAGCAGCAGTCACATCACCATTCTCCAATTTAAAACATGACCCGTCCACATACAGCGTACCATCCGGATCTGATAGCGGAGTATCTTTTAAATCAATGCGTCCTTTTGTCTCTTCCTCCGTTTTGAAACAGCAATCATGTGGCTCGGAATCACTCGACTCTTGATCAGTCGGCAACAGTGTTGCTGGATTTAATACATTGCATCTTTTGATCTGAATATGACTCGCTAGTAATGTCAGCTCGTAACCAGATAATCTCGCACTAGTAAGGTGTTGTGTCTTCGTTCGGTTCATGAGTGTATCCACTGCATGAGGAACCATGACCACTAGCATATTGTTCATCACCAAACCAGCAGATTGTCGAATGGAAGCTGCAGCTGCCGCTGTAGCTCTCAAACAACTAGGCAACGCTCTGGCTACCGGATCTAATGTTGATGAGAAATATGCACAAGGGCGTTGTTTATCACCAAACTTCTGTGTCAGAACACTCAACGCGCAACCTTCCCTTTCGTGAACGTAGAGCGTGAATGGCTTACTGTAATCAGGTGTACCCAATACAGGAGCTGAACACAATGCTTTTCGTAATTCAATAAAACTCTCTTGACATTCATCAGACCATGGCACCGGACTCGGAACATTTTTCCCAGTCAAAGCTACCAATGGTTTCGCTAACAGAGAAAAATTTGGAATCCACTGCCTACAGTAAGAGGTAATGCCTAGGAAGGCACGTACTTCTCTCTGTGTGCGTGGAACACTCATCTGTGTAATTGCTTTTATTCTTTCTGGGGTCAACTTCCTTCCCTCCTTTGACAAGAGATGACCTAGGTAGGTCACTTCTTGGCAGCAGTATTGCATTTTCGAAGGAGACACCTTGTGATTCAAATTAGACAAATGATGCAATAGGGAAATTGTAGCTGCTTTGCAAGTTTCCTTGTCATCGGCAGCCACTAAAAGATCGTCTACGTACTGTACTAGGGCAGAACCTGGAGGAAGGACAAAAGAATCTAACTGGCTTTTTAATGCTTGACTATAAATAGATGGACTCTCACAATAGCCTTGTGGAGCGCGTTTAAATCTGAAACTGCGACCTCCTAGACAGAAGCCGAAAATATCCCTACTTTCTTCAGCTATCGGAATGCTGAAAAAGGCATTCTTTAGGTCAATAACTGAGAACCATGTGGCTGTGGCAGGAATCAATGTTAACAAGGCAGTAATGTCTGGCACTACAGGAAACTGCGGGACTACAATCTTATTAACTTCTCTAAGGTCTATGACAAACCTATAAACTGGAGGTTTTGTAGGATCAGTTCGTTTCAGGATCGGCAATACAGGACTGTTACAGACATTTCCTCTAGTTTCTTCAACCACATCTTTCTTAATCAAATCTTGCACAATCAATAAAAGTGCACGCTCTCCTTCACTAGATATTTTATATTGGGGAATTCTTGGAAATTTTACATTCGCTTTCAAAGTTACCACATACGGTGGAATTTCTAGGAGACCTACATCATTGGGACCAGTCGCCCAAAGAGAATCAGGGAGTGAACGTAGCTCCGGCGGGAGTGCGTCCATTGACAAGTACATCGGAGAGGTGATATTTTTACCCAATGTAAGCTGTACTCCTTCCGGAGAACAGTACAATGTCGCATATAGTCGTTTTAACAAATCTAAACCAAGCAGGTTTTCATTACAACCTGTCGTCAAAATCAGGGGTGCTTTCAATTGGCACGGTCCAACAGAAATAGACAAAGGACCAGATATCGGGTTGTAAACAGGGGCGCCTGAAAAACCTACGGAAACATTTGTTGAGCCAGACAAAGGTGCGCCAGGGAGTTTCGCATGAATGATAGAACTTTTTGCGGCACCAGTATCCAACAGAAACGGTTCGACTACACCTGATGTTGCTACTGCGACATAAGGCCCACTCTGATCCACTGGAACTGATACTACTCCCTCTCTCTGTCCATGGCTGTCCTAGTACCCATTTTGTTGATAACCCTCATCTACTTCATTATAGTCCTCGACAAGATATTGTTGAGATCTATTTTGCTGAGTAGATTGTCCATTTCGTTGATCAAAGTGATTGGAGGGTCGATCATTCGTTTGTGGAGGCATAGCACCTCGTCCTCGACCTCTAGAATTCTGCGCAAAACCACCACGACCTCTCTGAGCTGCTGCTGCATTATTTTGCGCTAAGATCGGACATTCATTTTTATAGTGACCCTCTTTCTTACAGTACGCACACTGATTCCACTGATATTGAGGTCTTGATGAACCATAATCTGTCCTTTGGTACGAACTTTGCTGCGTATTAGTCTGATTCGTGCGAGGCGGATACGCCTGTTGCAAAAGAACTTTAGTTTTTAAATCTTTGGTTTTCTTTTCTGATTTTTCCTTTTCCTCTTTATCCCTATTTTCGTAGTACTGTGCAGTCGCAAGTATTTGCGCTGTCGTAGATACAGCCCACGCACTTTCTGAGTCTTTTAATTTATTGCATAATTCAGGTAACAAATTATGCACAAATTTATCGACAAACAATCTCTGTCCTCCTTCTGTACTCATGTCCTGACCACTATGATCTACAAAAGTCTCTTCAAACCTCGTGAAGAAGTCGGAGACACTTTCGTCTTTCTCCTGCCTGCATGCTGACAGCTTGTCCCAATTAACACGCAATGCTGGCATCAGAGTCTTCATTAGATCAATTATTCTACCTGGCAGATTAGCAATTAGAGGTTCGGGTTTCGCACCACCTATTTGCTGACCATCTGCTGCAGTGATAGCTGCCCAATCACCACCTAAAGCAGCTTGATGATCCTCTCTATGAATTTTAGCCCACACTGGTTGCGGAACTACGTTACCAAACAACATATCGATGTCGGCTAAGTTCATTATACAAGCCTCAACTGTCTGTGTTAATTCCTTGTAATATCCAGCTGGATTTTTACGTGGGTCTGGCAAGGCCTGTTTCACCGCTAGCACTTCTGCTCGCTTCCATGGAATGTGTATCCACACTCGTTGGAACTGTGCTGGAGCAGCTGCAATACCTGCATTATCATCACGTTGTATTGCTTCGCGCCAAATTGGAGGAACCTCCCTCATAGGATATTGGCGACTTAGCTTCACTTTACCTTTTTCTAAATCTCTCGGTGAACGAAGAGATGGATCATTCCTAAAACTTAAAATAAGTTCCATCGCTTCCTTTATATTCTCACCCACTATCATTCCAGCAGCAAACTCTTTTTGAACTCTAATTAAATCTTCCAAATCTGATTCGACATCGTCTTCTTCTATTTCTTCACGTAACAACGAGCACATCTCATCAAAGACGTACCGTTGCGTTGGTTCCTTCCACTGCATAAATGTGTCTAACACATCTCTCGTACTATACCTTCTACTCTTCGAAATCCATCTGAGAGTCGTGGAATCTAAAATTCCCCGTTCCTCAGTACTTGGTAGCTGACTACGTCTCTGAACTGAATCAGGAGTAGGAGTCTTAATCAAAGTTTTATATATAGGAGACAGCATATTAGTAACAGAATCAGTGATTCTTCGACGAACAGAAAGTGGAGTTAGCACACTCGCAGACGTAGAGAATGCAGTAGAGGTAGGAATAGATAACGGAACAGTAGGAGTATCGAGAAAAATAGTTTGAGGAACAGTAGGTACGGATGTAGGTATAGAGGCTGGCAGTGTAGGAAGAGGAGGAGCTGTAGGAACATTCACATTCATCACAGGAGGTACGGGAACTTGATTCTGGGGGACAGGAGCAGGAACACCAGGTTGTCCAGCAACCGGTAATTGAACATTCGGGACGAGTGGAGCCGCAGCACCTTGTGCATACGGTGGAGGTGACCGTAACAGATAAGATAACAGAGGATCGTTTTCGGAATCCTCCAGTATCTTAGCCATTTTCGATGGCAAGGCAGGATAGCACTTGTCGATCGCTAAGTTATGCTCTCTAATTGCTACATCTATGGCCTTCTCACACTCGTTAGCCTGCAACTGTTTAGCCGCTTGCTCTAGAGTTAACTCTTCTTGTTCTTTCTGTTCTTTCTTCAACCTTTTCATTTCTTTTTGTTTGGATTCTTTTCGCCAATAACGGAAAGAATCAAACATTGCCGGCCGGGCTTTCTTCTTAAACAATTTCGCTTCTAAGTTGTCGAGAATCTCTGGTTCAAAACTACCATGCAGTGGCCAACTAAGGACACCATCCTTCTTACAGTAACGGACCCATACCTCATTATAAGATATAGGACCCACGCCATGCTTACAATATAAATCATATAGGGGAGTCCCAATCGGAGGAACCAGACAAGAGTCCTCCAATCGTGAGTCACTGCTGCAACTAAAACAAGACAACATTTTCCGACTTACCATTTTCAGTCCGGAACACAAAACAAACAAACACGGAACAAAGATGTGCACTCGAACCAAGAACTTAGGCCTACCAAAACGAACTGATGTATCGATACCCAAACTAAACCAAAAAAATTATCGTAACTAGAACAACCAGTGATAATCTTACGAGACCAAACCAAACCAAGAACCGATCAAGGATTTTAACAATCCTCACAAAAGTAACCAGCTAGCTATCACTAAATACTTAACTGAGTCACTGAAGACGTCACCAAGGAGAAACCCGTCACGTTTCGCCGTACTACGGACTGCACCACGGGTCCAAGACAGGGCGACGGTCAAGGCAACGGCCCACTGCAGCCGTCCTGAACGGGAAACCCTCGTGGAAGAGAACTTCGGGCCACTTTTGCGATATGCCGGGATCGATGAAGTGGGGCGCCTCCCTCAGGAATCTTCACACGAAGCTTCTCGAACTCTTCAGGCTTTTGGACCGGTACCGAATGACGTCGCCCCACGTTGGGCGCCAATTGGAGTTCTGGACTTTTTGGTTCCGTCCAGAGGTGTCAGGGAACAACACCCAAAGACCCCGGAGTTCCCACCTGCCTTGGTGCGCAAATGAACAGAAACACGGGCTTCTCGATGGCGGCGTCAAAGACCAAAGGTTTATTACTGCAGGGACACAGAAGTCACAGATACTACACACGGGCAGTAACCAGGAGCCTGTTCGATTTGTACAAAGAGGGCTGCTCCTTATATACTGTTTTTTATGCTAGGGGCAAATTCTTTACATGTAATACATTCCCAAAACCTTTGTGTCTAAAACAATAAATATTTGGCGTTACACAGGAACCGTCGATAATATCTGAGGCCAAACATTGCGAAAAGAGGGGTTCTCACTAGTTTGTCACAATTCCCTGTCAATATTGCATTCAGGACTCGGACCGCCTCATCGTAAAGTTCGTTACCTCCCCCTAATAAAGATTCAGAAAGAAAGAAACAGAGCCAGGTGTGGAAGATAGAAAAGTGGGATAAGGGATGTTTGTGGGTTGTAAATGGGCAAGGCTACCGGCTTCGGCCGCCTAATCATGATCAGGTACAATGGACACGAAGACCAGTTTGGCAGGGCTGGCCTCGGGCAGAGGAGGCAGCCTTTGTCGAGTCATGCAGCTACAGCGTGATCTGGTTTAAGGTGTACGTGTCATGTAAGAGGTGAATCTCCGGCTAAGGCTACGTGTCCTTAATCAAAGTGGAGTGATCAGAGGTTATTGCGTATGTGAGGGCAAGAATCACAAAATGGCGGCCATGATCTAAGATGGATGCCGTGGGTAGATCAGAAATATGTCAATAGAAGGAGTGCTCTTGCTTGTAGCGTAGCGAAAACACCAGGATATACTAAATGGATCATTTGCGGTTCGCTGATACCAATATTATGTATTTCCGACAAATTTGAAAACACGGGTTCAAATTGTCACGGAACCGTCACGGAACCTCATTTCCGATGATTTATCAAGTGTCCTTTTCTTTATTTTACCAGACATCCTTCATGTCCAATTACAGCATGTACACCTTTATCAATGTTCTCCGTAACATTCCTTTTAAAAGTATAATTTTTAAGTATTTCATACAGACAAATGTTTTCAAGCAGAGTACTTCTATTTGGATAGTATGTATCCAACATATTTGTTTTCAAAATGTCTGTACTGTTTGGTTCTTTCTGGGCTAAATATTCAATTTCTTGCACAGGTTTCAGAACACGGTTTCGTGTTTCTGCTAGGCCCAAACTCACCCAGAGAATAGTCCTTGATTTTGCATAAAGACTTGCTGATGATAATCTGTCACAACATTCATATGCTCCAATTTCTCGATGAGACAGCATCTTCAAACTGTACGTATACAATTTCTTGCTTAGGCTCTTTTCATGAGAAATTTCTTCCCACATCTCCTTCAGTTCCGTCTTTTCAAATTTCGTGATATAAGACGTTACATATCGAGCCACAGCAATAGAGTTGTCTGCAACATATTGTATGTCCATGTTAGCATTCCACATGGACAAAATGACTGGGTTATAGTCATTAATATATTTGGATTCTTCACCTCTTCTTAAATTGTACGTATTTTTAGGTGACCTCCTTCTGATATTATGTCGCAAACATGACATCAAATTGTTGACTCTTCCTTTTGAAAGTACCGGTCGTGCAAATCCAAAGCGACATTTGGTGTAGAATTTGCTCTTTGATTTGAATTTTCGCCGACAATATTTTCCACAGCGATGACTTTGAAAATGTAACACTCTTCCTCTTAAGTCCTTATCAGTTGTACTATTAGGTATGTCACAAGTGGCATACTGTTCAATAAAAAACAGTACAGTCTCATCCGAGTCTGTTCCAAATTTAGGAGCATCCTTGATCCATAGCAGCATATGAATATGAGGAGCACCTCTTGCTTGATATTCTTTTCTCCAAAAGAAATCCAGTACTTCACCAAGAGGCGGATTTTTCTTGTTTGTAATGAAAGACATCATAGCTTCAAATCTATGATTAAAATATCTGCAAACATTAACTGGATCTAATGAACACAGTTCTCCAGGTGTCTTGTAGTTTATGTTTTCTATGTTTGCATTCGCCTCCCGAAGAAATTCAAGTAAATCTTCCCAAGCATACTCTGCACAGCTTAGAGTTAAAAACCATGTTGGTGCTCCTAAATTTCTAAGCATGCAATTCAAATCTCCATGACGACGGTACCAATACTCATTAGTACCCCGCTGACAAGCCATTAAATTAATTAGATGTGAATCCAAAACACTATCTTTCTGTTGCACTTTATCCATAAATTCCTTTGCTGAAATATTTCGCAGATGTACACCACTTTTTAAGATATGATTTACTGCATAAGACAGACCAGATAAGTCACTCTCGAACAGAAGATGAAACAAATATGGAATGCATGGGCAAAACCTTGGATCTTCTGCATATAATCGTGTTGTCCGGTACTCAGATGCAGGAATCTGCATAGGTCGATCATCATATCATGTACCTTCACCTGTAGGAAATAACTGTGGAAAACAACGACCTTCCAAACTTTCTTCCCACACACTAATAAGATTTCCTTTCGCCTTTTTCATCTGAAATAATTCAATAGCATTCCCTATTGCTTCTTTGGAATGCAGTGGATGAACACTGTAATGTTCATAAATTTCTTCAGATCTGGATACATCAACTTTTTCAATTTGTCCATTAGACAAATCACTATCCTCTTCTTCACTTACATCTTCTTGTTCTACGTATACATCTTTGTAATACTTATTATTTTGCACTAAATACAACGTTGCCTTTTTCACTTTCCTAACATCCACTAAATCTTGCCAGATTTTCTTACTCTTTGTAGGTACACCATTAACTAGAATAACTAGAGGTTCCTCTTCTACATTTTCAACACCAATTGTTTCCATATTTTTTTTAAATCAAGAGGCAAATACACAACTCTACCCTTTAATCCTCTTTGTAAATCTGAAGGATTTAATTTACCAGTCTTAGGCTCCATTCGAACAATAGCCTGAAAAGGATGTACACATTGAATCAGAATCGTCTCATAAGTATTTAAATACATCAATTCTGATGGAATATTTACCAACTCTAGATTATTATGAACAGCTCTAGCAGGCATTTTATTTTCATTTAATTTATTATAACAATATTTACAAACACGTTGCTCAAAACCCAAATCAAAATAGTTTTCCACCAACAAATAAGTTGCAAAATCTTTCCATTGACCATTACTTTCATCTTCACTTTTTAAATATAAATCAACTAACCTAGTTTGACTTTTGTAATGAATGCGTCGACAACAAACACAAGAAAAATTTGGTTTCCCACCTGCAATTACCTTAAACTTTATTATTTCCTGTTCAAAATTTTCAATATTAACATTTCCAACATTTTCTAACACATTTCCTTCTATAATTATATCAGTTTCTGCATTATCTTCCTCTGGACCAAAATAACTTACCTCAATTTCTGCACAAATCTTCTTAACATCTAATTCACATCCATACAAAAGAGCACTATTTAACTGTTTCAGTTTAAGTGCTGGACTTTTTGCATAGTACAACTTTCTCACTAATTTTCTAATTTTAGTATGATGCACTGCTAACATCCGGAAGTGATGAAAGACACTCTGGCATATTTTTTTAGAAAGACAAGCCAGAGAATGGCCTTGCAGACCTATTTTCTCTCGCACTCTGCATTGATCTAATTCTTGCAACATTTAAAAAATTTTTTTTAGACTTTCTTTAGTGTACTTACGTAAGAAATTGCGAAAGAAATCAATTGAATCCTGTCGTACACTACAAATGCTACTACAATTCCAACTGTAAATAGGAGCATTGGGACGTCCCTCTAAAGCTTCTCTACCCATAACATCTTCTGCATTTCTAACCACAATTTTCTCTTTTTCAATAACACAACCATCCTTCACCTCATACGCTCGACCACTGGTGTCAACTGCATGCAACAGATCGTTACTTTGAAAGTAACTCTCTTCATTAAAAAATGGCTCAGAAGTTGAAGTATGCATCCACTTCCCAGAAAACACTTTACAAAAATTACTCCTATTTATGTGTCTCTTCCATTTACTTTTACCTTTCAAAACTCGAATCGCCTTCTTTAAAATATTTATTCTATTAAGTATTAAAATAAATAATTTTCTTTTTGTCTCAAATGCGCGCTCAACAATACCCTCTATATATTGTTTCTTCTTAAAAAAAGCAGATCTTCTCTTAGAAACTTTCTCCTTTTGTAATAAATTCGAAACGACTCTGTTGTAAAACATACGCTTCCTGATTTGGCTGAATTGATTACTCCGGGTTTTACTGTACAAACTTTCATCTCTCCTAATTCCAGAAACATTTTTATCTTTGATTCCATCTCTCCTTTTAGATACTGATATCGTTTTCTCCTTCTGAACTTCAATATTAACATTTTTCCTTCCCAAAATTCCTTTCAAAAATGTTTTAGTTTGCTTACCAGGAGCACTCTTCTTTGTATCCGTCCTCTCCTTCATTGAAAACATTTCAAAATTTTTCTTCTTCAAACTGTAAGTCCGTTTGTAGAGTTTCTTTTTTTCAATTCTGGTCGGTATCTTAATTTAAAATTTTGATGAAATTGTCAATCTGTAAAACACAAAAATAACAAATATTATAGTTCACTACTAGCATATACCGTACAAATTAAAACCACACATTCATTTTCTAATGAAATACAAATAATAACAGAAAATCTCTGAACAAAGTAGTAAATCCTGTAGTGAATGTTTCTTGTAAATTTATCACACTCCATATCTATTTTAGCTTTATAGACAATTTAAAATTTTTTTTTTAAAGCATACAAACAGTACACTTTTTTCAAGAACTATCGGTCATCATAGGTGTTTTAATCTTTTTTAGTACGATCTCTTTTACACTTCATGAGAACATATCTTATCACTCTCATGAAGCACTTCATCGGCGAATATATCAAGAAAACTGTCATCACGAATGCTTTGCTATCAAATTTTTTTTATTTATTCATAAGTTCATAATTTAGAAGAATTTCCAACATTAGTTCATCAGGGACTTCTTCAAGTCCATTGTCCTCATCTTCTTCTATCAGCTCTAAATAGGCTGAATCTAAGGATATGTCCATAAAATCATTATTTTCATCAGTTTGATGTCAAAATGAATTTGATTCTCTTCTGACCAATTCTCCATAATTAGTTTGTTTTTATTCTTCTGTATCCTTTTAAAAAATATAGAGACTAAATTATATCTTTTTCCATAAGTGTATAACTAAAAAGTACCTTTACTAATTTTTAAACTACATATATTTTTATAATCTCTAACTTATTAACTCTATATATTGTAAGATACCACATTCCTCTTGTTTTGTTAAAGAAATTGGCAATATAACTCTAAACATTGACACTGAGCTTTTTTTCCATTAAATAATTACTGTTGTTAAAAGACATTTCACTGTAAAATTTATTTTTAGATTTTCTAGATATCTGAAATATTTATTACCTGTACAATAATTTTTAGAGACCCATTTTTTTGTTCATCACTACAAAGTGCAATATAAATTTATGCACTCTGAAGAAAAGGATCGCACTATACAAACCATTTAATTCACTTAACAGATTACTACTTCCCACAGAGACAGTTCCATTTATGTTACAACAGCATACTCACCATGTAAATGTCTTAGCATATGCTAAATGTCATACTAACCATGAAGAACTACCTCATAATAAAGCTCTACATTAATATGTAAAAAAGTGCCTATACATAGTATAATCACAGATATGCAGGAAACATGACCATCACATTTAGATCCATATCATAATACCTCTCTGAAAATAAAGGTGAAACACTGCCAAACATAATACAACAAGATTTCAAAAATAATGAGCACTTCACAAGTATTAATTGAAAGAAACATGAAAGAATTATACTCCAATGATTTCTAAATCTCAACTCCTTCCAAAAGAACACATGCACCAAGCTCATTAAAAGATAATTTGAACTGTCAATGGACAACATCTCAAAAACATATGTAGTATAAGCAGATAGAACCACATGTGAAAAAATTAACATAAAATCATGTTCTAAATATTTCAAAAAATATTCTTTATTATTTTCATCACCACCCACAGAAATTGCCAAAGCAAAAAAAGTAACTCACCTGAAAAAAAGAATATATACTCTCAAAGTATCAATTCAAATGGCAGGTTGTTGCTTTCAGGCACCAAACACTCTAAAAATGGAAATAATAAAATTTTATTAACTTATTACAAACTTATTTCCTACACAATATACAATCATTATAGCATTGAACAAGCATAACTAATAAGTTCCCCAAAATCCTCTACATTAAAACTAAATTCAAAATTTCTCATTTATAAAAACATTGTGCCACAGATATGTCACTTTTGCCCATGTTAAAATTCATGCACCTACAACAGTAGGCTTTCATAACTAAAAGGCCAAGTCACAAAAAAACAAAAGCCTTATTTATGAAAACCTTGCGCCGCCAGTGCGTCACTTTTAGCATGTAGGCTTTCATAACTAAAAGGCCAAGTCACAAAAAAACAAAAGCCTTATTTATGAAAACCTTGCGCCGCCAGTGCGTCACTTTTAGCATGGGAAAAGTGACGCACGGGTGGCGCAAGGCCGTCATAAATAAGGCCCCATGTCCATAGACAAAAACTACAGGGCCAGCATTATACACATGCAAGCAGTACACTTGCACAGAACCACAAAACCCCAAGGGCCACCATGTTAATATATATCCTTAATATAATAAACCTCTGAGAATGGATACATATTTGCGTGGCAGCCCATAACAGAAATTTGGCGTCCTCTGACTCTGATCCACTACCAAACACACTAACCCCCCCCTCCCTCTTCACTAAACTCCGCACTCCACCCCACCCGGACCCCCTATTACAAACCCCCTACCTACCCTCCCTGCCCAAGGCCACCATGAGCCTCGAACCGCCCCTGATAAAGTTATAAGACACAGCATTACTAAAACTCAAAGAATAGGCAACAGGCAGATAAACTAAATAGTACACAAAGACACATATTTTTTACATAATACTTTTGAAAAACATGTAGTATTTTTTTAAAATCTATCATGCAACTGGCCCTCTAGAACCGCTTTCAAAACGCCAACTATAAACCTTTACATTTCATTTTTAAACCATACACTTTCAAATACATTATTTATTTATTTACAATTCCTGTAATGTTACACACCTTTTCTAAAATACACCAGTCCCTGTTATTTATAAGGATTTATTTTCATTCTTCTTCAGTGATACTTTCTTAACAAATAATGAAAATCAACTGCATGCAACAGATCGTTACTTTGAAAGTAACTCTCTTCATTAAAAAATGGCTCAGAAGTTGAAGTATGCATCCACTTCCCAGAAAACACTTTACAAAAATTACTCCTATTTATGTGTCTCTTCCATTTACTTTTACCTTTCAAAACTCGAATCGCCTTCTTTAAAATATTTATTCTATTAAGTATTAAAATAAATAATTTTCTTTTTGTCTCAAATGCGCGCTCAACAATACCCTCTATATATTGTTTCTTCTTAAAAAAAGCAGATCTTCTCTTAGAAACTTTCTCCTTTTGTAATAAATTCGAAACGACTCTGTTGTAAAACATACACTTCCTGATTTGGCTGAATTGATTACTCCGGGTTTTACTGTACAAACTTTCATCTCTCCTAATTCCAGAAACATTTTTATCTTTGATTCCATCTCTCCTTTTAGATACTGATATCGTTTTCTCCTTCTGAACTTCAATATTAACATTTTTCCTTCCCAAAATTCCTTTCAAAAATGTTTTAGTTTGCTTACCAGGAGCACTCTTCTTTGTATCCGTCCTCTCCTTCATTGAAAATATTTCAAAATGTTTCTTCTTCAAACTGTAAGTCCGTTTGTAGAGTTTCTTTTTTTCAATTCTGGTCGGTATCTTAATTTAAAATTTTGATGAAATTGTCAATCTGTAAAACACAAAAATAACAAATATTATAGTTCACTACTAGCATATACCGTACAAATTAAAACCACACATTCATTTTCTAATGAAATACAAATAATAACAGAAAATCTCTGAACAAAGTAGTAAATCCTGTAGTGAATGTTTCTTGTAAATTTATCACACTCCATATCTATTTTAGCTTTATAGACAATTTAAAAAAAATTTTTTTAAAGCATACAAACAGTACACTTTTTTCAAGAACTATCAGTCATCATAGGTGTTTTAATCTTTTTTAGTACGATCTCTTTTACACTTCATGAGAACATATCTTATCACTCTCATGAAGCACTTCATCGGCGAATATATCAAGAAAACTGTCATCACGAATGCTTTGCTATCAAATTTTTTTTATTTATTCATAAGTTCATAATTTAGAAGAATTTCCAACATTAGTTCATCAGGGACTTCTTCAAGTCCATTGTCCTCATCTTCTTCTATCAGCTCTAAATAGGCTGAATCTAAGGATATGTCCATAAAATCATTATTTTCATCAGTTTGATGTCAAAATGAATTTGATTCTCTTCTGACCAATTCTCCATAATTAGTTTGTTTTTATTCTTCTGTATCCTTTTAAAAAATATAGAGACTAAATTATATCTTTTTCCATAAGTGTATAACTAAAAAGTACCTTTACTAATTTTTAAACGACATATATTTTTATAATCTCTAACTTATTAACTCTATATATTGTAAGATACCACATTCCTCTTGTTTTGTTAAAGAAATTGGCAATATAACTCTAAACATTGACACTGAGCTTTTTTTCCATTAAATAATTACTGTTGTTAAAAGACATTTCACTGTAAAATTTATTTTTAGATTTTCTAGATATCTGAAATATTTATTACCTGTACAATAATTTTTAGAGACCCATTTTTTTTGTTCATCACTACAAAGTGCAATATAAATTTATGCACTCTGAAGAAAAGGATCGCACTATACAAACCATTTAATTCACTTAACAGATTACTACTTCCCACAGAGACAGTTCCATTTATGTTACAACAGCATACTCACCATGTAAATGTCTTAGCATATGCTAAATGTCATACTAACCATGAAGAACTACCTCATAATAAAGCTCTACATTAATATGTAAAAAAGTGCCTATACATAGTATAATCACAGATATGCAGGAAACATGACCATCACATTTAGATCCATATCATAATACCTCTCTGAAAATAAAGGTGAAACACTGCCAAACATAATACAACAAGATTTCAAAAATAATGAGCACTTCACAAGTATTAATTGAAAGAAACATGAAAGAATTATACTCCAATGATTTCTAAATCTCAACTCCTTCCAAAAGAACACATGCACCAAGCTCATTAAAAGATAATTTGAACTGTCAATGGACAACATCTCAAAAACATATGTAGTATAAGCAGATAGAACCACATGTGAAAAAATTAACATAAAATCATGTTCTAAATATTTCAAAAAATATTCTTTATTATTTTCATCACCACCCACAGAAATTGCCAAAGCAAAAAAAGTAACTCACCTGAAAAAAAGAATATATACTCTTAAAGTATCAATTCAAATGGCAGGTTGTTGCTTTCAGGCACCAAACACTCTAAAAATGGAAATAATAACATTTTATTAACTTATTACAAACTTATTTCCTACACAATATACAATCATTATAGCATTGAACAAGCATAACTAATAAGTTCCCCAAAATCCTCTACATTAAAACTAAATTCAAAATTTCTCATTTATAAAAACATTGTGCCACAGATATGTCACTTTTGCCCATGTTAAAATTCATGCACCTACAACAGTAGGCTTTCATAACTAAAAGGCCAAGTCACAAAAAAACAAAAGCCTTATTTATGAAAACCTTGCGCCGCCAGTGCGTCACTTTTAGCATGTAGGCTTTCATAACTAAAAGGCCAAGTCACAAAAAAACAAAAGCCTTATTTATGAAAACCTTGCGCCGCCAGTGCGTCACTTTTAGCATGGGAAAAGTGACGCACGGGTGGCGCAAGGCCGTCATAAATAAGGCCCCATGTCCATAGACAAAAACTACAGGGCCAGCATTATACACATGCAAGCAGTACACTTGCACAGAACCACAAAACCCCAAGGGCCACCATGTTAATATATATCCTTAATATAATAAACCTCTGAGAATGGATACATATTTGCGTGGCAGCCCATAACAGAAATTTGGCGTCCTCTGACTCTGATCCACTACCAAACACACTAACCCCCCCCTCCCTCTTCACTAAACTCCGCACTCCACCCCACCCGGACCCCCTATTACAAACCCCCTACCTACCCTCCCTGCCCAAGGCCACCATGAGCCTCGAACCGCCCCTGATAAAGTTATAAGACACAGCATTACTAAAACTCAAAGAATAGGCAACAGGCAGATAAACTAAATAGTACACAAAGACACATATTTTTTACATAATACTTTTGAAAAACATGTAGTATTTTTTTAAAATCTATCATGCAACTGGCCCTCTAGAACCGCTTTCAAAACGCCAACTATAAACCTTTACATTTCATTTTTAAACCATACACTTTCAAATACATTATTTATTTATTTACAATTCCTGTAATGTTACACACCTTTTCTAAAATACACCAGTCCCTGTTATTTATAAGGATTTATTTTCATTCTTCTTCAGTGATACTTTCTTAACAAATAATGAAAATCAACTGCATGCAACAGATCGTTACTTTGAAAGTAACTCTCTTCATTAAAAAATGGCTCAGAAGTTGAAGTATGCATCCACTTCCCAGAAAACACTTTACAAAAATTACTCCTATTTATGTGTCTCTTCCATTTACTTTTACCTTTCAAAACTCGAATCGCCTTCTTTAAAATATTTATTCTATTAAGTATTAAAATAAATAATTTTCTTTTTGTCTCAAATGCGCGCTCAACAATACCCTCTATATATTGTTTCTTCTTAAAAAAAGCAGATCTTCTCTTAGAAACTTTCTCCTTTTGTAATAAATTCGAAACGACTCTGTTGTAAAACATACACTTCCTGATTTGGCTGAATTGATTACTCCGGGTTTTACTGTACAAACTTTCATCTCTCCTAATTCCAGAAACATTTTTATCTTTGATTCCATCTCTCCTTTTAGATACTGATATCGTTTTCTCCTTCTGAACTTCAATATTAACATTTTTCCTTCCCAAAATTCCTTTCAAAAATGTTTTAGTTTGCTTACCAGGAGCACTCTTCTTTGTATCCGTCCTCTCCTTCATTGAAAATATTTCAAAATTTTTCTTCTTCAAACTGTAAGTCCGTTTGTAGAGTTTCTTTTTTTCAATTCTGGTCGGTATCTTAATTTAAAATTTTGATGAAATTGTCAATCTGTAAAACACAAAAATAACAAATATTATAGTTCACTACTAGCATATACCGTACAAATTAAAACCACACATTCATTTTCTAATGAAATACAAATAATAACAGAAAATCTCTGAACAAAGTAGTAAATCCTGTAGTGAATGTTTCTTGTAAATTTATCACACTCCATATCTATTTTAGCTTTATAGACAATTTAAAAAAAAATTTTTTAAAGCATACAAACAGTACACTTTTTTCAAGAACTATCAGTCATCATAGGTGTTTTAATCTTTTTTAGTACGATCTCTTTTACACTTCATGAGAACATATCTTATCACTCTCATGAAGCACTTCATCGGCGAATATATCAAGAAAACTGTCATCACGAATGCTTTGCTATCAAATTTGTTTTATTTATTCATAAGTTCATAATTTAGAAGAAAAACAAAAGCCTTATTTATGAAAACCTTGCGCCGCCAGTGCGTCACTTTTAGCATGTAGGCTTTCATAACTAAAAGGCCAAGTCACAAAAAAACAAAAGCCTTATTTATGAAAACCTTGCGCCGCCAGTGCGTCACTTTTAGCATGGGAAAAGTGACGCACGGGTGGCGCAAGGCCGTCATAAATAAGGCCCCATGTCCATAGACAAAAACTACAGGGCCAGCATTATACACATGCAAGCAGTACACTTGCACAGAACCACAAAACCCCAAGGGCCACCATGTTAATATATATCCTTAATATAATAAACCTCTGAGAATGGATACATATTTGCGTGGCAGCCCATAACAGAAATTTGGCGTCCTCTGACTCTGATCCACTACCAAACACACTAACCCCCCCCTCCCTCTTCACTAAACTCCGCACTCCACCCCACCCGGACCCCCTATTACAAACCCCCTACCTACCCTCCCTGCCCAAGGCCACCATGAGCCTCGAACCGCCCCTGATAAAGTTATAAGACACAGCATTACTAAAACTCAAAGAATAGGCAACAGGCAGATAAACTAAATAGTACACAAAGACACATATTTTTTACATAATACTTTTGAAAAACATGTAGTATTTTTTTAAAATCTATCATGCAACTGGCCCTCTAGAACCGCTTTCAAAACGCCAACTATAAACCTTTACATTTCATTTTTAAACCATACACTTTCAAATACATTATTTATTTATTTACAATTCCTGTAATGTTACACACCTTTTCTAAAATACACCAGTCCCTGTTATTTATAAGGATTTATTTTCATTCTTCATCAGTGATACTTTCTTAACAAATAATGAAAATCACTGTAACGTTTCAAACAACAATGCTAACGCGGTAAAAATAACTCTCCATTTGCTTTCCTTTAAGAATGTAGATTATCTACCCCACGCATGCGATTCATGATATTTGCATTTGGCAGCGAATACCGACCTTGAATCGGAAGACATGAACAAGAGCTCCATTGTCACATTTAAAACTGAACGTAGCATCTGCTCACACACATATCTTTCACTTAGCTAACATTCACAGAAAACAGCATTGGTGTAAAAAAAAGTTGACCTTCCTTTACAATTTGCTCAAATGACTCCCTTATTTTTTAACGCATCCTCCACTTCAAGACAGGCTATTTTTTTGATAACTACTAAGCAATATTTAAGTGACTAGACTGCTAGAAAATTTATCAAGTCATTCTGCTCCTCTCCACTGCATAGCCGGCGACCTATTTCTGTGGAGTTGCTATAGAACCGGCAGTGCTGTGCCGTTTCCTTTACCATCTTGGTAAATTCAAAATGGATGTCCCTCCTGCCTTCGCAAACGAGCCGGACCACTTAGAACTATTTCGACAGAGAATGCTTCTCTACTACGGCACCTTAGCACTCTCGACTTTGAATACTTCATATCGATTATCATTTCGATATTCGTATTTCACCTGTGTGCAGCCTGTATTTCATTGCCTGAGCTGTGATTTCACGTGGGCCCTGGACTTATGTCTCTGCAATTTGGTACCTCCTGAAGCGAATTACAATCACCTCATGAATCCATTAATTGATCATGAACAGCTTTGTTACAACGGAGGGTTTATGGCTTTTGCAGCGATACAAGGAGTTCTGGGTCATTGGAATATATTCACAGCGGCGCAAGAATTCCTAACAGAGCGCTACATCGAAAACCCACCGAGCTGTCCTCTGATGGTAAAAGACGCTCCGATAATGACAGATCATGAATGCTCCTTTCCTCTTCTCAATTGGATGGCTGACATGTTTTCAGATAATAACAGTGATTTCCTGTTAGAAGCACTTGCTGCCTACATTGCCTACACAATGGACGGTTAACTCTTTCCTAACACAGAGCTACATCGAAAACCCACCGAGCTGTCCTGATGGTAAAAGAAGCTCCGATAATAACAGATCATGAATACTGCTTTACTCTTTTCCATTGGATGACTGACATACTTTCAAATGATAACAGTGATTTCCTGTTAGAAGCAGAAGCTACCTACTTTGCCTAAACAATGCTTCCATAACTCTTATGCAAGCCATTGACGTTCTCATTTCCTTTTGCCTCCCTATATTCTTCACGTTCTTTTCCATATTTTCTTAAGAAGAACAGACCTATTGGCTTTACTAACAGTGGACATTATGATTTCGTGCTGGTTAAATTTTGGTCTTTTATGTGGACTACATTTTTTTCTTCAGCTACTCGATTTTGAACTTTATTTTTTTACACTCTAATCTCAACAATTCTATTGCATATCTTATCTTATGGTATTTCAAACGTACTCGATGCAAAACTCGCTAATATATGCTACATGTGCCCTAATTAATGTGTACATTTTAAACGAGTTTTTTATACTGTAAACGCCATTTCGCCTCTCAACTGCTTATTTCCGCCTCACACGCCTCTGCTCTTTTAATTTTCTATAAAAAAAATTTTTTAAAATACTTTACAGAAAAATATGTTCTTTCAACAATATTTCCATTGTTACTTGTGCTGTATTTCAAATGCAATACTGCAACCTTCAAAAGATATCTCAATATAGTAGTTCTCCTCAATAGTGATTTGCGCACCATCCAACAGATTACATACATGCACCTCTCACCATTTTGTCGCTTTTGGCGCCTTTTTTTCCCCTCACACAGTGACATAACAAAAACTTGATAGTGCTCCGCATGTAGACAGCTGATTGATAAACTGATGATGTATAACCACTAGCATTTTCATATATAGTTCCTAAACTGAAAGGCCGGAGACCTTCTTCCATTTATTAAAATATAATATACTTCCTTATGAGTGTACAATTTTTTTTCCAAACTATATTCATTTTTCTTCAACTATAGCGTTTGTATTCCATGTACTACTGACAATACCAATTACTGTGTTTTTTGCAATTTCTGTACTCATATTACATAATGATTTGCCTTCAAAACAGTGCATTTCTGAATAAACATTTCAAATATTCACGTTCTCTCTTTTAATCCATAATCTCAACTGAAATGATTATATATTGAAAAACTATTCATGTGTTCCACGTAACCTCAACTGTACTAACGAATGTTTTCTTTTCTCGACCTCACTTACTGATACTAGAACCTGCAAGCCTATAACAGCCCGTGAACTCTTTCTTAGTAGGTCTCGCACCGTACAGACAGTTGTACCTCTGTTAAAAAAAATGTATTACTGTTACCAAGCACCGCCACAGTTCCGCTTGACTCAGAGTTAATCACTGCTCCCACGCTTCTACAGGCCAGACGCTATGTCGTATTTCTCTCCTTATCACCCTTTCATCTCCACAATAACAAACAGTTCTCCGCCAGCCACCAGAGAACAGAGTCAGATGCAGAGGCACTAACAAGTGAAATACGACATACCCTCTGCTCTGAGAAAGCAACCAAGCGGTAATTGTGAAAGAAAGCATTCAGTAGCGCTTTAAAAATACCAATGCAATTATATAATTATTTTTTTGAAAACGTTCCAATTACTTTGATAGGACTATCTGTGTGTGCCTCCACAGCAAACTTCCTCAGCCCGGACTGAAGGCAGACACAGACAGACACACAGACAATAAGATAACACAGGGCAACGGAGATGGAAAACAGAAGGGACATGAAGATGCAGTCAAACAGCAGGACTGAGAGAGATATTTATATACTCCGTTTGCTACCTCAATGTACGAGCACATTTACTGCACAAATCTCTGTACAACCTCATGGTCAAAACTTTTCATTTTATTTCACTCGACCACCTCCCTTTCTCACCCCACCAGTGCAAACCGCGACGACAAACCACACTTTAATTTTGTCGTCTAGCAAAAACTTTGTGAATACCTTAATCATTACCACTTTAGCCCCCTTCCCCCTCCCTCTCGCCCCACCCCACCACTGCAGGCCATGGCCACCAACCAACCTGAAATTTTGTCGACTGACAAAAAGTTTACGAATTCATTAACCATTAGCATTTTTTGACGACGGTATCACTAGTAATTTACCATTTCTCTCTCTTTCTGCATTATCTGTCTGTCTGCTAATATCATTTCTTCACTTCCTGAACAACTTCTCTCATTATATATAAACGCTTCAAAATTTCAAAAATAATTACTCTCTATATTAAAAATATTTTTTACTGCGTATTCAACATTTAAATGAAAGAAATTACTTTTAGAAATACAACACATTATGACAGCCAAAAATTAGTTATTACGAGGAAAATCAATCATTCTTTGTGATTAAACTATATTTTACGGTACATGACAAAACAAACTGTTACAAACTTACCTTTACCAATGCTTTGTACGATGTACAACAGTGACAGACACAAAACAGATATTCGTTTGACGGAACTGTCTATTAAGCTTCTATCACTGCAACCAAAATTCAATGGCACAGATATCCAGTCAATACACACTCATATAACTCTCTTCAGCCAATCACATTTCCTCACGCAAAATTGTAAAATCAAATTTGCATTTCAATTGGTTGTCCTTCACAATATTTTCAATCTCACGTGAGAGTCACCCATCACCAACTGCCATCTCCGGCTGTTTCCATGGTAAAACCTCATTCTGCACCTGGCTGAAGGCACAAGTCAAAAGTTCATGTCTCAACGTTCTACAGCAAACTAACAAGACTGTTTTCCCTCCAGAAACACCTGCCAATCCACAGCTCTGTTACATGTCTTTTTTTTTCACACCCAATAGTACTTTTCCTTTAACATAAACATTAACATGCAACGTACTCTTCAATCTCCACTTATTACAATCAACCAATCATTTTTATCTTTTTTAACCACACCCAGCCTCATCCTTTTTTTTTATCCTGACTTTCAGCTTCTAACTACCATTCCACTTCCCGAACCGATCGGAGGACGACTACAAATCCCTTGAAAATGAAGGTCTGGCTAATAGGACACAGTTATATTCACTGGAGTGAAAAATATGCAGTAAGCAGACGAATTTGCAACCTTGGTTTAACAAATGTACACATAACGTGGATTGGGAAAAGAGGATTGAAATGTCACCAATTGATTCCATTGGTGAAAACTTTTATGCATCTCCCAGAACCAGACCTTATAATTGTGCACTGTGGTGGGAACGATCTAGGCACAATCACTGGGGTAGGTCTGGAAATGCTTCTAAAAGACACCTTTCGACAATTGATGACACTTTTTCCTCGAACTGCCTTGGTATATTCCAATATATGCCAAAGACAGAAATGGAATTGGTCCAATCAACATTGTGCACAAATTGAAAAAGCAAGGAGACATGTAAATAAATCTGTTTCTGCTTTCCTCAGAGATTATAGCATGGGTTCTATTTACCACAACAACTTGCGTTACCACATGCAAGACGTCTATAGGAGAGACGGTGTTCATTTCAAGAATGAGGGAAACAGAATCTTCCTCTGCAACATCAGGCTCTGCATCGGTACTTACTTATAAATGCAGAAAACACTCAATTAACACAAGGGCTCTTTTCAGAGCCACCTTATATCTAAGCACTCAAACTTTTGATTTATCTCCATTTTCACACTCTTGTAAACAGGTGTGCGCGACCGGGTGCGCGCACCCCGCAACTTTAAAAAAAAATATATATATATCTTTTCGCGTTTAAGGGCCTTACTGCACACCCCGAGAAAACCTACGCAGCAAGACTATCTCTACCTTCTCCCCTTTCCATGTTTCAACGCTTTGAAATGAACAATATATTTACTGGCAGTGACAAAATGGCGGTCAACACTTCCTGATTTCCTTCGAATCGAACGTTAACAAACGTCACGCAGCAGAAAAAAATTCGGCTCACGCGCAGCCGCTTGGGTGTGCGTACCCGTGCGCGCGTATAGATATATAATTGACTTTAACTTTAATTTTCTCAGCAACTACTGAACGGATTTACACCATTCCAAAAAAAGCGTAATCTGCGAACCAGACTCTACAGTTTTGCCAAATTTCTTATAAATCCATTCAGCCGTTCGCCCTTTAGCCGAGTCTAAAGGTCCTATGAAAAATAACATGGAGAAAACACGTTTTGGGACCCCCCTTTTATCTCAGCCCCCACTTGACCAATCCCCCCCAAACTTTCAGGGAAGGAGCGCAGCGGACCGAGCCATCTTCTTTGAGAAATTCGCTAAGATTCTTCAACCAGGGCCAAAGTTATTCCAAATAGAATGTTGAGGATTTCCTATGAAAACTAGGTCCTAACTATAACTACCTACTGGCGACCACCAGTAGGTAATACATATATATATATATTCTGGTAGCCGAAACGCGTCATGGCAGACTGGTGTTGAGCAAAATAAAACTCTGAACACCAAGAAATGGGTCTCGTCTCGTCTTTCATATGGTTTGGCTGCATGCTGATTTAGAGGACGTAGCATACAGCAAACATATATATAGATATTACCTACTGGCGGTCGCCAGTAGGTATATATAGTTAGGATTTTTTCTCTATGGGATTTTTGAAAATTCTATGTCTAATGACTTTGGCGTTTGTGGACGGAATTGGCTTAAATTTTCAGGAAAATGGCACATTTTGTTTCTGAGCAGCCCCTGAAAATTTGGGGGGGTTTCGTCAAGGGGGGGGGCCGAGAAAAATGGGGGGTCCCAAAACGCGTTTTTAACATTGAGTTTTCCATAGGGCCTCACTTTTAGCTCGAACGGCTGAATGGATTTGCACGAAACTTGGCAAAATTGTAGGGACTGTTAGGCCGATGTGCCTTTGCTAGGTCTCAATATATGTGCTCCAGTGGATTTTGAGAAATTAACTTTTTAAAAAACAAATATATCTGTGACAGCGTCTCGGGTAGCGCTCCGGTTCGCGTACTTGACGCGTAACGGAACTTCGCGAAGCGAAGCTGATTGGCTCTCCGGTGTCTGTCAACATTCTAAACAGTCCGGAGCGGCCGCCATCTTGTCTCTCGGTAGGATCGAGAGACAAGAGGAGGAGAAAAACAAAGGGGGAATTTAATGAAAGGGGGCAAGGTAGACCCCTCTTGACCCCCTAGGAATGATGTTGGGGTTATTAAAGGGTCCCGTGGGGCAAATAAAAAAAAATGGATTTTTCGCGGTAGAAGCGCTTTCCGGTACGCGAACCGGGTCGCAAACCTGTAGCGTAACGGGAATTCGCCATTTTGTGTTTCGTTTTAATTAAATCACAAGATGGAGGAAAAAAAATGTGGGAAATGGGTATAAGGGGGCACGGGAGACGTATCCTGACCCCCTATGTTTTCTGAGGGTGGCTGAGGATGCTCATATATGTTGATACATGTCTTCCAGCGGCTGCGCGTGAGCGGATTTTTTTTTTTTTGCTGCGTGACGTCTGTTAACGTTCGATTCGAAGGAAATCAGGAAGTGTTGACCGCCATTTTGTCACTGCGAGTAAATATATTGTTCATTTCAAAGCGTTGGAACATGGAAAAGGGAGAAGGTAGAGATTGTCTTGCTGCGTAGTTTTTCTCAGGGTGTGCAGTAAGGACCTGGTTGTGCTTATACTCACGGTGGGGTCTTTGAACACTTTAGCAAATGATGATCCAAGCTGAGGCAAAGGAGGGTGTCAGTCGGGGGTGGGGAGCAATGGTGCAGTTTTCACTTTCATGTCTAAGTGTTAAAATCTGGTTTGCGATGTCAACATAATCAGCGCCACCTTGTCCCCACTCAGGCACGTACGCTCTAGCAAGCAGCAGCCATTTTGAAAGCGCTATGGCCCCTCTGCCCCTCGCCGGTCCCCAGCGCGTCTCCCTGGCGCTACGAACACCCCTCTCTCTGACCTCCCCCGTTCTCTCTGTGGAAAATTAATCCGTATTGATAAACATTGTCTGCGCCATCTTGCCTTTTTTCCAATGCCAAACTTTTGTCGTGCACTGCAGCCATTTTAGATGCCTTGACCAGACCCACTCTCTGCACGCCGTCGATCCTCAGCACGGCTCCCCACCCTCGCAACCATCTCCCCCACGCACTGGTCACCCCCGCTCTCTCTCTCATGCATGGGCCATAAACCTCCCCCCATCTGCGCTGCTCTTCCCTGAGAATCACACCCCGTGCCCGCCCTTTCACCCTATTCACTACCGCACCCTCTGACACTCCTCTTCCTCTGTGTCCGATTGTCCAGGCCGGTCCCAGGCTATCACCTAGCCCTGCGGATGTAGTTTATGGTCCCAACTGTAAAGAATCACCCCTCTTCAAAGGAGTTACAGTAGATCAAGGCCCCCACTCCATGAGATCCGTCACACCACACGCGTTCCTACTATCTGATAACGATCATGTATTGTGATTGGGGAGGGGATTCTCACTGTAAGGGTGTCTGGGACCGAGCCTGAAGGGATGCCTTTCTGTACATCTGAGATGCATTCCCTTGTGTTTCGGCAATGGTAGTCTGTTCATTACATAGATCGCCCGAGGGTGGTAGTACAGACCGCGTGTAGGAAAGGGTCAAAAGCCAGGGGTATAGGAGTATGTAACAAGCGAGCCATTTAATTGAAAAAACTAAACGTGACAAACGGTTGCAGGATCAGTGAAGGTTGATTTTTTAATTGAAAGTATAACAGGATCAGTTACAATAAAATCGTCCATACGCACACCATGGGCGAGTATCATGGGTAACATTACTTCGAAGCTTTATTCATACAATAAACAATAATGAAAAATCGACATCAATAGGGTTGTCCGTATTCCCAGTCAGTACCCTTCCCCGCCCGCCATGTGCACAAAGACTGCATACATCCCCCATAACGTCAAGGCTAAGTAAATAGAACGTCATAAGGAGTTGCAAGTCGCTCCCATACTGCCGCCATTTTGGTCGAGGCCAGGCAGGTCCAGAGTATAGTTCAATGTCTCCAATAAGTAGCGGCAGGACCAGAATCCCTTTTGGCAGTTCTGGCTTTGTCATTACGAGCACTAGAAAACAAGACATTCTGGGCAATACCACCCTTGGCGCAGCCCTTTATTCTACAAGATAGTGTCTTTCAAAAGCCTGGGGTATAGGAGTATGTAACAAGCGAGCCATTTAATTGAAAAAACTAAACGTGACAAACGGTTGCAGGATCAGTGAAGGTTGATTTTTTAATTGAAAGTATAAGAGGATCAGTTACAATAAAATCGTCCATACGCACACCATGGGCGAGTATCATGGGAAACATTATTTCAAAGCTTTATTAATACAATAATCAATAATGAAAAATCGACATCAATAGGGTTGTCCGTATTCCCAGTCAGTACCCTTCCCCGCCCGCCATGTGCACAAAAACCACATACATCCCCCATAACGTCAAGGCTAAGTAACTAGAACGTCATAAGGAGTTGCAAGTAGCTCCCATACTGGCGCCATTTTGGTCGAGGCCAGGCAGGTCCAGAGTATAGTTCAATGTCTCAAATAAGTAGCGGCAGGACCAGAATCCCTTTCGGCAGTTCTGGCTTCGTCATTACGAGCACTAGAAAACAAGACATTCTGGGCAATACCACCCTTGACGCAGCTCTTTATGCTACAAGATGGTGTCTTGCATTCAGAAAATATTGTTGGTAGCATTTTGAAAGGAAAGATAAACGGACGTTCTCCTAGTGAGTCTCACATTGTTACATTTATGAAGAATGTTGAAGAGTAGTATGTTGAAAATCTGAAGCCATTGTTCTACAAACTCTCAACCAGCCTTGGATGGAAAAATCCTGAAGAATGTACAAACTGAAAATCAGTTTTTGTCTGCATAGCATCAGCAGCAACACTTGAGTCAGCTTTGTGTGAAGCCGCCATGTTGATTCAATCAATACCATCCCCCTGCACACATTCAGGGACCTGGTCGTGTCTTCAGGTCAAACGGATTGTGGGACAAGGTGCAGAAAGGAAGAGGAAAAAAGTTCTGTCGGACCCCGGGAGCCGGCCGCCTATGTCGGGGGCGATCTTACGCCACACCAGGGCAACAAGACTTGGGGAGGGGGCAGGAGCCAAGTGCCCCCTCCCAGTCCGCGCCACCACACCGTATGTTGAAAATCTGAAGCCATCGTTCTACAAACTCTCAACCAGCCTTGCATGGAAAAATCCTGAAGAATGTACAAACTGAAAACCAGTTTTTGTCTGCATAGCATCAGCAGCAACACTTGAGTTAGCTTTGTGTGAAGCCGCCATCTTGATTCAATCAATACCGTCCCCTTGCACACATTCAGGGACCTGGTCGTGTCTTCAGGTCAAACGGATTGTGGGACAAGATGCAGAAAGGAAGAGGAAAAAAGTTCCGCCGGACTCCGGGAGCCGGCCGCCTATGTCGGGGGCGATCTTAGGCCACACCAGGGCAACAAGACTTGGGGAGGGGGCAGGAGCCAAGCGCCCCCTCCCAGTCCGCGCCACCACACCGCCCCTCGGTGACCTCCGTCATGCGGTTCAGGGAGGCACCGCAGGCAGCGGTTCTTCAGATCAGTGGCTCTCACCGGCAAGGCTCCCCTCCGTCAGCAGCAATCGTTGGCGCTGTGGTTGTGGCCGGAGGCCCCGCCTAGTCAACGCCCCGGCCTCTCCATGTCGTAGGCCGCAAGAGTGGGCGCAATTCAGTTGGCCGAGCGAGACTTGGGGAGGGGGCAGGAGCCAAGCGCCCCCTCCCAGTCCGCGCCACCACACCGCTCTTCGGGGGCCTCCGTCAAGCTCTTCAGGGAGGCACCGCAGGCAGCGGTTCTTCAGATCAGTGGCTCTCACCGGCAAGGCTCCCTTCCGTCAGCAGCAATCGTTGGCGCTGTGGTTGTGGCCGGAGGCCCCGCCTAGTCAACGCCCTGGCCTCTCCATGTCGTAGGCCGCAAGAGTGGGCGCAACTCAGCTGTTCGAGCGAGACTTGGGGAGGGGGCAGGAACCAAGCGCACCCTCACAGTCCGCGCCACCACACCGCCCCTCGGGGGCCTCCGTCAAGCGGCTCAGGGAGGCACCACAGGCAGCGGTTCTTCAGATCACAACAGAGTCTCATGCTCGATCGATTGAGCTGGCCGAATCAGGCAACAAGAAGGTGTGGGGGTGGCACCTCTTGCTCAACCACTACCTGAGGAGGTGGTACTCTCTTCCTAGGAGGTGGTGGTGGTGCTGGGGATGCACCAGCTGAAGCTACAACACTTGCTATTGCTAAGTGATGAAAAAAGGTCTTCCTCTCACAAAGATGAAAGTCAGAGTGAGGAAACAAGGAGGGTTTTTCATCATTTGGGACAAAAAATAGTTCTAAACCAATGAAAAGTGTTATTTTTAGGTCACATGACCTAGCCTTACATCATTAGGAACCCAAAAGTGAAATGAACCAATGAAAAGTTTTATTAACAAGTCACATGACCTGTTATGCTTACGTTACGCGCTCCGCGCCGCGCCTCGGATCGCTTCCGGGAAGCTGCGCTTCGCGCCTCGCGCACCGGAGCACTTCCGGGTGCGCTAACGCGGCGCGTCATATGACGCATTACGCAACAACGCAATACGTCGTTGGGGCTCCACCGGAACTGATCGAATTGGTAGTCTACAGTGTTTCTGGATGTTTCAGACTGAAGCTGGCGTCAGCATGAGAGGCACCCCGTGGCTACGTCGTGGCCATTCCGCGAGCAATCATGGTAGTCGCTCCCCACCGGAAGTCTGCGGGAGTCGGGGGCCCCGGTGACTTTTGTAGAATCTTCAAGGCTGAGGGGACGCTTTTGGGAATGGGGCCCATGCCCTAGCAGTCAAGCGTCCGAGTTCCAGGGTTGCTCAGAGCCATCCTTGCAGGCCAGGCCCAAGTCTGTGGAGCCGACCGCCATTTCCTGAGCTCCGTGGCAGCTGCCTGTCGCTGTACCGCAAGAGTGGGTGCAATTCAGCCGGATGGCGGGTGAGACGCTGTAATAGCAAGAGCAGGCGTAATTCAGCTGGCCGAGCGAGGCACTGTGCCGCAGGAGCGGGCGCAACTCAGCTTGTCGAGTGAATGGCTGGGGTGTAGCTGAGAAACCTCCACCTGGGCAGGTGGGGGAGGCTCGTTCGCGCCGCCTCTCCCTTCCAGTGCACCCCACGCCGTCTCCTGGCGCAGGTATATGTGATGGTTGGACCAGGGCACCGCAGGACGTTTCTTCAGGTCAAACGGATTGTGGGACAAGGTCCAGAATGGAAGAGGCATCAAAAGGCAACAAGTTCCGCCTGACCCCGGGAGCCGGCCGCCTATGTCGCTGGCGATCTTAGGCCACAGCAGGGCAACAAGACTTTGGGAGGGGGCAGGAGTCAAGCGCCCCCTCCCAGTCCGCGCCACCACACCGCCCCTCGGGGGCCTCCGTCAAGCGGCTCAGGGAGGCACCGCAGGCAGCTGTTCTTCAGATCAGTTGCTCTCACCGGCAAGGCTCCCCTCCGTCAGCAGCGATTGTTGGCGCTGTGGTTGCGACCGTAGGCCCCGCCTAGTCAACGCCACGGCCTCTCCATCTCGTAGGCCGCAGAGTAGTCGGGGAGAAATCCCGGGAACGGCGGCATGCATTTGGATCGATGTTGCAGCAGGCTGCCATGTAAATAGTTATTTAATAAAACGTTTTACCCTGTTACTTTGCTGGTGTGTTGTATATATTTATAATAATTGCATAGGGTTTGTCGTTATTTTGGGCGGGATGGGCGGCGGAGCCGAGCTGTCTTGCAGCCATCATGCTGTCGAGCTCAGTCCCTCACAGTAGTTTCGTATTTCTCATGAGGGGTTGTTCCTAATGTTTCTATTTTAGCGAGGTCAAAAAGAGATCCCATTAGTGGCCTACTGATTTTGCTTGATTCCTTTTGTTTTTTTAACGATTTTTCACTATTTGCAAAGACTAAACAGAGTATTGCGACTCTGTGCTTGTTTGTAAATAGAGAATGAACCAAAGAGAACCAATTCTAAAACAGTAAATGCTTGGATAACAATCAATCAAATGGACAGGGAAGCAGGCACGACGCATTACAACGGGGGCAAAGGCCTGCGTTCCCTACCCTTCACTATCTGCAAAGAGAGAATACTCCTAAAAGAAAAGAGGGGGGGCAGCGTTCAAAGCACATCAGCGTGCATAAACATGAAAATGTTTTTACCTACCACGTACTTCACATTTTAAAGCATTTGATATTTGCTATTAAAAAACCATTGAAATTCACTGAAAAAACCATAGGTTATAGACCATATATAGTTAGGAATTAGCATTTACAAAACCTTGAAAATTCACTGGAAAAACCATGGGTTATAGACCATATATAGTTAGGAATTAGCATTTACAAAACCTTATTTTACTCACACAAAACCATTGAAATTTCATATATAGTTAGTTGCACTAACTATACATCGCGCACCCGCAATCCACTGCTGATGATGTCACATATTACATCATTCATGACATGGTCAGTGACATCACTGATGACATCACTGATGACATCTCAAATGACATCACTGATGACATCTCAAATGACATCACTGATGACATCTCAAATGACATCACTGATGACATCACAAATGACATCACTGATGACATCTCATTTGATTTCAATGGTCACATCACTGATGATATCATTCATGTGACAATACAATGCATCTCCTCACACTTTAATATAACCTCTGTTACATCCAGTGTAAAATACAGAATATAATTTTTTAAACCATTGACACACCAATACTAGTTACTACATACGCACTCACTGATTCCTATGTCTACACACACATTCACTCATTCGCCCATACAATCATTCATACATACAATCACTCATCTTTACAACACTATCATATGCACTCATACACCTATACAGACACTCACACTCTGCCACTCATCCATGGAGTTACTCACACACCTAGTCAGTCCTGTAAAGAATCAATCACACTTCCATTTTCTAATCAATACAGTTAAACATAGAGTACCTTACATTTTCAAACATATACTAACACATACTTACTCTCTTATACAATCATTGATACAAGAACACATTGATCTGCACAGAGTCACACATCTCCCAGCCAGCCACACACACATTCAGTCTCCCTTACAAATACTTGGACAATCAATCAATGACCCATATAGTTACTCATATAGCTACTGATCAACACATGCAGCAGTTTACAGAACAACAGACATAATGATGCACAAATTAAGACAGTTTAGTCACTAACCAATGCACTCAGTGAGACACATTTAATCACTCACTCACTCATACAGTCAGTAATGCACCTACTAAATCCTTCATCCAGACACTTATACATCCACTCATTCTTCAATATGTAAAACATATTTAAACTTTACAGAAACAGACAGTCACTGGTTGATGTCATCAGTGATGTCATCAGTGATGTCACTGACCATGTCATGAATGATGTAATATGTGACATCATCAGCAGTGGATTGCGGGTGCGCGATATATAGTTAGTGCAACTAACTATATATGAAATTTCAATGGTTTTGTGTGAGTAAAATAAGGTTTTGTAAATGCTAATTCCTAACTATATATGGTCTATAACCCATGGTTTTTTCAGTGAATATATATATATATATATATATATATATATAACCTACTGGCGGTCGCCAGTAGGTAATTATAGTTAGGATCTACTTTCCATAGGAAATCCGCAACATTCTATTGGGAATAACTTTGGCGCCGGTGGACGAATCTTCGCAAATTTCTTCAAGAAAATGGCCTGCTCCGCTCCGCTCCTTCCTTGAAAGTTTGGGGGGGATTGGTCAAGCGGGGGCCGAGATAAAAGGAGGTCCCAAAATGTGTTTTCCCCATGTTAATTTCCATAGGGCGGTCGAACTCACTTTTAGCCAGAACGGCTGAATGGATTTCCACCAAACTTGGCAAAATTGTAGGGACTGGTAGCCCAATGTGCCTTTGCTATGTCTCAAGATATGTGCTCCAGTGGTTTTTGAGTAATTTAGGTTAAAAAAAATATATATATCTATGGCAGCGCACCGGTACGCGCACCGGGGAGCGCTCCGGGCGCGCCACGCGACTTGTGCACAGAAAGCTGATTGGCTCTCGGGTGTCTGTAAACATTCGAAACAGTCCGGAGCGGCAGCCATCTTGTGTCTCGGTAAAATCGAGACATAAGAGGAGAAAAATCAAAGGGGGAAATGACCATAAGGGGGCAGGGATAGACCCCCCTGACCCCCTAGGTTTGATGTGGGGGCCATATTTTTTTGATTTGCGCGGGGGGAGCGCCCGGTACGCGCACCGGGGAGCGGACCGGGGAGCGTACCATGGGGAAAAAAGAATGACAGACTTTTCCAAAAATGAAGCCTTTTTTTATAAATTGGAGGTAGTTCTAAAAAGAACTGTTTTTTTTCTTCTTTTTGTTGTTTTATATTTTTAAATGTTTTTTTGAACATTTTAAACTTTTTGGGGGTTTTCTGAACAGTTTTATTTTTTTTTTGTATTTTTCATGGGGAGAAACGAAAAAACAGGGAATTGAAAATGGCTCAAATGGAGCAAAAAAAAAAAGAAAAATAATTAGGGTTTATTGGGGCATTTGTGGTTGTCCCCAGCAAGGACGATGAGCTTTACGCTCTGTTCTCCGTAGGAGATGGTCTTCCCACAATATTTACAGATAATTCGGAAATCTGCAAATCATGGCTGAATGCAAGGCATCGTCTCACTTGCCTCTGATCCCGACGGAGTGGGTTGCTTTCTTTTTGAGGTGGTGCTTGCGGATTGGGGAGGGTTACTGGCCAGTTCCCTCATCTCTGCAGCAGAATAATTTATTGGATGCTTGCGCTGCATGTGGCAAATCATCGTGTTGTTTCCAAATGAATATTTTTTATTAGGGTTCCCCCTAGAAAATTCCATGCCACAGATTAGGCAAGTCACCTTGGCAGCATTTACTTTTTTTTCCCCCTCTGGGATCGAAAAAAACCCCCATATAATGTGTGGTCTTGGCTGGTATGGGGTATTTTGTTCTTCAAGCCATCTTCTCCTCCCCTCTTCTTCCTCCTCCTCCTCTTCCTCCTCTTGTTGACCACCAATGAAATCTTGTGGTGGTCCTCTTGGTGGTTGTGGTGGTGGTGGTGGTGCAGATGCACCAGCTGCTGCTGCTTTTGAAGCCATTATAAAGATCAAAAAGGTACAGAGAGGTACAAACAGGTCTTCCTAAGTCAACGGACAAGTCAGAATAAGGAAAAAAGGTGGGGTCTTTCATCCTTTTGAAAAAAAAAATGTATTGAACCAATGAAAAGTGTTATTTTCAGGTCACAAGACCAGGGGCTTTATCATTATGAATCCAAAACTGTTATGAACCAATGAATAGTGTTATTTTCAGGTCACATGACCCGACGCGCTTACGCTACGCGCCCAGGGGCGCGTCGCGTAAGCGCGTCAGATGCCTACATTGCGCGATCGTATTCGCTTGAGTGCTTCCGGATGCGCTTACGCCGTGCGTATCACGCGGACGTGGCTACGCGATACGTCACGATCATGTTTTCGTTCACGATATTGCCGCGAACGGGACGCTCCCCGGTACTCGCCCCGGGGCGCTTCATAATACTACGCTTTCCGGGGCGCTCACCGAGGCGCGCACCGGGAGCGCTCCAAGGCAAAAAAAAAACAAAACAATATACAAAAAAAAAATTGGGCAAAATTGTAGGGACTGGTAGCCCGATGTGCCTTTGCTATGTCTCAAGATATATGCTCAAGTGGTTTTTACGAAAATTAACTTTGAAAAAATATATATTGGGCTACATTGGGCTATATATATGTTAGAGCCCAAATGTAGCCCAATGTAGCCCAATGTAGCCCAAAGATGGCCACCAGAGACAAAAAAAAACAAATGTAGCCCAAATATCAGCCAGATGTAGCCCAAATATAGCCCAATGACAGAATGTCCCAGAGTGTTCTAAAGAACAACTAGAGCGCTAACAGTCTTATAAACTGAGACTTATAGTTAGGAATTAGCATTTAAAAAACCTTTGAAATTCACTGAAAAAACCATAGGTTTCACATCAGTTATAGTTAGGAATTAGCATTTAAAAAACCTATTAAATTCACTGAAAAAACCATAGGTTTCACACCAGTTATAGTTAGCTGGAAATTTTACTGACATAAAACCATTGAAATTCCCACGTTATAGTTAGTTGGACTCACTATAACTTGCGCGTGCAATGCACTGCTGATGACGTCACATATTACATCACTCATGACATGGTCAGTGACATCACTCATGACATCACTGATGACATCATCCTTGCGACAGAGTGACAGACCTCCTTTTAGTGTAATGTAACCCTTGAAACACATATTCAAAAATAGAAACTAAATTTAAAAAAAAAATGGAGATACCCATATCAGTTACAACAACCAATTCAGTAATTCCACATCTATATACACATCTACTCATTCACAAACAGTTCAATATACTCACTCATACATATTCTCACTCATCATATGTAGTGATACACCTATACATCCTGTTACACACCAACAGTCATCCAAAAGTTACTCACACACATACTCACACATGCAAATAAACAATTGAACATCCATTTATTTGCATATAGAGCTATACACTAAGCATGGGCGTAAAATCTGTTCCGCTCGCGGATTTTGCGGATTTTCGGTAAATTCGCAATCCGCAAGATTCGCGAATTTCCCGCAAAATCCGCAAATTTGCACGCAGCGGATTTTTTTTTTCTTGGTGATACAATTTTGCGGCGCGCGGCGTTTACTTCCCGTCATTCATCGTTTGCCGAGTTATTTTTCTAGATATTTTGCGAGTGCTGCGCCATTTTGGATCTTGCTGCGGGATCCCGCGGGAATTTGGCAGGCGCGATTACGTAATCGCGGCTTGCCTACTTGTACAGCGAGAGTTTGTCAACGCGAGTACGCCGTGATCACGTATTGCGGTACTTCGCAATTGCGAGCTTATAGATGCGGCGAGCAGCAACAATCTCGCACTCGCAAAAATATAAAATTTGCAATTCTGCACAAGAAATCCACCAGCAAGCAGCATAAACCTTCTGGAAATGATGATTTTTATCTGAATAACTCCTCAGGTTGACATTTGCCTGCACTTTTTTTGCGAGGAGTCCATTTTGGGGAGGGGGGGTGGGAGGAAGGAAGTGCCCCACAGTCTTCAACTTCCTGTTCCTGTCCAGCAGGCTCCTCCCAGTGCTTTGTCCATCTCCTGGTCCCTTTTCATTTGGATCTGGAGCTGGAAGGATTACTTTTTGTGGATGCTGCTGGATATTTGGATTTGAGGCCTTTTTGACTTTCTTTGGATCACTTTTGGATTAGAAATTTCACAAGTAAGTTTGTTTGGGGCATTACAGTTGCTGCAACTACAATTTTGGATTTTTCGATGATTTTTAGGCTGTTTTGGGGCCTTCTGCCCAGGAGTACTCAGTGGTGGGTGCACTGAGTCTTTCTGTGGGGTGTTTTGAATTTAAACATCATGGAGGGGCTGGATGGCTTGGGATTGTGCTGATTTTTCTGTGATTTTCGTTTTTTTGGCCTGTTGTGGCCTTTTCACCCGGGGTAGTGAGTGGTGCATGTGCCTAGTCTTTCTGTGGGTTGTCTTGAATTTAAACATCATGGAGGAGCTGGATGGCTTGGGATTGTGCAGATTTTTCTGTGATTTTCGTTTTTTTGGCCTGTTGTGGACAGGCCATGTGGTTGGGGGCCATTTTGAGTGCTGCTACAGGCCCTGGCCTTGTGCTGTGAGGGAGGGAGCCATTTTGAATGCAGGCAGTGTTCTCAGGCCTGCACCCATTTTGCCTAGCTTTCATCCATTATGCCCAGGGGTAGTGAGTGGTGCATGTGCCTAGTCTTTCTGTGGGTTGTCTTGAATTTTAAACATCATGGAGGGGCTGGATGGCTTGGGATTGTGCTGATTTTTCTGCGATTTTCGTTTTTTTGGTCTGTTGTGGCCTTTTCACCAGGGGGTAGTGAGTGGTGCATGTGTCTACTCTCTCTGTGGGTTGCCGTGAATTTAAACATCATGGAGGGTTTGGATGGCTTGGGATTGTGCTGATTTTTCTGTGATTTTCGTTTTTTTGGCCTGTTGTGGACAGGCCATGTGGTTGGGGGCCATTTTGAGTGCTGCTACAGGCCCTGGCCATGTGCTGTGAGGGAGGGGGCCATTTTGAATGCAGGCAGTGTTCTCAGGCCTGCACCCATTTTGCCTAGCTTTCATCCATTATGCCCAGGGGTAGTGAGTGGTGCATGTGCCTAGTCTTTCTGTGGCTTGTCTTGAATTTAAACATCATGGTGGGGCTGGATGGCTTGGGATTGTGCTGATTTTTCTGTGATTTTCGTTTTTTTGGCCTGTTGTGGACAGGCCATGTGGTTGGGGGCCATTTTGAGTGCTGCTACAAGCCCTGGCCATGTGCTGTGAGTAAGGGGGGCATTTTGAATGCAGGCAGTGTTCTCAGGCCTGCACCCATTTTGCCTAGCTTTCATCCATTATGCCCAGGGGTAGTGAGTGGTGCATGTGCCTAGTCTTTCTGTGGGTTGTCTTGAATTTAAACATCATGGAGGGGCTGGATGGCTTGGGATTGTGCTGATTTTTCTGTGATTTTCGTTTTTTTGGCCTGTTGTGGCCTTTTCACCAGGGGGTAGTGATTGGTGCATGTGCCTAGTCTTTCTGTGGGTTGTCTTGAATTTAAACATCATGGAGGGGCAGGATGGCTTGGGATTGTGCTGATTTTTCTGTGATTTTCGTTTTTTTGGCCTGTTGTGGACAGGCCATGTGGTTGGGGGCCATTTTGAGTGCTGCTACAGGCCCTGGCCATGTGCTGTGAGGGAGGGGGCCATTTTGAATGCAGGCAGTGTTCTCAGGCCTGCACCCATTTTGCCTAGCTTTCATCCATTATGCCCAGGGGTAGTGAGTGGTGCATGGGCCTAGTCTTTCTGTGGGTTGTCTTGAATTTAAACATCATGGAGGGGCTGGATGGCTTGGGATTGTGCTTATTTTTCTGTGATTTTCGTTTTTTTGGCCTGTTGTGGACAGGCCATGTGGTTGGGGCCATTTTGAGTGCTGCTACAGGCCCTTGCCATGTGCTGTGAGGGAGGGGGCCATTTCGAATGCAGGCAGTGTTATCAGGCCTGCACCCATTTTGCCTAGCTTTCATCCATTATGCCCAGGGGTAGTGAGTGGTGCATGGGCCTAGTCTTTCTGTGGGTTGTCTTGAATTTAAACATCATGGAGGGGCTGGATGGCTTGGGATTGTGCTGATTTTTCTGTGATTTGTTTTTTTGGCCTGTTGTGGCCTTTTCACCAGGGGGTAGTGAGTGGTGCATGTGCCTAGTCTTTCTGTGGGTTGTCTTAAATTTAAACATCATGGAGGGGCTGGATGGCTTGGGATTGTGCTGATTTTTCTGTGATTTTCGTTTTTTTGGCCTGTTGTTGTGGCCTTTTCACCAGGGGTAGTGACTAGTGAGTGTTGCATGTGCCTAGTCTTTCTGTGGGGTGTCTTGAATTTAAGCATCATGGAGGGCATGGGATTGTGCTGATTTTTCTGGTTTTTTTCGATTTTTTTGGGGTGTATAACTGAACTGATGTTCCTCTGTCTTTCATTGCTTTTAGGTGCACAAGACTCAAGAGAACCACCAGTGCCAGGAAGAAGTCCTGCAGCGGTGTGTGTGTGCAGCATAACATCACGCGACGTCATGTCTGGCCGCAGACAACCTGCTCTGAAGAAGATGGCCCCAAAAAAAGGTCTCCGTAGCTCCTCTAGCATGAAAGTTGCTAGTAAGGAGCAGAAGAAGCAAGTTACCAAGGAGGCTGGTGTGCCGGCCGCCGCGTTTTTTGGGAGTAAAAAAAAAAGTACGCCTGCAGCAGCAGCGGGATCTGCTGGGGACCAAGCTGGGAGCAGCACCCCCACTCCATTGGGCTCAGTGCCTCCACCACCACGCCAACTTAAGTCAAAGCCCTTGAGTGCTTCAGAGGCAGTCAGTGTACTTCTTCAATCGCCATCGACCAGTGATGTTGGCTCATCGCAAGAAAGTAGCAGCAATGTCCCTGAATCAACACAGGTTGTTGTAACTCATCTGACAAGTGTTGAACAACCACAGCCACAACAACAACAACATGTGCAAGTACAAGCCCAAGTACATGTGGAAGGAGAGGCAGCGCAAGGAGATGCACAAGCAGAGGTGCATGGAGGGTCACAAGTGCCCACAATAGTTGTTCCTCCCGAAGTAGGGGCACATCAGGAAATTGACAATCAAACCGAGGTATCATTTGAGGAAGCCACTCCTCCTGATGATCATTCATTGTCTTCCACATCCCTAGCAAGGAAAAGATCAAGGGGGGTGTCTACATCTTCTTCAAGCCCACCTCCTTCTGATGATCTGGATGAAGATTGGGAACCATCATCACGGCAGTCTGAGAGTGAGGCACACCATGATCTGACAAAGATACCTAAGCGTAAAAGGAAGGTCGTCGAAAAACTCATAGCTATGGAGTGTGATGAGGCTCAACAAGAAGTGACGGATACTGCTGCTGATGAAGCCTCTCACGACGACGAGCCAGTCATCATAAAGGTCACTGCAGCCCCAGCGGGCATGCAGCAAAGAGACATTTTGACCCTATCCCGAGAAGCTGCTGAACGTGATGATGATGTCGACGAGGAGGCAATGGAAGAAACACCACAATCATTGGAGTTAACTAATACACCAACACCTACCGCTTCCATATTTCTTAGTCGCCAGAAGGGACCTCCATCCACCTCGACCTCAATTAGTGGTGGTGAAAGTGCAAAACGTACTGAAGTTCGGCTATCCACATCCTCCACTTCATCTGACATTAGCAGCAGGACCACCACCACCAGTATCGCCGCCTCCTCCGGCCCCCAAAGACATTTCAAGTCTGCAGTTTGGGACTTCTTTAGTGTTTGCCCAAAAAAGGAAAACGTAGCCATTTGTAGCATTTGTAAGCTTCGAGTTAGTCGTGGTAAGTTTGGTACCAACTATGGTACCGGAGGCCAGAGAGGTCATCTTAGGAGACAGCACGCTGTCCAATGGTTTGCGCACCTAGAGGCGATCAAGGAAGCCCGAATTGCACGTAATGAAAACGTTGATGTTTCATCTGATGATGACGAGGAGGAAGAAGACGTGTCAAACACTTCACTTACACCCAGTACCCCTGTCAGCAGCACACCCCATGTGAGCCACACTAAGAGTGTGGGAGAGAGTGAGACACCAATGCGAAAAAGTTCATCAGCGAGCGTAACTGGGTCGAAGATATCATAATCATCATCCTCCCGTAAATCCTTGGCCCAGGGCAACATTAAAAAGATGTTGTTTACAGAAGCGCAATATGAACGCAACCACCCACTGACGCGTCTGTATAACACTAAGCTGGCTAAAATGCTAGCTCTGGACCTTCTCCCTTTTTTCTTTTGTAGAAGGGGTTGGTTTTCTAGAATTAGTGGCAAAGCTCTGCCCTAAATGGAAGGTTCCTAGCCGGTTCTATTTTGCCCGAGTTGCAGTTCCAGCACTACATGAAGATGTTCTGGAGGTGATTGGGGCAGCTTTGCAGAAGAGTGCTGTTCACACTATACATCTGACAACAGAAATGTGGACCAGTGGCGCAGGCGCTGATTACATGTGCATCACTGCACACTGGGTCTCTTTTTCAGGGGTTAAAGCAAAGCTAAACGCAGGTGTTGACCCGGACCAAGTTTTTAAAGCTGCTCGGAAACATGCAACACTAGCCATGTTTGGTTTGGAGAATCGTCACACAGCAGAAAACATTTTGGATGTGTTTAACACAAAGGTCCTTGACTGGCTGTCCCCAAAAAAACGCCAGGTTGGTTATGTTTCCACGGATAATGGCGCCAATGTAGTTAAGGCCATGCAGCTGGGTGACTATTTCAGAGTGCCGTGTTTGGCGCACTGTATAAACCTGGTTGTCAAAAAAGTCTTGAGTGATGAAGACAGTCCAGCGTGCAAGGTAGTGGCCACCTGCCGAAAAATGTGCAACCATTTCAGCCATTCTTTTAAGGCCCGGAAGCATCTGAGGAGCCTGCTACATGAACGTCGAATGCTAGTGAAAGCACTCATCCAGGAGGTGGCAACACGTTGGAACTCAACCTTCTACATGCTTGAGCGTCTGTATGAGCAGTATACGGTACTCGATCACTATTTCTTAACAGAGGGTACAGCTCAGAAGGAGGACCTGAGGATGGGTGCGGCGCAATGGGACATAGTTAAAAGCCTGACACGCATGCTTCATCCTTTTGAGTTCTTCACGCGTGCAGTCAGCAAGGAAGACTGTAATTTGGGAAAAGCTATCCCATTGTTGTACATGCTGGAGCACCAACTGAAGGAGGTGTGTTCTGTGTTTGAAAAAGATGAAGAAAACCAAGACCCTTTTGTTCTGGCGGAGAAATTATTAGAGCACCTACAAGGTGATGAATGTCTTAAAATGATCCACTCAAACCAGCATTACATTTGTGCTACTATTCTGGATCCACGCTACAAAAAGGCGCTGGCAGGCCAAGCATTCTTTCCTTTTGCTGATGAAGATGTTACAAAGTACAAACCGTGGCTAGCCTCCTCAGCCAAGAGGTTTGAAAGAGAACGGCAGCAAATTGAAGGAAAAGGCAGTACATCAGCATCAGCAGGCCATCCCCAGTCACAACAATCCACTTCTGCACCTGTGGCTGCGGCACAAGTGACCTCTCAGCAGTTAAAGAGACCGCCAACCGGATCATCTGCACCACCAGACACAACAGTAACATTGGAGGCTGAAGAGGATTGGCTAGCTCGGCTTGGGTTTGGTTCTCAAAAGGTCACAGCAACAGCTAAGCAAAGTGGAGGAACCTTGGAGGAGAACCTTGAGTCGATGGTGAAGGACTATCTGAATGACTCAACAGAGGTCTATGTTAATGCTGACCCATTGGCGTATTGGCATGGGAAAAAAGAATTGTGGCCACAGCTCTCCAACCTGGCTTTAAACTACTTGTCTTGCCCACTCGCAAGCGTGTCTTCTGAACGTGTTTTCAGTGCTGCTGGTGACATTGTAACTTCCAAACGGAGCCGCCTCTCGCCCAAAAATGTGGAGAGGTTAACAATGATCAAGATGAATCAGCCCCTCATACCACCAGATTACAGAGTACGAGAAAGCGCACCGGATGAAGACGAGGTGGACAGCAACATAGATGAGGGAATTTCTTCTCTGTCAGGTGACACTGAGCTCACCCTGCCTGAATTTGCAGAGTATGATGGCGAAGCCTTATTCTTATTCGTGGACCGTGACACCGAGCCCTGAAAATGAGACAATGAATCAATAACTTTCTTTTTCATCCTTATTCACTTTTATTCCTGTGTGTCTGTCTTTCTTTGTTGTGCACAGTTAATATAATTCAAACTTTAATCACCTAATCACAAAAACAAGCCCATCAGCAGAACTGTCTTCACTTGTTTGCTTATTGATTTGAAGGTGCCGCAGTCTGCATTCCTGAAGTTCACAAGTTCAGAAGAACATGCTCCTCTATCCTCCTCCTCCAGACTCCTATTTCCATCAAAGCAGAGAGCTGGTTTACGCCCAATGAAGAAAGACTCAGCACTTGTGGGGGTGTTGTTCTACCTCTTTGCGGGTGAGTTGACGGCTCTGGGGGCATTGCTGGGAAGCTCTAATACCGGATAAAAGTGGTTTGGACCACATCCGAGGCGGAATTTTTTTGTGTTTTTGTTGACTTGCTTGCCTTTGAGGTGCTCTTAGGGGGGGGTTCCGGCTGTTTGTGGGTGAGTTTCGGGGTCTGTGAGCACTGCTGGGACACTCTAATCTTGATTGCATTTGCTTTTCAGGAAATCCGTGGTGGTAAACCGGACTTATGGCCTAGCTACACAGCGCGTTTGGACCGAAGGCCGAGAAATATTGTAAGTATGAGATTTTGCTTTTGGCCTGTTTGGGGGTGTTATGCTTTTTGGCGGGTGGGTTGGCGGGTCTTGGGGCATTCCTGGGAAGGTCTAATACTGGATAGAAGTGGTTGGGACAAAATCCACGCTGATTTTTTTTGTTGCTATTTCTGACATTTTGCTCAATGTAGTGTTTTTGGGGGCCTGTTTGGGAGGCTTCCTGGTGTTTGTGGGTGGGTTTCGGGGTCTGGGAGCACTGCTGGCTACGGATACTTTACTTTGCAAGAGGTTTGAAGCAAATCCATGGTGGCAGAGGGGAGTTAGGGCCTAGCTGCAGAGCGCGTGCGGAGTGATTTGGGAAATTGGCAAAAAAATTACTAAGTCCCCATTATTGTACTTTTGCTCTTTGGCTGTTTGGGGGTCTTCTACTTATTTTCTCCTGGGTTGACGGCTCTGGGGGCATTGCTGGGAAGCTCTAATACCGGATAAAAGTGGTTTGGACCAAATCCGAGGCGGACATTTTTTTGTATTTTTGCTGACTTGCTTGCCTTTGAGGTGCTCTTAGGGGGGGTTCCGGCTGTTTGTGGGTGAGTTTCGGGGTCTGTGAGCACTGCTGGGACACTCTAATCTTGATTGCATTTGCTTTTCAGGAAATCCGTGGTGGTAAACCGGACTTATGGCCTAGCTGCACAGCGCGTTTGGACCGAAGGCCGAGAAATATTGTAAGTATGAGATTTTGCTTTTGGCCTGTTTGGGGGTGTTATGCTTTTTGGCGGGTGGGTTGGCGGGTCTTGGGGCATTCCTGGGAAGGTCTAATACCGGATAGAAGTGGTTGGGACAAAATCCACGCTGATTTTTTTTTGTTGCTATTTCTGACATTTTGCTCAATGTAGCGTTTTCGGGGCCCTGTTTGGGGGGCTTCCTGGTGTTTGTGGGTGGGTTTCGGGGTCTGGGAGCACTGCTGGGACACTCTAATCTTGATTGCATTTGCTTTTCAGGAAATCCGTGGTGGTAAACCGGACTTATGACCTAGCTACACAGCGCGTTTGGACCGAAGGCCGAGAAATATTGTAAGTATGAGATTTTGCTTTTGGCCTGTTTGGGGGTGTTATGCTTTTTGGTGGGTGGGTTGGCGGGTCTTGGGGCATTCCTGGGAAGGTCTAATACCAGATAGAAGTGGTTGGGACAAAATCCACGCTGATTTTTTGTTGTTGCTATTTCTGACATTTTGCTCAATGTAGCGTTTTCGGGGGCCTGTTTGGGGGGCTTCCTGGTGTTTGTGGGTGGGTTTCGGGGTCTGGGAGCACTGCTGGCTATGGATACTTTACTTTTCAAGAGGTTTGAAGCAAATCCATGGTGGCAGAGGGGAGTTAGAGCCTAGCTGCAGAGCGCGTGCGGAGTGATTTGGGAAATTGGCAAAAAAATGACTAAGTCCCCATTTTTGTACTTTTGCTCTTTGGCTGTTTGGGGGTCTTCTGCTCGTTTTCTCCTGGGTTGACGGCTCTGGGGACATTGCTGGGAAGCTCTAATACCGGATAAAAGTGGTTTGGACCAAATCCGAGGCGGAATTTTTTTTGTGTTTTTGCTGACTTGCTTGCCTTTGAGGTGCTCTTAGGGGGGGTTACGGCTGTTTGTGGGTGAGTTTCGGGGTCTGTGAGCACTGCTGGGACACTCAAATCTTGATTGCATTTGCTTTTCAGGAAATCCGTGGTGGTAAACCGGACTTATGGCCTAGCTACACAGCGCGTTTGGACCGAAGGCCGAGAAATATTGTAAGTATGAGATTTTGCTTTTGGCCTGTTTGGGGGTGTTATGCTTTTTGGCGGGTGGGTTGGCGGGTCTTGGGGCATTCCTGGGAAGGTCTAATACCGGGTAGAAGTGGTTGGGACAAAATCCACGCGGAAAAGCCTTTTGGCACTTTTTGTAACTTAGGGTTCATTAGGGTTAGCCCTAGCAGCAGGATTGCATGTGTTTCGGGGTGTTCTAGATTTTTGCAACTGAGTTCTGGGGTCTTAGAGCACTCGTGAGAATGTGTAATTTTGGTTGCAAGTCATTTGAAGAAAATCCATGGTGGGAAAGGGGGGATTTGGCATAGTTAAAGAAAGCCTTTGCCACTATTCTTAACTTAGGGTTCGTTAGGGTTAGCAGTATTTCTATTGCATGTGTTTGGGTGGGGGGGTTTTCGAGTCTTGGAGCGATGCTGGCTATGGATACTTTTGCTTGGTTGCTTGCAAGTGGTTTGAATACAATCCACAGTGGGTAAGGGGGTATTTGGGCCTACTTTTACTTTCAAAGTACGTTTTGTCACCAGTTTTCTGCTAGGCCTCGTTTTTTGAGATTTGATTGGGGGTCTTCTACATTTTTGCGACTGGCTTTAGTAAGGGTCTGGGTGGGAGCACTGCTGGGAAGATCTAATTTTGTTCTAAAACACAGTTTACAGCTAACCTAGCTTGAGGGGAAAGATCCGCTACATTAATTTGCCCATACTTATTTATCCTTCAAAAGGTGACTCAGACAGAGTACGCACTTTCAAAAATATTGTACTGTCTACTAGGAAAATCAAAGTGTGACTTTTTGCACTCCACAGCCTACATACCTTATATTTATTTATCAGTGGTGTTGTAATATTATATCACTTCCTGTTTTTCGTTGAATAATTACAGGCCGGGTTTCAGTCTGTGCAATGGGGAAAAAAGGATGGAGTCAGGCTTCACATTAGCGAGGCGCAATTCAGCATCCGCCACGCAGGCAGTGGACAGGGTGTCTTCTGGTCACCAACATTGATGGACGAAGCGTCAGATGGAATGGAGGAGTGCCACTAATAAGAGGATTTTTTTTCTGCATGCAACTTACTTACCAATTTCAACAGGACAACTACAACAACATACAGATACAGTATCCATTGTTTTTTTCTATGACTGTGACTGCATTTCTTGGATCTCTCTCTGCTTCTAAATTGATCCCTTAACAGTTAACACATCACTTAGTCCATTCCACTATCACATCTGCACCACACATAGTCATTTGTAAGGGCTCCTACGTAATTCGCAAGTCGCAGCACGCCCCAGCCCGTAGAGGACTGGGATGGCCCCAATGATGAAGCATGTCACCAAGGGGCAACCCTGGTGAGTGAGGGGACACCTAGAAAAAGAGCAATTTCTCCTTTTCTATCTACTATACCTTCCATCCAGACCAACCCCATTGAGTGTTGTGAATGGATTTATAGTGACCAGCAAGGCTCTCAGGTATCTGGCAACAGAGACCTTATGTTGAATATAGTTATCAATATTTCCACACACGCCCTGTACTGTCGCATTCTTTCTTCCACAGTTGCCGAAAGTACTACTTACTTTTCACTGACATGCATGCAGTAGTGCATGCACTTTCAAAGATTGATGGATAGGTTTGTACCCAAAGATTTGTTTATGTTCAATTGTTTGTCCATGCTGTGCTTTTTTTACAGGGTGTCTTCTGGTCACCAACATTGATGGACGAAGCGTCAGATGGAATGGAGGAGTGCCGCTAATAAGAGTAATTTTTTTCTGCATGCAACTTACTTACCAATTTCAACAGAAAAACTACAACAACATACAGATACAGTATCCATTGTTTTTTTCTATGACTGTGACGGCATTTCTTGGATCTCTCTCTGCTTCTAAATTGATCCCTTAACAGTTAACACATCACTTAGTCCACTCCACTATCACATCTGCACCACACATAGTCATTTGTAAGTGCTCCTACGTAATTCGCAAGTCGCAGCACGCCCCAGCCCGTAGAGGACTGGGATGGCCCCAATGATGAAGCATGTCACCAAGGGGCAACCCTGGTGAGTGAGGGGACACCTAGAAAAAGAGCAATTTCTCCTTTTCTATCTACTATACCTTCCATCCAGACCAACCCCATTGAGTGTTGTGAATGGATTTATAGTGACCAGCAAGGCTCTCAGGTATCTGGCAACAGAGACCGTATGTTGAATATAGTTATCAATATTTCCACACACGCCCTGTACTGTCCCTTTCTTTCTTCCACAGTTGTCGAAAGTACTACTTACTTTTCACTGACATTTATGCAGTAGTGCATGCACTTTCAAAGATTGATGGATAGGTTTGTACCCAAAGATTTGTTTATGTTCACAATTGTTTGTCCATGCTGTGCTATTTTTTCTTGTCTCCCAAAACCTTTCCCAAAAACCCCCGTACCCATCCATTTTTCAAACCCTAATCCTCTTCCCCCGGACTGTGTGGTTTTGATTGATGTGTGACTAATTTACAGCAATAAATCCACACACTTGCTAGGGAGGATAAGGTGATAGCAACAGGCTGGTGAAGAAATCCGAGGATATATTCTTACTCTGCTTGACAAAGACCCATGGCTAATGTCAAAGAACTTCAACCGAATTAGTAGTTATACTTTACCATTTGTTAGGCTACAATGTGGCACTGTTCTAGTGTACTGTCACCTGCTATATTCTCTATTGTACCATTGTATTGCTCAGGAGGACAAACCAGATTTCATTTTCTTTATTTTCATAGGCATGCAACTGCCACTGTGTCACACCACTAGTACCACCGCTATGAGGAAATTTAATCCGCCCAGGATTGCCAACCTTAATCGCCATTTCCTGTGGAGCCAGCCCTGTGCCTAGCCCTACTTTGAAACACAAATTACAGGTAAGATAAGCGTTTGGTGGGAGGGAGTATAATGGAGTATTAGGAGAGACGAGAGACTGACGGTAGTACTACTAAAGTCCTAGGACTCTTGTTTGGGCATTTACACTTAAAGGAAGAAAATGGAACTAAACTTTCAGGAAAACAAAGTTACTGTTAAACCCCCACCCACCAGGCAAGCAGTAAAAACAGGTATGGTCAGATAAAGTTTCAAAAAGTATATTTTTATAGCCCTAACAAAATAATCTCCCGCAAGACCCTCCCTAACCCCAACGGTTGACCTTTAAAAGTCCCAACCCAACTCCCGATTCCCACCCCCCAAAAGTCTCTAAAAAAGGGGCAAGGGACACTATGGGTGGATGCTGTTTACTTTTTGGGCCAGGGCATCATACTCCTCTCGGAGCAAGGTGTGCTCTAAGCGGAGCCCCTCCAACACGTTGCTAAAGTGGTGGAGCTCCTGCTGAAGGCAGGACACCCTCAAGGCACTGTGGCGCAGGCGTGCCTTGCAGTTGCAATGGCTGTGAGAGGCAGCTGTTGTCCTTGCTGCTTGGCGTCGGCATTTGGCTTTGGCAGCCCGGCTCAGTCTGGCTGGAGCACTGTGCTGGGTGGCAGCCCGTGGGGGCACGGAGGCCGATGCAGCCGACGTTGTTGTCGTGGTCGACTGCACACTTTCGTCATCCTCCAGGGCCACCAGCCGCTGATATTCTGCAACAGTGGCATCGATCCTCCGTTGCCGGGCCGCTCTAGCCAGCTCCTTCCTCCTTGTTGGTTTGGAAGGAGCATCTATATGAAGAAAGAAAGACATAGTCTGTAACCAATGCTCTTTAAGATTAACTCAATCATTCAGCAGAAATTTGTGTTGCAGACAGCACAACTAGCAACTTGCAAGCGCATTACGTAACTATTGAGGCCAGTATCTATCTAACCTCCCCCTTCTTCATCCTTGCTCTAACATTAGTGGACGTTTAAGGAACAAATTCTACGAGCACTATGGACTTCCATTGGAGTCGACTATGAAAGTACACCAGTCTTATTCTTCTTCTTGTCTCTTGTTTAGGAAAATTGGTACGTTATCTTCTGCAAGCCGGCATAATGCCAGCTCAGTGAACTTGCACCCGAGAAAAAGAGACGCACGCCATGATGAGTGACCTAGACTTGCGTTACTGTACCGGTCCAGTACATGCAGGTGGTGAAGCTCTTACTTTTCTATTACGGGTGGCACTGAGAATACTCTGTTACAAGGGCTACTGCTTAATTAATTTAACTTTCACCCTACAGTGCAAATGAGTATTAGAAATGGAAAATGAAGAAGATAAATAATCTGATTATCTATCACTTCACATGGGATGTTTTTGCTTACATATGGGATGACTTTAGGTGCTTTGCTTTTTATTGAGTGACCAGTGATACATCCACACATGAATGACAGAGTACTACTAAACTTATTAAGAGAGGTAGGGAGTGGCCACCGTAATACCCGGATCTATGCTGTGCTTGCAATACAAACTACTGCTACTATTGATGGTAGTATTTGGACAAAATTACAACTTCTTTTCCTTGCCTTTCCTACACTGGAACGGACGTGCGGGTGCAGTGTTACATGCTCTTCAAAGTTACACTTAGTTCATCCACTGACCGTCTACTCTCTCTAGATCATGGGTACTCACAAACTTTCTCTCAGGGGCTAAATTTACAGTGTAGTTTGTGGCTGAGGGCCACACTGGTGGGGGCGGAGTCAGAGGGGGCGGGGCTAAAGCAAAACTAAAACTTGTGACCATGAGGTTGCACACAGGTCCCTGCAGCAGATGCCTTCATCCACTGAGCCACCAGACCCAGCATTTACATACATCTCTCTCCCTCCTGCTCTCCCTCCTGCCCTCCCTCTCCATCTCTCTCTCCCTCCTGCCCTCCCTCTCCCTCCCCCTCTGTCATCTCACTGTGTGTGTGTCTGTCTGTGTCAGCCTTCAGCCCGGGCTGAGACAGCTTCCTCAACGCGCACACACAGACAGCCACACCAAAGTACTTAACAGGTCTTTAAAAGAACATTAACATATTATTGAGGCTTTGTTTGTTGTAGCGCCCCTGCATCTCCACCCTGACAATCACTGCTTGCCCGGCCCCACAGAGCAGAGGCTTTGTTCTATTTCACCTCTTTGTGGCCCTGCATCTCCACTCTGCTCTGTGGGGGCCGGGGGAGCAGTGATTGTCAGAGTGGAGATGCAGGGGCGCTAACAGGTGAAATACAACAAAGCCTCTGCTCTGTGGGGGCCGGAGGAGCAGTGATTGTCTGCAAGGTCTGCGCCCCGCCAAGAAAGGCTTGCCGGGCCGCCACCAGCCCGCGGGCCGTACTATGAGTACCCCTGCTCTAGATACACATATGCTATCTTAGAGTCAGATAGTAGCATGATCCAGGTATATTATGGACACATACAGTTTCTGTGTCACCCACCCAGGCTGTTGTTCTTCCACCAATCATTGCTTCATCATTCACCCAGCCATGCATCTCATATTCTTTCCTTCCCAGCCACGTCTTCAATCTCAATAAGTAAGGAATATATAAGAGCTTACCTCTGCCCGCCACCACCACCGTCTCAACTCTCACAGCCGGCACTGGAGCCGCCGCCTCCTCCCCTGAAGAATTGCCCTCCGCCTCCGTGTCGAGCACCACCACCTCCACGCTGGCCCCGCCACCAGATGTTCCACCTACAAAGTACATTTAAGAATGTTAGAATAAAAAACTCACTAGTATTTGGTCTAGGAATGAAGACATGTGAAAACAATGTAATTTGTGACTGCCTACTCTAAAGTAAAATAAAATGTCCCTTTTTCCAGGGAAGGGTGTTGTCTTGCTGCACTTTTTGGCACAACTGATGAAGGCTGGCTTTTTAACACGCACCATTTTTCTCCACACAGACAGAAGATGGACTTCTAACAACAAGATCAAGTTGAAACCAGGTGAGAGCTCGGCCCGACCACAAGAAATGTCTCCAATTAATCGTCAGCACTAACCACTTTTCCATTCTCAGTTAAACGTTTAGTTTTTTTTATTATGACTTCATTTTAATAAATGTGTTTACTTTTAATAAAGCTTTTAAACTTAAATAGACTCTGTGTTTTTTGGTCCAGACTAGAGCGACTGAGCGAAAGGTTTTGCAATTTTTGCAAGCATGAGTCCGTGCCTCTGACACTTCTTGACTCTGACTCCGAGTCCGTACTCTTGAGCTACGTTGGATAATCATGATTGGGGATCAATCATCGATGAATTCGGGAGGTAAATGACTGTGCCACACTATGTAGTCAGTCAGTAAGGACATTGGGGGTTCAAAGTCTGTTATCACATAGGTATGTGGAAACTCTAACAGCGCCTATTATAATTGATAAGCAATGCACTATTTATTGTCCATAGTTCTGTTTCTGCAGAAGAATTGTCCCCGCAACAGTAGTGGTATGGATTGTCCTCCTATCCAAACCAAAAGGTAGTATCTTATTCTTTCTTGGTGGTCATTCACATTTTATAGTTGGGAATTTTCAAAGCAGATAGAACACTTCAAAAGACATTATGGACAATCCCAGAGGACTGCACTAAGTTGATAGAGCTATTGCTGACTAGAATGGGAGTTTCGCCAACCGTGCAATCTTAGTTAGCTACACAGACAGACTAATAAGAATGATCTAGTAATACCACAGGGAGTCATTGTAGAGGCAGGATAAGAATTTAGATACAGTCTACAAGAAGATCAAAGACGATTTTGAAAAAAATCAAATGAGGAACGCTAGGAAAAATAGGTACTAGTCTAAAATGAAAACTTACTGGGGCCAGCAAAGGAGCCCTCGCCTGCCCGATCCTGGCCCTGTTCAACAGCATCCGCCGCCTGCTGCTCCTGTGTCCCCTCGCCCCTGGGGGGAGCTGACGTACAACATGAAAGAAAGAACAGAAAACATGGATGATTGTTGCTTGTCAATGTCAACCAAATCAAACATTTCAAAACAACAATAACAAAATATTTCTGCGAAAATATATTGATTAGGGTTAGTTTTCATTGATTTGCGGACCTGCGACTTCGAAAGTCACGTAACTCACTAAACAAAGTATTGAAAGGTTCACCTAGGACTGGCAGGCAGCAGTCCGCAGGCAAGACGTAAAGTGACAGACAAACTCCATTGTGATTTCAGTCAGATCAGTGACAACACTAACAGTTGCCTGCTACATAACCAGTCATTTAAATAGTCAAACTATCAATCCACCGCCACTATTTTTCTTATTGTTAGGGGTACAAAGGAAGGGGGCAGATTTAAGCCCCTTGCGGCTCTTTTGATCCGTTCTTGCGTGACTTTTGTGATGCAGCAGCTAAACAAAAGAGGCGCCATGGTGCGGCGTATAATATTATAACAACGTGACGTATTTGGGAGATGCATCCCGTTATAAAGCCCTGCGCCATCTGGGGGCGTTCCGGTGCAAGGGAGGGCATTCCTGCGCTGGAACACATCCTAAAAGTGGCTGTGGGAAATCTACAAAATTTCAATCAGTCGCCTTTAGGGCAATGATGCGTCACACAAACCCTGCACCTGCTTGAAGCAGACGTACGGCTTGACCCAGCATTGGGGAGATAGGGTACCCCAGAGCATTGCTGGAGCTGCGCCATCGTTGCGACGCAACTCCAGCAGTAAAGCTTCGGTGACATTTTGGGCCCATGGTGCGCCGCATTGCAAATACGGCGCACCATGTTTGGTGGTGGTAGCGGGCTGCACAATTACTGGCGCATCCCTGCTATTTTGCAGGGATGCGACGGTAATTGCAATTCTGCCCCTTAGGGGCATATTTACTTACGCGTTCTGGCGCATCTCCAGAGATGCGCCAGATCAAATGCGTCACGCAAAACTACCCTTGCGACACCGCAGATGCGCCTCATTTACAATGCGGCGCGCCCTGGCGCAAGGGTAGGCACTTGCCTGACGCATCTCGTCACGTAAGAGCGGCGCATCGCTGGAGTCACGTCGCCAACGCAATGCAACTCCAGTAATGCTCAGGGCCACCCAATACTTAACATGCTGTGTCAGTCCTTACGCCTGCTTCAAGCAGGCATAAGGAATTGAATTGACGTAGCAGCGTCGCAGAAGTGCCTGCGTTAAATCTTGTAGATTTCACGCAGGCACTTTTGCGAGGCGCACAGCCGCCGGACCGCCCACCCTGCATACTAGGAACGCACCCATTGTGGCGCAGGCCCATGGCTTTATAACGTGACGCATCTCCCTAGATGCGTCACGCTGTAAATGACTCGCAGGGATGCGCCACGTTTACGCCGCTGTTGCGTCGCGCAAGGCAACGTAAACGTGGCGCAAGGGGCTTGTAAATGTAATCTGGCCCCTAGTGTCTAGCATTACGCAGTTCTGTAAAGTACACTCATACATAATAGTTACTCAGGCCAATGAGACCACAAAATAGAAAACAAATAAGCATAGTAGCAACGCCACTGAGAAGGAGAGCAGTGCACCTGAAATGCACAGAAGATTTTGAAATATAATTTAACTACAATGTAATCGTCAGCAGCATTATTGGCTTGCTCCATGTAAAAAACAAATATTTGCAATACAACACAGAGCAGGAGAAAACATAGTAGTGAGTGATGAAATAGCTACTACTACTCACCAAGCCCGGGGATCTCCAAGCCGAGCTGGTCCAGCAGGTCCCGCTCCCGGTCCAGGAGGTCCGTCCAGCGGTGGGTGGCCTGGCTGTAGGTGCGCTGGACCCCGGAGAGTTGGGACATGGCCCAGCACACCTTGTGCCACCGCTTCCGGTGCTCCCGGATGTTGTAGCCGGCCGCGATCCTGCCGCCTCCCGCGATGGTCCTGGGCAGGCGGCGCTGGACGAAGTAGACCAGCGCGCCCACTTCCTCCGGGCTGAAGATCTCCCGTCGCGTCACCTGCTTCCCCCTCAATCGCCCGCATGCTGTCCTGGCACGGGGTCCAGGACTCCTCCTCCCCGCCGCTGCGGCCCTCAAGTGCCTGGGCAGCTTCACGGCGCCTGGCTTCACCATGGTCTGGGCAGGTAAGGTAGGAAGTTGAAAATTAAGAAAGAATAGGATAGGGAAGAAGAAAAGAAAAGAGTTTAAAAAAGTAGTTTAAAAGTAAACAAAAATAGCAGAAAAGACAAAAATATACAGCTAGGAAAAGAGAGGGATAGATAAGAAGCAAAATCGTTCGAAAAAAACTGAAAACAAGCAAAGGATGGCAAAGATAGCAAGAGGATAAACACCATGCCCAGACACAGGAAATGAATGAAAAACAAGATGGCCGCCCGTTCACGAGCGCGAAAGTAAGTTCGCACGCGATTTTCCTCGCGATCTCGTGCGAACTTGTACTCGCAATGCGCTTACTTCGCGAGATTATACATAGCGGGCGGAAACGGAAATATGTCACGCAAACAAAATGGCCGCGCCCGTACTCGACCTTGGGGTAAATTCGCATGTTGCGCTGCAAGCGGCTCGCGAATACTGCAAAAAAACTCGCGAAATAACACGCCGCAAAAAAATATAAAGCTCATTCGCACGAATTGGCGGCTTCTGCGGTCGGTTTCGCACGACGCCGAGCCTCGCAAATAGCGCGAAATTACCGAAAAACGATTTTTGCAAAAGCAAAACAAATGAGCAGGTGCAAAAGGTCAATCTCATGATTTGTAACGATCCCCTGTTGTGCTTCCTGAGGGGGCCCTCCAGAATTCGGTTGCCTGCTTGCAACTATTGTGTGACCCTGCTCTGACCTTAACTGTGTGCCACAAAGGTCCTGATTTACAGCTAAGGGAGCAGACAAGCAGGTGCCAGGCTGGAAGTTCAAATTCAGTGACACATTAATTAGCCCCTAATTCATTATTGTCAGTTGGGGCAGGGCAGGTGTTGTTAATAAACTAACCCCAAATTAATTCATGCCAGTTGAAGCAGGGCAGGTGTGCTTGCTTCCCCCCCCCCATCTTCTACAGTGATGATGAACCAGAGGGTGGCATTGATGTAACAGAGGGTGGCATGGGTCAAAGAGAGGGTGGCAGTGGTGAAACAGAGGGTGCTGGGAGGCTGTGATGATGAACCAGACGTAGAAACAACATAGTCGCGACCGTTGCGAGCCGACAAGTAAGTTCGCAATTGCGAACTAGTACCAAATCCTCGCGAACTGGCAGAAACAATTGCGAACACAAAAAAAATCCGCAAATTCGCGGGAATTCGCGGATTGCGAGTTCGCATATTCGCGAACGCCAGATTCGCAAAATTCGCCCATGCTTACTATACACACACTACCACCTTACTTCTATTGAAATTTAAACATATTTATTCTCTTAAACAATCCCTTATAGAAACACATACTTATTTAAACAGGAATCTCTTACTCTCACATATACTCACTTATATACATCAATATTCACATATACTAGATTAAAACATATGTAGTTACTGATAAAGACACTAGTGAGACAGTCATTCACTCACTAACATACACATATACACACTTATTCACCCATACAGTCCTGCACATATGCTGTCTTCAAAACACATACAAACAGAGAGTCAGTCAATCATGCATCTATGTGCTAAGTAATACCCCCACCAAACCATATAGACACTCATACTGATACTAAGAAAAACATCTAATAACCCATGTACATACACATGTAGCTACTCACCAACCCATGCAGCCACTTATACACAAAGCGAAACACTAATACATATTTATTTAAAAATTTTAACATTACTCACTAATATTTCTTTTTCAGAAAGACACACATTCACTGGATGGTGTCATGAGTGATGTCATGAGTGATGTCACTGACCATGTCATGAGTGATGTAATATGTGACGTCATCAGCAGTGCATTGCACGCGCAAGTTATAGTGAGTCCAACTAACTATAACGTGGGAATTTCAATGGTTTTATGTCAGTAACATTTCCAGCTAACTATAACTGGTGTGAAACCTATGGTTTTTTCAGTGAATATATATATATGTAGATCCAGCCCGTCTTAAATGTGCTGAACGCACAGAAAGGCATGCAGACAGCAAAATAGCACTCCAGAGGCAAGCTTCTTCAAATTGCTATTTATTTTATCAGTTCATGGGTGAAAAACGATGCCATCAGACGCGTTTCGGGCACGTCCGTGCCCTTGCTCACTATATATATATATATATATATTCACTGAAAAACCATAAGTTTCCGACATGTTATAGTTAGGAATAAGCATTTAAAAAACCTTAGAAATTCACTGAAAAAAACTTAGGTTTTAGGGGTGTTATAGTTAGTTGGACATTTCACTCGTACAAAACCATTGAAATTCCCACATTATGGTTAGTTGTACTAACTATAGCTCGCGCCAACGCAATCCACTGCGGATGATGTCACATATTACATCATATCATTCATGTTACCCTATGTAAGGAAATTCACATAGCAGGTAAGTATTGTTATTGTTACTTTTTCTTACTCACTGGTGGATCCTTGATCCATGACTGGGCATCTCCTGTAAACAGTTGAAAGAAATAGAATTACTTTTCAGGGTCAGTACTGGGCTCAAAAATGCAGCACTGATGTCTCTCCTGATAACAGGTGAGTAAATCGGAATATGTTGTTCGGCTGATTTTAGGTGAATATTTTAAAGTTAAAAAACTCCACACTTAGAAGAATTTCCAAATGAAACCAGTCAATGTTACCCTAGGGAAGGAAATTCACTTAGCAGGTAAGTAGTGTTATTGTTTCTTTTTCTTACTCAGTGGTGGATCCTGGATCCAGCACTGGTGCATCTTGTGTAAACCGTTGAAAAAATGCGTTTAAGTCATACAGGCGATTTTTTAGGAATATTTGTAGCTTGTGAAAATAGACACTTAAAAACTTTTCTGGTGAAAACCAGACAATGGATTCCTATGGAAGGAAATACAAGTTACCGGTAAGTATGGTTATAATTACTTTTCAGGGTCAGTGATGGGCTAAAAGATGCAGCACTGGATTATCTCCTGATAACAGGTGAGTAAATCGGAATTTATTGTTTGGATGATTTTAGGTAAATATTTAAAAGTTGCAAAACTCCACACTTAGAATAATTTCCAAGTGAAACCAGTCAATGTTAGCCTATGAAAGGAAATTTAAGTTACTGGAAAGTATGGTCAGAATTACTTTTCAGGATCAGTACTGGGCTCAAAGATGCTGCACTGAGGTCTCTCCTGATAACAGGTGAGTGGTGAGTAAATCGGAATTCGTAGTACATCCAGTAAGTGCCACAGAGCTGCATAGCAGAAAGATGTAACAAGCATTGACATAGCCAATAGGTCTTGCTTTTGGGACCTTATAAGTATTTAGTTATGTAGCACAATAAAGTGTTTAACCATGCAACAACATTAACTGTTGCATGGTTAAACACTTATAAGGCCCCAAAGGCGAGACCTCTTGGCTATGCCAATGCTTGTTCAATATTATATACAAGCCATAGTTGCTGCTTATTTATCTTATGTAACTAACAACTATTGACACAGCCAATAGTCCTGACTTGTAGGTATGATGTGACTTGTTGTGTCATATATTTGGATACAACGATGGAAACAACAAAATACAAGTGGGCAGTACAAAGTCGGGCAGCACACAGATTTTTAGCTTACGTGTTTTTAAGCCACGCCCTTAATTACATTGACCATGCCCCTTTGAGAGACCCCTTCGTTTTTTCATCCCACTTAAAGCCCTGGTGTAGAGGATGAAGAGGGCAGGGAGACGTGGGCAGAGGCAGATAAATGAACACAAGGAAACAGAAGAACAGGAAGAAAGGCAAATGTGGACAGAGAGACAGAGAGAAGGGAGGAACATTAAGAAAGACAAGGGTAGAGAAGGATGTATGTCGTTACAACGCATACTTTTACTCCGCATACCATTACAACGCGGTATTTACAACGCATACCGCTACAACGCATAGCGCTTTGGGGTGCTGGATAGTGGTAAGTATAATTTACTATTCTAACTCCAGTCCCCGTGGACCCAAGGGAAGGTGTTGGATAGTAAATTAAACTTACCTCTTATCCTAGAGCGCCCCCCAGCGCAATGCGTTGTAACGGTATGCGTTGTAATGCCTGCGTTGTAGTGGTAGTGCGGAGTAAAAAATGCGTTGTAACAGGTGCATACCGTAGAGAAAGATGGCCGGGTGGGTAAGATGGAGGAGAAAAGGGATGTAAATGGAGCATAATGGAGAAATTAAAACGTGGGGTGCTGATTCCAAAAGAAAGGTCATCCATTTACATACACCGACCTACTACTAGGGTGCAGTCATTATATGACTTTTGAGAGCTAACAAACAGTTACTGTAGAACATCTGGTAAATGTGCCCATTGCAGCTTTCCACTCCTACCACTGGGAACACCATGTAAGTATCATCGGCTCTGTCCCCTCTGCACAGCTATAAGAAGGATAAACATCTGCTTTGAAGCCTGGTTTTCAAATACATTTTTTTCTATGGGAAAATGTTTTTTTTTTACATTGGCAAATTCCTTCTGAAACACCCCACAAAGCCTGGGGATGTTCCATTCCCCTTCTCACCATAGAAGGGAACTTACTTCAGCTCTTTTATGGAGTAAATCCCTAACAATTTCCTGGGTGGGGAGGATTGGAGGGGATTATCTGAGGCGTTCACAAACTCTCAAAACAAACCACACCTTGGTGCGTCCACTCCTTGCATGGGTTTACTACTACATACGTGTAAGCACACCACTCTGACAAAACATGTGTAGAAGTAAAGCAAATTACTCCTGTCAGGTATACTTTGTACATTCCTGGCAGGTATAAAAAGAGCCAGACGTGGAATGGAGAAGGGGATCCAAGGAGTGGAAGTTAGGTAAAGATTGGGGAAAATAAAAAAAGAGAGAGAGAGGGAGGGAGGGAGAGAAAGTGATTGAGAGAGAGAGCAAAAAGGAGAGAGAGAGAGAAAGCGAGAAAGAAAGAGAAAGTGAGAGAGAGAGAGAGAGAGAGAGAGAGAGAGAGAGAGAGAGAGAGAGAGAGAGAGAGAGAGAGAGAGAGAGAGAGATCGTGGCAGTATGGCCAATCCGGGCCTCCTACAAAATGTACACTGTAGGAGGAGCTTCTCAAACATGAAGTGCGCTACACATATCACCTCATGTCTGTGAGTATTTCTGTAAAGGAACCAGTTGAGGATGAATTACAGAAACAGGGCCCCGTGGGTATTGTGGAGGAGGCGGTAGGATGCGTAGAGGTCAATAACTCTCATCTGCATTATACTACAATGCATACAGCCCTGTAACATTACACATATACCATAGAATGAACACAGAGATACAGAGGGCTGTCCAGGGTCACATGGTTTAAGAACAAGCCTTTAAATCTGGATTAGAAATATGAAGTTTGATATAGAGAATGGTGGCAAGAAGTATGCACACATGTATCTGCTGCACCTTAAGAAAGGCTCCACAAGCGGCCCTCACCCTGCAGCCAATGCACAGATTGTGTCACTGGCCCTAGTGCAGGTCAGAAACGGGCCCCACGATCGCTGCATCAACAGCGAAATACACCAATAAACAGGGTTCCTAAGGCCTCTGTGCGACGGTGTCACTGCACCTGCTGCACTAATGGAAGATGCGCCCATCTAAGCCGCTGCTGCTCTCGGCACCCACTCGTTTAGTTGTATCCCAATCCAATTCGGCACATGGCACTGAGACCACATGGTGATCTGAAATCATGAATGGTGTTGTCCCCTGTACCTCTGGGGCCAGCCTATGTCACAGGAGCCATCTTCTTTCACCCACATTTTGTGACTAACAACGATACCGCATTATTTTTCGTTTCCTTTTGAATAAAGGTTATATCGAACTTTTTAACTGTAAAGTTGATATTAAAAGGTACACGTTCCGTTCTTGACACCGTAAGTACAGTTATATGCTCGTTTTCTTTTTGTTTAAAAGATGCTGTCTCCAAATATTTGTTAGCTGGGCCACATTTGACTGGATCAATGGAATGTGCTAAAAAAGACACAGATGTTTTACTTTTTTTATTTTGTTTTACTTAACACAAAATTAATTCTAAATAGTGAATGTTTTAGGAACAGACTTGCGGGACGTGTTAATATAAAATAAAAGCAACATTCTTTGCGGTTCCCTGCCCCCTTTTACCACCTGTACTATAGAACCCATTTATTTACAAAGCGGTCGAGGAATGCTCAGAATGAGTGGGGGAGGGGCAGCTGTCAGCTGTGCTGCCTGCCATCAGAGGCGGAGGTGGACAGCAGCTGTCCTGCCACCTGAGCAGAGGTGGCAGAGGGTGGGGGTGTCTGCTGTGCTACCAATAGGGGCCGGGGAGGGAGGCAATACTCCTGTCACCTAAGCCGAGGTGGCATGGTGGGTGGGGGCTCCTGCGCTGCCACCTGCGGCTGTAGGGATGCTACACTGACACCTGAGCAGACGTGGTAGTAGATGAGAGGGGGGGTCTACTCCGCTGCCACCAGAGACTGAGGGCAGCTGTAGTGTCACCTGAGCAGAAGGGGCAATGGTCGGATGGGGCTGCTGCGCGCTCACCAGCCCTTTAGTGGGGCCGAGGCAGTAGAGGGACCCTCTGCAGGGGGGCAGGAGATGGCATGACAGGAACAGCCGACAACAAGCGCCCATCCTTCCGGCACACATTAAATACGGACTCCGTCTTCTCTGTCACTTTTGGTTAACCTGCTTGGCTTCCCCGTCGTCATGTAAGTTTCATTACCTCACGTCAAGCGCACTAACAAGCGCCGACAATTGGAAGCAGCACAGAACGGTAGTTTTCCCAATGACAGCAAGTGACATATCACAACTGGGCAATATTTTCTCTCTTGTATGAGTTTGTCACGTTCATTCGTTTCATGGACTACAGGACTTCTGATTTTCTCAACAAGAGTAAGAGGTGCCTGTCGAATAATTTTTTTATACATTTTGCTCTTCTAACGTTAAGGTAGTTAGTTTCGCACCTGTGTCCGCAAAAGCAACATTCTACACAGCTGCCTTTTCCTTTTGATACTGTAATAAATTCCAAAACAAAAGAACAAATGGCTTTCGGAATGAAAACAGTTAAACGAAATGTGGTCTATGTTTGTCCTCGTTGGTGAACAGACGACGAGTCTTGTCCAGAATCTCGCTTAAAGAATTTCTAAGATCTTTAAAGAATCAACGGCGGTTACGATCTACGTGACCCAATGAGGAATAGTTACCGCCCATAATAATGCCCCCGGGATTTGGCCCCCCGGGGGCAAATTACCATATTTACAGGGAAACCGCGTTTTGTTTTCTATTTCTAGGATGCGCGGATCCTAAGCGCATACTGCGATTTAAAAAACAATAAAAAATAAAAAAATTGGGGGGGGGCCTGGGGGTCCTTTTGGGACCCCCAGAGCAGGCCTAGGGTGTCAGGGTGTGTCTACCCTGCCCCCTTTTCGCGTTTTGTGGCGTTTGTTTTTGGTTTCTTGTGCCTTGGTTCTGCCGAGGCACAAGATGGCTGCCAACACTTCCTGATTTCGACAGTTTTCAGCAATTAGCATTCAGCTCGTGCAAGGCAGGGTGCTTGTAGGGTGCGCTTAGGGTATGCGGACTATCCGCGGATCCTCCGCACCCATAGATATATAAATGACTTTAACTGTCATTTTCTCAGGAACTACTGAACGGATTTACACCAAATAAGCAAAAGGCACGAGTCTGAACCAAGGACTACCTCTTTGCCAAATTTGGTGTAATTCCGTTCAGCAGTTCGGGCTGTAGCTGTGGCTGAAGGTCCTATGGGAAATTGCATGGGGAAAACGCATTTTGGGACCCCTTTTTTTCTCGGCCCCCGCTTGACCAATCACCCCCAAACTTGAAGGGAAGGAACAGAACTGAGCTGGCCAAAAGTTGTATATGAATATATGAATGATATATATATATATATATATATATATTCACTGAAAAAACCATAGGTTTCACACCAGTTATAGTTAGCTGGAAATTTTACTGACATAAAACCAATGAAATTCCACGTTATAGTTAGTTGGACTCACTATAACTTGCGCGTGTAATGCACTGCTGATGACATCACATATTACATCACTCATGACATCACTGATGACACTATCCAGTGAATGTGTGTCTTTCTGAAAAATACATATTTTTTATATGTATATGTAAAGGTCGATGGAAGAATAAATGTTTAAATAAGTGTCTTAATGGATGTTTTAAAAAAAAAAATGATTGGTTAACTGGCTTATTAAGTGTATCTTAGTGAATACATACGTTAGCGAGTAATGTTTAAATATTTAAATATATGTATCAGTGTTTCATTTTGTGTATAAGTGGCTGCATGGGTTGGTGAGTAGCTACATATGTGTGTATATGGGTTATTATATGTTTTTTTAGTATCGGTATGAGTGTCTGTAAGATTTGGTGGGGGTGTTACTTAGCACATAGATGCATCAATGACTGACTCACTGTTTGTATGTTTTTTGAAAACAGCATATGTGCAGGACTGTATGAGTGGATGAATGTGTATACGTGTGTATTAGTGATTGAATGCCTGTCTCACTAGTGTCTTTATCAGTAACAAGATATATTTTAATCTAGTATACGTGAGTATTGATGTATATAAGTCAGTATATGTGAGAGTGAGAGATTGTAAGAGTTCCTGTTTAAATAAGTATGTGTTTCTATAAGTGATTGTTTAAGAGAGTAAATATGTGTAAGTTTCCTTAGAAGTAAGGTGGTAGTGTGTGTATATCTGTATATGCAAAAAAATTGATGTTTATTAGTTTATTTGCATGTGTGAGTGTGTTTGTGAGCAACTTTTTGATGACTGTCGGTGTGTAACAGGATGTATAGGGGTATCACTACATATGATGAGTGAGTATATGTATGAGTGACTATATAAAACTGTTGGTGAATATGTGAATGTGTACATAGATGGTGGAATTACTGAATTGGTTGTTGTAACTGGTATGGGTATATCCACTTTTTTGAAAATGTTAGTTTCTATTTTTGAATATGTGTTTCAAGGGTTACTTTACAGTGAAAGGAGGTCTGTCACTCTGTCACAAGGATGGTCTCATCAGTGATGTCATGAGTGATGTCACTGACCATGTCATGAGTGATGTAATATGTGATGTCATCAGCAGTGCATTACACGCGCAAGTTATAGTGAGTCCAACTAACTATAACGTGGAATTTCATTGGTTTTATGTCAGTAAAATTTCCAGCTAACTATAACTGGTGTGAAACCTATGGTTTTGTCAGTGAATTTCTTAGGTTTTTTTAATGCTAATTCCTAACTATAACTGGTGTGAAACCTTTGGTTTTTTCTGTGAATTTCATAGCATTTTTAACTGCTAATTTTTAACTTTTTATAGGGCTTTATACCTATGTACTTTTTAGTGAATATCTAAGGTTATTTTTTCGCAAATGTCTTTAGCTGAGAAAGGTATCTTTTTCTAAAAATGAACCCTATATTGTATATTAAGATAATATTGTTGTTTAAAAATAGTATATATATATATTTTTTCATATTTGACCCTGGTGCGCTCCCGGTGCGCGTACCGGTGAACGCCCCGGTGCGCTCCCCGGTGCGCGTACCGGGGGATTCCCCCGCGAAAATCGATAAAAACATTTTTTTAGACCCTGCGGGGCCCTTTAATGGCCCCCACATCAAACCTAGGGGGTCAGGGGGGGTCTACCCTGCCCCCTTATGGTCAATTCCCCCCTTTGTTTTTGCAACCTCTTGTGTCTCGATTTTACCGAGACACAAGATGGCGGCCGCTCCTGACTGTTTAGAATGTGTACAGACACCCGAGAGCCAATCAGCTTTCTGCGCGCAAGTCTTGTGGCGCGCCCGGTGCGCGTACCGGTGCGCGTACCGGGGCGTGCCTATAGATATATATATTTTTTTGTACCTAAATTACTCAAAATCCACTGGAGCACATATCTTGAGACATAGCAAAGGCACATCGGGCTACCAGTCCCTACAATTTTGCCAAGTTTGGTGTAAATCCATTCAGCCGTTCGAGCTAAAAGTGAAATCGACCGCCCTATGGAAATTAACATGGGGAAAACGCTTTTTGGGACCCCCCTTTTATCTCGGACCCCGCTTGACGAATCCCCCCCAAATTTTCAGGGAAGGACCGGAACGGCGCGAGGCCATTTTGAGGAAATTGTCAGTCAGATTCGACAACCGGCGCCAAAGTTATTCCAAATAGAATTTGAGATTTAACATTGAAAAAAATCCTAACTATAACTACCTACTGGCGACCGCCAGTAGGTAACATATATATATATATATATATATATATATTATTCCGAAGCCTCCAAGCTTTGAAAAACGCACTCCGTGAAGAAAAGTTGAACAAACTTTTATTAACGTTGCAGTGGCAATACGAACCCGCCATTTGTAATCCCTGACGCGTTTCGGTGCACACCTGCACCTTATTCTTAGGGAAAGGCAAGGTGTAAAGTCTGGGCTGGACTGTCGTTTGTTTTGCCCTTTCAATGCGTGCACTCTCCAATGAGTAGCATGCTGGGATCGGCAGTCCACAATATCTTCCCTTCAGTGGGTCCCATTTACAACTGTGTTTTTTTTGCCATGATTTTCTCAGTATTTTTCTTTTAGGCCCTCCAGTGAGCCCCAGGGTCGTGAAGCCAGTGCCAAATGTCAGATTTCCTCACGCCGGAACCAGGCTGCCTTGATTTGCAGCCTCACGGAAAGCATCCCGGTGTCAGCAGCGGTGCGTCTTTCCACGGCCGGAGAAGCCGTGTCGGCCACTGCAACGTTAATAAAAGTTTGTTCAACTTTTCTTCACGGAGTGCGTTTTTCAAAGCTTGGAGGCTTCGGAATAATGTTTGACACGGCTTCTCCGGCCGTGGAAAGACGCACCGCTGCTGACACCGGGATGCTTTCCGTGAGGCTGCAAATCAAGGCAGCCTGGTTCCGGCGTGAGGAAATCTGACATTTGGCACTGGCTTCACGACCCTGGGGCTCACTGGAGGGCCTAAAAGAAAAATACTGAGAAAATCATGGCAAAAAAAACACAGTTGTAAATGGGACCCATTGAAGGGAAGATATTGTGGACTGCCGATCCCAGCATGCTACTCATTGGAGAGTGCACGCATTGAAAGGGCAAAACAAACGACAGTCCAGCCCAGACTTTACACCTTGCCTTTCCCTAAGAATAAGGTGCAGGTGTGCACCGAAACGCGTCAGGGATTACAAATGGCGGGTTCGTATTGCCACTGCAACGTTAATAAAAGTTTGTTCAACTTTTCTTCACGGAGTGCGTTTTTCAAAGCTTGGAGGCTTCGGAATAATATATATATATATATATATATATATATATATATATATATATATATATATATATATTCACTGAAAAAACCATAGGTTATAGAACATATATAGTTAGGGATTTGCATTTACAAAACCTTATTTTACTCGCATAAAACCATTGAAATTCCATATATAGTTAGTTGCGCTAACTATATATCGCGCACCCGCAATCCACTGCTGATGATGTCACATATTACATCATTCATGACATGGTCAGTGACATCACTGATGACATCTCAAATGACATCACTGATGACATCACTGATGACATCTCAAATGACATCACTGATGACATCTCAAATGACATCACTGATGACATCTCATTTGATATTACTGATCACATCACTGATGATATCATTCATGTGATAATACGATGAACCTCTTCAGACTCTAATATAACCTTAGATACAATCAGTGTAAACAGACACTCACAGACTGTCACTCATCCATGGAGTTACTCACACACCTAGTCAGTCATGCAAAGAATCAATCACACCTCCATTTCCTCAACTATACAGTTATACACACCTATCTTATTCAAACATATACTAACACACATTTACTCTCTTATACAATCCCTGATACAAGTTCACAATGATCCATACAGCCACTCACACATTCACTGGCTCTCATGCACAATTATTTATATATGTCAACTCTCACATGTACTGTGTTTTACATATGTACTTACTTTGACATGTAGCACTGAGATATCCATTCACTCACCAATACACTCATGCACACAGTCAACCGCCCATACAGCTGTTTCCACATGCACTTTTGAAACCATACATCTAGTGAATCAACTGCTCACACATCTATGCACAGAGTCATACACCTCCCAGCCACCCACACACACACTCAGTCTCCCATACAAATACCTGGGCTACCAATCAATAACCCATATAGTTACTCATATAGCTACTTATCAACACATGCAGCAGTTTACAGAACAACAGACATAATAATGCACAAATTAAGACAGTTTAGTCACTAACCCATGCACTCAGTGAGACATATTTAATCACTCACTCATACAGTCAGTCATGCACCTACTAAATCCTTCATCCAAACACTTATACATCCACTCATTCTTCAATATGTAAGACATATTTACACTTTACAGAAACATACAGTCACTGGATGTTGTCATCAGTGATGTCATCAGTGATGTCACTGACCATGTCATGAATGATGTAATATGTGACATCATCAGCAGTGGATTGCGGGTGCGCGATATATAGTTAGCGCAACTAACTATATATGGAATTTCAATGGTTTTATGCGAGTAAAATAAGGTTTTGTAAATGCAAATCCCTAACTATATATGTTCTATAACCTATGGTTTTTTCAGTGAATTTTCAAGGTTTTGTAAATGCAAATTCCTAACTATATATGGTCTATAACCTATGGTTTTTTCTGTGAATTTCATTGGTTTTTTAAAAGCTAACATCTGTAGCTGTAAAATGTATTCTTCTTTAAATCTTAAAATATATTTTAGATGTTTATTAATAATTTTTTTTTTAATATTTTTTTTCTTCGCTTCTAGTTCGCGAACCGGGAAGCTTTCCGTTAGCTCATCTTGATGCCGCGACCTAGTCCGCGAACCGGTCAACGTTACGTTAGCGGAACTGTGACGCGTCGCGGAAGCGCGACGTATCACGTTGTCGCGTAATGCGTCTAATGACGCGCTGCGTTAGCGCTCCCGGAAGTGCTCCGGACCGCGAACCGGAAGCGATCCGAGACGCGGCGCGCACCGCGTAACGTAAGCGGAACAGGTCATGTGACTTGTTTATCAAACTTTTCATTGGTTCATTTCACTTTTGGTTTCCAAATGATGTATGACTAGGTCATGTGACCTAAAAATAACACTTTTCATTGGTTCAGAACTTTTGCTTTTCCCAAATCATGTAAACCCCTCCTTCTTTCATCACTCTGACTTTCATCTTGGTGAGAGAAAGACCATTTTCCTAGAGTTCAGCAATGGCTTCCATACTTGCTGCAGCTGGTGCACCCCCACCACCACCTCCACCTCCTCATAAGAAGAGAGGACCACCAAGTCAATTTACCTCCAACAGAGAGGAGGAAGAGGAGGAAGAAGAAGAAGAGGAAAGAGATCAATCACAATTTATCCCGGAGTTGCCCCGTGTTTCTAAGAGAAAAACAAGTTTCATCTGGCAGTTTTTTTCCATCCCTCCAGGGGAGAAGAAGGTGAATGCGAAATATGCCACCTGCCTCATCTGTGATTACAGATTGTCTAGAGGCACAGAGAAGAAATATAGTATGGGCAACTATACTATGCATCGGCATATGACCAGGTGGCATCCCTTAAACTACAGCCGGGCTGAGTTAAGGGACCTACAAGACAATCCCCCGACAACTCCTGTGGCCAGATCTACCTCAACAATGTCTTTGACTGGAAGAGAGGCACAGGAAACTGTGCCAAACATTCAGCCAAATTTTAAACATATGAGGTTTACGTGTATATATTGTGGTGCTATGCTGTCGTATGGGAACATGAGCGTCAACTTGATTAATATGGTGTTCGAAAACCATAAGTGCCCTAATGCACCCAAGCAGTAATTTTTTTTTTGCTCCTGTTGAGCCGTTTTCAATGCCTGTTTTTTTGTTGTTTCCCCTCCATAAAAAACACAAAAAAAACATAAAACTGTTCTAAAAATACAAAAAAATCAAAAAATGTTCAGAAAAAAAAATATATATATATAAAACAACAAAAACAAAAAAAAAAAGTTCTTTTCAGAACTACCTCCCCTTTCAAATAAAATTGCTAGAATGTTTATCACTCTGGCAAGCTCTATTTCTTTTGGTTCGCTTCAAGTTCGCTGACCGGTTCGCGAACTGTAAGCGAACTAAAAAAATATTTTTTTAAAAAAAAGAAGAGTTAGTATAAGGGAAGTAAACAGAGAATAATCTAAAAAGAAAGACAGCTATAGAGAGTAAATGAGAGATAGTGTCAGTGACATCATCAGCAGTGCATTGCGGGTAAAAAGAGTAGAAAACATTTACCTTATAATTCTTGTTACCTTTTTAAAATATTTTTTCATACTTTCAATCTGTAAAAGAGAGAACAAACATTTCCAAAAATATTAAAACATGTATTTAAAAATGAGAAAAGACAAGGGAAAAGGTTCAAGAACAAACAGTTTTTCAACAACTTTGACATTTACAGAAGCCTCTGCTTCTCTACGTCCCCTACACAATCCTAAACATATATATTTTAAACAAACTGTATCTTGATGTTGATGAACTGAGGCCTATTTTGGAACATGGTGCTTCTTTTGCACTGCTAATGTCTCACAATAGTGATGCAATAGCAGCGCAAAAAAGATGTAAAGCCATCATAAAATTGAGTCTAACATTTTAAATGATTGTTTCAGGATGCAAATAAGATGTGTGCTTTCAAGAGCTTTCTTTGAGGTGAGGCCTATTCATTTTTTTTTAAAAGAAACAGTACCCAGAAGTACAGCTCTGTAAGCATTAACATTGACACTTACAGAAGACTCAGTTTCTCCATATCTACCTCACATTTCTAAATGTATATCATAAGTACAAAAAGCAGAACATTAATTATACATGTTAAATGGTTTATTTTTGCTGTTCTCAGAATGTATCAAATTTCACTTAAATCAGTGACTTGAAGGTATTCATCATGTAACAGCGGGGAAAAAAAAACACAATCAAAATGATTGTGTTTAAAAAACCCATTCAACATAAGAAATCTGAATTCAAAACTCCTTAAAATTAACTTACTTTCAATGACGTCGAAGGATGTCCTATGAACAGCGTCCACTGTGTTGTGCTATAAATATTGTCAGCCCGCCACTTTCTGAAAGAAAACCTCCAACGATTCGAAAAATATGTTACATACAAGAAAAGACTTCTCACATTCTACCACATGTTTCCACTTGGCCAAATCATGTTGCAGCTATTCACAAGTCTTGTAATTCTTCCAATCAAATCCCGTCATTTTCTATTTTCGCAACTTTCAAAAAGAAAACATTTAAGATAATTTTCACAATCCTGGACTACTAATATCTTACCCTTCTTTGTCACTCATGTTCTCCTTTTCCTATGACACTGATACTGCTTACTATGAAGCAGACTTACTTGCATCAGGTTTATATAGTCGGATTTTACAAAATGACATTATAATTAAAAGTTTTGGACCAATAATCTAGACAGCATTGCAGACTTACATTCCCTCAACTTCATGAACATTTTGCAATTCTTCACAGGAAATCCCGAGATTCTTTCTTTAAAATTTTGGTTTTAAAAACACCAGGTAAGAATTTTTAAGGTCAAACGGCAATTTTTTTTTGAAACTTACAACGGAATCATTGCAGAATGACCAGCCGTTTCGAGACTTTAAATAAGCTGTATAATGTCCTGAAGTAGTTGAAGGACCATCGTGATAGATAATTGCTACAGTTACAAAAGTCCTTCCTGATATTGAAAGCTGAGAAGCCACAAATTTTTTTATTAAAGTTGACAATTTTGATCCATCAGGCCTACATCGTTGCATCATTAAAATGACATACTGGCCATATCTACGTATAAGTAATGTTGACATCATTTCAGATTTACATTGGCTACACTCCATGTTGTGATCAGCTGCATTTACTAGCTTATTAAAGGAGACTGATTTACTGTCTGGCAAAGTTAAATATATAAATCTTTCTGAGTCTACACTAGTAGTACTTGATACCCTACAATTCTCGCAGTCATGCTGCCATTGATAAGAAAGCCCAAACAGTTGATCTACATCTACACCCTCATCTTGCAATACATCAAGCATATACATTAAAAACTCCTGACAATCTTGCTGATTATTTTCAGAGAAGTCTGTTTGACCTGAACATTCATCTAACAGATAACGAACTTCAGACACACTTTCTACTTTTGTTCGATCAGTGCTACATTTCTCGAAAACAGAATTCAACAAACTGCATAAAATTTGTTCTGAATTCAACAGAATCTGTTCTTTTAAACTCTCTAGTGAAAAGAGAACATTAACCACTACATTTGCATAGCAGTTGACACCAGAACTGTTTTCAAATTGAAAACCAACAACATCTTCAACAGAATCCACTTTCTTTCTGCTAACAATTTTCGGTTCATTGACTTTTAGTCTTTTTGCAACAACCTCCCTACTATTACTGCTATTTCTACGTTTCCGGCCTACCACACGTTTCTCAAACAAAGGATATTGAGGCAAATGTGGCGCATACTCTCTTCTTAACCTATTGTATTCCTTAACACAATCTAGATCCGCACAAATGTTTCTGACATCACAGTCAATCAAGTACAATCCCGATAAAGTTCTAACTCGTGACAATGCCACATATGCCATACCCTCCTTGAACACAGAACTGCCAATATTCACCAATGCACAGTCTACACTTAAACCTTGCGATTTATGGATTGTCACCGCATGTGCCAAGCAAACAGGAAACTGTTTACGGCGAACATATAAGTCTTTAACAAGCAAAAACCTAGCAGAACAACGACCAATTTGCTGTACTTCCTCAATGCCATCAAATTTAATTCTTAAAAATTATATTCCATCTCTATTTCTGTATTTCTCAAAATCAACAACATTACCCATTGATCCATTTACCAGACCTCTTTCTACATGTAAATTCCTTCTCAAAATGATTCGGCAATTTAAACACACATTCAAAGTCTTTTCAAAACCCGCTGTTTTAGATATAGTCTTCTCTAATGAATCCAATTTTGATTTCAAATTGTCTGACAAAATAATTGTTGATCCCATATGCTCTAATTTGTCGATAGCTTCAAGTTTCACAATCTCTTGCTTTTCTAAATTCAACATTTTGTTGTTGAAGATGGCACATTCTGCAAGAGTTGGCATGAGACATATCCCGGATTTCTTCTCAGTAATTTTCTGAAAAATATTCTCAGGCACAATCTCTTGTTTGGGATATAAATTTGACAGTAATCGTGCATTTAAAGCTTCTTTCCCATGCTCAGTCACTTTTCCAATTCTAATATCTTGTAGAATATTCTTGTAATCTTCATCCTTTGCCTGACGCATATTTTGATGCAGTTCTGCATAATTGAAGTTTAACCATATATTGACGTTGCCAATGCTCCCTAGGCACTTCCTGGTATCTTCATGCGTGAGTATTTTGAACACAGGTTGACCTTTTACTGGTGTCAGCTGCAGAAGATCTCCGAAAACAATGATGTGTTTCCCACCAAATAACACATCATATTCAGTTTTAAGTACTTCTTGCATTCTCAAATGCACAAAGGCAAGCATGACATTGGAAACCATGCTTACTTCGTCAATGATAAGTAGTTTCATTTTCCTCAAGACTCTTGAAACTTCACAGCAAGCATCTCCAGATAACTTGTTGTATTGTAATTTGTTGTCATGCTCCACCGGCAGCATCAGTAGACGATGCAAAGTAATACCTTTAATGTTATGTGCTGCCAGTCCAGTAGGAGCGGTGACAACACAAGACAGCGATGACTCAGTCCTTTCCTGCAAATAACAAGAGATTGCTTTAATGAGGAAACTTTTTCCAGTTCCCGCTTCTCCACTCACGTACAGTCGGACAGGCTTCAACGATGTACATGAGCACTTGTTCTTCTCATGACTTAATCCGTGCTCAATTTCCTTGGTAACTTCATCATATATTTTCCTCTGCTCAACGTTGAGTTGTTTTTCCAAGTCTTCTAAGTTAACTGAATCCTCCTGAGCATGTGCCATGGCTCTTTCTACTTCATTCATAGCAGTGGCAGCTTCATTTTCGATAATAGGTCCTCCAAGTGGATCTTGACTCAATGAAACAGAACTCTGACTGTCCTGAGAACTGTCTTTGGCAATCTCGGCTGCAATCGTTGCTTCCTGCTCAATTTCCAAAGTTAGCATTTCTTGATATTTAGAAAAAGCAGGACATTCTATGGACTCCTTGGCTGCATTGAAAGAGTCTTCGTAACAGAGGAAATCCCCAAGCAGTTCCTCTTCTGCACGCCAAGGCTTGAAAAGTTGCAAAAGTGCTAAATAAAAAAACTCCTTTTTTTCTGGAGATTCACCACTCAATTTTCGATGGTTTACTAATTGGCATTTTCTTTGCTTGACCAGGCATCCCTCACTTCCAATTACAGCATACACTCCTTTCTCAATATCTTCTTTGATGTTCCTCTTGAATATATAATTTTGGAGAACCTCATATAGACAAACATTCTCAAGGTGACTGCTTCGATTTGGATAATATGTATCCAACATGTTGGTCTTCAAAATGTCGGTACTGTTTGGTTCCTTTTCTGCCAAATACTCAATTTCCCGGACAGGTTTTAGAACTCGATTTCGCGTTGCAGCAAGACCAAGACTCGCCCAAACGAGACTCCTGGATTTGGCATAGAGACTTGCTGAAGACAACCGGTCAGAACATTCGTAAGCTCCGATTTCTCGATGCGACAACATCTTCAGACTGAAACTGTACAACTTCTTGCTGAGGCTCTTTTCATGGGAAATGTCCTCCCACATATCCTTCAGTTCGGTCTTTTCTTTTTTGGTGATGTAAGATGTCACATACCGAGCCACAGCCATACAGTTGTCAGCCACAAACTGTATATCCATGTTAGCATTCCACATGGACAAAATCACTGGGTTGTAGTCATTGATGTACTTGGACTCTTCGTTCCTTTTCAAATTGTATGTATTCTTGGGTGATTTCCTCGTCACATTATGTCGCAGCGAAGACATCAAACTGTTCACTCTTCCTTTAGAAATCACCGGTCGTGGAAAGTTGAAACGACATTTGGTGTAGAACTTGTCCTTGTTTCTGAATTTACGACGACAGTACTTTCCACAACGATGGCTTTGGAAACGTAGAACTTGTTCTCTTAGACTTTACTTCTCCGTTGCGTTTGGAACAGCACACGTAGAATACTGTTCGATGAAATTCATCACTAAGTCATCCGGATCTGTTCCAAATTTAGGTGCATCCTTGATCCACAACAACATATGTATATGAGGGGCACCTCTTGCTTGGTACTCCTTTCTCCAGAAGAAATCCAACACCTCTCCAAGAGGTGGATTCTTTTTATTTGTGATGAAAGACATCATAGCTTCAAATCTATGATTGAAGTACCTGCATACATTCACTGGATCCAAAGAACACAGTTCTCCAGGTGTCTTGAATTCAATGTTTTCAATATTTCCATTTGCCTCTCGTAGAAATTCAAGTAAGTCTTCCCAGCCATACTCGGCACAGCTCAGAGTGAGGAACCATGTTGGAGTTCCTAAGTTCCTCAGCATACATTTTAAATCACCATGACGACGGTACCAGTACTCATTAGTACCACGCTGACACGCCATGAGATTAATTAAGTGAGAATCCAAAATACTGTCTTGGACATTGACTTTATGCATAAAGTCACTTGCCGAGATGTTTCGCATCTGTATACCACTTTTTAAGATGTGGTTCACTGCATATGACAGTCCAGACAGATCGCTTTCAAACAGGAGATGAAACAAATAGGGAATGCATTGCCGAAACCTAGGATCTTCTGCATACAATCGTAAAGTCCGGTATTCAGACGCAGGAATTTGATGAGGTCGCTCATCATATCTTCCTCCTTGACCTGTGGGAAATAGCTGTGGGAAACACCGAGCTTCCAAACTTTCCTCCCAAACACTAATGGGACTCCCTTTGGCTTGTTTCATTTGAAACAACTCAATAGCATTCCCCATGACTTCCTTGGAATGCAAAGGATGAACACTATAATGTTCATATATTTCTTCACTTTTAGAGGCCTCTACTTTCTCAATTTGGCCAGCACACAAATCGCTATCCTCTTCATCACTTACTTCCTCTTCTGCAACATATACATTCTTATAGTACTTATTATTTTTCTTCAAATACACTGTTGCCTTTTTGACTTTCCTAACATCCACTAAATCTTGCCATATTTTCTTATTCTTTGTCGGAACCCCATTAACCAAGATAACCAGAGGTTCCTCTTCCACTTTTTCTATTCCAATTGTGTTAATGTTTTTGTTCAAATCTAGAGGCAAATAAACAACTCTTCCCTTTAATCCTCTCTGTAAATCTGCTGGAGGCAACTTCCCTGTCTTTGGCTCCATTCTTACAATAGCCTGAAAGGGATGGATACTTTGAATCAAAATAGATTCATAAGTATTTAAATCCTTCAATTCAGAAGGAATCTCAACCAATTCCAGATTATTATGAACTGCCCTAGCAGGCATCTGGTTTTGGTTTAATTTATTACAACAATAAGTACACACACGTTGATCCGATCCCAAATCAAAATAATTTTCTACCATCAAGTATGTGGCAAAATCCTTCCATTCACTATTATTTTCCCTTTCACTTTTTGCATATAAATCCACTACCTTAGTCTGATTCTTATAATAAGTGCGTCGACAACATACACAAGTGAAATTAGGCCTCTCACTTGATTTCATCTGAAACGTGGCAATTTCCTTCTGAAAATTATCTGTACTGGAAACCTGTACATTATCTTCCACATTACCCTCTACTTCAGGGTCAATTTGAACATTCTCATCTTTACTACCAAAGTAACAAAACTCAATTTCTTCACAAATATTCTTCACATCTATTTCAGAACCATGCAAAAGAGCAGCACATAATTGTTTAAGCATAATTGCTGGACTCTTAGCATAATACAACATTCTCACTAATTGTCTCACTTTATTATGATGCACTGCTAGCATCCTGAAATGATGAAAAACACTCTGGCATACTCTCCTGGAAAGACAAGCCAGTGAATGACCACGCAAACCTGTCATTTGTCTCACTCTGCAAGGATCTAAATCTTGCAACAACTTCATTTTCTGCTTCAAACTTTTCTTATTAAATGTCCGTATAAAATCACAAAGCAAATTGATGGAAACCTGTCGCACACTGCAAATAGAACTACACTTCCAAATGTACACAGGACCCTTAGGACGTCTTCCTAAAACCTCATCACTTAGCGCCTCTTCTGTCTCTGTTGTCACAAGTTGTTCTTTTTCAACTGGACAACCATCCTTCACTTCATAAGCTCGACCACTGATGTCAACTGCATGCACCAAATCATTATCCTGAAAATAAGTCTCCTCATTAAAAAATGCCTCAGAACTTGAACTATGCATCCATTCTCCGGAAAAAACTTCACAAAAGTTAGTACGATTTACTACTCTCTTCCATCTACTTTTTGTTTTGAAATCAGAAATTACCTTGCTTAGTTTCCTAATTCTATTGATTACCAAAATAAACAACTTTCGCTTAATTTCAAAAGCATGATCAATAATTTTCTCTACATTTTTCTTCTTCTTATAAAATGCCGCTTTCTGTTGGCCTTTCTTTTTAATATTTTTCAATAAATTAACTAATATCCTATTACGGAACATTCGATTTCGAATGTCCCTAAACTGTTGTTTCCTTCTACTATCATGCACAGAGTTATCTCTTCCTCTACCAGTAACATTTGTGATGGGTCTCTCCTTTCCATTTAAATTACTTTTCTTTTTGTGAACTGAAACATTTTTTTGAGCAAAACTTTTTTTACTACAAATATTTCTTAAGAATGATTTCGTGCTCTTACCCGGACCTTTCTTGGTGTTTTGACAAGTATTTGGGGAAGAGGACTGCTGCAATAAAACATCATCCTGCTGTCTTTGACGTTTTCTAGCCTTTCTTATTCTACTTTTGGAAGGCATTTTACAAACTATGAAAGAATCTGCAGTTGAATCTGTGGAAAAATATAATATAAAATGTTATTAACCACTATTACCAAACAGTAAATAAATAACAGTCATCTAAAACGTAATGCCGTACTAATTATTTAACATAGCAAATATTTTCCACCAGCACTGCATCACAAAAATGACACTCAATGGTACAAAACAGGCATACAACACTCATAAATCACTCCCTAATATTTTAAATCATTAATTCAGGATGACGATAAGATGTAGCCTATCTAAAGATTTGTTTAGGCCCAGATCTTTAGACTGGGGTGAATGTGTGTCATTGATCCAGATTCAGTCCATCACCTGTTTTGTTTATTTGAGGTGAGGCCAACACATGGTTGCAGATAAGATTATCACTGAAAAAAACTAAGGTAAAAAAACATGTGAAGGCCTACCAATGAAGTAAATCATTAAATGAAAACCAATACATTTCTGGAAATATGCACTACTAGTGCTTCATAAGATGTTTTGGGTCATATTTATAAGGCATTTGAGTGTCTAGTATGCTATTTTACGTTCTTCATGGTGCAAATTTATTGTAAATACGCTCCCACCTGCGGTTGGCAAATTTAGATTTTGATTATGGGAGTTAGATAGGCATGTTAATAATTTCCCAAAAATGGTGTATAACCCCAAACAACCTTTGAAGCACATGCTCTTAGCCATGTTATCCACCTCCCATTGGATAACATGGCTAAGAAGTGCTTGCAAATGTGAAAAAAAACGGCCGCAATGCATGAATATCGCAGAAAAATCAGCGATATTCATGCATTTTCCAGCAAATGCTCTTAGCCATGTTATCCACTTCCTATTAAATAACATGGCTAAGAACTGCTCAGGGCCCCATGAGGAACGCTTTCCATTTAAAAAGGGAAAAATAACATCAAAAACACTAAAATGCCTTCTAAATATGACCCCAAACAACCTATGAAGCTCTAACAGTACATATCCTGAAATTTAATTGATTTCAAAATTCGTTTTTAAACACAGCATATAAATCAATTGTATACCTGCATTCATGAAGAAATGACTAAAAATGTCCTTGAGACACATGATTGTGTTTTCTGGAATGCCCTAGCACCATTTTTGAGACACTATTAACATGGCTAGGTAACTCCCATAATCAAAATCTAAATTTGCCAAGCGCAAGTGGGAGCGTATTTACAAGACACTTGCCCCAAGAGGAACGCTTTCCATTTAAAAAGGTAAACATAACATCAAAGACACTAAAATGCCTTCTAAATATGGCCCCAAACAACCTATGAAGCTCTAAAAGTACATATCAAGAAATGTAATTGTTTATCACAAATGCAATTAAAAACAGCCGCAATGCATGAATATCGCTGAAAAGTCAACGATATTCATGCATTATCCAGCAAATGCTCTTAGCCATGTTATCCACCTCCCATTGGATAACATGGCTAAGAACTGCTCGCAAATGCGAAAAAAAACGGCCGCAATGCATGAATATCGCAGAAAAGTCAGCGATATTCATGCATTTTCCAGCAAATGCTCTTAGCCATGTTATCCACTTCCTATTAAATAACATGGCTAAGAACTGCTCAGGGCCCCATGAGGAACGCTTTCCATTTAAAAAGGGAAAAATAACATCAAAGACACTAAAATGCCTTCTAAATATGACCCCAAACAACCTATGAAGCTCTAACAGTACATATCCTGAAATTTAATTGATTTCAAAATTCGTTTTTAAACACAGCATATAAATCAATTGTATACCTGCATTCATGAAGAAATGACTAAAAATGTCCTTGAGACACATGAAAGTGTTTTCTGGAATGCCCTAGCACCATTTTTGGGACACTATTAACATGGCTAGGTAACTCCCATAATCAAAATCTAAATTTGCCAAGCGCAAGTGGGAGCGTATTTACAAGACACTTGCCCCAAGAGGAACACTTTCCATTTAAAAAGGTAAACATAACATCGCAGAAAAGTCAGCAATATTCATGCATTTTCCAGCAAATGCTCTTAGCCATGTTATCCACTTCCTATTAAATAACATGGCTAAGAACTGCTCAGGGCCCCATGAGGAACGCTTTCCATTTAAAAAGGGAAAAATAACATCAAAGACACTAAAATGCCTTCTAAATATGACCCCAAACAACCTATGAAGCTCTAACAGTACATATCCTGAAATTTAATTGATTTCAAAATTCGTTTTTAAACACAGCATATAAATCAATTGTATACCTGCATTCATGAAGAAATGACTAAAAATGTCCTTGAGACACATGAAAGTGTTTTCTGGAATGCCCTAGCACCATTTTTGGGACACTATTAACATGGCTAGGTAACTCCCATAATCAAAATCTAAATTTGCCAAGCACAAGTGGGAGCGTATTTACAAGACACTTGCCCCATGAGGAACACTTTACATTTTAAAAGGAAAACATAACATCTTAGACACTCAAATACCTTATAAATATGGCTCAAAACAACCTATGAAGCTCTAGCAGTACATATCCAGAAATGTAATTGATTTCTTAAATCGTTTTTAAAAACAACATATCTGTTTCAGCTTACATAACAGACCATGGAATGGGCTCCATGTACCACAATAACTTGTGTTACTGCATGCCAGAATGTTACACCAAATATGCAATTACAATTTCTCTATGAAACTAATTCTATTAGTATATCACTAGAGACAAAACCACATTTTAAAAACACAGCTTTCTTCATCATTTTCTCCTTAAATCATACTATTCTCTATCTAAATTAAATAAATCTTTTCTCACCTTAGCAAATATTTTTTGAGTTTTGAAAACAGTCTCAGAAATACACCAAATTGTCTTCAGCAGAAGAAAAAGGATGCACTCCAAAGGCTGCAGCTATTGAAAGCACAGAAATACAGATATTCATTTCACATATCTCTCATATTAGCCAATCATACCTCTTCCCTCACTTTTTTCAAATCAAAACCCTTCCCCCCTCTGCCCTCTCTGCCTTGTTTCCATAGCAACCACCTCCTGGAAGACCTCTCATGTTTGCAAATTCACACAACAATGTTTCAATTGAACTCTGAACTCTCAGTGCACCTGCGTATCCAGAGCAATCTTTCATTAAATGTTTCTTCCTTGACCATTCAAATTACATGTTTCAAAGAACACATCCATGCACCCTAACTTTCTGTTTTCAGAAATGGAAATGCACCAATCACTGCTAATGAATCATTAGCATTGTAAATCCACAGTTTTTTTTCTTTAGAAACTCCTACTGTTTCAACTGCCCTTTCATTACCACACTTCATCTGACTGCAGAACAACCTTCTCCCACCATGTTTAAGGTCTGGATTGTTGGACATAGTTACATCCACTGGGCTCAAAGGTATGCTGAGAACAGAAATTTACCTAACCTCAATTTACAAGATGTGGAAATTAAGTGGTTGGGCCAAAGAGGATTAAAATGTCACCAATTGATACCATTGGTGAAAACCTTTATGCATTTGCCAAAACCTGACCTGTTAATAGTGCACTGTGGAGGTAATGATTTGGGCACTTTGACAGGGGTAGGTCTGGAAATGCTTTTAAAGGACACCTTTGAGCAATTAATGGCACTTTTTCCTCAAACTGCCTTGGTATATTCCAATATATGCCAAAGACAGAAATGGAGGTGGTCCAACCAATTTTGTCCACAAATTGAGAAAGCGAGGAAGCATGTAAACAAATCTGTTTCAGCTTACATGAGAGACCATGGAATGGGCTCTCTGTACAACAATAACTTGCGTTACTACATGCAAGATATCTACAGAGGAGATGGAGTTCACTTCTCAGATGAGGGCAACAGAATTTTCATTCTGAATTTAAGACTGTGCATTGGTACCTACTTATAAGTACCTAAATGTACCATAAACCCAAAAGCTCTTCTCAGAGCTACCCTACATCTGATCACTCACAATTATTATTTTTCTCTAACTTTTTTCACTAATTTTCCACAAAATTCGCTCCCCGGAGCGCTACCCGGTTCGCTAACCGAAAGCTAACCTCGCGGATTTTTAAAAAAAATGTTTTTTTTCCGCACATATAAGCCTCCTCAGCCACGCTCAGAAAACCTAGGGGGTCAAGATAAGTCTACCATGACCCCTTCTACCCATTCTAAACATTATTTGCCCTCCATCTTGTATCTTAATGTGACCGAAACACAAAATGGTGGACTCCCGTGACGCTTAAGGTTCGCTAACCGGGCCGCTTTCCGGAAAGCGGTCCTAAAAAAAGGTGGGAAAGTAATTTACAGAAAAACGACTAGAGACACTCTCACCAAATATAGATTAGCTCATACTACATAACAATCCCTTCCATTCTCACAAATTTCATTGAAATTTCATTTAGCCATTTAGCCTGTAGACCTCTCCAAGTACCGTGAGGTAAATTACTTCACAAAACACATCTGAATTGTTGGAATTGACAACCAATGAAAATGTTACTTTCATTTTCTACTTTTATTACCTGACATTTGATTGGTTATATACCTGTATATATATAAAGGGAGAGAAGGAAACACAGCCATTTTGACTACTACTTCTTGTTGTACCTCCTATTTCAATAGCTTCAAAAAACTTCAACTTCTTTGTGAAGGTAAGTTATAATTTAATATATTGTGCACTATAACTTAATATAGTAGACTTTTTCTGCTAGATATACACTATCCCTCTGTAGTAGTAATGTATTTAGATAGACTTCTCTGTTATAGTTATGAATGGAGTTAGGCTTGTCTTGGTTAAATCACATACACTTTTTTATAGTCCTATTTCCACTCTCATACTATACACTGCCAAAAGATAAATTCACTGATAAAAACTGCCTATCTAAAATTAATCCCAACAGTGCCCTATCTCTACTAATATATATTTTTTTAATCCAAATTTCAGGCAAAATGGAAGGCGAGCAGCAAGTTTCTTTTGAGATGGACCTGCAAGAGAGCAGCCAGGAATTAATTGAACAAATTGACATGGAATTTATGGATGAAAGCTTGGATAATGAACTGCTGCAATGTGTCCAAGCAGTAGATGTCCTCCTTGCAAATGAGGACATTTTGCAACCTCACAGATTGCAGACAATATTTCAAGAAAATAATGACATTTCAGACACTGAAATGTTAGAAAGTTTAATAAATTATGAAAAAGAATCAAAATAAAAAAAACACTTTAAAAAAAAGAAAACAAAAAAAAACAAGAAAAACAACAAACAATTAACATACAGTATTAGAAAAGTCTTTCATTCTTTTATCCATAAAGTTCGCTGCCCAGAACGCTTTCCGGTTCGCGAACTTGGCGCTTACCACGCAAAAAAAAAATTTTTTTGTTTTTTTTTTGGACCCGCCTAGGCCCTTTTAAAACCTCCACATAAAACCTAGGGGGTCAACGAGGATCTACTATGCCCCCTTATGGTAATTTCCCCCTTTGTTTTGGCCTCCTCTTGTCTCTCGATCCTACCGAGAGACAAGATGGCGGCCGCTCCGGACTGTTTAGAATGTTGACAGACACCGGAGGGCCAATCAGCTTCGCATCGCAAAGTTCCGATACGCGAAAGGTTCGCTAACCGGATCGCTGCCCGGAGCGCTGTTACAGATATATATCTTGATTTAAACGTTAATTTCTCAAAATCCACTGAAGCACATATATTGAGACCTAGCAAAGGCACATCGGGCTAACAGTCCCTACAATTTTGCCAATTTTCGTGAAAATCCATTCAGCCGTTCGGGCTAAAAGTGAGTCCAACCGCCCTATGGAAATTAACATGGGAAAAAGGCGTTTTGGGACCCCCCTTTTTTCTCGGCCCCCCCTCCACAAAACCCCCCCAAATTTTCAAGGGCTGCTCAGAAACAAAATGTGCCATTTTCCTGAAAATTTCAGCCAATTCCGTCCACAAACGCAAAAGTTATTAGGCATAGAATTTTCAGAAATCCCATAGGGAAAAAATCCTAACTATATATACCTACTGGCGACCGCCAGTAGGTAATATATACACATATATTCACTTATAAAAACCATAGGTTTCAGCCAAGTTATAGTTAGGAATTAGCATTTAAAAAACCTTAGAAATTCACTGAAAAAACCATAGGTTTCACACATGTTATAGTTAGCTGGACATTTCACTCATACAAAACCATTGAAATTCCCCCGTTATAGTTAGTTCAGCTAACTATAACTCGCGTGCACGCAATGCACTGCTGATGACATCACATATTACATCACTCATGACATGGTCAGTGACATCACTCATGACATCACTGATGACATCTCAAATGACATCACTGATGACATCTCAAATGACATCACTGATGACATCATCCAGTGAATGTGTGTCTTTCTGAAAAATAAATATTTTTTACATATGTATATCTAAAGGTTGATGGAAGAATTAATGGGTACATAAGTGTCTAAATGGATGTGTATTTTTTGTAAAATTGATTGTATAACTGACTTATTAAGTATATCTTAGTGAATATATGTATTAACGAGTAATGTTTAAATATGTAAATATCTGTATCAGTGTCTCACTTTGTGTATACGTGGCTGCATGGGTTGGTGAATAGCTACATGAGTGTCTATATGGGTTATTAGGTGTTTTTTTGAGTATCAGTATGAGTGTCTGTATGGTTTGGTGGGGGGTATTACTTAGTGCATGGATGCATGAATTAGTGACTCACTGTTTGTATGTGTTTTGAAGACAGCATATGTGCAGGACTGTATGGGTGTATAAGCTGTGTGTATGGGTGTGTTAGTGAGTGAATGACTGTCTCAATAGTGTCTTTATGCGTAAGTACATATGTTTTAAACTAGTATATGTGAGTATTGATGTATATAAGTGAGTATATATGAGAGTGAGAGATTGGAAGAGTTCCTGTATAAATATGTGTTTCTATAAGTGATTGTTTAAGAGAGTAAGTATGTGTTACGTATCTGTAGAAGTAAGTGTAGGGGTGTGTGTATAGCTGTATATGCAAGTAAATGGATGTTTGATGTTTTATTTGCATGTGTGAGTATGTGTGTGAGTAACTCTATTTATGATGGTAGGTGTGTAACAGGATGTATAGGTGTATGAGTACATATGATGAGTGAGTACATGTATGAGTGACTATATAGAACTGTTGGTGAATGAGTGGATGTGTATGTAGATTTTGGAATTACTGAATAGGTTGTTGTAACTGGTATTGGTATCTCCATTGTTTTGAAAATTTTAGTTTCTATTTTTCAATGTGTGTATCAAAGGTTATATTAGGGTGAGAGGAGGTCTGCCACTCTTTCACAAGGATGATGTCATCAGTGATGTCATTCGTGATGTCATTTGAGATATCATCAGTGATGTCATGAGTGATGTCACTGACCATGTCATGAGTGATGTAATACGTGACGTCATAAGCAGTGGATTGCGGTCGCGCGAGTTATAGTTAGCTGAACTAACTATAACGAGGGAATTTCAATGGTTTTTTATGAGTGAAATTTCCAGCTAACTATAACATATGTGAAACCTATGTTTTTTCAGTGAATTTCTAAGGTTTTTTAAATGCTAATTCCTTTTTTTTTGTAAAAAAAATGTTATTAACAGGTTGACAAGGAAAACATACATTAATACATATATTAGCGGACATGTATATATAATAAAGAAAACAGAGATAAAAGGGAAAGGCAAAAGAGAAAAAAAATAGATAAATTCACTAATACAAATTCAAGAAGTTATAGCATTCCTTCAACACACGGCCAAAATAAATTGCCCTGGAGACAAGTTATAAAGAAAGAAGAAAAAACTCGTTATTAGAGGCATTAAAGCACAATGTTTGCCTGTGCTTAACAGGAGGAGAAAGCACCATCATTCCACAAAGGTTTCCCAAGTTTTTTTCATATTTGCTCAATGAGCGTGTTCCCCTAAGATTCGCTAAGGCTAGCTCCATCGAGTGAATCTCAGTTACAAGTGCCCACCAGTCCCAGACCGTGGGTGGTTCGGAGCAGGTCCAAGCTCTGGTCAAAGTTAATTTGGCATAACACATAAGTATAGTAACCAGAGCAGCCTGTGGGAAAGAGATAGGATAGGTGTCTAACAAAACTGAAGCAGCAGTAAATATGGGCAGCTGAATCTGCTTAATTTTCAAAACCTTCTGAATATCCCCCCAAAAGGCCTTAGGATTGGGACAAGAGAACAGCATATGTGCCAGGTCGGCTGCCTCGATGGAGCATTTGGGGCATTTCGTGTGATCGCTGTAGGAGTTGTTAGGGGACCCTTTGGAGATTCTTTTGGGCGTGTAATATAACATGCAGGTCGTTCTAAATTGTTGGAGCCTTAAACTAGATGATCATACTCGCTTATTAATATTTGACAAGGAACACTATCTGTTTTTATGTTATATTTAGACCCAGTAGTCTTCCCCACTTATCAGCTAATTTAAGACAGTCGTTTGATTTAAGACCGATTAGGAGACTATAAGCTTCGCTTATTACTGACTTGCTTTTTAAAGAGTATAGATAAGTCCATATGTCACAATCCGAAACCTCCTGAACCTGTTTTTTGTTGATCAGATAATCGTGCATCTGTAGGTGTTTGTACCTCATAGTTTCAGGCAGATCATATATCAATTTAAGAGTGTTGAAATCTAAGAACCCTTGTGTGCCATATAGGTCCCCTAAGACGCTAATTCCTGACCTAGACCAACTATGACCGATGTTATCATTGAAGATTCCCGGGAGACCCGGATTGCCCCACAGCTGTAACTTTGAATGGAAGAAAGTAGTTTTGCAGAAAGTTATTATATTGCCCCAAATCTTTATTATGTCCCTTGCGGTCTTGAATTTGACCCTTTTATAGTAGTTAGGGTCATTTGCTCGTAACAAAAACATATTTGAGTCATGTTTTAACATAAAAGAGTGAAAAAACAGTGTCCTTCTTCTGTTAAGTAGAGAGTGGAGGCGTATAACAAAAGCAGACCAAAAGTACATCTTAAAATCAGGAAAATTAAGCCCTCCCTCACTCGTATTGTTTTTCAGAAGATTCAGCGACCTTCTCGCTTTTTTGTAGCCCCAGATAAAACTGCTGAGTGCTCCATCTAGTTGCTTAAAAAACAAATTGTTTAGTGCCAGTGGGATAGATCGAAATAAGTACACGAATTTAGGCAGTACCTTCATCTTAATTAGGTTAATTCTACCAATTAGATTCAGGGGTAATCTGTGCCACTTTTTTAATAGTAGAATAGTGGATTTAGTTAGTTCGTTGTAATTTATATTGTTGATTTCCTGTAGTTTGGCCGTTATTTTGACCCCTAGATATGTAACAACTTTGCAAATCTCGGGAACCGCTACGGCTGGGGTATAGTTAGCTATAACTTGCGTATTTTGTACATTAAGTTTATAACCAGACACTTTCCCGAATTGGCCAGCCTCTAGGGCGATACCTTGTAGTGCCTCCACAATATCCTGTGAATAGACCGCAATATCGTCAGCATATGCTGTTATTTTTAGCACCTGTGAACCGGATCTAAAAGGTACAATCTGGGTATGGGACTGAAGAGCAAACAGAAAAGGTTCTAATGAGAGGGCAAATAAGAGAGGTGAAAGGGGGCATCCCTGACGAGTGCCACGTAGGATTAAAAAATCTGGAGAGGTCAGGCCCCCATAGCTGGTGCAGGCCGTTGGGTTATCATACAGCACCTGTATGCCCCGCAGAAATTGCCCCCCGAGCCCCATTTTAGACAGGACGCACCAGAGATAGTCCCATCCCACTCGGTCAAAAGCCTTCTCGGCATCTAATAGGATCATGCCGAGTGGGGTGGACTCTGTCTCTCCTACATCAAATGCCGTAATGGCCATATTGACGTGCGTTGTAGTGTCTCTCCCGGTTATGAACCCATGTTGCTGTGGGTTAATAATTGGAGGCAAGATTGGGGCCAGTCTTAATGCTAAAATGTTTGCAAATATTTATGCGTCAGCATTTATCAGAGAGATGGGTCGATATGACCCTCTCTTCTCCTTCGGCTTGTCTTTCTTAAAAAAAAAGATTATTTTCGCCCTGTTCCATGATTTAGGAGCTTTTCCGTTTGGCCTAACAGATTGCATTACCTTCAGCAACAAAGATTCCAATTCCACTAAACACGCTTTATATATCTCCAAAGGTATTGTGTCCTCCCCCGCCGCTCTCCCTGCAGGTAGTAAAGCAATGGCCTGATGTAATTCTGCCATGGTTATATCGTCAGACAATGAGTCCATTCCTGAGATGTTTTGTGTGCTTGTTGAGTGCTCGTTAACATATTCCTGTATTGTGTCTGGATTAGGCGCAATTTCTGGGGTATATAATGTTCTATAGAAATCAGCAAATTGTTCTAGTATATCTAGTGGCTGGTTATAAATTTTGTTGCCGAGCCCCCGAATATTTGTAATCAAAGTGCCTGCTCTGTCCTCAGCAACTTTATAGGCCAAGATTTTGCTGATTTTATCCCCCCCCTCGTATTGTGCTATTTTAAATTTATGAATGCTAGTGCTGCTCTTCTGGATGAACTTAGTCTTTGCTTCACTTTTTGATCGGCCAAGTTTAAGGCCAATTTCTGTAGTCGTTAACAAATTTAGTCAAAGTGCTGAGGCCAGTATTTCTTCTTGAGTAGTTATTTTTGAAATCAACAAGGCGTTGTGCTTTCTGCGTTCCAGATTTTGTCTAATCACATAAGCCTGAGTAAAGCCCCTAATACTTGCTTTGCAAGCGTCCCATACCGTGCAGCATGCAGCTGAGTCCATGTTGATATCTATAAATTCTATAAGATGTGATTTAAGCTGCATCATATAAAGTGAGTCTGAAACTAAGTGTCTAGGGAAGGAAAATGGTCTGGGAGAAGTCCTAGTGTGTGTTATAGTGAATATCAGCAACATTGCGTTATGATCCGAAGAAATTCGGGGGCATAGAACCATGGAGCTGACCTTTAGTAAGTTATCGCTTATTAATGCCATATCCAGTGTTGAACAGAGTTTATGAGGCGCTGAATAGTATGTATATCCCGGTGTTTTTGGATATAAATACCGCCAAGCGTCTTTGATGTTGTGGATACGGCATAGGTCAAGAATGGACGACCTGGTTTTATGCATCCTTTGGTAGCTGCCAGACCTAGTTGTGTCTATTTTATAGTCCATAATACAGTTAAAATCCCCCATGATGATAAGTTCTCCCTCCCAGTCCAAAAGTTTAATATTCAGCTGATCAAAGAGCATCGGTTCATCTGTATTAGAACCATACACCACGCATAGGACATATTTATGATTCTCGAAGCTAATCTGAGCAACAGCCCATCTGCCACCCTTGTCACAAGCAGTCTGTAATATTTCAGCCCTAAATCGTCTATCCTTGAGGATGGCCATCCCTCTTATGGAGTACCCGAAGGTAGAGCAAACCACAATGTCGTATCCCAGTTGATTGAGTAGCTTCTTGTCCTTCCCAGCAATATGTGTTTCAGATAGAAGACCGAAATGAGGGTTGTGTAGTTTTAGTTCTTCTGTAACCAGAGATCTCTTATTTTTGCTATTTAGCCCCGCTACGTTCCAAGCTAGGCACTTTATTTCATACATTTGTAAATAATAAAAACCTTGAACCCATCTCCAGGCGTCCTAGTGAGTTTCCTGTTCCTCATACAAATAGTAACCTGGACAAAAAAAACTGATATGTCCTCGCAGCATTCTTCCCCATCAGCCTGAAAACAAATGTTACTCTAGGTGAGCTCTCAATTTTTGCTCGCTCTGAGTTAAGTAAGGAAACAATGGACAGACGGTGGATGCTCCGCAAACTGATCGATCCTATTAAGTCTAGCGGAGGTCAGGCGTTTCTTCAGGAACCCGCCCGTCTCAAGGTTATTAAAAACGGACGTACTCACTTCTTTAATGATGCAAAGGAAGCTGAAGCATATCTTTCTAGTATCAGTGTGGGCAAGAGTTAGACTTAAAATTACCCTGAAGAATTAGCTCTAATTAAATGCGTAAAGTATAACTCATAATTTGAGGGTTTGGTACTTAGAAACACTGGTTGTATGGGGGTATCACTGAGAATATGAAAAGTGTCTACCGGGCTTTCTACCTAGAAACACTGGTTGATTGTTTTTTTTTGGCATATCACTGAGAATATGAAAAGTGCCTATTATGTTTTTGTCCTATTTGGTAAATTGCTTAAAGAGGAGGGAGGGCGGGGGCCTCTTAAGGTGACTTGTTACGCGTGCTGCCTCTCCAGCGGCAGCCGTTGCTGAATGGTGGCTCTTCCCCGGCTGGGGTGAGAGCTAGGGGGGAGGGGGTCTTTTTCTCCGCAGGATGGGGGGTTGGGGGGAGGAAAAATTTAGTAAAATGTGTTTTTAAAAGCTAATTCCTAACTATAACGTGGCTGAAACCTATGGGTTTTTCAGTGAATTTCAAAAGTTTTGTAAATGATAATTTTTAAATATATTAATTGTTATTTTTTTTATACTGATTTACTACATTGTATTAAACCATTCATTTTTAAATATTTTATTTTTTAAATTACATTACATATTTTTAATATCAATTGAAATTTAGAAAAAAAAATATTGAAATTGTAATATTTGTTTTTTTCAATTTTATATATTTTTTAATTTATATATATTTTATATAGCAGGCAATGATATCCTACAGAAGGAAATTCAAGTTACTGGTAAGTACAGTTAAAATTACTTTTCAGGATCAGTACTGGGCTGAAAGATGCAGTACTGAGTTCTCTCCTGATAACAGGTGAGTAAATCGGAATTCGTAGTTTAACTGATTTTAAAGGAATTTTTTAAAGTTCCAAAACTCCACACTTAAAAGAATTTCCACGTGAAACCGGACAATGGATTCTTATGGAAGGAAATTCAAGTTACTGTAAGTACAGTTAGAATTACTTTTCAGGATCAGTAGTGGGCTGAAAGATACAGCACTGAGGTCTCTCCTGATAACAGGTGAGTAAATCGTAATTCGTAGTTTGGCTGATTTTAGAGGAATTTTTTAAAGCTCCAAAACTTCACACACAGAAGAATTTCAAAGTGAAACCAGTCAATGTTAGCCTTTGGAAGGAAATTCAAATTACTTTAAGTATGGTTAGAATCAGTTTTCAGGATCAGTAGTGGGCTGAAAGATGCAGCACTGAGGTCTCTCCTTATAACAGGTGAGTAAATTGGAATTCATAGTTCGGATGGTTTTAGACGAATTTTTTAAAGTTCCAAAACTCCACGCTTAGAAGAATTTCCAAGTAAAACCACTCAATGTTACCTTATGGAAGGAAATTCACTTAGCAGGTAAGTAGTGTTATCATTACTTTTTCTTACTCAGTGGTGGATCCTGGGTCCAGCACTGGTGTATCTCCTGTAAACAGGTGAAAGAATGCGTTCAAGTCATACAGGCGATTTTTAAGGAATATTTTTAGTTTGTGAAAATAAACACTTAGAAACTTTTCTGGTGAAAACCAGACAATGGATTCCTATGGAAGGAAAGACAAGTTAATGCTAAGTACGGTTAGAATTACTTTTCATACTCAGTGATGGGCTAAAAGATGCAGCACTGGGTTCTCTCCTGATAACAGGTGAGTAAATCGGAATTCGTTGTTTGGATGATTTTAGGTGAATATTTTAAAGTTCCAAAACTCCACACTTAAAAGAATTTCCAAGTGAAACCAGTCAATGTTAGCCTATGGAATGAAATTCAAGTTACTGGTAAGTATGGTTAGAATTACTTTTGAGGATCAGTACTGGGCTGAAAGATGCAGCACTGAGGTCTCTCCTAATAACAGGTGAGTAAATCGGAATTTGTACTACATCCAGCAAGCGCCACAGAGCTGCGTAGCAGAGAGATGTAAAAGGGGCATGGCATGCACCACCTCTCTGTAACGCAGCGCAGTGGCGCTTCCTGGAAGCACCTGGTGGACTACTTGGCCCCCATGGTGCCTCAGGTTTGAAGCTGAATTTTTTCCCCAGCTTAAAATGCGCTACAGGGCGTGTTTGCACACATCACGTCAGACCCGTCCTCTCACTTCACCACTGTCTAAACGCGCCCTGTCACTGTTCAAAGTTGACAGATTAAGTCCCCTTCAATCCTAAAGATCCCTAGGGTCAACCTAGCCCACTAGATACCTCCAGAAAGCACCAAAGAGCTGTGTTGCAGAGAGGTGTAAAAAGAGGCGTGGTCTCTGAACACCTGTCTGCAACGCAGCTCCCTGGCGCATACTGGAGATACCTGTTGGGCTATTTGGCCCTCAGGGACCCTCATTACTGAAAGAGAATTAATTCCCCAACTTAAAACGCACCACAGGGCGCGTTTGCACACTGATGAAGGAAAGGGGCATGGCCTGAGGTGACATATCTGCAAACACGCCCTGTGGCGCGTTTTAAGTTAGAGAATTAATTCCTCCTCAATCCTGTGGGTACCTGGGGGCCAACTAACCCACCAGATACCTCCAGTATGCGCCAGGGGGCTGCGTTGCAGAGAGGTGTTCAGAGGCCATGCCCCTTTTAACACCACTCTGCAACGCAGCTCTGTGGCGCTTACTGAAGATACCTGGTGGGCTAGTTGGCCCCAAGGGACCCTCAATACTGACCAGGAATTAATTCCCCAACTTTAACCGCGTCACAGGGCGTGTTTGCACACATGTGAACTCAGGCCCCGCCCCCTCCCTTCACCACTGTGCAATCGCACCCCTGGCGCGTTGTAAGTTGCGGGATTAACTCCCCTTGAATGCTGAGGGTCCCTGGGGTGCAACTAGCCCACCAGCTACCTCCAGTAAGCACCACAGAGCTGCGTTCCAGAGAGGTGTAAAAAGGGGCGAGGCCTCAGAACAAGGCAGCCCCCTGGCGTATACTGGAGGTTCCTGGTGGGCTAGTTAGCCCCCAGGGACCCCCAGTAGTCAAGGGACATTTTTTACCCCTCTGCTTATGCTGGTAGGGGACGCGATGCTGGTCTTTTTCTTCTTTTTTAGGTTTAGAAGGGGGGCTGTGTGGCCCCCCTTCTTTTCTACTATCTTGGCCCTGGGGATCCCATGCCCAAGGGCCTGCCTCCTAATTTTCTCTTTTTAAATAAAAATTCTGGAAGGGGGCCGTGTGGCCACCCTCCAGAGGCCATACTCGGCCCCGGGGACCCCATCCCCTGAGGCATGGCCCTTTAAAAAAAAAATGTAATCTAGGAGGGGGGCTGCCTAGCCCCTTCCTTAGGCCATGTTTGGCCCCGTGGACCCCATCCCCTCGGGCCAGCCTTTTATTTTTTTATTTTAATACCTTTTGGGGAGGGGGACGCGTGGCCTCCCTCCCGGGCCACTTATAACCCTGGGGTTCCCTCGGGGCTGGCCCTCTTCGTTGGGGACGTGGGGGGATCCTCAATCCCCCCACAGTCCCAGTCGGCTCCCCGAATCCTGCGGGAGCCTGCATTGCGTTTCCACATGGAGAGCAGCTAACATGCTGCTCCCCCTGTGGAAAAGCAATCTGCTTTGCTATTTGGAAGAGAGACCAGGTTTCTTGCTCTCTCTTCCAAGTAGCAAAGCAGTTTGTTATGGCAGGGTGGGAGCCGTTAGACTCCCGCCCTGCTATAGCAAACAGCAGTGTCCCTGGGGTGGGCACCCTGGGACACTGCAGGAGCTAGGGCCATCCATGGTTCCAGGAGGGGGGCCGCGCGGCCCCCCTCCCACCTTCTGCAAAGCTCCGGGGGGTGGTGGTCCCCAGGGCTGGGGAGGTCCGTTATTTAAATATTTAGTGCCCCGTGGAGGTCCCTGGGGCATGTGGGGGGGCTTGAGCCCCCCCACACAGGGTACAAATCATTTAAAAATAAAGCCCCGGGGGGTGGCGGTCCCCGGGGCTGCAGGGGAGGCAGTGCCCCCACACTCAAAATGTAAGTCGAGCCCCAGGGGTGGCAGTCCCCGGGGTTTGGGGGGCCTTAGAGGCCCCCAACACTAAAATACTAGGCCCTGGGGGGGTGGCGGTCCCTGGGGCTGCAGGGGCTGTTTTTCACCCCGCAATTATTCAAACTTTGCCATGGAAGTGGCGGTTCCCAGGGCAGAATGGGAGGGATTGGGCTCCCCCCACACTCATTTTTGACAATGCCCCCAGGATTTGGCCAACGGCGGCTAATTAGCATTGGAGCGTGGGAGCCCGCGCTTCGTTTTTTTTTTTTTGATCAGCAGGATCCGCGATTTTGCCTTGGAGGTCCTTGTGGGACCCTCTGAACAGGCCTAGGGGGTTAGGGTGTTTCTACCTTGCCCCCTTTTTGCATTTTGCGCCTTTATTTTATAGGTATCTTGTGCCTCGGTTCTACCGAGGCACAAGATGGCAGCCAACACTTCCTGATTTTGAGTGTTGACAGCCAAAGAGAATATAGCTCGTGCACGGCAGGGTGCGCTTAGGGTGCGCGGATCCTGTGTGGCCATAGATATATATGTACATTTAAATGTCATTTTGTCAGGAACTACTGAATGGATTGACACCATTTAAGGAAAAGGCACAAGTCTAAACTAAGGACTACCTCTTTGCTAAATTTGGTGTAATTCTGTTCAGCAGTTCAGGCTGTAGCTGCGGCTAAAAGTCCTATGGGAAATTGCATGGGTGAAACATGTTGTGGGACCCCCCTTTTTTCTTGGCCCCCGCTACACGAATCATCCAGAGACTTGCCGGATAGGAGCGGACCGGAGCTGATGTACGTTTTGAAAATTTCGCGAAGATCCGTCAATCGGCGCCAAAGTTATTAGGAATAGAATGTTGAGGATTTCCTATGTAAAATAGGTCCTAACTATATCTACCTACTAGTAGGTAATATATATATATATATATTACCTACTGGCGGTCGCCAGTAGGTAGTTATAGTTAGGACCTAGTTTCCATAGGAAATCCTCAACATTCTATTTGGAATAACTTTGGCCCTGGTTGAAGAATCTTAGCGAATTTCTCAAAGAAGATGGCTCGGTCCGCTGCGCTCCTTCCCTAAAAGTTTGGGGGGGATTGGTCAAGTGGGGGCTGAGATAAAAGGGGGGTCCCAAAACGCGTTTTCTCCATGTTATTTTCCATAGGACCTTTAGACTCGGCTACAGGTCGAACGGGTAAATGGATTTATAAGAAATTTGGCAAAACTGTACAGTCCGGCTCGCAGATTACGCTTTTTTTGGAATGGTGTAAATCCGTTCAGTAGTTGCTGAGGAAATTAAAGTTAAAGTCAATTATATATCTATACGCGCGCACACGTGCGCGCACCCAAACGGCTGCGCGCGCGAGCGGAATTTTGCTGCGTGACGTCTGTTAACGTTCGATTCGAAGGAAATCAGGAAGTGTTGACCGCCATTTTATCATTGCGAGTAAATATATTGTTGATTTCAAAGCGTTGGAATATGGAAAGGGGAGAAGGTAGAGATTATTTTGCTGCGTAGGTTTTCTCAGGGTGTGCAGTAAGGCCCTTAAAGGCGAAAATATATATATATATTTTTTTTAAAGTTGCGTGGTGCGCGCACTCGGTCGCGCACACCTTTTTACAAGAGTGTGAAAATGGAAATGAATCAGAAGTTTGAGTGCTTAGATATAAGGTGGCTCTGAAAAGAGCCATTGTGTTAATTGAGTGTTTTCTGCATTTATAAGTAAGTACCGATGCAGAGCCTGATGTTGCAGAGGAAGATTCTGTTTCCCTCATTCGTGAAATGAACACCGTCTCTCCTATAGACGTCTTGCATGTGGTATCGCAAGTTGTTGTGGTAAATAGAACCCATGCTATAATCTCTGAGGAACGCAGAAACAGATTTATTTACATGTCTCCTTGCTTTCTCAAATTGTGCACAATGGTGATTGGACCAATTCCATTTCTGTCTTTGGCATATATTGGAATATACCAAGGCAGATCGAGGAAAAAGTGTCATCAATTGTCGAAAGGTGTCTTTTAGAAGCATTTCCAGACCTACCCCAGTGATTGTGCCTAGATCGTTCCCACCACAGTGCACAATTATAAGGTCTGGTTCTGGGAGATGCATAAAAGTTTTCACCAATGGAATCAATTGGTGACATTTCAATCCTCTTTTGGAAATCCATGTTATGTGTACATTTGGTAAGCTGAGGTTGCAAATTCGTCTGCTTACTGCATATTTTTCACTCCAGTGAATATAACTGTGTCCTATTAGCCAGACCTTCATTTTCAAGGGATTTGTAGTCGTCCTCCGATCGGTTCTGGAAGTGGAATGGTAGTTAGAAGTTGAAATTCTAAATAAAGAAAAAGGAAGAGGCTGGGTGTGGTTTAAAAAATAAAAATGATTGGTTGATTGTAAGAAGTGGAGATTGAACAGTACGTTGCATGTTAATGTTTATGTTAAACGAAAAGTACTATTGGGTGTGAAAAAAAAAGACATGTAACAGAGCTGTGGATTGGCAGGTGTTTCTGGAGGGAAAACAGTGTTGTTACTTTGCTGTAGAACGTTGAGATATGAACTTTTGACCTGTGCCTTCAGCCAGGTGCAGAATGAGGTGTTACCATGGAAACAGCCAGAGATGGCAGTGGGTGATGGGTGACTTTTATGTGACATTGCAAATATTGTGAGGGAGAACCAACTGAAATGTAATTGCTTACGTTACACGCTCTGCATTGCTTCCGGGAAGCTGCGCCTCGCGCACCGGAGCACTTCCGGGTGCGCTAACGCGGCGCGTCATATGACGGATTATGCAAGAACGCGATACGTCGTTGGGGCTCCACCGGAACTGATCGAATTGGTAGTCTACAGTGTTTCTGGATGTTTCAAACTGAAGCTGGCGTCAGCATGAGAGCACCCCGTGGCTACGTCGTGGCCATTCCGCGAGCAATCATGGCAGTCGCTCCCCACCGGAAGTCTGCAGGAGTCGGGGGCCTCGGTGACTCTTGTAGAATCTTCAAGGCTGAGGGGACGCTTTTGGGAATGGGGCTCATGCCCTAGCAGTCAAGCGTCCGAGTTCCAGGGTTGCCCAGAGCCATCCTTGCAGGCCAGGCCCAAGTCTGTGGAGCCGACCGCCATTTCCTGAGCTCCGTGGCAGCCGCCTGTCACTGTATCGGAAGAGTGGGTGCAATTCAGCCGGATGGCGGGTGAGACGGTGTAAATGTGATGGTTGGACCAGGGCACCGCAGGACGTGTCTTGAGGTCAAACGGATTGTGGGACAAGGTCCAGAATGGAAGAGGCATCAAAAGGCAAGAAGTTCCGCCTGACCCCGGGAGCCGGCCGCCTATGTCGGGGGCGATCTCAGGCCATACCAGGGGAACAAGACTTGGGGAGGGGGCAGGAGCCAAGCGCCCCCTCCGAGTCTGCGTTTCTTGGACCCTGAAGTATGGCACTCAACATTCAGAACTTATGACATTTGTGCAAGGCAGGGACATCGAAGCCTCTCAGGGACCAAGTATATCCAGAGTCCTTCCTACAGAAGGTGGTGGGGGTGGCGGCATTAGCAAGGCATCCCCCCACACAACTTGTCGGACCCTGAAGTATGGCTCTCAACATCCAGAACCTATGACATTTGTGCAAGGCAGGGACATCGAAGCCTCTCAGGGACCAAGGATATCCAGAGTCCTTCCTACAGAAGGTGGTGGGGGTGGCGGCATTAGCAAGGCATCCCCCCACACAACTTGTCGAACATGACCTCTGGATGTACTGGGTGTTCAATTTCAGAATTGAAACTACTAAGAAGCAATTAGAAGTGTTGTTTTCATGTTGCAGTAGGTTCCATGTAAATAGTTATTTAATAAAACGTTTTATCCTGTTACTTTGCTGGTGTGTTGTATATATTTATAATATTTGCATAGTGTTTGTCGTTATTTTGGGCGGGGTGGGTGGCGGAGCCGAGCTGTCTTGCAGCCATCATGGCGTCGAGCTCGGTTCCTCTCTCTAGTTTCATGTTTTTTCTAACGATTTATATGTTATAGTTTGCTAGCACGATACAGCGGATAGTCCGCATTTTATATATATGTCATTTTTATTAGGGGGGTCCTCCGGTGGAGTCGGACGATCTACCTCTAATAAACGGTCCGGGTTGAACCAACTACCAACAAACGGGGCAGAGATAGGCATGACGGGTTACAAAGGGGACAAAAGTGTGCACTACCTATCCTTCACTATCTGCAAAAACTAAATAGAGTATTGCGACTTTATGCTTATTTGTGAACAGAGAATGACCCAAAGAGAACCAATTTCGAACAATCATAGGCTATTGGCAGTGGGCAGAGAGGCCATGACACAGAAAATGGCTGTTACTTACGTGCATGATGGGGCCTAAAAGGGACTAGATGGCGTGGCCACTGTTTCGCGACTTTCACTTTACTTTTAACAATGGCTGTGGTGAACATAAATGAACGCCGCTTATGTATACCTAATTTTAGTCATTTTCCACAAAAAAGCTTTTGATATTTGCTATTAAAAAACCAAAGAAAATCACTGAAAAAACCATAGGTTATAGACCATATATAGTTAAATATCTGAAGTCCATCTCTGCACTCCATGGAGATACAGGTTGTCGATCAGAAGATGTGCTGGCCACCTCTAATGGTAATAGCGTGGCCAGGGCTCTTGTCGTTGCCTCTGCAAATTGCAGAGGGTGCACTTGTTTGACATGCTGCACCATGGTATGTATGGAAAAGAAATATTTTTTTGCTGGATTTCTTCTTGAGAGAACCAAGTCACATATCGTGCAGGTTACTTTTGGTGCATTCACTTTCTTTTGATCTTCAGGATAAGTGAAAAATTGCCAGATTAAAGATTTATTTTTTCTTATTAAAGGTAGTCGATCATTTTGGTCAGATTCGGAAGTAGAATGAGATACAGTAGCCATTTCACCAAAGTCTTCCGAAAGATGTAGGACGTTGTTGTCTCTTGAGAGTAGAAAAGATAGTGAGGGAAGTGGGTGGAGTGCTGCGTGTAAATTCCAGAATTGAAACTATTAAGAACCAATTGAAAGTGTTGTTTTCATGTTGCAGTAGGCTGCCATGTAAATAGTTATTTAATAAAACGTTTTACCCTGTTACTTTGCTGGTGTGTTGTGTATCTTTATAATATTTGTCGTTATTTTGGGTGGGGTGGGCGGCGGAGCCGAGCTGTCTTGCAGCCATCATGGCGTCGAGCTCGGTTTCTCTCACTAGTTTCATATTTCTCATGAGGGGTTGTTCCTAATTTTTCTATTTTAGCGAGGTCAAAAAAAGATCTCATCAGTGGCCTACTGATTTTGCTCAATTCCTTTTGTTTTTTCTAACGATTTATATGTTATAGTTTGCTAGCACGATACAGCGGCTAGTCCGCATTTTATATATATGTCCTTTTTATTAGGGGTGTCTTCCGGTGGAGTCGGACGATCTACCTCTAATAAACGGTCCGGGTTGAACCAACTACCATCATGATTTTGTATATCTTCTGAGCTGGATTTAAGCACACAATTTTTAAAGTATGAAACGTTTTATATTTCTAAAAAAAATACCAAGGTGTGTACATCCGGTAACGCACGAAAGTTTAAAAAGACATTCGGCTCCATTTACTGAAAAGTTTCATAAGAATAAAAAAGAAGTCTAGGTACAGTCTCTTTGACGTACTATAAGTTCTTTGAGGGGTGTATGAAGAAATTCAATAAGTTCAAATCGCAAGGTTTTTACGAAATATATAGGCCTGTGCGCGCACTCGGTCGCGCACGAAAGCCTGGAAATGCGATATCCATTTTATTGACAACTGTTGCCAAGAGTGCGCACACCGGGTCGCGCACGAAAGTTTAGTAAGGCTATTTTTATTTACAGACACATTTTAATGTGTTTAAAAAAAGGCAAGGTACAGACTTTCGAATTCTGTATTGCTTTACAAGGAGTCTCTATGCAACTTGAACAGTGAAGAAAACGGCTTGTTTTCGAAAAAAATATTGCCAGAACTTTATTGCCAAAAGTATAGGTTGCATACACGACATTTTTCTGAATTAGCATTTTAAAAACCAATGAAATTCACAGAAAAAACCATAGGTTTTACACACCTTATAGTTAGGAAGTAGCATTTAAAAAACCTATGAAATTCACTGAAAAAACCATAGGTTTGACACATGTTATAGTTAGCTGGAAATTTTACTGACATAAAACCAATGAAATTCCACGTTATAGTTAGTTGGACTCACTATAACTTGCGCGTGCAATGCACTGCTGATGATGTCACATATTACATCACTCATGACATGGTCAGTGACATCACTGATGACACCATCCTTGTGACATAGTGACAGACCTCCTTTCACTGTAATGTAACCCTTGAAACACATATTCAAAAATAGAAACTGAAATTTAAAAAAAAATGCAGATACCCATATCAGTTACAACAAGTAATTCAGTAATTCCACCATCTATATACACATCCACTCATACATATACTCACTCATCATATGAAATGATACACCTATACATCCTGTTACACACCGACAATCATCGAAAAGTTACTCACAGACATACTCACACGTGCAAATAAACTATTGAACATCCATTTATTTGAATATAGAGTTATACACACACTTCCACCTTACTTCTATTGAAAATTACACATATTTATTCTCTTAAACAATCACTTATAGAAACACATACTTATTTAAACAGGAACTCTTTCAATCTCTTACTCTCACATATACTCACTTATATACATCAATATTCACATATACTAGATTAAAACATATGTCGTTACTGATAAAGACACTAGTGAGACAGTCATTCACTCACTAACCCCAGTGATTGTGCCTAGATCGTTCCCACCACAGTGCACAATTATAAGGTCTGGTTCTGGGAGATGCATAAAAGTTTTCACCAATGGAATCAATTGGTGACATTTCAATCCTCTTTTGGAAATCCATGTTATGTGTACATTTGGTAAGCTGAGGTTGCAAATTCGTCTGCTTACTGCATATTTTTCACTCCAGTGAATATAACTGTGTCCTATTAGCCAGACCTTCATTTTCAAGGGATTTGTAGTCGTCCTCCGATCGGTTCTGGAAGTGGAATGGTAGTTAGAAGTTGAAATTCTAAATAAAGAAAAAGGAAGAGGCTGGGTGTGGTTTAAAAAATAAAAATGATTGGTTGATTGTAAGAAGTGGAGATTGAACAGTACGTTGCATGTTAATGTTTATGTTAAACGAAAAGTACTATTGGGTGTGAAAAAAAAAGACATGTAACAGAGCTGTGGATTGGCAGGTGTTTCTGGAGGGAAAACAGTGTTGTTACTTTGCTGTAGAACGTTGAGATATGAACATTTGACCTGTGCCTTCAGCCAGGTGCAGAATGAGGTGTTACCATGGAAACAGCCAGAGATGGCAGTGGGTGATGGGTGACTTTTATGTGACATTGCAAATATTGTGAGGGAGAACCAACTGAAATGTAATTGCTTACGTTACACGCTCTGCATTGCTTCCGGGAAGCTGCGCTTCGCGCCTCGCGCACCGGAGCACTTCCGGGTGCGCTAACGCGGCGCGTCATATGACGGATTATGCAAGAACGCGATACGTCGTTGGGGCTCCACCGGAACTGATCGAATTGGTAGTCTACAGTGTTTCTGGATGTTTCAGACTGAAGCTGGCGTCAGCATGAGAGCACCCCGTGGCTACGTCGTGGCCATTCCGCGAGCAATCATGGCAGTCGCTCCCCACCGGAAGTCTGCAGGAGTCGGGGGCCTCGGTGACTCTTGTAGAATCTTCAAGGCTGAGGGGACGCTTTTGGGAATGGGGCTCATGCCCTAGCAGTCAAGCGTCCGAGTTCCAGGGTTGCCCAGAGCCATCCTTGCAGGCCAGGCCCAAGTCTGTGGAGCCGACCGCCATTTCCTGAGCTCCGTGGCAGCCGCCTGTCACTGTATCGGAAGAGTGGGTGCAATTCAGCCGGATGGCGGGTGAGACGGTGTAAATGTGATGGTTGGACCAGGGCACCGCAGGACGTGTCTTGAGGTCAAACGGATTGTGGGACAAGGTCCAGAATGGAAGAGGCATCAAAAGGCAAGAAGTTCCGCCTGACCCCGGGAGCCGGCCGCCTATGTCGGGGGCGATCTCAGGCCATACCAGGGGAACAAGACTTGGGGAGGGGGCAGGAGCCAAGCGCCCCCTCCGAGTCTGCGTTTCTTGGACCCTGAAGTATGGCACTCAACATTCAGAACTTATGACATTTGTGCAAGGCAGGGACATCGAAGCCTCTCAGGGACCAAGTATATCCAGAGTCCTTCCTACAGAAGGTGGTGGGGGTGGCGGCATTAGCAAGGCATCCCCCCACACAACTTGTCGGACCCTGAAGTATGGCTCTCAACATCCAGAACTTATGACATTTGTGCAAGGCAGGGACATCGAAGCCTCTCAGGGACCAAGGATATCCAGAGTCCTTCCTACAGAAGGTGGTGGGGGTGGCGGCATTAGCAAGGCATCCCCCCACACAACTTGTCGAACATGACCTCTGGATGTACTGGGTGTTCAATTTCAGAATTGAAACTACTAAGAAGCAATTAGAAGTGTTGTTTTCATGTTGCAGTAGGTTCCATGTAAATAGTTATTTAATAAAACGTTTTATCCTGTTACTTTGCTGGTGTGTTGTATATATTTATAATATTTGCATAGTGTTTGTCGTTATTTTGGGCGGGGTGGGTGGCGGAGCCGAGCTGTCTTGCAGCCATCATGGCGTCGAGCTCGGTTCCTCTCTCTAGTTTCATGTTTTTTCTAACGATTTATATGTTATAGTTTGCTAGCACGATACAGCGGATAGTCCGCATTTTATATATATGTCATTTTTATTAGGGGGGTCCTCCGGTGGAGTCGGACGATCTACCTCTAATAAACGGTCCGGGTTGAACCAACTACCAACAAACGGGGCAGAGATAGGCATGACGGGTTACAAAGGGGACAAAAGTGTGCACTACCTATCCTTCACTATCTGCAAAAACTAAATAGAGTATTGCGACTTTATGCTTATTTGTGAACAGAGAATGACCCAAAGAGAACCAATTTCGAACAATCATAGGCTATTGGCAGTGGGCAGAGAGGCCATGACACAGAAAATGGCTGTTACTTACGTGCATGATGGGGCCTAAAAGGGACTACATGGCGTGGCCACTGTTTCGCGACTTTCACTTTACTTTTAACAATGGCTGTGGTGAACATAAATGAACGCCGCTTATGTATACCTAATTTTAGTCATTTTCCACAAAAAAGCTTTTGATATTTGCTATTAAAAAACCAAAGAAAATCACTGAAAAAACCATAGGTTATAGACCATATATAGTTAAATATCTGAAGTCCATCTCTGCACTCCATGGAGATACAGGTTGTCGATCAGAAGATGTGCTGGCCACCTCTAATGGTAATAGCGTGGCCAGGGCTCTTGTCGTTGCCTCTGCAAATTGCAGAGGGTGCACTTGTTTGACATGCTGCACCATGGTATGTATGGAAAAGAAATATTTTTTTGCTGGATTTCTTCTTGAGAGAACCAAGTCACATATCGTGCAGGTTACTTTTGGTGCATTCACTTTCTTTTGATCTTCAGGATAAGTGAAAAATTGCCAGATTAAAGATTTATTTTTTCTTATTAAAGGTAGTCGATCATTTTGGTCAGATTCGGAAGATGAATGAGATACAGTAGCCATTTCACCAAAGTCTTCCGAAAGATGTAGGACGTTGTTGTCTCTTGAGAGTAGAAAAGATAGTGAGGGAAGTGGGTGGAGTGCTGCGTGTAAATTCCAGAATTGAAACTATTAAGAACCAATTGAAAGTGTTGTTTTCATGTTGCAGTAGGCTGCCATGTAAATAGTTATTTAATAAAACGTTTTACCCTGTTACTTTGCTGGTGTGTTGTGTATCTTTATAATATTTGTCGTTATTTTGGGTGGGGTGGGCGGCGGAGCCGAGCTGTCTTGCAGCCATCATGGCGTCGAGCTCGGTTTCTCTCACTAGTTTCATATTTCTCATGAGGGGTTGTTCCTAATTTTTCTATTTTAGCGAGGTCAAAAAAAGATCTCATCAGTGGCCTACTGATTTTGCTCAATTCCTTTTGTTTTTTCTAACGATTTATATGTTATAGTTTGCTAGCACGATACAGCGGCTAGTCCGCATTTTATATATATGTCCTTTTTATTAGGGGTGTCTTCCGGTGGAGTCGGACGATCTACCTCTAATAAACGGTCCGGGTTGAACCAACTACCATCATGATTTTGTATATCTTCTGAGCTGGATTTAAGCACACAATTTTTAAAGTATGAAACGTTTTATATTTCTAAAAAAAATACCAAGGTGTGTACATCCGGTAACGCACGAAAGTTTAAAAAGACATTCGGCTCCATTTACTGAAAAGTTTCATAAGAATAAAAAAGAAGTCTAGGTACAGTCTCTTTGACGTACTATAAGTTCTTTGAGGGGTGTATGAAGAAATTCAATAAGTTCAAATCGCAAGGTTTTTACGAAATATATAGGCCTGTGCGCGCACTCGGTCGCGCACGAAAGCCTGGAAATGCGATATCCATTTTATTGACAACTGTTGCCAAGAGTGCGCACACCGGGTCGCGCACGAAAGTTTAGTAAGGCTATTTTTATTTACAGACAAATTTTAATGTGTTTAAAAAAAGGCAAGGTACAGACTTTCGAATTCTGTATTGCTTTACAAGGAGTCTCTATGCAACTTGAACAGTGAAGAAAACGGCTTGTTTTCGAAAAAAATATTGCCAGAACTTTATTGCCAAAAGTATAGGTTGCATACACGACATTTTTCTGAATTAGCATTTTAAAAACCAATGAAATTCACAGAAAAAAACATAGGTTTTACACACCTTATAGTTAGGAAGTAGCATTTAAAAAACCTATGAAATTCACTGAAAAAACCATAGGTTTGACACATGTTATAGTTAGCTGGAAATTTTACTGACATAAAACCAATGAAATTCCACGTTATAGTTAGTTGGACTCACTATAACTTGCGCGTGCAATGCACTGCTGATGATGTCACATATTACATCACTCATGACATGGTCAGTGACATCACTGATGACACCATCCTTGTGACATAGTGACAGACCTCCTTTCACTGTAATGTAACCCTTGAAACACATATTCAAAAATAGAAACTGAAATTTAAAAAAAAATGCAGATACCCATATCAGTTACAACAAGTAATTCAGTAATTCCACCATCTATATACACATCCACTCATACATATACTCACTCATCATATGAAATGATACACCTATACATCCTGTTACACACCGACAATCATCGAAAAGTTACTCACAGACATACTCACACGTGCAAATAAACTATTGAACATCCATTTATTTGAATATAGAGTTATACACACACTTCCACCTTACTTCTATTGAAAATTACACATATTTATTCTCTTAAACAATCACTTATAGAAACACATACTTATTTAAACAGGAACTCTTTCAATCTCTTACTCTCACATATACTCACTTATATACATCAATATTCACATATACTAGATTAAAACATATGTCGTTACTGATAAAGACACTAGTGAGACAGTCATTCACTCACTAACAAACACATATACACACTCATCCACCCATACAGTCCTGCACATATGCTGTCTTCAAAACACATACAAACAGAGAGTCAGTCACTCATGCATCTATGTGCTAAGTAATACCCCCACCAAACCATATAGACACTCATACTGATACTAAGAGAAACATCTAATAACCCATATACATACGCATGTAGCTACTTACCAACACATGTAGCCACTTATACACAAAGTGAAACACTAATATATATATTTAAATATTTAAACATTACTCACTAATATTTATTTTTCAGAAAGACACATATTCACTGGATGGTGTCATCAGTGATGTCATGAGTGATGTCACTGACCATGTCATGAGTGATGTAATATGTGACGTCATCAGCAGTGCATTGCACGCGCAAGTTATAGTGAGTCCAACTAACTATAACGTGGAATTTCATTGGTTTTATGTCAGTAAAATTTCCAGCTAACTATAACATGTGTCAAACCTATGGTTTTTTCAGTGAATATCATAGGTTTTTTAAATGCTACTTCCTAACTATAACGTGTGTAAAACCTATGGTTTTTTCTGTGAATATATATATATATATCAATTGTTTAGACAAGTGTCTGGCACGGCGATGGGTACTTGCTTCGCTCCCAGCTACGCAAACCTTTTCGTGGGCTGGTGGGAGGAGCAAGTACCCAGGAGCTGTATGGTGGAGGGAGTGGAAGGGAGGACAGAGGGTTGGTTTAGGTACATTGACGACCTGTTTATTGTTTGGCGGGGCCCGTTGATCACAGCACATGCCTTCATTGATGAACTGAATAAGAATATCTATAACTTACATTTTTCTGGGACAGTTAGCGCAACATCAGCTGAATACTTAGATCTGAAAGTGTTTCCACAAGACCAGCAGATCCAAACCGCTCTCCATAGGAAAACTACCGCTGGCAACTCCACCCTTTTTGCCAGTAGTAGCCACCCTCCTCAATTGATCAGGAGCATTCCGTATGGAGAGCTTCTCAGGCTCCGCAGAAATTGTTCTAGATCAGAAGACTTTGAGGAAGCAGCCAACGAGTGTGTGACTCGGTTCAAAGTCAGAGGTTATGGTGAATCTCTGTTGAAAAAAACCTTGAACAAAGTAAGGGCTATTCCCAGAGACTCTTTATTTGTTGCCAAACCTCCCCCAGAGAAAGCCGACAACAGCGCAGGGAAGTTTAGGATAATAACCCCTTTCTCTGCAGGAGCTAATGACCTGAGGTCTATGTTGCGAAAAAATTGGCACATCCTTAAGACAGATAGTACTATCAAGGATGACCTACCTGATCACCCACTGATCACCTTTAATAAAACTAGATCTCTTAGAGATCATCTGGTGACCAGTCACTTGGAGAGGCCGCTACCTAAAAGTAATACCTTGAAATCCATGAGTGGCTTCTTCCCGTGTGGGAAATGTAAGGCGTGCGCCGGGAGTAAAAGAGTCCTTTCAGTGGACAATTATGAAACCGGCAAAAAACTGCACATAAAACAGTTCATCACCTGTAGCACTCCCCTGGCTGTCTATTGTTTGGTGTGTCCCTGCGGTCTCCGCTATATAGGGAGCACCATCAACATGCTGAAATTGCGGATTCTAGAACATCTTAGAGCAATCGATAAAGCAGATCAGGCATACCCAGTTGCTCGGCATTTTGCCGAAAAACACAACAGGGACCGCAACCAGCTCCAGTACTTTGGCCTTGACATCATAAAAAGCAATGCTAGAGGAGGTGACCGTCTGCGACGATTACGCAGACTGGAGTCGCGCTATATCATTGATCTCTCCACTAAATGGCCCAAGGGGATGAACAGTGGGGAAGAAATGGTTGTACATTTAGGCAAATAGCAACGTGGCTGTCTCTATATTATAAAGTATTCTATTTCCGTCAGAATAATGGATTTGATGATGTATATCTTATTACTGTAGGGGTATGTGCGTGTATATACATAATGACTAAACATTTCTGTATGAATATGTGGGGGAGGTTAAGAAGATGAATTGACAAACTGCCTCCTGTGCTCACATATAACTTTCAGTATGGTGAAGTCTTAATTTCTTATTTCATCTTATTTACATACTTACCGCTGATTATTAGGGGTATCTGTATAGGACTCAAAGGGCTCTTTGTTTCCGAAGTCATTTGTTTAGTAAATAGTAACTTGATTACAATACACCACTGGCACTTCCTCGTGGTTTTCCCTGGTACCCCTCACCCTTCGCACTGTGCATGACATGTTTATGGTCTACTTATTTAGTTTTATATTTTGCATCACAGGTTACACATAGAGTAATCTCTCTTTGGTTTTTTTAGGGGACCATTGCCGATCCACGGCTATATGTAACAGTGTATAATAATCCACCGGTATTGCGTATAACATCTTCCATCTATGCATGCTTACCTAACTGTAGGTATGATTAGTTGCAGTACAGTTATGCTGAATATAAATGTTTGTATAAGTTTTGCCGTTACAAAATGGCGCCCGCGGTAGCTGGAAGAACTGTGGTCCTCTGTCGAAGTCGACTGAGAGGTGTAACCTGTTCACTTTTGTAATCTATATCATGCACCGGTGTTTTGAGTGTAAATTACACACTGACGAAGGCCAAGAGCCGAAACGCGTCTGTGGCGCGCTTGTAGTAAATAAACTACTGTGTGGGACAAGGTACCCCCGAGTGCTGTCAATTATTCCTTGGGATTTCAAGGTGTTCGAGCGCAATATATATATATATATATATATATATATTCACTGAAAAAACCATAGGTTATAGACCATATATAGTTAGGAATTAGCATTTACAAAACCTTGAAAATTCACTGAAAAAACCATAGGTTATAGACCATATATAGTTAGGGATTAGCATTTACAAAACCTTATTTTACTCGTACAAAACCATTGAAATTCCCATATATAGTTAGTTGCACTAACTATATATCGCGCACCCGCAATCCACTGCTGATGATGTCACATATTACATCATTCATGACATGGTCAGTGACATCAATGATGACATCACTGATGACATCTCAAATGACATCACTGATGCATGTGGAAACAGCTGTATGGGCGGTTGACTGTGTGCATGAGTGTATTGGTGAGTGAATGGATATCTCAGTGCTACATGTCAAAGTAAGTACATATGTAAAACACAGTACATGTGAGAGTTGACATATATAAAAATCTGTGCATAAGAGCCAGTGATTGTGTGAGTGGCTGTATGGATCATTGTGTACTTGTATCAGGGATTGTATAAGAGAGTAAATATGTGTTAGTATATGTTTGAATAAGTAAAGTTTGTATAACTGTATAGTTGAGGAAATGGAGGTGTGATTGATTCTTTGCATGACTGACTAGGTGTGTAAGTAACTCCATAGATGAGTGACAGTCTGTGAGTGTCTGTTTACACTGAGTGTATCTAATGTTATATTAGAGTCTGAAGAGGTTCATCGTATTATCACATGAATGATGTCATCAGTGATGTGATAAGTAATGTCAAATGAGATGTCATCAGTGATGTCATCAGTGATGTCATTTGAGATGTCATCAGTGATGTCATCAGTGATGTCACTGACCATGTCATGAATGATGTAATATGTGACATCATCAGCAGTGGATTGCGGGTGCGCGATATATAGTTAGTGCAACTAACTATATATGGGAATTTCAATGGTTTTGTGCGAGTAAAATAAGGTTTTGTAAATGCTAATCCCTAACTATATATGGTCTATAACCTATGGTTTTTTCAGTGAATTTTCAAGGTTTTGTAATGCTAATTCCTAACTATATATGGTCTATAACCTATGGTTTTTTCAGTGAATTTCATTGGTTTTTTAAAAGCTAATATCTGTAGCTGTAAAATGTATTCTTCTTTAAATCCAAAAATATATTTTATATGTTTATTAATATATATTTTTTTTTAATATATTTTTTTTCTTCGCTCCCGGTTCGCGAACCGGGAAGCTTCCCGTTAGCTCATCTTGATGCCGCGACCTAGTCCGCGAACCGGTAAACGTTCCGTTTGCGCAACTGCCGCGTTAGAAATCAACATCGTGACGCGTCGCGGAAGCGCGACATATCACGTTGTCGCGTAATGCGTCTTATGACGCGCCGCGTTAGCGCTCCCGGAAGTGCTCTGGACCGCGAACCGGAAGCGATCCGGGGCGCGGCGCGCACCGCGTAACGTGAGCGGAACAGGTCATGTGACTTGTTTATAAAACTTTTCATTGGTCCATTTCACTTTTGGTTTCCTAATGATGTAAGACTAGGTCATGTGATCTAAAATTAACACTTTTCATTGGTTTAGAACTATTGTTTTTCCCAAATGATGAAAACCCCTCCTTCTTTCCTCACTCTGACTTTCATCTTTGTGAGAGGAAGACCTTTTTTCATAGTTGAGCAATGGCTTCAGTAGTTGCTTCAGCTGGTGCACCCCCACCACCACCTTCACCTCCTCATGGGAAGAGAGGACCACCTCCCCAGTTCATCACCAACACAGAGGAGGAAGAGGATGAACTAGAGGAAGAGGAGACAGAAGGACCACAGTTCTTACAAGAGGTGCCCCGGGTTTCCCATCGGAAAGCCAGTTTCATTTGGCAGTTTTTTTCACTCCCTCGAGGGCAGAAGAAGGTAAATGCTAAGTATGTCACCTGCCTCATTTGTAAAGACAAGTTATCAAGAGGCACTGATAAAAAGTATAGCTTTGGGAACTATACCATGCATCGGCACATGAGCAGGTGGCATCCATTGAACTACAGCCGGGCAGAGATGCGTGACCTGCAGGATAATCCAACAACAACTCCTGTGGCCAGGTCAACTTCACAAATATCGTTGACAGGAGCAGAGGCACGGGAAACCGTGCCAAACATTCAGGAGAACTTTGTACATATCAAATTTACCTGTTTGTATTGCGGTGCATTGCTTTCATGTGGTAACATGAGCATATCGTTAATTAACGTTGCTTATGAAAATCATAATTGCCCTAACCGCCCCAGACAGTAATTTTTTTTTTGCTCCTGTTGAGCCCTTTTTTTCAATGCCTGTTTTTTGTTGTTTCCCCTCCATCAAAAACAAAAAAAAAACATAAAACTGTTCAAAAAATACAAAAAACCCAAAAAATGTTCAGAAAAATAAAAAAAATATATAAAACAACAAAAACATTAAAAAAAAAGTTCTTTTCAGAACTACCTCCCCTTTCAAATAAAATTGCTAGAATGTTTAGCACTCTGGCAAGCTCTATTTCTTTTGGTTCGCTTCCCCGTTCGCTGCCCGGTTCGCGAACTGGGAGCGAACCCAAAAAATTTTTTTAAAAAAAAAGAAGAGTAAGTATAAGGGAAGTAAACAGAGAGTAATGTTAAAAGAAAGACAGCTATAGGGAGTAAACCAGAGATACTGTTTAATAGATCTATTTACCGAAGAAAAGATGGAAGAGGGTATAATTGCGAAAAACAAAATAGATAAGGAACATCACATCACCTGTGTATCCTCAGTGACTTAAAATGCCCTAAGACACATGAAAGTGTTTTTTGATTGCCCTTGCACCATTTTTGGGTCACTTTTAACATGGCTATGTAACTCCAAGAATCAAAATCTAAATTTGCCAAGCACAGGTGGGAGCATATTTACAAGGAACTTGCCCCACGGAGAAAGCTCTTCAATTTAAATGGGAAAAATAACATCAGAGACACTCAAATGCCTTATAAATATGGGCCAAACAATCTATGAAGCTCTAGCAGTACATATCCAGAAATGTAATTGATTTCAAAAAATCGTTTTTAAACACAACATATAAATCAATTGTATACCTACATTCAAGAGGAAATGACTAAAAATGTTCTTAAGACACATGAAAGCGTTTTTTGAATGCCCTTGCACCATTTTTGGGACATTTTTAACATAGATATGTAACTCCCATAATCAAAATCTAAATTTGCCAAGCACAGGTGGGAGCGTATTTACAAGAAACTAGCCCCATGAAGAAAGCTCTTCAATTAAAATGGGAACAATAACATCAGAGACACTCAAATGCCTTATAAATATGGCCCAAACAACCTATGAAGCTCTAGCAGAACATATCCAGAAATGTAATTGTTTTCAAAAGTCGTTTTTAAACACAACATATCTGTTTCAGCTTACATGAGAGACCATGGAATGGATTTCTACACAGAATATGCAATTACAATTTCTCAAAGAAACAAAATCTATTTGTATATCCCTTGAGGCAAAGCAACATTTTAAAAACACAGCTTTCTTCATCATTTTCTCCTTAAATCATACTATTCTCTATCTAAATTAAATAAATCTTTTCTCACCTTAGCAAATACTTTTTGAGTTTCAAAACAGTCTCAAAAATACACCAAATTGTCTTCAGCAGAACAAAGAGGATGCACTCCAGAGGCTGCAGCTATAGAAAGCACAGAAATGCTGATATTCATTACACATATCTCTCTTATTAGCCAATCAAAACTCTTCCCTCACTTTTTTCAAATCAAAACCCTTCCCCCCTCTGCCCTCTCTGCCTTTTTTGCTTAGCGACCACCTCCTGAAAAACCTCTCATGTTTGCAAGTTCACACAACAATGTTCCAATTGAACTCTGAACTCTCAGTGCACCTGCGTATCCAGTGCAATCTTTCATTAAATGTTTTTTCCTTGACCATTCAAATTACATCTTTCAAAGAACACATCCATGCACCTTAACTTTCTGTTTACAGAAATGGAAATGCACCAATCACTGCTAATGAATCATTAGCACTGGAAATCCACTGGTTTTTTTCTTTACAAACTCCTACTGTTTCAACTGCCCTTTCATTACCACACTTCATCTGACTGCAGCACAACCTTCTCCCACCATGTTTAATGTCTGGATTGTTGGACATAGTTACATCTACTGGGCTCAAAGGTATGCTGAGAACAGAAATTTACCTAACCTCAATTTACAAGATGTGGGAATTAAGTGGTTGGGCCAAAGAGGATTAAAATGTCACCAATTGATACCATTGGTGAAAACCTTTATGCATTTGCCAAAACCTGACCTGTTAATTGTGCACTGTGGAGGTAATGATTTGGGCACTTTGACTGGGGTAGGTCTGGAAATGCTTTTAAAGGACACCTTTGAACAATTAATGGCACTTTTTCCTCAAACTGCCTTGGTATATTCCAATATATGCCAAAGACAGAAATAGAGGTGGTCCAACCAATTTTGTCCACAAATTGAGAAGTCGAGGAAGCATGTAAACAAATCTGTTTCAGCTTACATGAGAGACCATGGAATGGGCTCCTTGTACAACAATAACTTGCGTTACTACATGCAAGATATCTACAGAGGAGATGGAGTTCACTTCTCAGATGAGGGCAACAGAATTTTCATTTTGAATTTAAGACTGTGCATTGGTACCTACTTATAAGAACCTAAATGTACCATAAACCCAAAAGCTCTTCTCAGAGCTACCCTACATCTGATCACTCACAATTATTATTTTTCTCTAACTTTTATCTCTAATTTTCAACAAACTACGCTCCTAGAGCGCTTCCCGGTTCGCGAACCGGAAGCTAACCGCGCAAAATTAAAAAAAATAATGTTTTTTTCCCGCACATATGGTCCTCCTCAGCCACCCTCAGAAAACCTAGGGGGTCAAGATACATCTACCGTGCCCCCTTCTACCCATTCTGAACATTATTTGCCCTCCATCTTGTATCTTGATTCGACCGAAACACAAAATGGTGGACTCCCGTTACGCCGCTGGTTCGCGGACCGGGACGCATACCGGGAAGCGGTCCAATAAAAAAGGTGGGAAAGTAATTCACAGAAAAACGACTGGAGACACTCTCACCAAATATAGATTAGCTCATACTACATAACAATCCCTTTCATTTTCACAAATTTGATTGAAATTCCATTTAGCCATGTGGCCTGTAGACCTCTCTAAATACCGTGAGGTAAATTACTCCACAAAACACATCTGAAGTGTTGGAATTGACAACCAATGAAAATGTTACTTTCATTTTCTACTTTTATTACCTGACATTTGATTGGTTATATACCTAATGTTCTAATGTAATGTATAGGCATTTATATAGCGCACTACTTACCCGTAGGGTCCCAAGGCGCTTCGACCGCTGCGAAACCCTTCCTGGCTTCCCTGAGAGATGGTCCCTTAATGGGTATCTCCAGGGTGAGACCAGGCATCCCCGGCGGTCTGGTGGGGCCGTTAGTGAAGATGAGGCAAGCTAATGCCCAGAGTTGCCGAGTGTGATCGCTGATCAGAGTGGGCACCGAGGCGAGAGAATTATTGAGTCCGCTGACCCTGGTCCAGAAACCTGCCGCCCCGGGAATCGAACCCTGGTCCCGGGCCGTCCTCTGCTCTCGGGTCTGCCGCCTCTAACCAGTGAGCCACACTACTTCACCAGTAGTATACCTGAATATATATAAAGGAAGAGAAGGAAACACAGCCATTTTGACTGCTACTTCTTGTTGTACATCACAATTGAATTATCACTAAACTCTTCAACTTGTTTGTAAAGGTAAGTTGTTATTTTTAAAACTGAAGTATATTGTACACTATAAATTAATATGGTAAACTTTTTCTGATAGTTATATACTATCCCTCTGTAGTAGTTGTAGATTTAGATAGACTTCTCTGTTATAGTTATGGATGGAGTTAGGCTTCTCTTGTATAATTATGAATTTACTTACGTAAGATCACATACACTTTTTTATAGTCCTACTTCCACTCTGATACTATACACTGCCAAAAGATAAATTCACTGATAAAAACTGCCTATCTAAAATTAATCCCAACAGTGCCCTATCTCTACTAATATATATTTTTTTTATCCAAATTTCAGGCAAAATGGAAGGCGAACATAAAGTTGAATTTAAAATTGTCCTGCAAGAAAGCAGCCAAGAAATCACTTTTCAAAATGAAAATGAATTTGTGGATGAAACTAGGGACCAGGAACTACTGCAATGTGTCCAAGCAGTAGATGACCTCCTTAAAAATGAGGACATTTTACATCCTCAGAGTCTACAAAGTATATTCAATGAGAATTATGAAATTTTTGACAGTGAAATGTTAGAAAGTTTAATAAATTATGAAACACAATCACAATAAAAAAAAATGCATAAAAAAAAAAATAATCAACAAAAACAAAAATAATTAACATACAGTATTTGAAAAGTCTATCATTCTTTTTTCCTTATAGTACGCTGCCCAGAACGCTTTCCGGTTCACGAACTGGGCGCTCCCCACGCAAAAAAAAAAAATTTTTTTTTGCCCTGCTGGGCCCTTTTAAAACCTCCACATAAAACCTAGGGGGTCAACGAGGATCTACTATGCCCCCTTATGGTAATTTCCCCCTTTGTTTTGGCCTCCTCTTGTCTCTCGATCCTACCGAGAGACAAGATGGCGGCCGCTCCGGACTGTTTAGAATGTTGACAGACACCGGAGAGCCAATCAGCTTCGCATCGCAAAGTTCCGTTACGCAAAAAGTACGCGAACCGGAACGCTGCCCGGAGCGCTGTTACAGATATATATCTTTTTTTGAACGTTAATTTCTCAAAATCCACTGTAGCACATATATTGAGACCTAGCAAAGGCACATCGGGCTAACAGTCCCTACAATTTTGCCAAGTTTCGTGCAAATCCATTCAGCCGTTCGAGCTAAAAGTGAGGCCAACCGCCCTATGGAAAAATGAATGGGAAAAACGCGTTTTGGGACCCCCCTTTTTTCTCGGCCCCCCCCTTGACAAAACACCCCCAAATTTTCAGGGGCTGCTCAGAAACAAAATGTGCCATTTTCCTGAAAATTTCAGCCAATTCCGTCCACAAACGCCAAAGTTATTAGACATAGAATTTTCAAAAATCCCATAGGGAAAAAATCCTAACTATATATACCTACTGGCGACCGCCAGTAGGTAATATATATATATATATATATATATATATATTTTTGATGAACTTAATGAAATGAAGTGTGCACGTGAATAATGAAATGTTTGTTGCTGTCAATGTTTTTAAATTTGCACTAGAGCACTTTATATTCGCCATAATAACCAATGAAATGAATGTGTAATGCTACACTCCAAAATGGCCACCACGTTTACCAAGATTCACCATCTTCTATGTTGTTGAAAAATAAAATGTGAGGTGGGGTTTAAAATGGCGATCATTCCTATGCACAAACTGACACTGACGAAGCTTTTTACAGTGAAACGCGTCTGTTGAGGGTGAAGGGGGTCTGAAATAAAGAATTTCACAACAGGATACCCGTGTGCTTGCCGTTTATCAACTAGGATTAGTTGATTTGTGCTGCTATATATATATATATGATCTGGTGAGCAAGGCGACAGGTTCGCCGAAACGCGTCGGATCGTGGCACCTTTGGGACTATGCTTATGAAGAAGAAAAAAAAACTCTGCTAAACCTACCACTCAAATTTGGAGTCCGTTTTTTCTCCTGGAGAGCGCTGTCTTGTGCGGTGTGCTGCTGGAGCGTTAGCGCATATATATATATATATATATATATATATATATAAAATCATTTAGGTTCCGCAGACGCCGAACGCCGCCCTGACTCGACCTCTTTGTGACAGGGGCTCGTGCTGGGTGGCGAACCCTTTAATCAATTCACGAATTCACACAGTGTCTCGTCGTCCAAGATTGTATGAAAGACACGAGCCCAAAGTTGCATCAAAGGGTTTATTTACGTGACAGGCAACAGAAAATTAACTCAAAGCGTTTCGGGAGGTTTCCCTTGCTCACGAGTCAAGTTGTGCGTGTTTCATTGGGTTAAATAAACAAACATTTAACAAATCAAGCCCCACTGGGGCTTGATTTGTTAAATGTAATTACAATCTGTGCTCAAAACAGATGTAAATGTTTTAGGCTTGATTGACCTAACCATAGCGCAGAGCGCATGTAGTAGAATTGGCCATTAACCGCCTTAAGATGAACAGATCAGATGGAATAATAGCTGTTTTAGAAATACAGTGTTTCAGTCATTGAGTAGAATGTTATAAAATGTGCCTTGAATTTAAATCGTATTAAATGAACTCCGAGCACTTTATCAATTTATTTTGAGGTAGTAAGACATAATTTTAAACTGCATACCAGCATGTTATAAGAAGAAACATTCCTGACGACCGCTTTGTTTATTTAATCGCGGCAGTCTGTTGTTTATGTTATGTGGTCACATGTTTGTTTATTTAACCAAATGAAACACGCACAACTTGACTCGTGAGCAAGGGAAACCTCCCGAAACGCGTCGAGTTAATTTTCTGTTGCCTGTCACGTAAATAAACCCTTTGATGCAACTTTCGGCTCGTGTCTTTCATACAATCTTGGACGACGAGACACTGTGTGAATTCGTGAATATATATATATTCACAGAAAAAACCATAGGTTATACTCCATATATAGTTAGGAATTTGCATTTACAAAACCTTGAAAATTCAATGAAAAAACCATTGGTTTTAGGCCATATATAGTTAGGGATTTGCATTTAGAAAACCTTATTTTACTCGCATAAAACCATTGAAATTCCATATATAGTTATAAGCGCTAACTATATATCGCGCACCCGCAATCCACTGCTGATGATGTCACATATTACATCATTCATGACATGGTTAGTGACATCACTGATGACATCACTGATGACATCTCAAATGACATCACTGATGACATCACTGTTCCAAGGTGTCCCAGGGCCATTTTACTGTACCAGGCCCAAATCCGAAGAGCCGGCCGCCATTTTAAGAGTCCTGTGGAAGCCGCCTATCGCTGCACCGCAAGAGTGGGAGCAACTCAACTACATGGTGAGCGAGACGCTGTAGCCGTAAGAGCGGGCGGTAAACAGCTGAATGGCGGATGAGGCACAGTGTAGCAAAAGCGGGCGGAATGGCGACTGAAACGATAAAGGGGCGCCCCACTACAGCAGACAAGCCTCCGCCATGTACTTCAAAACTGCATATGTATCTCGTGATATCAAGGTTGGGCAACCAGTACAGAACAAGCAGTTACGAGTCCCATTTACACCGGCGCCATTTTGGGCGCGGCCGGGCAGGTCCAGGATCTACTGAAACATAAAAAATGAGGCTGACGTCTCTGAAGCAGTTCACGAACAGCAGGACATAGCAAATAAACATGAACTCTCTAAAGCTGTTAACTCACTGCAGAACAAAACAAGTGAACCTGAAACCTCTGGAATAATTGTCGCTCAAAAGAACAACACACAAAACTCTGTAGAGCCTGAAGAAAAAAAAACAGAAGGGCACTGTAGTTTCAGACACACTTAACACTAATGACTAAACAAAGATATCGTCTGTTTATAAAGCAGTTATCATCTTGACAGAATTGACAAAGAAGTGTACAGACACCAATGCATCAGCATTCTCGGAGATAACATCTTAAGGAACAAAGAAAGACCTGTTCACTCTTGACACCCCAGGTGCTGTGTATATTGCACTATAGTGCTGCATCGAGAAAACGGGCAACCCTATTGATGTGGATTTTTCATTATTGATTATTGTAAAGAAATGGCGACTCCCCCCTTTAGCAGATTAGCTAAATGTTTGCGTAATTTAGGCATAAAAGTTATATTATTGTTGTTGTTGTTGTTATCGTTATAGTTCTGGTTAATTTCAAAAAATGGTTAAATATATTTACAGTTTTTGTTGCGTTCGTTATATTTAAAAGTTAATAAAGTTATATTATTGTTGTTGTTATCGTTATAGTAATAGTTTTCTTTGTAGATGTTTTTCCATCACCCACCCAGGATATCACCACTGTTCCCCATGTCATAAAACCTTAGGATGTTCAATAACTGAAACAGCTAATATGGGTTTACTTACAGGGGACATCTTTTGTTCTGTTTTATAAAGTAAAACTATTGTGAACGCAAGTATTATACATAGTAAGTGTTTAATATAGCATTTGTCAGTCATTGGTTAAGCAGGTAGGACCTGTTCACTCTTGACACCCCAGGTGCTGTGTATGTGGATGTGATGTGGATTTTTCATTATTGATTATTGTAAAGAAATGGCGACTCCCCCCTTTAGCAGATTAGCTAAATGTTTGCGTAATTTAGGCATAAAAGTTATATTATTGTTGTTGTTGTTGTTATCGTTATAGTTCTGGTTAATTTAAAAAAATAGTTAAATATATTTACAGTGCAGACACCAATGCTATTAAGAAACACAAGGAAATCCTAACGCATCAGCATTCTCGGAAGAGGTTGACACAGATAACATTTTAAGGAACAAAGAAAGACCTGTTCACTCTTGACACCCCAGGTGCTGTGTATGTTGCACTATAGTGCTGCATCGAGAAAACGGACAACCCTATTGATGTGGATTTTTCATTATTGATTATTGTAAAGAAATGGCGACTCCCCCCTTTAGCAGATTAGCTAAATGTTTGCGTAATTTAAGCATAAAAGTTATATTATTGTTGTTGTTGTTGTTATCGTTATAGTTCTGGTTAATTTAAAAAAATTGTTAAATATATTTACAGTGCAGACACCAATGCTATTAAGAAACACAAGGAAATCCTAACGCATCAGCATTCTCGGAAGAGGTTGACACAGATAACATCTTAAGGAACAAAGAAAGACCTGTTCACTCTTGACACCCCAGGTGCTGTGTATGTTGCACTAGAGTGCTGCATCGAGAAAACGGACAACCCTATTGATGTGGATTTTTCATTATTGATTATTGTAAAGAAATGGCGACTCCCCCCTTTAGCAGATTAGCTAAATGTTTGCGTAATTTAGGCATAAAAGTTATATTATTGTTGTTGTTGTTGTTATCGTTATAGTTCTGGTTAATTTCAAAAAATAGTTAAATATATTTACAGTTTTTGTTGCGTTCGTTATATTTAAAAGTTAATAAAGTTTTAAAATCTAACTTTGTTGGAGTGCTATATATGTTTAAAAAATCGGGTGAATGGGGCCTTGAATCGGGTTATTGTCATGTGTGGGCTTTGCAAGTGTACTGCTACAAGATCGGACATTTCAAACTCAAATGCACGTTCTTTTTCTTACCTTTCCGAAGCATGGAGCGCAATAGCAGGCAGAGAAAGGGTGATGCACGTGTTGAACACTGCCTGGCCTGCAAATTGCTGGCAGTGCCCCCCCGCCCGCTCCTGAAAGAGGGCACACACACACCGCCGCCCCGAGTACTTCACAAATCTTTAAAAGACCATGCGCTTGTTCAATGGGAAGTGGATAACATGGCTAAGAGCATTTGCTGACTAATGCATGAATATCGCTGACTTTTCAGCGATATTCATGCATTGCGGCCGTTTTTTATCGCATTTGCGATAAACCTTGCTAATAGCAAGGTTTATGTGCGATAAAATTCGCCGAAGTGCGGCGATAATTATTGTCTCTAAACAAGTTAGAGACAAAAATTACCGCTAGTTGTTGGAAATATGCCCCCGGGTTTTTCCTTGCAGGAATCGGGAAGCGAAAGACTAGCACTGAAATCAGTAGTCTCACACCTGAATCGGGAGGGTTGGCATGCCTGGATACTCTACAGCTGGGGCCATAAACTACATCCGCAGGGCTAGGTGATAGCCTAGGTCCTGCCTGGACAATCGGACACAGAGGAAGAGGAGTGTCAGAGGGTGCGGTAGTGAATAGGGTGAAAGGGAGGTGTCGAGCGGGCACAGGGTGTGATTCTCAGAGAAGAGCAGCGCAGATGGGGGAAGTATATGGCCCATGCATGAGAGAGAGAGCGGGGGTGACCATTGCGTGGGGGAGATGAGTGCGAGGGTGGGGAGCCATGCTGAGAATCGGCGGCGTGCAGAGAGTGGCCCTGGTCAAGGCATCTAAAATGGCTGCCGTGCACGACAAAATTGTGGCATTGGACAAAAACGCAAGATGGCGCAGACAATGTTTATCAATAAGGATTAATTTAAAACAAAATATTTACTCGCAGTGACAAAATGGTGTTCAACACTTCCTGATTTCCATCGAATCGAACGTTAACAAACGTCACGCAGCAAAAAAAAAAAAAAAAAAAAGCTCACGCACAGAGCAGTTTTTAGCCATGTTATCCAATGGAAGGTGGATAACATGGCTAAGAGCATTTACTGGATAATGCATGAATATCGCTAACTTTTCAAAGATATTCATGCATTGTGGCCAATGTGCGGCGATAATTTTTGTCTCTAAACAATTAAAACGAAGCAAAAAATGGCGAATTCCCGTTTCGCTACCAGTTTGCGGCCCAGTTCGCGGCCCGTGAAGCGCTTCTACCGTGAAAAATCATTTTTTTTTTATTTTCCCCACGGGACCCTTTAATAACCCCAACAACATTCCGAGGGGGTCAAGAGGGGTATACCTTGCCCCCTTTCAATAAATTCCCCCTTCGTTTTTCACCTCTTCTTCTCTCTCGATCCTACCGAGAGATAAGATGGCGGCCGCTCCGGACTATTTAGAATGTTGACAGACACCGGAGAGCCAATCAGCTTTCTGTTATCCAATGGAAGGTGGATAACATGGCTAAGAGCATTTTCTGGATAATGCATGAATATCGCGGACTTTTCAACGATATTCATGCATTGTGGCCGATGTGCGGCGATAATTTTTGTCTCTAAATTAAAACGAAGCACAAAATGGCGAATTCCTGTTTCGCTACCAGTTTGCGGCCCAGTTCGCGGCCCGGGAAACGCTTCTACCGTGAAAAATAATTTTTTTTTTATTTTCCCCACGGGACCCTTTAATAACCCCAACAACAATCCTAGGGGGTCAAGAGGGGTATACCTTGCACCCTTTCAATAAATTCCCCCTTCGTTTTTCACCTCTTCTCTCTCGATCCTACCGAGAGATAAGATGGCGGCCGCTCCGGACTGTTTAGAATGTTGACAGACACCGGAGAGCCAATCAGCTTTCTGCGCGCAAAGTTCAGTTTCGCGAAAAGTAAGCGGACCGGATCGCTGCCCGGAGCGCTGTTACAGATATATATCCTGTTTTGAACGTTAATTTCTCAAAAACTACTGGAGCACATATATTGAGACCTAGCAAAGGCACATCGGGCTAACAGTCCTTACAATTTTGCCAAGTTTCGTGCAAATCCATTCAGCCGTTCGAGCTAAAAGTGAGTCCAACCGCCCTATGGAAAAATGAATGGGAAAAACGCGTTTTGGGACCCCCCTTTTTTCTCAGCCCCCCCTTGACGAAACTCCACCAAATTTTCAGGGGCTGCTCAGAAACAAAATGTGCCATTTTCCTGAAAATTTCAGCCGATTCCGTCCTCAAACGCCAAAGTTATTAGACATAGAATTTTCAAAAATCCCATAGGGAATTAATCCTAACTATATATACCTACTGGCGATAGCCAGTAGGTAATATATATATATATATATATATATATATATATATATATATATATATATATATATATATATATATATATATATATATATATATATATATATATATTCACTGAAAAAACCATAGGTTTCACACCAGTTATAGTTAGGAATTAGCATTTAAAAAACCTATTAAATTCACTGAAAAAACCATAGGTTTCACACCAGTTATAGTTAGCTGGAAATTTTACTGATATAAAACCATTGAAATTCCCACGTTATAGTTAGATGGACTCACTATAACTTGCGCGTGCAATGCACTGCTGATGACATCACATATTACATCACTCATGACATGGTCAGTGACATCACTCATGACATCACTGATGACACCATCCAGTGAATGTGTGTCTTTCTGAAAAATAAATATATTTTATATATGTATATGTAAAAGTTGATGGAAGAATAAATGTTTAAATAAGTGTCTAAATGGATGGTTTTTAAAAATTGATTGGTTAACTGGCTTAATAAGACATCATCAGCAGTGCATTGCACGCGCAAGTTATAGTGAGTCCATCTAACTATAACGTGGGAATTTCAATGGTTTTATATCAGTAAAATTTCCAGCTAACTATAACTGGTGTGAAACCTATGGTTTTTTCAGTGAATTTAATAGGTTTTTTAAATGCTAATTCCTAACTATAACTGGTGTGAAACCTATGGTTTTTTCAGTGAATTTCATAGGTTTTTTAAATGCTAATTCCTAACTATAACTGGTGTGAAACCTATGGTTTTTTCAGTGAATTTCATAGTTTTTTAAATGCTAATTCCTTTGTATATCGAGTTTCTAACCTTTTTTTTTTTTACAATTTGCTGTTTTTTTTTAAGTATTCATTTTTTTTTATAATTTTTTTCTTTTGCGCTCTGGGTGCGCGCTCCGGGAAGCTTTCAGCTAAGCTCTCCTGTAAGCTTCTCCGAGAGCTCATCTGAAAGCGCACCCAGAGCGCAACTGTCGTTCGTGAAAAAAAAATATGAATGAAAAGTTAATAATAATGCAAAACATTTCGTACCATACAAATAAAATTTGTTTTTTTTAATATGGAAAATGATTATGCATTTCTATAAAAGATTGATGACGTCACTTCGGCGCGCAACGTAAGTGCCCTCGGAAGCGCATACGTGCGCGGCGCATAAACGCACGGAAAAGCGCCTACGATCGCGCCACGTTTGCGACCCGGAAGCGCCTACGATCGCGCTGCGTAAACGCACCCGGAAGTGCTCCGGAGCGCGCAGCGTAAACGCGTCGGGTCATGTGACCCTAAAATAACACTTTTCATTGGTTGCTAACAGTTTTTTTTTACAATGAATGAAATCCCCACCCATTTCCTTCACTTCTTCTTTCACTTTTGTGACTGAAAGACCTGCCTTTTTTGCTGCTCCATATTCCTGGATTCATCATGGCTGCCAGACCATCCAGCAGTGAAGATGACTCCAATGATTTCATTGATGAAGAGCCTCCTACCCCAAAGGTGAAGGAACATTTCATCTGGAAATTTTTTAAGTTTCCAGAAGGCCAGAAGAAGGTGAATGCACCAAAAGTAGAGTGCAGGATCTGCAAACAGGTCCTGTCACGGGGTAACCCCCCAAAAAAATACTCTTTTGGCAACTTCACCATGATTCGCCATGTGGAGAGGAGGCACCCCCAGAATTTTGCCCGGGAAAGTGTCAGGGCTCTGGCACAGGAGGTTCCCAGAGATGGGGCCTCTACATCAACAGGAGGAGCAACTTCTTCTGGAAGAGAACAATCTCAGGGGCAGGTAGCAAACATTCAACCTGCATTCAACCATGGGGTCGTCAGATGCAGATACTGCAATCAACTCCTCACCTATGGGGAGCAAAGTGTCCTGCTCATGGTTCGGGCATTGGAGAACCATCACTGCCCTTCCCACCCCTAATTTTTTTCTTTTCTTTTTGCTCCTGTTGAGCAGTTTCTATTCCCTGTTTTTGTTCCTCTTCAGTTAAAAGAAGAAAACCAAAAGTTCTTTTCAGAACTACCTCCAATTCTCATCAAAGAGCTATAATCTTAAAAAATGAAGAGTAAGTGAAATATAGTGCATTGATAATTGAAAGGAGAATGAGTAAGAAAGAACAGAAAGGTATGAGAGGTGAAAGGAAGTGAAGTAGGAGGACTGAAAGAAGGTGAGTGTTAGAAAAGAAAGTTATGACACAGTGAATAAACTGGAGGCCTCATTTCTGAAAAGTGACGCATCGCTACGTGAAAATAGCGATGCGTCACTTTTCTGGACGCACTCCTTATGACATTCCAGATATGTCATATTTAATATATGACTAATCAATTCGCAAGGAGTTACAGATATGTCAGTATTTCTGACATATCTGTAAACACAAAAGTAACGCATTGCAGGAGTGCGTCACAAAAGTGACGCAACTCCAGTAATGTGTCCTTTCACATGGAAAAAGCACCATGTGAAAGGTTTGCTGTGAAGCAGGCGCAAGATTTTGGCGCAACTGCATCCTAAAAGTGACGCACTGCGTCATTATTACCAAGCTTTTTGCAAGGAACACCCCCTCTGCATGCATTATACCTGACACTATTTTTTAAAAAGTGACGCATCTAGGTACATGGGTCACTTTTTAAAACTCTGCGCCATATTGTATCTGCATCAGGTATAATGTATGCAGAGGGGGCAATCCCTCGCAAAAAGCTTGGTAATAACAACGTACTGAAATCTATGAGATTTCCCTGCGTCACTTTTAGGATGCTATTGCGTCAAAATTTTGCGCCGGCCTCGCATCACTTTTATGTTTACACATATGTCAGAAATACTGACGTATCTGTAACTCCTTGCAACATGATTCGTCATACATTAAATATGACACATCTGGAATGTCATAAGGACTGTGGACAGAAAAGTGACGCATCACACCAGCAGTGTAATAAAATGTGCCTCGTTGCACTATATTTAAAGGATGCAACAGCATCCTAAAAGTGACGCAGTGAAATCTCAAACATTTCACTGCGTCGCTATTACAAAGCTTTTAGTGGGAGAACACCCCCTCTGCATGCATTATACCTCACGCAGATATAATGTGGCGCTTGATTTTAAAAAGTGACCCATCTACCTAGATACCTCACTTTTTAAATATAACGCAACGCAACACATTTTTTTACACTACTGGTGCAATGCGTCACTTTTCTGTGCGCACTCCTTATGACATTCCAAGTAACGCATTGCTGGAGTGCGTCACAAAAGTGACGCAACTCCAGTAATGTGTCCTTTCAAATGGGGAAAGCAGCATATGAAAGGTCTTGCCTCAGTCTAACACCTGCTGTAAAGCAGGCACAAGATTTTGACGCAACAGCATCCTAAAACTGACGCAGTGAAATCTCAAAGATTTCACTGCGTCGCTATTACAAAGCTTTTTGCGGGAGAACACCCCCTCTGCATGCATTATACCTGACGCTATTTTTAAAAAGTGACGCATCTAGGTACATGGGTCACTTTTTAAAACTCTGCGCCATATTGTATCTGCAACATGATTCGTCATACATTAAATATGACACATCTGGAATGTCATAAGGAGTGCGCACAGAAAAGTGACGCATAACACCAGCAGTGTAATAAAATGTACCTCGTTGCACTATATTTAAAAAGTGACGCATCTAGATAGATGCGTCACTTTTTAAATATTGCATAACAATGCGCATTTTTTTACACCGCTGGTGCGTCACAAAAATTGACGCACAGGAAGCGCAAAACTAACAGCGCAAGGCCTTCATAAATATGGTCCTGGATTTTCCCCGTGCTTCGCCGGTGCGCGTACCATGCGCTTCCCCCGCGCAAAACGAAAAAAAAATTTTAATGCCCTGCAGGACCCTATTTTAGTCCCTACATCAAACCTAGGGGGTCAGAGGGGGTCTACTCTTCCCCCTTATGGTCATTTGCCCCTTTTTTTTTCAAACCCCTTGTGTCTCGATTTTACCGAGACACAAGATGGCGGCCGCTCCGCACTGTTTAGAATGTTTACAGACAACTGAGATCCAATCAGCTTCCTGCGCGCAAGTCGCGTGTCGCGCCTGGAGCGCACTCCGGTGCGCGCACGGGAGAGCGCCTATAGATATATATATTTTTTTGAACCTAAATTACTCAAAATCCACTGGAGCACATATCTTGAGACATAGCAAAGGCACATCGGGCTACCAGTCCCTACAATTTTGCCAAGTTTGGTGGAAATCCATTCAGCCGTTCGGGCTAAAAGTGAAATCGACCGCCCTATGGAAATTAACATGGGGAAAACGCGTTTTGGGACCCCCCTTTTATCTCGGCCCCCGCTTGACGAATCCCCCCCAAACTTTCAGGGAAGGACCGGACCGCCATGAGACCATTTTCCTGAAAATTTCAGGCAGATTCGTCAACCGGCGCCAAAGTTATTCAAAATAGAATGTTGAGATTTAACATTGAAAATTATCCTAACTATAACTACCTACTGGCGACCGCCAGTAGGTAATATATATATATATATATATATATATATATATATATATCTATCTGCTCTGTTGCACTGTTCTAAATGTGTGACCTACTCGAGCGCAATGTGGCTTGAGAGCAGTTGTCAGCGTGGGCCCACAGACATATTTGGTTGGAGTCCCATACACCGACTTGGTGGCACCGCATCGAAGGGAGTATAGTGATATAAACTCAGCCATAAATAATGTTCTCTGCCATGGTGTAATCAAGACTCCGTTCCAAATATGTGGCCTACTTGTCTGCTGTGTATGCCGGTGGAGTACGTCAACGAGAAAGGAGTACTGCAGGCCTGTGTTGCGGCGACCGTGATGGTCTGAGGAGGCTGCCGGGGTCACGGCCCATAGGCTTGGAGCGTGCACCGGCACGTGGTGGGCCCTCTTCGACACATGCCGGTGTCGGCAGGCGAGCATTGAGGCCTGGGTGCGCAGGGGTGGTCAAGATTGGTTCGGGGACCAGGGGCCCGGGGTGCAGCAGGCGCACAGGATTGTAGGCAACACCAATCATGGCAACTGCATTTGCCTCATGGCGGGGTGAGAGGCACCGCCCTGGCAGAGACGTTGGGCATTCGGGACGAGAACCACACCAAGAGTTACGTGCTTTTTATTCACACCAATAAGCAGGCCTGGCGTTCGCTGGGCCGGCCCACTACGCTCATGCTTACGGGGAATGTAACAAGCTACATTTCCATGAGCTTCCCCACTGGCTGGGGTGACATGGTTGCGTCCACCGTCCAATACACTCCAAACCCCAGCGGTGTATGTCGACATGGATATGAGTGTGGTCTGCATACTGCAGTCTGGCCCTCACATCCATTCCACACTTGGCATTGTGTACATTCTCATTCATCGGTCCCTTGCCTCCTTCGCACATGCCTGGTTCCCACCTCTTCCCACATTCTGCTATTGTGTGGCTGAGGTGCCATGCCGTAGATGGCTCATGTGCATGGCTGGCCCTGGTTCCCACAGTAAGTTGTGCTGTCATGTCTGGTGGGTGGGCATGTTGTTTGGAATGTTGTATGTGAGTTTGTAACATGTGCATTCCCAGAGTTGTGAGTTGCATGATTGTGGAGTTGAGGTGTTGCCAACGAGCAGTGCATTTCCATAGGTGCCATCCTGGTAGTGCTGGTTGATGATGGACTGTCAGAAGATGTATGGATCAGGCACAATACCTGGGTGGTTGGCGTTGATGTTGGTGGAGATTCCCCGGTGGTCCACTATTGCTGCACATTGATGGGATGCGTGTGCTTTCTGTTGCTGTTATTGTGTGCAGTGTTGCCAGGGGGTAAAGGTAGGACATGTGTGCAGTCAATTGCCCCATGACACGTGTGGGCAGCCAGCTATGGCGTAGATACCAAAATGTCCGTTTCTCTGCATTCAGTTGGAGGCTGCTGCTGTTAATCCAGTTCGCCAGGTCAACTAAACATGCTTTGAATTTAGACGCTACCTCTGCACTCCTCTGTTCTAACGTGATGATCAGCTGTGTGTCATCAGCATACGACACCAGCTTCACCCCGCGTTTTAGGACTATGTCCACTAGTGGAGGCATATAAACTTTAAATAATGTTGGGCTAAGGGCAGAGCCCTGTGGTATCCCCTGTAACAGTGGTCGGATCTCAAACGTTAAAGGCCGTTGTAGGACTTGGAAAGATCTGTCCTGTAGGAAATGCTTGATCCATTTCCACTTGCAACCCCTGATTTTGGCATCCCACAACTGTTACAGAAAGATCCCTATTATCCATCCCCCCCAGTAATCCAGGTTAACATAGGGCCCCAGATATTGCTACCTCGCTCCTTTGAATGCCTCCCCTTGCAGTTATATATAGCTCTTTCTTGGTTACAGGCTTGCAATAACCTGGCAAGCCAAGCATAATAGGTAGGGGGTCTGAATCTTTCCATTTTGTTGCCATCAGCAAGCGGGCTATTGAAACTGAGATAAAGGTAAAATACATCTGGGTCTGTTCCAATTGAAATTTATCATCATACGCTAGGAGCATCATAAGTGGGGAGATACCAATTTCACGCCCCAGTACCTCTCGCAGGAAAGCTTCGATTCCTCTCCTTAAATATTGCAGATTTTCACAATCATAGAGCACATGTACCACATCTGCTGGGCCTTGTCCACACCTTGGACAGTCATCATTTTCCTTTTCCCCCCACCTGAATAGCTTAGTGGGGGTAAAATAAAGATTGAAGACTGTTTTATAATGTTGAGCCTTCAGGTTAGCCGGAAGGAAAATCTTCCTTGCTAATGCAATGGGCATATAAAGGTCTGTATCATCTTCCCCTAGCTTCCTAGTCCAGTTAGATTCTACTTTCACCAGGCCATCCGGGTAAATCCTGAGAGAATTTTATAAATATGCTTTATCCAACAATCATTTCCAGTAATGGCTTCTAAGAGAGAAATTGTATCTAAAAAGGGCAGGTCGCCCCTAAGTTTTTTAAAGAATTCTCTGACATGGACATATTTGAAATAAGACCAATTGTCTATTCCATAGACCTCCCACAACACAACAAATGAAGCCATTTGTTCTGTACAAAACATATCACCTATTTTACATATACCAGCTTGCTCCTAATGCTTTCCCATCCCATAAAAAAAGGCAGGGAAAAGGGGGATTGTCAAAGAGCAAGTTTTTGTGGTAACTTGGTATTTTCAAGTTTACCAACCTTACCCCAAACATTCCAGGCTGCTTTGAGGCACTTAAAACGTGTTTTTTTTTTTATAGTAGCTAGTCTCCAGCTGTCACAATAAAAAAAAACAATCTGCCCTTCCAATAGCCAGCTCATATATAGACGGGGAGACACCATCAGATGCTTGTTGCTCTGTGTACCCCTTATCTGGTGTGAGGACATTTCCCATCTGTTTGATAATTGTAGCCCAGTAGTAAAATAACAGATTTGGAACGGCCCAACCTCCCCGTTCCTGGGGAAGGGTTAAAAACTTTAATGGCCGTCTTATTTTCTTGCATTGCTATATCAAATTTGAAAACAAAAAGTCTAACTTCTTGAAAATAATACCTTCAACCTCAAGGGGGATGGAGTGGAACAAATAAAGTTTCTTTGGAAACATGACCAATTTTAGAACGTTGCACTTACCAATTATTGGTAGATGCAACTTATCCATTTGTCTCAGCTTTGTACTAATTTCAGCTATCAGAGTCTCCATATTTATATTTGCCAAATGGAGTTCACATTCGAATTTACCCTGACCTCAAGATATATGGCCGTATCAGTCCTGCGGGGATCCTGGAAAGCAATATTTTAGTACACACTATCTGGGTTTTCTCTGTATTCAATAGGTACCCAGACTGCCTCACATAATCTCCTGCGAAAATTTCTACTTGTTCAATCGAAATCTGCAGATCTGAGGTCACTATAGCTACGTCATCTGCGTATGCCAACACTTTCATAGTGTAACCCCTGACCGAAACTGGTTTAATTATCTAGTTTTGAAACATTGCCCTAATGAACGGGTCCATATAGAGAGCAAAAAGATCAGGAAGCAGGGGCACCCCTGCCTTGTGCCTATAGCAACCTCTTCTCTTTCTGATTCCCTACCCATCATTTGTATTCTAGCTTAGGGACAGCAATACATTGCTTTAATAGCGATAATAAAATGTGGCCCAAACCCATTTTCTCTCAAAATGCCCCAAAGGTAGTGCCATGAAAATTGATTGAATGCTTTTTGAGCATTGAGGAGGATCACTGTCACTGTGACTGAAGCTATGTCAAACAAGGTAATGGCTGGTCTAATGTGGTCCATGGTCCCTCTACCTGGTATGAAACAATGTTCCCAAGGGCTGACCAATAATCTTCCTTGATCGAGCTGCAAATATTTTAGAATAGAGTTTTGCATCCGATTTGATAAAGAAAATGGATTGTTATCAGGCTGGGTCATCTGAGGGTTTACTTAAAAAAATATATAATTATATCCGTACCCAACCAGGATTGAGGGGGTGTCCCCTTATGTTGATCAGCACGGAAAAAATCCAATTTTAAGGGTGCTAGCTCTAGTTGAAATGTTTAATAGATTTCCAGGGGAATTGTATTGGGGCCTGTGGCTTTTCCTGAGGCCATCAGCTGGAGAGCCTCTATGACTTTCTGAATTGTGATGTCAGCCTCCAATTCTTGTCGAGCAATGTGGTCAAACCCTGCTATTCACCTGGCAGCCATTACCTTTTTAAATCTTGTGTCATATCCAGTGATCCTGCCTGATACAATGCCCTATATAATTTTGTAATTATGTTAAGGACCTCCTTAGGGTCTGTTTCGTATTACCTGTCTTTCTTTCTGATCTTGCCTATGTTGTTACTGACCGATTTCTGTCTTGTCCTTAGAGCTAGGAGGTTTTAAAAAATATAGATATTTTTCTTATTGATGCTCAAGCACATTATACAGTTCAATCAACTCTTATTTTGTGACATTATATTTTGTTAGTCCATGCCACCCGCAATCAAGGTATGAATTAAGTACCATGGTATTTACATATCCGTGCAGTACACAACTATTGCAGTTCTTACATGTTACACACAGAAATGAGAGAAAAAAAGAAAGGGAAAAAATAGGAAATATTTGCATTACAATCCACAACGCTTTAGGTAAGTATTACATTCTCCGAAGAGTGATGCTAGTATTGCAGTTTTCTATTCTATAGTAAGAAGTTATTGTCTATTTGTATGGACTTTAGATACTGCACAAACAGGTCCCAAAAATCTTTAGGACGAGATACCTCTGGTAGTTCTTCCGCGTAGTTCTCTAATTGTTCTTTGCAATAGGTCATGTCTGTCAACCAGTGTTTATATTGTGGTATCTGTTTACCCCCCATTTTATAGCCGCTCTTTTTTTGGCCAGCAGATATACCACTGCTAACAGTTTGCGTCTTCAGATCTGTTTGATTGTGTATCTCCCCAACAAGCAGACTTGAGGTGAGTTAGGTATCTGCTCAGCCAGCATTTCCGTCAGGTCACTTGTCACTGTTTGCCAATAGGGTTGAATCTGCAGGTATGCCCAGGCGATATGTAAAAAGTCTGCCTGTTGGGCATTGCAGGGTGTGCATCTATCATTGTCCCGGAGACCATATTTGTGTAACTGTGCTGGTGTATAATATACTTGTTGTAAGAATTTAAAATGTATAAATCGTAAATTTGACGTAAGGAGTTGTGTGTGTGCAACTGTATCCCCAATCCTCTTTGGATATTGGGCTGCCTAGAGTTTCTTCCCATCTCTGCAAAGCCTGTTTTTGTCCTAAATTGTTTGTGCTGGGCTGCATTATACAGGTTTTTTATCAGTCGCTGGCATGTGGGTGAAGTTAGGAGTGTATTATGTGTTGGTGGTTCATTAGGGAACATGGGATAGATGTCTCTCAATGCTGCCCATAATCTAAAATGAGCAAAGAGTTTTAGTGGTGTGTGATGTTCTGTTAGAGTGAGATCAGTCTGTGATATAAATTGGCCATCTTTGGAACATCTCCCCCATTTCGCATAATCCCATGTCCCCCAGCAATTTTAACATTTTTTTCTTGCAACACTGTTATTCGTGGGTGGTTTCGCAGGGGCAACGCTGGTGCATATATTCAAAGTTTTTTGGCTCGCTTTATCAGCTTGTGCCATGCCACTGATGTGCAGGAGGCTGGGTTAATTTCGGCTATTGGGGTGCACTGTCTTGGTTCAAATAAGTAGGAAACAAGGGATAACAAGGGGGTTCGGGTGAACACTCTTGTTTTCCACCACTATGTGAGGTATATGTGCGTGTGGTTGTATCAATTAGTGTGCATGTTGTGCCTGGACGCAATAGTAGTAGAGTTGGAGAACTGGTGCTCCAAAGCCCCCTTGTGAATATGGTCTGGTCAGTTCTGTCCATCCTACTCTTGGCTTTTTTCTTGCCCAAGTTTACTTGATCATATAAGTGCGCAGTTTATAAAAAACTGTTGTGTAAGCATCACCGGTATGTTTGTGAATAAGTAGGGAAACCGTGGAAGTACCACCATCTTCTGTATTGCTATTGTATCAGATAGTAATAATGGTAATCTAATCCATTTTTCTACTTCACCTTCTAGTTTTGTGATGGCAGTACCATCATTTTGGCATACTACTAACTCGGGGTCTCAGTGTTTCCATACCCCTAAGTACTTAACCAGCTCCGTGCGCCACTGCAGAGGATAGTCTTGTGGGGGCTGTTGTGTAACAGGTGTCAATGGAATCACCATAGATTTTGTCCAATGTATACCTAACCCTGAGTGGTATTCAAATTGAATGTATTTCCTGATTCATTTGTTTAAATTGTCTGCTGGGTAGTGTGTATATAAGACCTTGTCAACTGCATAGAGCGATATGCTTACTGGCTGTAGTTGGAACTGCAGGGCCGTGTGCACGTGTTTTTATCCCTTATTTTACATGCTAGGGGCTTAAATGCCAGAGTGAGTGATAGTGGGGAGATTGGGTATCCCTGTTACGTTCCTCTATGTATATGTATGCGATCAGAGGTATTGACGTTTATCCTGAGTATTGCGCACGGATCCGTATATAGCAGTTTAATCTAGCGCAGGAACGGTTGGGGGAACCCCATCCTGCACAGTACAGCGAGCAAACAGAAATGGCCACTCAACAGAGTCAAAGATTTTGCTGCGTGCAGTAGGGCCACATATGCAGGTATATCTGGGTGTTGTTGATGGAACATTGTGAAGATAGTTTGTAAATTATGTGTTGTTGATTGCGTCAGTATAAATCCGGATTGATCCGGTAGGAGCAGTTTTTGCATTATTGGTTGTATTCTTAATGCTATAATTTTGGCTAATATTTTTGCATGTAAGATGATGAGGGACAGTGGGCGGTACGAGTCGCACTGGGTGGGATCTTGCTCTGGTGTGTGTAATGTAATTAGCAGTGCCTCTCACAATGTCGCCGGGAGTGTACCTTCTTGGTAAGCTTCTGAGTACATCGCTGTAAGGTGGGGTATAATTAAATCGCTATATTCTTTATAAAATTCACCCAGTAGTCCATCCGTCCCTGGAGCTTTATTATTTGGGAGAGAACTGATAGCCTCTATTAGTTCATCTTCAGTTATGGGATGACTGAAGTATTCCCGCTGCTCGTCAGAGAGCCAGGCCAAGGCTATATTGTCTAGGTACTTATCAGTCTCGTCCTCGGATGTGCCCACTTGTGTAGAGTATAGTCATGCATTGTAGTCTGAAAAACATTTTATAATGGATGGTGTGTCATATTGTGGAGTGTCTTGTGCATCTAGAATTAGTAATGTGGGATGTGTCATACACTGGTCGTATCCTACTAGCTACTGTGCGACTTGGGCATCCGCTCTCCCCGTATTTTTGCGCCGTATACCTGCGTGCCATGTATTTCACCTCATCATCTTCAAATTCATGATACATGTTCAGCTTGTTTCTAATATCTGCTAGCAGTGTGGGGTTTAGCGTCTGTGTATATTCTGTTTCTAACATTTTGATGTCTCCTTCTACCTACCTACCAAGCTGCTGTCTAATATCTTTCAATATCCCGGCATGCTTTCCTATGCAGAGTCCTCGGATTGTTACTATGAAAGCTTCCCATATTATTTGGGCACTGTCCACTGTTCCCATTTTGTGGTCAAAGTATTCTGCAATAGCCTGTCTTAGCATGTGCTGACTGTGCGGGTCGCTATCCAGTAGTCTATACTAGACCATGAATTAAGAGTGGTGGAGATGCATGTTCCCTCTCTATGCCCATGATGGTGCAGTCGCCATATGTCCAACATTTTCCATTCTTCCCTGCCTTCTCTAAGCACTTTAGCGTCTGTTTTCCATATTTATTGGTGCCAGTAGATCTATCCACTGCCGGTTCTAAGAAGCACCCAGCCCAAATGATTTCTGCTGGTGTCAGAGTTCATAATTTACCTAAAGAAAAACCCGATCATCAATTTTTGGGCCCTGAGTTTTTACGAGGGTCAGAGTAGTGCCTCCGAAGCTTCCTTGAATTATATTATATCGTACCTGATCGCCTGTGGTAGATTTATGTAATGTGAATGGGGTGCCGCGTTTTATTAGTATTAATACCCCCCTAGCAAACGTGGAGTAAGAGGAGGCTATGTGAGCAGATGCCCATCTAGTGCCCACTCTAATTTCTGAGGATTGAGTGAGATGGTTTTCTTGAATACAGGCCACATCCACTTTGTGGCAATCGATGAAAGTAAGTACTTTCCTGATTTTTTTGTGGCTTCTTTAGGCCTCGCACATTCTACGTCAAGAGTGTCCGAGGTATGGTGTTTTGTGTCATCCTATTATCTGTACGCCATAGTTTCCGAGTGGGTACTTGTGCTGCCATATGTACTCAAGTGTGTCTGTGCTTATGATATTTACATTTGTGTCTTTGACCATTCTTTTTAAACTTCTCTCCCTCCTACTCCATTGCCCCAATCGCAGCAGAGACATTTCCCAGCAGTCGGTTCCCTGTGCCCCAACCCCCCGACATTCCCCAAACAAAGAAAAAACAGAAACTAAGGGGCATATTATCAAGGGGGTTTATCTCCGCTTTTTTGGCTTTAAAAGCCAAGAAAGCGGAGATAAAATTATCTCCCTATTACCTAGCTGCCGCTAACACCAGTTAGCGACAGTTAGTAGGAGATAACGACCATCTTGGGCCCCACTTTGCATGTCAGTGATATTTATCACTAATGAGATGCAAAGTGGGCGTGCCAAGATGTTAGAGACTGAAAACAGTCGCTAACATCGCTATCTCCTATTACCAACTTTTGGAGATATTCTCGCTAAGCGGGAATATCTCCAAAAGCTAACACCTGCCCTGAGCAGTTCTTAGCCATGTTATCCAATGGGAGGTGGATAACATGGCTAAGAGCATTAGCTCACTAATGCATGAATATCGCTGACTTTTCAGCGATATTCATGCTTTGCGGCGATTTTTACCGCATTTGCGTTAAACCTTGATAATACCAAGGTTTATTTGCGGTAAAAATCGCTGCAGCGCTGCGATAACTTTTTAATCCTAACCAAGCAATAGCGATAATTATCGCTATTGCTTGGTAATATGCCCCTTAGTGTGGTACACTTGTGTGAGTAGGAGCTGCCTGACAAACACCCCGGTGCTTGGGGGGCACTCAGGGGGGCTGCGCATTCTAATAAATATTTATATCAGCCTAAAAAAGGTATTTGGTATTGGGAATCATTTTGTTTGCTAATTTAAACATTACTTTGCAATAGTTTACAGAATTTTCCTATCTGTATCCATACTCTTTTAATTTCTCTTTTAAGCCTTCCTATAACTATCTATTCCATCATCACTTAACTGTGTTTACCAGATTTTTTTTCTCTTGTCGCTCCGTCTTGTTAGCCATCTCCAGGGATCACAGTCCAGCCTTCACTTCTAGTCTTCAGTTCCCGATGTGTGCTCTTGTTCAACCGGTCCGCCACATTGGGATTTCCACCAAAAGTCCCCAGGGACCTTTCTTTTGCAATTATTGAATCACTGCTTTGGGGTTATTGAAAATGTTATTCCGTCCTTCATCCGTGATTCTGAGACGGGCGGGGTAGAGCATAGCATAGGGTATTTTTTGTTCTTGTAACTTTTTTTTCGCTGCCAGGAATTTCTTTCTTGCCTCCTGAACTTCGGGTGTGAATTAGGATAAATGGATATCTCTGCTCCTTCATGCCGCAGGCTCTTCAGTCCGTGGGCACTGCACAGCACAGCATCTCTGTAGTTGAGAACTTTTGTGATGCTGGGCCACTGTCTAGCTCACAGAGGTGAAGGGGGCAGGGATATATCTGCCCGTTCTATTATTAAAACGTCTCTATGCCCAGCAAGTCTATTAGCAGATTTTCTTTGTATCTTTCCATCATTCCTGTGTTGGTTGTCTCCACTATTACCATTATCCTCAGGTTCCTATGGTGGGAGCGTGCCTCCAAATCATCTGTCTTTGCTTGGAGGGCTGCTAGAGTTTTTCCCATTGTCTCCTGGGCAGCTCTGACCCGTTGCTGTGCATCTTCCGCTTCTGATACTCTCCGTTCGACCATGTCAATCCTTTCAGAGTGTTTGTCCAGGCGTTCCAACATGCAGTCTACCCTATATGTCAGTGCATCTATTTTGCCGTCTATATTGGACAGAGTAGCTTGCATAGCAGTTAGGATATGTTTGAGATCACCACTTAGGTCCATTTCAGGGGTAGATGTGGGAATGTCTCCAGAATCTTGGGGGCAGATTTATGTTGGACTTGTGCCACGTTTGTGTCACGCAACGGCGGCATAAACGTGGCGCATCCCTGCGACCCATTTACAACGTGACGCATCTAGGCAGATGCGTCATGTTGTAAAGCCCTGCGCAGGGTGGGTGCAGGGTGGGCATTCCGGGGCAGGTGCGCCTCGCAAAAGTGGCAGAGTGAAATCTACAAGATTTCACTCAGTCACTTCTAGGCCAATGCTGTGTCAAAACCCTGCGCCTGCTTGAAGCAAGCGTAAGGCTTGACGCAGCATTGGAGGGCACCCCCGAGCCTTGCTGGAGCTGCGTCGCGCTTGCGACGCAACTCCATCAATGCGCCACCTTTGCGTGACGCATCTGTGCCTTTTTTGCCCCATGGTGCGCCGCATTGTAAATGCGGCGCACCATGGGCGGCGGAGCTGCGGCGCACAATAACTGGTGCATCCCTGGGGATGCGCCAGGTATTGTATATCTGCCCCTTGGTGTCCGGGCGCAACCCAGCCGCCTTCTTGTGATCAAAGTGCAGCTTGGAATGTAATTATCCATTTTACCCATTGTTCGCTTTGTAATAAATTATTGTTCCAGGTGTTAAGTGAGGTGTATTTATGTTGCAGGGGTCTTGCAGTACACCGTTCACCAGTTTTGCGCTCTTTAAGCTTATATCAAGTTTGATTTGGCTATTTAGTGCTTTCGATCCTTTAGTTACTGACCAGGATCCCTGTTACGATGTATAGGCCCCAGTATTTTTTTTATTATTGTTCCTCAGTCCTGCGGTAATTTCTGTCTCACAGCCCCCCCAGGTCTGCATGGCGATTCAAAATAGCGCTGGATATAAACTGTTTGAGCTGGGTCCCAGTCTTAGTGCCCTGGGGAGCTCCTCACCTGATATGCTTTTGGAAGGCTGGCGGGACTCGGTCTTCGGCCCACCCGGTGTGCTGGCTGCTCCACAGGCCATAGGTAGAATGCAGTCAGCTCTCCGCTGTGGTCTTTTCCATTGTCTGTGCCTTTTCAGGTCTCAGCCTAGCGTACCGCAGCTGAGATTTTATGTTTATATTATGGGGGCTTGTACCGCCCCTCTTCTCCATTGGCTAGCTTCCTAAACGGAGGCCAGCCATTGGAGGAGAGGGGCGTCACTCAGTTCAAGACGGGATTCGGGGGGGGGTGTTTTTGACTTTCTTTCTGTTTTCTTTCTCTCCTCTTCCCATTGACTGGAATTTTACCTTCCAGCCAACAGGAAGAGGAGAGAAAGAAAACCACCCCCGAATCCCAAAATGAAGGTGGTTTCTCCAAGGCATTTCTTCCTCGCCTCGGAGAAACATGGTGGTGCTGCTTGGTTTCCTGCCCGCCTCTCAGCCACAGAATTTCACAGCGGCAGCCGAGGAAGCCTCTCCCCCCCCCCCTCCCTCGAGGCACTGAATCTATTTTTATCAAAAAAGTTTTTCACCCAACTCCTACCAGTCAGAGCAATGTCCCTTGTTGTGTCTTTCAAAGTTCCCCCTCGCCCTCCTCTGGAGGCACCAAATCAAATGTATTGTTTACCCCATCTGTTGTAGTCTCTGTAGTGAGTATTGCTGCTTATTCTAGGGCCGGTTGCAGCAGCAGCTGGTGGGGTGATCTCCTTATCCAGCAGTGATGGTTCGCTGTGATCGAGATTCTTCTGCAACAACTGCTCACAGGCTTGACTTGCATCTGTCCCAACAGAGGTACTGACGAGCCAGGCGGGCGCTGCTGGAGGAACGTGGTTCCGCCCTTCCCCTTCCTATCCCCCGAGGTCTCCATCCGGATCGACGCCTGCAGTCGGCACCTAGCAAAACATGGAGCAGACGCAGCTTCTGCTCCTAAGGCCATGACTGCCATTGCGGAGTATGCTCTGTTTGGCAAAGGACGATTCAGAAAAGGGGGTGGTGATGAACAGAGTGTCTGAATTAAGCAGACCACTCTTACCCAGTCCAAAGATCAGGGCTTGATCCATCACCGTTATTTAGCACACTGCACCATCCCAGCTCAGAACCTGGCTATATGCAAATCAGTCTGTCCCTGGCCCAGTGCATCATGGGAACAGGGCAGACTAAACTACCAAGCCAATTCTTCACCAGAAAGGAGACAAGCTTCCGGGGACCAGTTTCTGGCATTTCAGCCGTTGTCGGCCCGGCTTGCTTGAATCCTGATGATGCAGTGAGCAAGGGACTCATGTCTGAGTATACCCTGCCACACCTATAGTGGCCAAAAAAGATTCAGAAAAGGGGGTGGTGATGAACAGAGTGTCTGAATTAAGCAGACCACTCTTACCCAGTCCAAAGATCAGGGCTTGATCCATCACCGTTATTTAGCTCACTGCACCATCCCAGCTCAGAACCTGGCTATATGCAAATCAGTCTGTCCCTGGCCCAGTGCATCATAGGAACAGGGCAGACTAAACTACCAAGCCAATTCTTCACCAGAAAGGAGATAAGCTTCCGGGGACCAGTTTCTGGCATTTCAGCCGTCGTCGGCCCGGCTTGCTTGAATCCTGATGATGCAGTGAGCAAGGGACTCATGTCTGAGTACACCGTGGAAGGGTATACTCAGATGTGAGTCCCTTGCTCATTGCACCATCAGGATTCAAGCAAGCCGGGCCGAAGACGGCTGAAATGCCAGAAACTGGAAGCTTGTTTCCTTCCCAGTATAAGAATTGGCTTGGTAGTTTGGTCTGCCCTGTTCCCATGATGCACTGGGCCAGGGTCAGACTAATTTGCATGTAGCCAGGTTCTGAGCTGGGATGGTGCAGTGAGCTAAAAACCGGTGATGGATCAAGCCCTGATCTTTGGACTGGGTAAGAGTGGTCTTCTTAATTCAGACACTCTGTTCATCCCCACCCCCTTTTCTGAATCGTTTTTGTCCACCATAAGCGTGGAAGGGTATACTCAGATGTGAGTCCCTTGCTCATTGCACCATCAGGATTTAAGCAAGCCGGCCCGAAGACGGCTGAAATGCCAGAAACCGGTCCCCGGAAGCTTGTTTCCTTCCCAGTATAAGAATTGGCTTGGTAGTTTGGTCTGCCCTGTTCCCATGACGCACTGGGCCAGGGTCAGACTAATTTGCATGTAGCCCGGTTCTGAGCTGGGATGGTGCAGTGAGCTAAAAAACGGTGATGGATCAAGCCCTGATCTTTGGACTGGGTAAGAGTGGTCTGCTTAATTCAGACACTCTGTTCATCACCACCCCCTTTTCTGAATCTGTTTGGCAAAGGAGCGTTGGTTGCCTTTCCTGTGCCGCCGGCCATCTTGGGTCCCATCACAATTGTCGTGATCGTGGGCAACTACGAAGGACGGCAGTCATCTTAGTCGGCTGCTTTGATGAACCTTCTACAGGTGAGTAACAGATCTTCTTGATGAAAGGTAATTTCACAACAGCATGTGCACTGAGTTGGGTTATGTAAGAGTAAAGTTGTGGCGGCTTCAAACATAGTTTACCCTTAAAGAGTACAGTGTGTTCATGGATATAGATAATCTGCCAACTAGTCAGGGAGCTATACGTGGCCATCTCAGGTGGTTGCCATCTTCCCCCCTCCGGTAGTTTTGCCCGCACCCTATTCATAATCTCATGGGTGTTTCTCCTTGTATTCCACATTGAAAAACAATATGAAATCCTTAATGGAGGTGAATTCATCGTTGATCTATTAAAGTACAATCTGATGTGTTGCGACTGCGACGGGTGATTTCTTTCTTGTCATCTCTGGGTGAGAGTAGAGCCTATGGGTCTCCTTTACTAATATCCTAAGTATGCAAATGACCAAAATGTAAAGCACCTTTCCCACATGTTCTCACAAACCCATACTGGCACTCACACACCCACTCACAAGCACTCTTACACCCACTCAGATATGCACACAGGCACTCACACACCAACTCAAGATCCACACAGTCAATCACAGACCCGTTCACAGACACACACAGGCACTCAAACATCCATTCTCTGATCCCGTTAACCACTCACATACCAATTCACACATCAATACAAGGAGTCACACACCCAGTCACTCACCTGTACAGCAACTCACATAGACACTTACTGTGCAAAACAGCCACTCACACACTCACATACCAATACATCCATTCAAACAGCCACCAACTTACCAATAAAGCTACTTGCAGACCCACTCACCCACCCATAGAGCCACTCACACTGCCACTCAGTCACCAAAAACAGCCACTCAAACACCCCCACCCATATAGCCACTAAGGTAACATAACATAACATAACATGTACTTTTGTATAGCGCACTTATCACCCGAAGGTCTCAAGGCACTGAATAACAGATGTATATTGTTACCCAACTCAATGGTACTCATTTTATCGACCTTAAATGGATGAAAGGCTGAGTGGACCCGCCGGGATTAGAACCTGTGACCATGAGGTCGAACACAGGCACCTGCTGTGGATGCATTTGTCCACTGCGCCACCAGACTGGCTCACTCATACAGCTATTCACTCTCAATCACCAATACAGCCACTCAAACAACCATACAGCTATTCACACACACCCTTATTCACCTAAGCATCCACTCACATACTCACACATACAACACTCAGAAACCCACTTCCACACTGATACAGAAGTCACCTACCCACTCAGATGACATGTTTAGAAACAGTGCCACTCATAACTAGTTTAGAAGCAGTAGCTTAGTATATATATATTTAAGTCTCAGAAACATTCACAAAACACTTTTACTCACTGGAAAATATCATCAGTGAGTAATTTGAGATTTCATCAGTAATGTCACTGGCCGTGTCATGAGTGATGTAATATTTCCGGTCATAAGCAGTGGGGTGTAAGTTTATGGTTAGCTCATGTAGCTATAACTGCTGAATTTCAATGGTTTTTGTACAAGTGAATTCTGAGTCTAAATATAATGTCCCTTTAACCCTTGTTTTTTTCAGTGAAAGACAAACAACGAATATATATTTATATCTATGTATTTCAAAAAGTACTTTCATATGTCAAAAAGCAGTCTTGAGCCCAACTACATAAGCGTGAGTTATTTTATCAACAAAATGGGAAACAAAGGCCTGACGCGTTTCGGTGCAGCTGCACCTTGGTCACGGGTAGCTAGCAGTTTGTAAACAGTGCAAACATATAGTGCTTGCTCATAACAATAAAGGTAGGACTACCTGCCTCACCAAAATGTTGAAGAAAACAAAACCATGCCATCCATTATGAAACGGCCTTATATAAAAGTTTTAGTCGTTTTTTGACTCCTTGTCAACGATATAACCATGCTTTTACTTTAAGAGAGTTACACAAAGCTCTTCAATTGAATATTATTTTCTCTAAAACACAATGAATTGTGTTTTTGCCCAAAACGATATTGTTGTAATGTGTACAATATATACACAATTCCGCCCCAGTGTGCATAATTCCTGTAACTATCATTCCATACTTGAAACAATTGGGGTGGAATTGTGTATAGTGTGTGTAAATATATTGTATATATTGTACATACTGCAACAACGCTTATGGAGTTGGGCTCCAGACTGCTTTTTGAACATAAGGAAAGTACGTTTTGAAATTTGAAAGAGGATCGCTACCTTGCTTGAGCTCACCACTGAGAAAGCGGCAGGGAGACCAGCAAACTGTTTTTTAATATATGTATGTATATGTATATATATATATATATATATATATATATATATTACCTACTGGCGGTCGCCAGTAGGTAGTTATAGTTAGGATTTTTTTCAATGTTAAATCTCAAAATTCTATTTGGAATAACTTTGGCGCCGGTTGACGAATCTGCCTGAAAATTTCCTGAAAATGGCCTCGCGGGGTTCCAGTCCTTCCCTGAAAGTTTGGGGGGGATACGTTAAGCGGGGGCCGAGATAAAAGGGGGGTCCCAAAACGCGTTTTCCCCATGTTAATTTCCATAGGGCGGTCGATTTCACTTTTAGCCCGAACGGCTGAATGGATTTCCACCAAACTTGGCAAAATTGTAGGGACTGGTAGCCCGATGTGCCTTTGCTATGTCTCAAGATATGTGCTCCAGTGGATTTTGAGTAATTTAGGTTCAAAAAAATATATATATCTATAGGCGCTCTCCCGTGCGCGCACCGGAGTGCGCTCCAGGCGCGACACGCGACTTGCGCGCAGGAAGCTGATTGGCTCTCAGTTGTCTGTAAACATTCTAAACAGTCCGGAGCGGCCGCCATCTTGTGTCTCGGTAAAATTGAGACACAAGGGGTTTGAAAAAAAAAGGGGCAAATGACCATAAGGGCGAAGAGTAGACCCCCTCTGACCCCCTAGGTTTGATGTAGGGACTAAAATAGGGTCCTGCAGGGCATTAAACATTTTTTTTCGTTTTGCGCGGGGGAAGCGCATGGTACGCGCACCGGCGAAGCACGGGGAAAATCCAGGACCATTTTTATGAAGGCCTTGCGCTGTTAGTTTTGCGCTTCTTGTGCGTCAATTTTTGTGACGCACCAGCGGTGTAAAAAAATGCGCATTGTTATGCAATATTTAAAAAGTGACGCATCTATCTAGATGCGTCACTTTTTAAATATAGTGCAACGAGGTACATTTTATTACACTGCTGGTGTTATGCGTCACTTTTCTGTGCGCACTCCTTATGACATTCCAGATGTGTCATATTTAATGTATGACGAATCATGTTGCAAGGAGTTACAGATACGTCAGTATTTCTGACATATCTGTAAACATAAAAGTGATGCGAGGCAGGTGCAAGATTTTGACGCAACAGCATCCTAAAAGTGACGCAGAGAAATCTTATAGATTTCAGTACGTCGTTATTACCAAGCTTTTTGCGGGGGAATGCCCCCTTTGCATACATTATACCTGACGCAGATATAATGTGGCGCAGAGTTTTAAAAAGTGACCCATGTACCTAGTTGCGTCACTTTTTAAAAATAGCGTCAGGTATAATGCATGCAGAGGGGGTGTTCTCCCGCAAAAAGCTTTGTAATAGCGACGCAGTGAAATCTTTGAGATTTCACTGCGTCAGTTTTAGGATGCTGTTGCGTCAAAATCTTGTGCCTGCTTTACAGCAGGTGTTAGACTGAGGCAAGACCTTTCACATGCTGCTTTCCACATTTGAAAGGACACATTACTGGAGTTGCGTCACTTTTGTGACGCACTCCAGCAATGCGTTACTTGGAATGTCATAAGGAGTGCGCACAGAAAAGTGACGCATCGCACCAGTAGTGTAAAAAAATGTGCCTCGTTGCGTTATATTTAAAAAGTGAGGTATCTAGGAAGATGGGTCACTTTTTAAAATCAAGCGCCACATTATATCTGCGTGAGGTATAATGCATGCAGAGGGGGTGTTCCCCCACTAAAAGCTTTGTAATAGCGACGCAGTGAAATGTTTGAGATTTCACTGCGTCACTTTTAGGATGCTGTTGCATCCTTTAAATATAGTGCAACGAGGCACATTTTATTACACTGCTGGTGTGATGCGTCACTTTTCTGTGCACAGTCCTTATGACATTCCAGATGTGTCATATTTAATGTATGAAGAATCATGTTGCAAGGAGTTACAGATACGTCAGTATTTCTGACATATCTGTAAACATAAAAGTGATGCGAGGCCGGCGCAAGATTTTGACGCAACAGCATCCTAAAAGTGACGCAGAGAAATCTCATAGATTTCAGTACGTCGTTATTACCAAGCTTTTTGCGAGGGATTGCCCCCTCTGCATACATTATACCTGATGCAGATACAATATGGCGCAGAGTTTTAAAAAGTGACCCATGTACCTAGATGCGTCACTTTTTAAAAAATAGTGTCAGGTATAATGCATGCAGAGGGGGTGTTCCTTGCAAAAAGCTTGGTAATAATGACGCAGTGCGTCACTTTTAGGATGCAGTTGCGCCAAAATCTTGCGCCTGCTTCACAGCAAACCTTTCACATGGTGCTTTTTCCATGTGAAAGGACACATTACTGGAGTTGCGTCACTTTTGTGACGCACTCCTGCAATGCGTTACTTTTGTGTTTACAGATATGTCAGAAATACTGACATATCTGTAACTCCTTGCGAATTGATTAGTCATATATTAAATATGACATATCTGGAATGTCATAAGGAGTGCGTCCAGAAAAGTGACGCATCGCTGTTTTCCCGTAGCGATGCGTCACTTTTCAGAAATGAGGCCTCCAGTTTATTCACTGTGTCATAACTTTCTTTTCTAACACTCACCTTCTTTCATTCCTCCTACTTCACTTCCTTTCACCTCTCATACCTTTCTGTTCTTTCTTACTCATTCTCCTTTCAATTATCAATGCACTATATTTCACTTACTCTTCATTTTTTAAGATTATAGCTCTTTGATGAGAATTGGAGGTAGTTCTGAAAAGAACTTTTGGTTTTCTTCTTTTAACTGAAGAGGAACAAAAACAGGGAATAGAAACTGCTCAACAGGAGCAAAAAGAAAAGAAAAAAATTAGGGGTGGGAAGGGCAGTGATGGTTCTCCAATGCCCGAACCATGAGCAGGACACTTTGCTCCCCATAGGTGAGGAGTTGATTGCAGTATCTGCATCTGACGACCCCATGGTTAAATGCAGGTTGAATGTTTGCTACCTGCCCCTGCGATTGTTCTCTTCCAGAAGAAGTTGCTCCTCCTGTTGATGTAGAGGCCCCATCTCTGGGAACCTCTTGTGCCAGAGCCCTGACACTTTCCCGGGCAAAATTCTGGGGGTGCCTCCTCTCCACATGGCGAATCATGGTGAAGTTGCCAAAAGAGTATTTTTTTTGGGGGTTACCCCGTGACAGGACCTGTTTGCAGATCCTGCACTCTACTTTTGGTGCATTCACCTTCTTCTGGTCTGCTGGAAACTTAAAAAATTTCCAGATGAAATGTTCTTTGACCTTCGGCTGAGGAGGCTCTTCATCAATGAAATCATTGGAGTCATCTTCACTGCTGGATGGTCTGGCAGCCATGATGAATCCAGGAATATGGAGCAGCAAAAAAGGCAGGTCTTTCAGTCACAAAAGTGAAAGAAGAAGTGAAGGAAATGGGTGGGGATTTCATTCATTGTAAAAAAAAACTGTTAGCAACCAATGAAAAGTGTTATTTTAGGGTCACATGACCCGACGCGTTTACGCTGCGCGCTCCGGAGCACTTCCGGTGCGTTTACGCAGCGCGATCGTAGGCGCTTCCGGGGCGCAAATGTGGCGCGATCGTAGGCGCTTTTGCGTGCGTTTAGGCGCCGCGCACGTAAGCGCTTCCGAGGGCACTTACGTTGCGCGCCGAAGTGACGTCATCAATCTTTTATAGAAATGCATAATCATTTTCCATATTAAAAAAAACAAATTTTATTTGTATGGTACGAAATGTTTTGCATTATTATTAACTTTTCATTCATATTTTTTTTTCACGAACGACAGTTGCGCTCTGGATGCGCTTTCAGATGAGCTCTCGGAGAAGCTTACAGGAGAGCTTAGCTGAAAGCTTCCCGGAGCGCGCACCCAGAGCGCAAAAGAAAAAAATTATATAAAAAAAATGAATACTTAAAAAAAAACAGCAAATTGTAAAAAAAAAAAAAGGTTAGAAACTCGATATACAAAGGAATTAGCATTTAAAAAACCTATGAAATTCACTGAAAAAACCATAGGTTTCACACCAGTTATAGTTAGGAATTAGCATTTAAAAAACCTATGAAATTCACTGAAAAAACCATAGGTTTCACACCAGTTATAGTTAGGAATTAGCATTTAAAAAACCTATTAAATTCACTGAAAAAACCATAGGTTTCACACCAGTTATAGTTAGCTGGAAATTTTACTGATATAAAACCATTGAAATTCCCACGTTATAGTTAGATGGACTCACTATAACTTGCGCGTGCAATGCACTGCTGATGATGTCTTATTAAGCCAGTTAACCAATCAATTTTTAAAAACCATCCATTTAGACACTTATTTAAACATTTATTCTTCCATCAACTTTTACATATACATATATAAAATATATTTATTTTCCAGAAAGACACACATTCACTGGATGGTGTCATCAGTGATGTCATGAGTGATGTCACTGACAATGTCATGAGTGATGTAATATGTGATGTCATCAGCAGTGCATTGCACGCGCAAGTTATAGTGAGTCCATCTAACTATAACGTGGGAATTTCAATGGTTTTATACCAGTAAAATTTCCAGCTAACTATAACTGGTGTGAAACCTATGGTTTTTTCAGTGAATTTAATAGGTTTTTTAAATGCTAATTCCTAACTATAACTGGTGTGAAACCTATGGTTTTTTCAGTGAATATATATATATATGTATATATTACCTACTGGAGGTCGCCAGTAGTTTCCATAGGAAATTCGCAACCTTCTATTTGGAATAACTTTGGTGTCGATTGAGGAATTTGCGTGCAATTTTCCAAAATTTTGGCTAGCTCATTTCTGCTCCTTCCCTGAAAGTTTTGGTGGGATTCGTCAAGCGGGGGCTGAGAAAAAAGGGGGGTCCCAAAACGTGTTTTCCCCATGTTAATTTCCATAGGACGTTTAGACACGGCTACAGCCCGAACCGCTGAACGGAATTACACCAAACTTGGCAAAATTGTAGGGACTGGTATGCAGAAGTGCCCTTTGTTTAAATGGTGTAAATCCCTCCAGTAGTTCCTGAGAAAATCAAAAGAGAAAAAATATATATATCTATAGCAGCCTACTGTAAACTTACTGTAAGCTTACCATTCCGAGCACGAGCTGCATCCTGATTGGCTGCCAATGTCTGTCAACACTCCAAACCAGAAAGTGTTGGCAGCAATCTAGTGCCTCTGTAGACTGAGGCACAGGAAAGCAGAAAAACAAAGGTGCAAAACACGCAAAGGGAGCAGGGTAGAAGCACCCTGACCCCCTAGGCCTGCTCAGGGGGTCCCACAAGGACACCCCAGGCCCACAATTATTATTTATTGTTTTAACCCCTTGTATGCTGATGACGAACCCCAGCCGTCATGCACTACGGTGCTCGCGTGCTGATGACGGCTGGGGTTCGTCATGGCCCGCCCCTGTTCATTTGTTTACCGCACAGAGGCGGAAACGGGCCAGCAGCGAAGGGGTTAAATCGCGGGGTACGCGTACATTATAGCACCTCATTAAAAAGCATTGTAGTTAATAGAAGGTTTTAAGACTTTAGTTACATTATAAATCATTTGCTGATGGTACCATACTCATTTTAGGAATTGTGGTGCGTTCTAAGGTGATTTTACCATGTGAAAAAGCCTTCTGCTGGGATATCATGAATCATGTTTGAAAGAAAACTATTATCTAATGCTTTTCCCACAGTGGTTTGGAAGGGGATCTATAAGCTAAACTGAAAACATATTTTCTGTAAATTCACATTATCTTTCTCAGTCATGTGAGAATGAAGTCTGACATTCTCAGTAAAACATGTACATCCAACAAGGACAGAGACTGCCAGTTGATTCCTTTGTGTTCTACTGCAGCCTCCTAGAGTGTTCTAAAGAGCAACTAGAGCACTAACAATCCTCCTTATTACAAAGGTATGGCACACCTGAAGCCATCTTGATTGGAATAAAGTGGTAACTCTTAAAACATTTAATTTAAAAAGTAACAAAATGAGGGGGTATATTTTGCCATAGAAAGTATGATTAGTGCTGCAGAAAGAAAAATTAGGGCACATTTTGAGTGACTTCTCAAATCCTCTTCTATTTCATTAAAAAATTCTGACATGCAGTCTCCCAAGATGGCCACCAGAGACAAAAGAGCCCAAATGTAGCCCAAATATCACCCAGATGGAGCCCAAGTATAGCCCAATGACAGAATGCCCCAGAGTGTTCTAAAGAACAACTAGAGCGCTAACAGTCTTACTTATGACAAACGTATGGCACACCAGAAGCCATCTTGATTGGAATGAAGTGGTAAGTCTGAAAACATTTAATTTAAAAAGGAACAAAATGAGGGGGTTCATTTTGCCATAGAAAGTATGATTAGTGCTGCGGAAAGAAAAATTAGGGCACATTTTGAGTGATTTCTGAAATCCTCTTCTCTTTCATTAAAAAAGTTCTGACATGCAGTCTCCCAAGATGGCCACCAGAGACAAAAGAGCCCAAATGTAGCCCAAATATCACCCAGATATAGCCCAAGTATAGCCTATGACAGAATGTCCCAGAGTGTTCTAAAGAACAACTAGAGCGCAAACAGTCTTACTTATGACAAAGGTATGGCACACCAGAAGCCATCTTGATTGGAATGAAGTGGTAAGTCTGAAAACATTTAATTTAAAAAGGAACAAAATGAGGGGGTTCATTTTGCCATAGAAAGTATGATTAGTGCTTCAGAAAGAAGAAATTAAGGCACATTTTGAGTGACTTCTCTAATCCTCTTCTATTTCATTAAAAACATTCTGACATGCAGACTGAAACATGCACTTTAAATACCAGCAGCAGACTTCCCTGGTGAGCAGTAGCTTTACTACAGTGCTCTAATGGGCAACTAGAGTGCTAACATTCAGAATTTATGGCAAATGTGTGACACATCTGAATAACTTCTTGATGGATGATGGAACCAAAGTAAACAAGCATTGAAAATGCAATAGATCTCGCCCTTGTTTAAGTTAAAGCCATTCTGTTTGTAATGAGGTGGCTTTTTAGCTTTGCTTTTATTAGTGTTTTTCAAACTTTCATGTAAATAACATGCATATGTATGCATATATGTATATGTATGCATGCATTTATATGTGTATTTATATAGATATGCAGATTATATATGTATGTATATATATATATATATATATATATATATATATATATATATATATATATATATATATATATATATATATATATATATATATATATATATATATATATATATATATATATATATATATCCAACACAGTCCAGGACCCCAAATTAGACTGGCCACTCGGAAGCTGCTTATCAAACACCACTTTTATTGCAACATGCTTGTGGAGTTTAAACATGAAATCTGCTTTCAGTCTATTTCAATGCCAAACGCGTTTCGAGAGTTTAGCATACTCTCTTCTTCAGTGGCTTAGGTCAAAGAGGTGAGGTGTCTGCATTCTGTAATTAGTAACAAGCACCTGCCCTTCATGGGCGTGGCCACACATGGCCTTCTGGGCGCTGCAGTTTAATGCTGTCTTTTCCATGTGGATGCGCACTTCAACAAATTAAAACATTTTTTACATCCCAAGTGGGTGAAAGTTAAGATGCATGTCCTCTCTCCACTCTGCTTTTCTGTGGCAACAAGGTGTGGGCTCGCTCTCATACCTGGATAGAGACACGCTCCCCTTCCGCCTTTCGCGCTGTTTCCAAACGGGGTGTCAGCAAGGTCAAAGTTTTTTTGCATGAAGGGCCCAGTCCGCGACCAGGGAGGCCGCTGTAAATCCAACACAGTCCAGGACCCCAAATTATATATATATAGACACACATACATATAAATGCATAGGCATATATATATGCATATATATGCATATATATATATATATATATATATATATATATATATATATATATTCACTGAAAAAACCATAGGTTAGAGACCATATATAGTTAGCTGGACATTTTATTGACAAAAAACCAATGAAATTCCATATATAGTTAGTTGCACTAACTATATATCGCGCACCCGCAATCCACTGCTGATGATGTCACATATTACATCATTCATGACATGGTCAGTGACATCACTGATGACATCACTGATGACATCTCAAATGACATCACTGATGACATCACTGATGACATCTCAAATGACATCACTGATGACATCATCTAGTGTCTGTGTGTTTTTGTAAAGTTTAAATATGTTTTACATATTGAAGAATGAGTGGATGTATGGAAGACTGAGTGTGTGTGTGGCTGGCTGGGAGGTGTGTGACTCTGTGCATATCAATGTGTACTTGTATCAGTGATTGTATAAGAGAGTAAGTATGTGTTAGTATATGTGTGAAAAGTATGGTGTTCTGTGTTTAACTGTATAGATGAGGAAATCGAAGTGTGATTGATTCTTCACAGGACTGACTAGGTGTATGAGTGCATATGATAGTGTTGTAATAATGAGTGACTGTATGTATGAGTGATTGTATGGGTGAATGAGTGAATGTGTGTGTAGACGTAGGAATCAGTGAGTGCGTATGTAGTAACTGGTATTGGTGTGTCATGATGTCATCAGTGATGTCATTTGAGATGTCATCAGTGATGTCATTTGAGATGTCATCAGTGATGTCATCAGTGATGTCACTGAAGTATGGTGTTCTGTGTTTAACTGTATAGATGAGGAAATGGAAGTGTGATTGATTCTTTACAGGACTGACTAGGTGTGTGAGTAACTCCATGGATGAGTGGCAGTGTGTGAGTGTCTGCATAGGTGTATGAGTGCATATGATAGTGTAATAATGAGTGACTGTATGTATGAGTGATTGTATGGGTGAATGAGTGAATGTGTGTGTAGACGTAGGAATCAGTGAGTGCGTATGTAGTAACTGGTATTGGTGTGTCATGATGTCATCACTGATGTCATTTGAGATGTCATCAGTGATGTCATCAGTGATGTCATTTGAGATGTCATCAGTGATGTCATCAGTGATGTCACTGACCATGTCATGAATGATGTAATATGTGACATCATCAGCAGTGGATTGCGGGTGCGCGATATATAGTTAGTGCAACTAACTATATATGGAATTTCATTGGTTTTTTGTCAATAAAATGTCCAGCTAACTATATATGGTCTCTAACCTATGGTTTTTTCAGTGAATTTTCAAGGTTTTGTAAATGCAAATTCCTAACTATATATGGTCTATAACCTATGGTTTTTTTCAGTGAATTTCATTGGTTTTTTAAAAGCTAATATCTATAGCTGTAAAATATATTCTTTATTACGTGACGTATCACGTAGCCACGTGAGACGCCTCATGACGCGTCGCATAACCGTGACGTATCGGTTCTGCAGCGCAAACAAAACCCGTAACGTAAGCGTGCCGGAGCACGCTTACAGATATATATATTTTTTTTAACCTTAATTAGACAAAATCCACACGTGCACATATCTTGAGGCCTTGCAAAGGCACATCAAACAAACAGTCCCTACAATTTTGCCAAGTTTGCTGGAAATCTATTCCCTTAATTTTTTTTTTACTGTTTCTCTTGGTTTTCCCCTTGTTACGCTTACCGGGACGCTACCCGGTACGCGAACCGGACGCTCCAAAAACACAAGATGGCGGACTCCCGTTACGCTGCCGGTTAGCTGCCCGGTTCGCGTACCGGGAAGCGCCTCTACCGCGAAAAATCGCGGGGGACTTTAATATCCCCCTCATAAATCCTAGGGGGTCAGGAGGGGTTTACCTTGCCCCCTTTCCTTCATTTCCCCCATCTTTTTTCACCACATCTTGTCTCTCGAACCTACCGAGAGACAAGATGGCGGCCGCTCCGGACTGTTTACAATGTTGACAGCTACGCTGCCGGTTAGCTGCCCGGTTAGCTGCCCGGTGAGCTGCCCGGTTCGCGTACCGGGACGCGCCTCTACGGCGTAAAATCGCAAAATTTTTTGCCCCGCGGGGCACTTTAATATCCCCCTCATCAATCCTAGGGGGTCAGGAGTGGTCTACCTTGCCCCCTTTCCTTCATTTCCCCCTTCGTTTTTCACCACATCTTGTCTCTCGATCGTACCGAGAGACAAGATGGCGGCCGCTCCGGTTTGTTTAGAATGTTGACAGACACCGGAGAGCCAATCAGATTTGCTTCGCGAAGTTCCGTTACGCGTCAGGTACGCGAACCGGGGCGCTAACCGGAGCGCTGTCACAGATATATATATTTTTTTAAACGTTAATTTCTCAAAATCCACTGGAGCACATATATTGAGACATAGCAAAGGCACGTCGGGCAAATCATATCTACAATTTTGCCAAGTTTCATGTAAATCTATTCAGCCGTTCGAGCTAAAAGTGAGTCCAACCGCCCTATGGAAAAATGAATGGGAAAAACGCGTTTTGGGACCCCCCTTTGTTCTCGGCCCCCCCTTGACGAAACCCCACCAAATTTTCAGGGGCTGCTCAGAAAAAAAATGTGCCATTTTCCTGAAAATTTCAGCCAATTCCGTCCACAAACGCCAAAGTTATTAGACATAGAATTTTCAGAAATCCCATAGAGAAAAAATCCTAACTATATATACCCACTGGCTATCGCCAGTAGGTAATATACATATATAAACATATGTAATCTGCATATCTATATAAATATAAATGCATGCATACATATACATATATGCATACATATGCATGTTATTTACATGAAAGTTTTAAAAACACTAATAAAAGCAAAGCTAAAAAGCCACCTCATTACAAACAGAATGGCTTTAACTTAAACGAGGGCGAGATCTATTGCATTTTCAATGCTTGTTTACTTTGGTTCTATCAAGAAGGCATTCAGATGTGTCACACATTTGCCATAAATTCTGAATGTTAGCACTCTAGTTGCTCATTAGATCACTGTAGTAAAGCTAGTGCTCACCAGGGAAGTCTGCTGCTAATCATGGTTTGCAGCCATTTTCCCGCATTTTTTATCCCGCAGACTTTCAGTCCGCATACCATTATCCCGCAAGGTCATTGAGCTCGCATACCATTATCCCGCATTTTTTCAAAACGCATGTGCATTTATCGCGCATGCCTTTACAAAGAATTACGTTTTAAAGGCATGTATGGTAAATGCATTTGCGTTGTGAAAACCACGATGACGAGAGAGGTAAGTGGGTTTGTGTTAATTTTTTCGTGGGTTAGTGATTGTGTAGTGTAGTGTAGTGTTGTGTAGTGTAGTGTTGTGTTGGTGTAGTGTAGAGTTGTGGTGGTTGTTTAGTGTAGGGTCATGCTGGGGGTAGTGTTTTAGGGTTCAGGGTAGTGTTGTAGTGTTTGCGTAGTGTAGGGTCATGCTGGGGGTAGTGTTTTAGGGTTCAGGGTTGTGTTGTAGTGTTTGCGTAGTGTAGGGTCATGCTGGGGCTAGTGTTTTAGGGTTTAGGGTAGTGTTGTAGTGTTTGCGTAGTGTAGGGTCATGCTGGGCGTAGTGTTTTAGGGTTTAGGATAGTGTTGTAGTGTTTGCGTAGTGTAGGGTCATGCTGGGGGTAGTGTTTTATGGTTTTGGGTAGTGTTGTAGTGTTTGCGTAGTGTAGGGTCATGCTGGGGTGTAGTATTTTAGGGTTTAGGGTAGTGTTGTAGTGTTTGCGTAGTGTAGGGTCATGCTGGGTGTAGTGTTTTAGGGTTTTGGGTAGTGTTGTAGTGTTTGCGTAGTGTAGGGTCATGCTGGGGTGTAGTGTTTTAGGGTTTTGGGTAGTGTTGTAGTGTTTGCGTAGTGTAGGGTCATGCTGGGGTGTAGTGTTTTAGGGTTTTGGGTAGTGTTGTAGTGTTTGCGTAGTGTAGGGTCATGCTGGGGTGTAGTGTTTTAGGGTTTTGGGTAGTGTTGTAGTGTTTGCGTAGTGTAGGGTCATGCTGGGGGTAGTGTTTTAGGGTTTTGGGTAGTGTTGTAGTGTTTGCGTAGTGTAGGGTCATGCTGGGGGTAGTGTTTTAGGGTTTTGGGTAGTGTTGTAGTGTTTGCGTAGTGTAGGGTCATGCTGGGGGTAGTGTAATAGGGTTTTGGGTAGTGTTGTAGTGTTTGCGTAGTGTAGGGTCATGCTGGGGGTAGTGTTTTAGGGTTTAGGGTAGTGTTGTAGTGTTTGCGTAGTGTAGGGTCATGCTGGGGGTAGTGTTTTAGGGTGTAGGGTAGTGTTGTAGTGTTTGCGTAGTGTAGGGTCATGCTGGGGGTAGTGTTTTAGGGTTTAGGGTAGTGTTGTAGTGTTTGCGTAGTGTAGGGTCATGCTGGGGGTAGTGTTTTAGGGTTTAGGGTAGTGTTGTAGTGTTTGCGTAGTGTAGGGTCATGCTGGGGGTAGTGTTTTAGGGTTTAGGGTAGTGTTGTAGTGTTTGCGTAGTGTAGGGTCATGCTGGGGGTAGTGTTTTAGGGTTTAGGGTAGTGTTGTAGTGTTTGCGTAGTGTAGGGTCATGCTGGGGTGTAGTGTTTTAGGGTTTTGGGTAGTGTTGTAGTGTTTGCGTAGTGTAGGGTCATGCTGGGGGTAGTGTTTTAGGATTTAGGGTAGTGTTGTAGTGTTTGCGTAGTGTAGGGTCATGCTGGGGGTAGTGTTTTAGGGTTTTGGGTAGTGTTGTAGTGTTTGCGTAGTGTAGGGTCATGCTGGGGGGTAGTGTTTTAGGGTTTTGGGTAGTGTTGTAGTGTTTGCGTAGTGTAGGGTCATGCTGGGGGTAGTGTTTTAGGGTTTAGGGTAGTGTTGTAGTGTTTGCGTAGTGTAGGGTCATGCTGGGGGTAGTGTTTTAGGGTTTAGGGTAGTGTTGTAGTGTTTGCGTAGTGTAGGGTCATGCTGGGGGTAGTGTTTTAGGGTTTAGGGTAGTGTTGTAGTGTTTGCGTAGTGTAGGGTCATGCTGGGGGTAGTGTTTTAGGGTTTAGGGTAGTGTTGTAGTGTTTGCGTAGTGTAGGATCATGCTGGGGGTAGTGTTTTAGGGTTTAGGGTAGTGTTGTAGTGTTTGCGTAGTGTAGGGTCATGCTGGGGTGTAGTGTTTTAGGGTTTTGGGTAGTGTTGTAGTGTTTGCGTAGTGTAGGGTCATGCTGGGGGTAGTGTTTTAGGGTTTAGGGTAGTGTTGTAGTGTTTGCGTAGTGTAGGGTCATGCTGGGGTGTAGTGTTGTAGGGTTTTGGGTAGTGTTGTAGTGTTTGCGTAGTGTAGGGTCATGCTGGGGGTAGTGTTTTAGGATTTAGGTTAGTGTTGTAGTGTTTGCGTAGTGTAGGGTCATGCTGGGGGTAGTGTTTTAGGGTTTAGGGTTGTGTTGTAGTGTTTGCGTAGTGTAGGGTCATGCTGGGGGCAGTGTTTTAGGGTTTAGGGTTGTGTTGTAGTGTTTGTGTAGTGTAGGGTCATGCTGGGGGTAGTGTTTTAGGGTTTAGGGTAGTGTTGTAGTGTTTGCATAGTGTAGGGTCATGCTGGGGTGTAGTGTTTTAGGGTTTTGGGTAGTGTTGTAGTGTTTGCGTAGTGTAGGGTCATGCTGGGGGTAGTGTTTTAGGGTTTAGGGTAGTGTTGTAGTGTTTGTGTAGTGTAGGGTCATGCTGGGGGTAGTGTTTTAGGGTTTAGGGTAGTGTTGTAGTGTTTGTGTAGTGTAGGGTCATGCTGGGGGTAGTGTTTTAGGGTTTAGGGTAGTGTTGTAGTGTTTGTGTAGTGTAGGGTCATGCTGGGGGTAGTGTTTTAGGGTTTAGGGTAGTGTTGTACTGTTTGTGTAGTGTAGGGTCATGCTGGGGGTAGTGTTTTAGGGTTTAGGGTAGTTTAGTTGTTTAGTGTATGCTAAAGGCATATTCGTTCTAAAAGTTTTCGTTATTTTAATTTGCGGCCTAATAGTACATGCGGGATTTTTTTTGCGGACTGATGGTATGCGGGATTTCGTCATATATTCGCTAATCATACTTTCTATGGCAAAATGAACCCCCTCATTTTGTTCCTTTTTAAATTAAATGTTTTAAGAGTTACCACTTTATTCCAATCAAGATGGCTTCAGGTGTGCCATACCTTTGTAATAAGTAGGACTGTTAGCACTCTAGTTGTTCTTTAGAACACTCTGGGACAATCTGTCATTGGGCTATAGTTGGGCTACATCTGGCTGATATTTGGGCTACATTTGGTTTTTTGTCTCTGGTGGCCATCTTTGGGCTACATTGGGCTACATTGGGCTACATTGGGCTACATTTGGGCTCCAACATATATATAGCCCAATGTAGCCCAATTTATATTTTTCAAAGTTAATTTTCGTAAAAACCACTGGAGCCTATATCTTGAGACATAGCAAAGGCACATCGGGCTACCAGTCCCTACAATTTTGCCAAGTTTGGTGTAAATCCATTCAGCCGTTCAGGCTAAAAGTGAGGCCAACCGCCCTATGGAAAATTGCATGGGAAAAACACGTTTTGGGACCCCCCTTTTTTCTCGGCCCCCCCTTGACGAAAACCCCCCAAATTTTCAGGGGCTGCTCAGAAACAAAATGTTCCATTTTCCTGAAAATTTCAGCCAATTCTGTCCTCATAAGCCAAAGTTATTCGACATAGAATTTTCAAAAATCCCATAGGAAAAAAATCCTAACTATATATACCTACTGGCTATCGCCAGTAGGTAATATATATATATATATATATATATATATATATATATATATATATATATATATATATATATATATATATATATATATATATATATATATATATATATAAAACACAGTTTTGCCTGCTGAGGAGAAAGCCACACTACAGGTGAGTTCATTGCCCAAAGATTCTTTATTGAAGGATGCTTGCGAGGATAGAGGCTGGAACAGCACAGGAATCAATAGTCCAAAGCCTAACGCGTTTCATGTATTCCACTTCTTCAGAGGCGTGGACTTGCAGCATCTAAGGCACAGCAGTTTCGGCACCATTAAATCGTGTTGTCCCGCCCTTGGTGGGCGTGGCCACTCCCGTGGCTCTCTGGTCTTTGTGGTGCTCAATTGTTGCTCCAGTGAATTGACGTGTCGTAGTGCACAGATTAAATGCAAATGTGAAAACCCCAGTGGGTTGTGGTGTCCTCCTCGAGTCCCCGCTACACTCTTACCCTTCAATAAACAGGCACCTGCTACCAAAGCAGCGACGTCTTTGAGCGTTGCTGCAGGAATGCAAACTGCATCGGGGGTTTCTCCGCGGCTCAGGCGGGGCGGCTTCCATACAAAACACAGTTTTGCCTGCTGAGGAGAAAGCCACACTACAGGTGAGTTCATTGCCCAAAGATTCTTTATTGAAGGATGCTTGCGAGGATAGAGGCTGGAACAGCACAGGAATCAATAGTCCAAAGCCTAACGCGTTTCATGTATTTCACTTCTTCAGAGGCGTGGACTTGCAGCATCTAAGGCACGGCAGTTTCGGCACCATTAAATCGTGTTGTCCCGCCCTTGGTGGGCGTGGCCACTCCTGTGGCTCTCTGGTCTTTGTGGTGCTCAATTGTTGCTCCAGTGAGCTGACGTGTCGTAGTGCACAGATTAAATGCAAATGTGAAAACCCCAGTGGGTTGTGGTGTCCTCCTCGAGTCCCCGCTGCACTCTTACCCTTCAATAAACAGGCACCTGCTACCAAAGCAGCGACGTCTTTGAGCGTTGCTGCAGGAATGCAAACTGCATCGGGGGTTCCTCCGCGGCTCAGGTGGGGCCGCTTCCATACAAAACACAGTTTTGTCTGCTGAGGAGAAAGCCACACTACAGGTGAGTTCATTGCCCAAAGATTCTTTATTGAAGGATGCTTGCGAGGATAGAGGCTGGAACAGCACAGGAATCAATAGTCCAAAGCCTAACGCGTTTCATGTATTCCACTTCTTCAGAGGCGTGGACTTGCAGCATCCAGAGCCAGCCGACGCGTTTCGTTCTGTACAACATAACTTCTTCAGGGCATTCTTATTTCCTTCAAGTTATGTCGGTATCCTGTTGTCATATAACTAGATATTTCTTCCAAATGTTAGACAAGACGTAAGTACATCCTTATTCAAAGTGACTAGGTATCAATTTTACTCACACAATTCGGGCAGACTTGAGATAGCATCCTCAAAGTCAGTCTTTCAAAAATTCCAAAGTATAGGACATGATAATCCAAATCCAAATGTTTCTCAAGAAAAGTCATTTTCAATCATTCTGAATATCGGCGTTTGGGTAGATATGGCCCACGGACACGGTTTATGACTTTTCTTGAGTAACATTTGGATTATCATGTCCTATTCTTTGGATGTTTTGAAAGACTGACTTTGAGGATGCTATAAATTACTCAAGTCCATGGATGCTGCTGGGAACGCCCCCAGCATCACCCATTGCACACCCCTTTAATGCAGACTGATATTTATCAGGCAGGATTACGCCACAAAAAGTGGCTTAGTCCTGCCTGATAAATATCACTCAGTCTTCTGCGCCACCGGAAGGTCACAAAAAGTGCATCATTCATGACATGGTCAGTGACATCACTGATGGCATCACTGATGACATCTCAAATGACATCACTGATGACATCATCCATGTGACAATCAAATACACCTCATCACACACTAGTATAATCTTTTATCACTCACTGTAAAATAAAAAGTGCCATATTTGAAACCATTGACACACCAATAGAAATTTCTAAACACCCACTCAGTTATTCATAGAACTATACACACATCTAATCACTTACCTATAGATTCATTGTTATATGCAGTGAATAATCAACAGAACACTATCAAATATACTTATACGCCTATTTCAACATTACACACCAGCACATATTGTATTCACTTATAAAGACATCCTTCTGACTTATGCAAATAATTGATTATACTTACATTTTCTCACCTACACACTTATACAAACACCACTTCATCTATTTATATAGATAGTAACTCACACTTAGTGTGTTATAAAATCACTATTACAAGTAATTAGTTATCCATATAGTGACTCATACAATCACTAAGTCTTAGGCACACTTAGTTAGATATAACTGTCACATACACTGCCTTTTTTCCAAGTTTAATGGAGATGTACCATTTAGAGAAATATTTCATCACCACCACACCAATAAACATATACACTCACTGAAACAACTGTTATAACATGTAGTCTTAACCTCATATACCTACTGAATGAACTATTCATACATTTTTTGGCAATCACACACCCCCCACCAAACCACATAGGCATTCATTTACCCATATAAATACTCAGTAAGGAAACCAATAACAAATAAAGTCTTTAACATAGCAATTAAGACAAAGCAATAAAGACTTTCACACAGTTTAGTAACTACACATTATATATAGTGAGACTCTACAAATTAGTCAAGGAAACAATCAATGACACTGTTACTAAATCCACCATCCACACATTTATATTTATATATCCACTTATTCTTCAATGCAAAGTAGTGTATTTATAATACATATTTAAATATCAAAGCAAACCACATTCACTGGATGATGTCATCAGTGATGTCACTGACCATGTCATGAATGATGTAATATATGACATCATCAGCAGTGGATTGCGGGCGCGCAAGTCATAGTGAGTACAACTAACTATAACGGGGGAAGTTCAATGGTTTTGCATGAGTAAAATGTCCAGCTAACTATAATATATATATATTGATATATACGTGCGCGGACCTTCGCATGCGCGAGCCTCATGCTGATTGGCTGCCAATGTCTGTCAACACTCCAAAACAGAAATTGTTGGCAGCCATCTTGTGCCTCGGTAGACTGAGGCAGAAGAAAGCAGAAAAACAAACGTGAAGAACTCAAAAAGGGGGCAGGGTAGAAGCACCCTGACCCCCTAGGCCTGCCCAGGGGGTCCCACTAGGACCCCCAAGGCAAAAAATAATAATAATAATAATTCAAAAAATCGTGGGGTACGGTACACGGACGGTGCGTGTACCTTTCCGAGAAAGCTGCATGCTTTTTAGTAGTCAACACTCCAAACCAGGAAGTGTTGACAGCCATCTTGTGATCATTAGACTGAGGCACAAGAAAGCAGAAAAACAAACGTGTAGAACACAAAAAGGGGGCAGGGTAGAAACACCCTGACCCCCTAGGCCAGTAAGGTGGTCCCACAAAGACCCCCAAGGCCAAATTATTATTTTTTTTTAAACCGGTATGTTTTTTAAAAATTACCCCCCGGGGGACCAAATCGCGGGGGCATAGTGATAAAGAAGTGTGGGGGGTGCCCAATCCCCCCACACTGCCCCGGGGACCGCCGCCCTCCGAGGCAAAGCAACACAGCCCCCTGGCACATACTGGAGGCTCCTGGTGGGCTAGTTGGCCCCCAGGGACCCCCAGTATGCAAGGGGATTAGTTCCCCCTCTGCAAACGCGCCAGGGGCTGCGCTGCAGAGAGGTGTTACAAGGAGCATAGCCCGGGGGCTGCATTGCAGAGAGGTATAAAAAAGGGTGTGGCCTCATTACACCTCTCTGCAACGCAGCCTTCTGGCGCATACTGGAGGCTCCTGGTGGGCTAGTTGGCCCCCAGGGACCCCCAGTATGCAAGGGGATTAGTTCCCCCTCTGCAAACGCGCCAGGGGCTGCGTTGCAGAGAGGTGTTACAAGGGGCATAGTCTCATTTCACCTCTGTGCAATGCAGCCCCCTGGCACATACTGGAGGTTCCAGGTGGGCTAGTTGGCCCCCAGGGGCCCCCAGTATGCTGTTGCGTGTTTATATAGGTTCCTGATCGATACTGTGACCTTATGCCCCTATTCAGCTATAAATCCATTTATTCCCTATATTGGCATAACCGTTCAAGTGCGATATTCAGAAAGTCATCTCTGGCCTCACACGAACAGAGCCACATTCCAGAATAGTTCTCTGCCACTTCCTTTGCAACCAATTAGTGCAATGACAGAGCAGAAGTCACTATCTGATATTCCTAGATTAACACTCCGAGTTCTTCAACAAGATAAAAACTCAGCAAACCTGGAAATCCCCGCTTGCTGTGTTTTGATTAGTAATGGAACTCTAATGAGCAACTGATAGCTATCACTTCCTAGTGACATCTTTAATTGACGTCTTATGTCCAGCAAACTTGCGTCAAACAAGGCACCTTTCAGGTATAAATACTACCAACGTTGCCTTAAGCAATTGCTGGTGTCCCATTGCTGTTGTATGCTGTATGCAGTACGCTGATGCTGCTGCTGTCCCGTTGGTGGTGAAGCTAATGATACCATTATCGCTGCTAAAGCGCGAACGATGGTGTGGTGAGCTTAGGAGCTGAACAGCCGTCCCTCTGTGAAGAAGACCAGCAGATGCCAACTGCCCGCGGACGCTGTCCCCCCTCCTCCTCCTCAACGCGCTGAAGAGAGACGCTGCCTTTCTCCTGCTGAGAAATCCAGCTCCAGCGTTTCTGGTGTACCCTTGCAGGTGACTGGAATACCGAGACCCCCTGAAGGAGATACCAGACCTCCATCATTCTATTCAGAGGTATGGTGTTGACTAAACCCTTAGAAGAGAATTCTTGAAACAAACCTTGGCAAAACCAACTTAACTTAAAGCTACTTACTTACTCCCCTTCCACGTGTTAGTCTTAGGTCAGGCACACCGGGGTAGGCTTAGTTAGAAGCACCAGTTGAGTATTTTAGCCTAATGTATATATGACTGTATATATGTCTTATTACTTTTAAACCATTGTATGGCTAAGAAACCATATCAATGCTTTTACAGTATTATCTCGCAATACTTATCTTACTGTACGTACTTTTTATAATAACAAGTCTTGCAATTGTGGCAATACATTTCTCTTGTACGAGAAGAAAGACTGTTCAATAAATGTTAACCCTTTATTGACAAACGCCCGTCTCTCCATTCTCTACATATTGTGAAAGTAATCTGCACTAATCTGACTGAGTGAAATACCTGTCTATTGTTTCACACGACCCTAGAGATTGACTCTTGATCTGAGGAGAAAAGTTGTCATGTTGCACGGTTGTTGGAAAACTGAATCCCTTCTTGTCTGTGCCAGGGAAGCTGATCACTTCCTATGCAGAGAAGAAAGTTTCCAGTGACCTCTGAGCTAGTTGGTAACACACCCAATTAAGTTTAGCATAGTCAGTGGAGGCCTGGAAGAACCGCACTTCTACGTCGATACTACTGTTTATGTTATTCCAATGCGCAGGGCCTAGTGGGAAACTAGAAGCTACACTACATGGCGCCCAAACGTTTGGTAAGGCGATAAACTAACGCAAGACGTTAGAGTAACTCAGTCGTGCATATTTCACACAGACCCCTTTCTCCCGTAAATACTCCAATAGACGTCTGGAGTGGGTGAAAGGTTAAAATCCGCCCGACCTTAGTAGGAAGAGATTCCTATGTAAAGCTCTGGTTTATTCAACGTTGAAGGATACAGTGTTCCAAAATATTGTGCACCTAATGTTTGTCTCCTTGGAGACCAACTCTGCAAAACCTGCATTTATACAATGTCAGTAGAAAACAACGGAACCACTGGGGCCGCAGTAAATGCAACTCAGCAGGATTCCGACGATACGGTACCGGGTGCTATTATCATCCCGGTCCACTTAAGAAAATCTATAACTTTAAAACTTATAGAAAACGGACTGACACCACAAGGTGGTACAGTAATTTTCGTGATAGAGGCACACGAATATCGGCAGACAGAGGTATTCTATTCATGGATAAACTTTCCAGTGGCAAACGCTACAACAAAAGAGTTTCACTATTACAAAATAGAGGAACCTCCGGAAGAGTACGCTCCTTTCGAGGAGACTGAAATCCCACTAAAATTCCAAGAGCACCTGCTCTGGTTTAATGGCGCCCTAAAACATAATGATCACATTACCAGGCTCGGTCCACTAGGTAGACCAGGAGCAACGTGGCCGGTTTTAGCCAGCTACACACCACATCCTGACATTGCAAAAATGTCCAGGGAAGAGCTGTTAGTACAGCTAAAAACACTAATTAAAATACATAGGCAATTAGTCCAATATGTAATGCGGACTGCAACAGTCCAACCAGCTGTTAATGTACCACAGCTGACCCCTCACCAGGGGAACACTAATAAAATTACACCACAGAACATACAATCATGTCTTGGTAAAACACCCGTAAAACGGGAACAAATTCCTTTCTGGTTAGCACAGAAAATCACTCAAATAGAGGCAGTATTTCCTGATACTACCCCTATTGAGAAACACAGAATCTTGACCATCTGCCTTCCTATGGGAATCGCACCACACGTGGAGGACTGTGACACTTGGGGTACAGTCTTTGCTTCCATTTACACAAAAACACATGGTGTTCCGTCTATGGCGGTAATACCAGAAGTGCTAAAACAGATTCAGAATGAATACGGTCCAGAGCCCGCTTTAACTCTTGGTATGAAATTACTGAAAGACTTCAAGCAGGTCTCGGCTATATTATTAGCCAATATAAAAGGAGAAGCAGCATCTGTGGCGATACGCCAGAAGTTGAAGGAAACAGACATAAAAGATCAGCCATTTGAGCTTGCCAAAATCATAGAGAAATGCTATGAAGAATTAGGTAGAGACAGCTTGGGTGGGAAACCGGTAAAACCCCAACTGCTCGAAAATCCTGAAAAATTATTTATTAAAAATAATTTAAACACTCCTAAAAAGAGCTGGGATGGAAATAAACAATCCACTCCCAAGGAAAAAGTTTTCCAGTCCAGAGGAAGGTCTCCTCGACGGAGGGAAAGAACTCCGACTCGAGAACACCAGTCTCCCCAGAGGGAGCCCTCTGAGAAAAGATATAACCTTAGAAATAGGGATAATCTGAAAAAACCTGATAGATATCAAAGTATTGATACACGTCCCTCTCGATCTTTTTCGCAGAAATCGGAAAGAAGAGGACGGTCAGACCCAGGAGAGCACACCAAGTCCAAAGACAAGGAACCTGCTCAGAGTAAAAAATCTCAATTTTCAAAAAAGAAGGTAGCCAGTATTAGAGTAATCGAACATGCCGAGAATACTGAGGACACAGTTGAAAAACGGGGAGTGGGCATTGACAATGTTGGACAGTGCAGCAGAAATCAGTATAGCGCGCAAGATCTTGATGAGTCATCTGGAGACAGTGGACACGAATGAATACATTCAGGTTGAAACTGCCGACACCAGACTTAGCGAGCCCCACAAAATATACGAAATAACATTGCGTATAGAGGGTGATAAGACTAAGAAAATTAGGGGTCTATTTTGGGATAAACTCTCAAAAGGCTAAGATATTTTGTTAGCTGAAAAAGATTGGCCCCCAGAGTTTGTCAGGAAGTGCCCTCGTGGCGAAGAAGTGATTATGCCTGCCCTCTCGAATCACAGTCCGATTCACAAAAAATATACATATGCAAGGAAATGGGCAGTGGCCCAGGCACCTGCATTATATAAAAATCATGTAGGATGGGATGAGGACTTAACTCCTCACAAAATCCAATTAGAAAGTGAACCAACTGCCCAACGGCAGTATCCCATTAAGCAAGAAGCTAAAAAACAAGTCAGGGAGATCTTAGATCAACTTGAATACCAGGGGGTGATTGAAACATGCACCTCTCAAATGAACAATCCTTTGTTTCCTGTCTCCAAGCCAGACAATTCATATCGTCTAGTTTTGGACTACAGACATCTTAATACATGTTGCAAAACTTTTGCAGTACAAAACTCGCATAGTGCAGCCCTAATGAATAACATAGTTAGGAAAAAATATAAAACGGCATTAGACATATCTAATGGTTTCTTTTGTCAAAACATTGCACCAGAAAGCAGATATTTGACCGCTTTCTCAGCATTTGGGTCACAGAAAAAATTCTGTTGACTCCCACAGGGGTTCAAGAACAGCCCAGGACTATTCTCAGCTAGAGTAACAGAGTTACTACAAATATATGATGATGAGGCATTATCTTACGTAGATGATATCTATCTCACAGACGACGACTTGGATACTCACTTGAAAAGAGTGAACACCATTATACTTGGGTTTGCAGCAGAGGGTTACAAATTCAACTTTAAAAAGTCTCGAATTGCCCATCTGACAGTACTATTCTTAGGGTACAAATTATCAAGTGAAGGGAAAAGCCTAGCGGACAACTTCTTAGAGAAGTGCGCTGTACTCCAAGCTCCAAAAACGCTGAAGAATTTACAATCCATACTAGGTTTTCTGAATTTCGGAAGAACTTACATTCTAAATTACGCAGAGAGGGTTAAACCGCTCTACGAACTAATTAAACCTGATTTTAAACAAATCAATTGGACTCAAAAACACACCGAAATTTTGAGATCACTGCAAACAGATATGTTAGCAAAAACAAAATTAGATACACGTGACAGCACACGCGATCTTGTAATCCGAGTCATCCCAGGAAGATGCGGATTCACATACCTGACCTCTAATGAGGGAGAAAAGGTACCAATTTCAATTAAATCTCACTTGTACACACAAGCAGAAAAAACATTCAGTCACACAGAAAGAACCGTGAAAGCAGTGCAAATTGCATTAGCAAATGAACGAGAACTAGCACACGGCAAAAGGATTAATATCCTCACAGCGGAATCCGCCTTCGAGGCGCTATTCAGCCCAGTAAACCTGCCTACCGTGTCACTGGATCCGAAATGGATACAGTGTGTAGATTCTCTAGGAGCGGAAGATGTGAAATACTATTTCGCCCGCAATTCGAAGAACTGAATGATTTAGAATATGAAGAAGAATATCCTCTGCCAATCGAACTTCTGCCTCTCCCACAATACGCCTGTATAATCTATACAGATAGTTTTGTACAGCATTTTAATGTAGAGAGCAAATCCTACAATGCAGCCTGTGCGATTATTAAAGGTCGTTGGCTGTGCGGTAAATTCAGACCGAAAGTAACAAAAACTGAATCTGCAAGAAACTGTTCGGTTCAGAGAACTGAGATCAGATCTTTAAAGATGGCGCTCGAAAATGCAGAACGTGAATTCCCGACGCTTATCGTGTGCGATTCTCATTTTTGCGTCAACTCTTACAATAATAAACTGCAGAGATGGATTGAAAACGATTACAAAGAAGACACAGGTGCCACAATAAAGCATAAATTGCTCTGGAAACAGGTAGCTCTTTTACACAAAGAACTACAAAAGACTCACGTGATTCACGCACAGAGTCTTCAACGTGATGGCGTTCACGTGGCAGGGAACTCATTGGCTAATACAGCCATAGCGGAAGCAACTAAACCGGCTTCCGTAGCCACAAAAAAGCGTACAGAAAAATACATAGACGGGGAAACCATGCTGGCAGTAAAAACGACCGTAAAAGGCGACTGTGCAGCACTGCCCGTGAACTATCCACTCAATTATGCATACGTAATCGATGCAAACTCCGTTCCTTTTGCTTGAATCCCTGGAGTGGGGGACAGAGTAATTCCAAACAGGAGCAGAAGGGGCTTCCTCTTACTGGAAGCACACATGGGGTTGGGTCTGAGACATCAAACAATTAAGGATTCCCTGAAAGAATTACAATCAGAGTACTGGTGGCCAGGAATGAGCATAGATATTCAAAGTTTTGCTCAAAATTGTGAAGATTGCAACAGAGATCGCAGTAATGAACAGGCCAGTGTAGTTTCAGGATCCCTGATAGACAGCATAAGGCGATCTATCTGCGCAATCAAAGAAGAGAAGCGCGTCCCATTGTACACAGTTAAGGCTAAACACACTTAAAAATGTGGCCTCCAGCGCTCGGCTGACGCTAGAACGGTTATAAAAGATCTGCGAGTCTTTATCGGCACATACGCAATTACCACGTTCCATTCTGACCAGGGTCCTGCTTTCAGCTCTCGAGCTTATAAGGAGGCCATGGCCAGCATGGGAATTGGGTTGCGGTATTCTTGTCCGTCGCACCCCGAAGGGAATAGTGTGGTAGAAAGAAAAAACCGGGACATAAAGCGATCTATAACAGCGAAGGTATTAGGTTCAGGCGCTGGGTGGGTCAAACATTTAATAAGTGTCCAGACTAGTCTTAATAACTTGCCAAGAAATTCTCTAAAAGGTTTCAGCCCATACGAACTATTGTTCGGAATTAGAATGAACATTCAGGACCTCGATAGTCAGATGTCAGTGGTACAAGAAAAAACAACAGACTTTGATGTAAAGGATCGTTTGGCTGTTTTACAGAAACTGAATGAAACGAGAAAATCCTTAAGCAACATAAAGTTAAAGCAACAGCCATCTACCACTGACGAGGCACCACAAGCAACGGCCCCAGCAAGGCCTGTCTGGATTCCAAAGATTGGGGATCTAGTCAGAGAAGAGATCGCGGTGAAGAAGGAATTTGGGCCTTCTTACAGAAAAGCAGTACCTGTCTTGGCAGTCACCGGAACAAGATCAGTTGTGCTACCGCCCCTTGCTGGTAAAAAGGAGAACAGAGTCGTGTCTATCGACCTGGTAAAACCACAAGCATGTGGCCTATAATCAACAGTAGGCCCAGTGGACTCCCAAGAAACAACAGAATACCCAAACTTGCAACAATCCAAGAGGTTCAAACTGAAAGACTCATCACATTCGATCAGCCTGCAGTGCACAAAGAAGGACTATGCAATAATGCCATGGAACTCGTGCCTCTTGAGACACAGATTGAAACAGTTCGTCAAGAAACACCAGTCTACAATAATGTGGCATCAGAAAATGCTACTGAGAGACAGATTGAAGGAACAATCCCAACATTTGACAGAACTGCCTCTGGTTATTTCATCAACTTCGACAACTTCTCTGAAGATCAAAACGACCCCGAAGTGATGCCAGAAACAAAAAAGTATTCTAAAGAAACTACAACGGAACTCTTTCAACAAATCAAAGAATTATATCTGGATTCACCGTTGATTGAGCATTGGATTATTTCAGGGGTATTCATATTCCTACTATGCCTAATTTTAGTTTTAATTTTAGGAAAGTTTATTACAATTGAATGGACACAGCAAGTCAGAACGTCAACCTAGTCCTGAAACCACACAGATCATCCCACGTGAAGAAAAGAGAACTGTCAACAGTAAATGTCACAGCAATTCCAATACCTGGTGGGGTAGTATGGGAGAAAACTGACTATGAGATATATGGTCCGGTCGAAATCCTGAAGTATCCTCATCAACTGAAGGTTTCCTTAAGTGACTTTGTAAAACCTAGTACATTCTCTGATGATTGGGACTTTAACAGTATTAATGACATGATGTCTGATTTAGTAATGTCAGCTAGATTCACAGATCATGATTATTTACAAGGATCATCTAGTTATGAGCAATTATTCTGCTACACACATTATGGTGATCACTATTTGCATAAATCTGCACAGCCTAGAAATGTTTTTATGTATAATCAATGGGAACATTGTGCTACACCACCTAAAAGCAGTTCTAAAGCATTCTTTGAGAAATTCAAATACTTCTCAGGGTTCAACACCAGTGATGCAGAAACGTTTTATTACAAACTGTTAGATAAAACAGGAATGAAAACAATGCTGACAAATTCTAAATTGATATATTCAGAAGCATTTTATGACAAAATGATGACATTTGGTTTTGATTATTGGAAAAATAACATTGAAACGAAAACAATTTGGGGTACAAAAGATTGGCAGGTACAAGGCCTTGAAGCACTATTCAGAACCTGCATGATACCAGAACAAATGATGTTTTTAAATGACACAATTCATCAAACATCCTGTCTTGGCCTAGCTAAGATCAAAAGACCTAAACAAACCGTCTATTCCAAAGCCAATACCTGAAAATACAACTGCAGATATTGAGTTAGACGTATCACAAATTTTACATTTTAACAGAACACATCCTGATTGGAAAAAGTGGTTAATCTGGCCTACTGACACAAACAACTGTCAAGATAGACTCCTGAACAAAACACAGGGGTTAAGAATGACCAGACTAGACCCTAGATACTCCCAGAGACAACATCCAGGGATAATAACAACATACAGTGTAGGGAAACTCTGCCTTGAATGGCTAACATCATCCACACTGGCTGAAATTAAGCAACACTTGTCTTTACTAAAAGATGGTGCTGATTTGCGCGATTTCATTCTTGGACCACGCAAACAGCGTCAAAAGCGTTTCATAGCGACCAGTATCTATGCTGCGTACAACGAGGCTTGGAAAGTCACACAAATTGAAACAGCTGAAAAAATACGAGAAATTGATCGTATTAATTTGGAAAAATCACTTTCTGTAGTGGACAATGGGTTAATGACTCTGTCCTCCAGAATATATTCGTTGGACAATATTGTATCTTCTGCCTTTGATGTGATAGACAGAGACTTGCTAATGTTACAACATGGCCAATCTCAATTACGTTCTATTGTACAATTGGGCTGGACGCTGCAAAATCTTCGTTCAGGCTATGTGCCTTGGCGTTTAATCAACACAACGTCATTATTTTCCATTTTTAACCTTACTGATAAACAAATCAGTTTGGCACAGAAAGGAGCAGACTATACAATCCTGAGCATCGAAAAACTTGAGAGATTACCATTGACAATGTCAGAGAGTCCTGTCATTGAATGGATAATACACGGAATTATCACCATTCCGATAACAACTTTCCGATTTGAAAAGTGCCTTGAGTACATACCTACTGGCCAGTATGAGCGATTGGGTAAAGGTTATGTAAAATCAGAATGGAAATTACCATACACACATTCTTGCTATAGTGACAGCGACAAAAATGTATTTCTTAGTGGTGACAACTGTAAATATTCACTGAGCGGTACACTTTTGTGTCAGGGTATTAATTTACACGGAGCATGTGATGGAAATTCTAACAACCTTTCATGCCACCAGCTAGTCACACCTGCAACTCAGATAGATCCCTTCTTTATGCAACTTGCAAACAGGAGTTACATTCTTAGAACGGATCACAGATGTTGTGGCCTTGTGCCCGGGAAAAGTTATCTAGTAAGCGTAACATCCATGGTCAAATGTTGTATGCAGGCATTGTTCCCGAGTGGGCCTGCAGACACAGTGACTCCCATCTGGCCTCGTCTGAATCTCTATTCTATACGAATTGATACTTTAAGCAAAATGAAGTCTGTGCTTTTGCAAACAACAGTGCCTATAACGTCATCAAAAGAGACGTATGATCTTCTAGTTGCAAGGACAGCTGCTGAAGTTCATGAACTTTTATCAACAAATTGCCCAGTGCATTTCGTAGAAATGCTTAGCCAACTCCTTAACATGTCTAGTGCCACAAGCATCCCAGGCATATTTAAGACGATTTTTACGGGACTGCTAACACCTTTTCAAGCAATTCTGGGAATCGTTCCTAATTTTGTCCACTCTGTTTTTGGCGGCATACCTCTATTTTTGGGACTTGTAGCAGGGATTTTATTTTTGACCCTCCTGCTTCGTTATGGCAAGCCGAAACTCAGACATAGCTCCCATGGGAATGGAAGAGACAATCCTAGCAATGCGCTACCGGGACAGGATAACTAACGTCCTCGGATTGGCCAGGCTGAGAGATCTAAACATGACCTGGTTCCTTTCATTCAGACCTATATGGCAACATTGCATCTTACCTGTGCTACGGTGTATGCTTTGCGGTGATGAATGCGTGTTGGACATCTGTCTTTCACTTCCATCAGCAGTACCAATGGACGTCGATACTTTGCTCAGTCCAATAACGGCTCACGCATTGTGTTGTCCCCAGCGGCTACCAATCCTGATGACGGCATTCGTGGAGACTCCTGTGCTACAACCAAGTGGTAACAGTGGAGCGAGTGACAAAAGCAACATCATCCAGGTACAACGATCTAAGAGCATTGCTGCTCCTGACTACGATGACAGCAATCATTCTCACACCTGCCAAGTTACAGCACTATCGAATTTGGTTGAACTGTCACCTGATTTTGTAGACCAATTCTTTGAGAGCCTGTCTGATATGATGTTCTCACCCGAACAGAAACAATAACTTTTGAGAAGCTTTCCGACACACAGCGTTCCCATGATCTCTGAATTCGGCCTTCAGTTTTGAACAACAAAAACTGCTAAAAGCGTTGGAACTCTATTTCCCCGTTCAAGCATTAATTCTTTTGAATTGAACATTTTTTAATATTGACCCTTTTTTTGGCACGAACAATTCTTTGCTTAAGGTAAAAACTATTCTTAGAGAACAGAAGCTTCAAACTTCTATTTCTACACACATCTAGAGACATAATAACTTACATCAGCCTCTAGCACATTTATTGCAATGCATTTATATGTGATGATTTATCTCGCCCTTCTTCTGTTTCAGAGATATTTCATGTGTAATTCTTTTTGCATAATCGTTCATTGATTCCATATGCAATAATTTTTGAATGATTTCTATGCTTCAAAAACGTACAGTACCTATAATTTTCACGTATAACAATATACGCCTATTTCAAATGCATATCTGTATTTTGGGGTGGGCAATGTTACACATGCATCTTATTCCTCTAGTTTTAGTAATTTGATGGACATGAATCCGTGGAGTGGGTGTTGCGTGTTTATCTAGGTTCCTGATCGATACTGTGACCTTATGCCCCTATTCGGCTATAAATCCATTTATTCCCTATATCGGCATAACCGTTCAAGTGCGATATTCAGAAAGTCATCTCTGGCCTCACACGAACAGAGCCACATTCCAGAATAGTTCTCTGCCACTTCCTTTGCAACCAATTAGTGCAATGACAGAGCAGAAGTCACTATCTGATATTCCTAGATTAACACTCCGAGTTCTTCAACAAGATAAAAACTCAGCAAACCTGGAAATCCCCGCTTGCTGTGTTTTGATTAGTAATGGAACTCTAATGAGCAACTGATAGCTATCACTTCCTAGTGACATCTTTAATTGACGTCTTATGTCCAGCAAACTTGCGTCAAACAAGGCACCTTTCAGGTATAAATACTACCAACGTTGCCTTAAGCAATCGCTGGTGTCCCATTGCTGTTGTATGCTGTATGCAGTACGCTGATGCTGCTGCTGTCCCGTTGGTGGTGAAGCTACTGATACCATTATCGCTGCTAAAGCGCGAACAATGGTGTGGTGAGCTTAGGAGCTGAACAGCCGTCCCTCTGCGAAGAAGCCCAGCAGATGCCAACTGCCCGCGGACGCTGTCCCCCCTCCTCCTCCTCGACGCGCTGAAGAGAGACGCTGCCTTTCTCCTGCTGAGAAATCCAGCTCCAGCGTTTCTGGTGTACCCTTGCGGGTGACTGGAATACCGAGACCCCTGAAGGAGATACCAGACCTCCATCATTCTATTCAGAGGTATGGTGTTGACTAAACCCTTAGAAGAGAATTCTTGAAACAAACCTTGGCAAAACCAACTTAACTTAAAGCTACTTACTTACTCCCCTTCCACGTGTTAGGCTTAGGTCAGGCACACCGGGGTAGGCTTAGTTAGAAGCACCAGTTGAGTATTTTAGCCTAATGTATATATGACTGTATATATGTTTTATTACTTTTAAACCATTGTATGGCTAAGAAACCATATCAATGCTTTTACAGTATTATCTCGCAATACTTATCTTACTGTACGTACTTTTTATAATAACAAGTCTTGCAATTGTGGCAATACATTTTTCTTGTACGAGAAGAAAGACTGTTCAATAAATGTTAACCCATTATTGACAAACGCCCGTCTCTCTATTCTCTACATATTGTGAAAGTAATCTGCACTAATCTGACTGAGTGAAATACCTGTCTATTGTTTTACACGACCCTAGAGATTGACTCTTGATCTGAGGAGCAAAGTTGTCATGTTGCACGGTTGTTGGAAAACTGAATCCCTTCTTGTCTGTGCCAGGGAAGCTGATCACTTCCTATGCAGAGAAGAAAGTTTCCAGTGACCCCTGAGCTAGTTGGTAACACACCCAATTAAGTTTAGCATAGTCAGTGGAGGCCTGGAAGAACCGCACTTCTACGTCGATACTACTGTTTATGTTATTCCAATGCGCAGGGCCTAGTGGGAAACTAGGAACTACACTACAATGCAAGGGGAATTAGTTCCCCCACTTCAAACATGCACAGGGGCTGCGTTGCAGAGAGGTGTAAAAAAGGGTGTGGCCTCATTACACCTCTCTGCAATGCAGCCCCCTGGTGCATACTGCAGGTTCAAGGTGGGCTAGTTGGCCCCCAGGGACCCCCAGTATGCAAGGGGAATCAGTTCCCCCTCTGCAAACATGCCGGGGGGCTGCGTTGCAGAGAGGTGTAAAAAGGGGCGTGGCTTCATTACACCTCTCTGCAATGCAGTCCCCTGGCGCATACTGGAGATTCCTGGTGGGCTTTCAGGTCTTATATAGTTAGGAATTAGCATTTAAAAAACCTTGCAAATTCACTGAAAAAACCATAGGTTTCAGGCCTTATATAGTTAGGAATTAGCATTTAAAAAACCTTAAAATTCACTCAAAAATCTATAAGTTTTAGGGGTGTTATAGTTAGCTGGACATTTCACTCATATAAAACCATTGAAATTGCTCCTATATAGTTAGTTGTACTAACTATATTTCGCGCGCCGCAATCAACTGCTGATGATGTCACATATTACATCATTTATGACATGGTCAGTGACATCACTGATGACATCTCAAATGACATCACTGATGACATCACTGATGACATCATCCAGTGAATGTGGTTTGCTTCGGTATTTAAATATGCATTATATATATAGCAATTTGCATTGAAGAATGAGTGGATATATAAAAATAAATATTTGGATGGAGGATTTAGTAGCAGTGTAATTGACTGTTTACTTGACCAATTTATAGTGTCTCACTAAATATAGTGGATAGTGACTAAACTGTGTGAATATCTGTATCACTTTGTCAGTTGTTATGTAAACTGGTTCTTCACTGGATGATGTCATCAGCGATGTCATCAGTGATGTCATTTGAGATGTCATCAATGATGTCACTGACCATGTCATGAATTATGTAATATGTGACATCATCAGCAGTGGATTGCGGGTGCGTGAAATATAGTTAGTACAACTAACTATATAGGAGCAATTTCAATGGTTTTGTATGAGTGAAATATCCAGCTAACTATAACACCCCTAAAACTTATAGTTTTTTGAGTGCATTTTAAAGGTTTTTTAAATGCTAATTCCTAACTATATATGGCCTGAAACCTATGGTTTTTTCAGTGAATATATATATATTTACTTATTTATGTATACATATATATATATATATTCACTGAAAAAACCATAGGTTTCACACCAGTTATAGTTAGGAATTAGCATTTAAAAAACCTATTAAATTCACTGAAAAAACCATAGGTTTGACCCCAGTTATAGTTAGCTGGAAATTTTACTGATATAAAACCATTGAAATTCACACGTTATAGTTAGTCGGACTCACTATAACTTGCGCGTGCAATGCACTGCTGATGACATCACATATTACATCACTCATGACATGGTCAGTGACATCACTCATGACACCATCCTTGTGACATAGTGACAGACCTCCTTTCACTATAATGTAACCCTTGAGACACATATTCAAAAATAGAAACTGAAATTTTTAAAAAAATGGAGATACCTATATCAGTTACAACAAGCAATTCAGTAATTCCACTATCTATATACACATCCACTCATTCACCAATAGTTTTATATAGTCACTCATACATATACTCACTCATCATATGAAGTGATACACCTATACATCCTGTTACACACCGACATTCATCCAAAAGTTACTCACACACATATTCACACGTGCAAATAAACTATTGGACATCCATTTATTTGAATATAGAGTTATACACACACTTCCACCTTACTTCTATTTAAAATTACACATATTTATTCTCTTAAACAATCACTTATAGAAACACATACTTATTTAAACAGGAACTCTTACAATCTCTTACTCTCACATATACTCACTTATATACATCAATATTCATATATACTAGATTAAAACATATGTAGTTACTGATAAAGACACTAGTGAGACAGTCATTCACTCACTAACAAACACATATAGACACTCATCCACCCATACAGTCCTGTACATATGCTGTCTTCAAAACACATAGAAACAGAGAGTCAGTCACTCATGCATCTATGTGCTAAGTAATACCCCCACCAAACCATATAGACACTCATACTGATACTAAGAGAAACATCTAATAACCCATATACATACGCATGTAGCTACTTACCAACACATGTAGCCACTTATACACAAAGTAAAACACTAATATATATATTTAAATATTTAAACATTACTCACTAATATTTACTTTTTCAGAAAGGCACATATTCACTGGATGGTGTCATCAGTGATGTCATGAGTGATGTCACTGACCATGTCATGAGTGATGTAATATGTGATGTCATCAGCAGTGCATTGCACGCGCAAGTTATAGTGAGTCCGACTAACTATAACGTGTGAATTTCAATGGTTTTATATCAGTAAAATTTCCAGCTAACTATAACTGGGGTCAAACCTATGGTTTTTTCAGTGAATTTAATAGGTTTTTTAAATGCTAATTCCTAACTATAACTGGTGTGAAACCTATGGTTTTTTCAGTGAATTTCATAGGTTTTTTAAATGCTAATTCCTTTCTATATCGAGTTTGTATCCTTTTTTTTTTTACAATTTGCTGTTTTTTTGTAAGTATTCTTTTTTTTATATATTTTTTTTTTTTGCGCTCTTGGTGCGCGCTCCGAGAAGCTTTCAGCTAAGCGCTCCCGTAAGCTTTCCGGTGAGCTTAGCAGAAAGCGCACCCGGAGCGCTATTGTCGCTCGTGAAAAAAAATATGAATGAAAAGATAATAATAATGCAAAACTTTTCGTACTATACAAATAAAATCAGTTTTTTTTAATAAGGAAAATGATTATGCATTTCTGTAAAAGTTTGATGACATCACTTCGGCGCGCAACGTAAGTGCCCTCGGAAGCGCCTACGCTCGCGCCTCGTAAACGCACGCAGAAGCGCCTACGGTCGCGTCATATGTGCGCCCCGGAAGCGCCTCAAATCGCGCCGCGTAAACGCACCCGGAAGCGCCTACGATCGCGCCACGTTTGCGCCCCGGAAGCGCCTCCGCTCGCGCCGCGTAAACGCACCGGAAGTGCTCCGAAGCGCGCAGCGTAAGCGCGTCGGGTCATGTGACCCTAAAATAACACTTTTCATTGGTTGCTAACAGTTTTTTTTACAAAGAATGAAATCCCCACCCATTTCCTTCACTATTGCTTTGTACTTGGAGAGAGCAAGAGCTGTTCTGTGTACTATCTTCATCTCCTACTTTCCTGATCTACAGCAATGGCTGCAAGAGAGTCATCCAGCAGTGATTCAGATGCATTTGTAGATGAGGACCCTCCTACGGAGAAGAAAAAAATCCATTTCATCTGGAAATTTTATAACATCCCTGAAGGTGAAAAAAAAGTCAACGCTCCAAAAGTAACCTGCAAAATATGTGGGAGTACTTTATCCAGAGGCAATCCTCTGAAAAAATATAGTTTTGGTAATGCCAATTTAATCAGGCATGTCAAAAGAAGACACCCAAACAACTTTGCGAGGGAGAGTGTCAGAGACCTGGCACGGAAATTACCCACAGATGGCGGCAGCACCTCCACTGGTGGAGCAACACCTTCGGGACCATCCCGTAGAAGAATGGTCCCTAACATACAGCCAGAGTTTGCAGGCATCAAATTTCTGTGCACGGAGTGTAACGAACTGCTCTGCTATGGGGAGCAGAGTGTTGAACTTATTGCCCTAAAGAAACAGCAACACCGCTGCCCTGACAGTCCCTAAATTTTCACATTTTTTTGCTCCTGTTGAGCCGTTTTTGAATTCCTGTTTTTTGTTTTTCCCTTGACAAAAATCCAAAAAAATTATAAAATTGTTTTAAAAAGCCAAAAAAAGTTCAAAAAGTTCAAAAAACACAAAAAAATATAAAACAACAAAAAGAAGAAAAAAAAAAGTTCTTTTCAGAACTACCTCTAATTTATAAAAAAATGCATTTTTTTGTGAAAAAAATCTGTCATTTTTTTTCTCCTTAGTACGCTCCTCAGTAAGCTCCCCGGTACGCGTACCGGGTGCGCCCCCCGCGGAAATCGAAAAAAAATAATTTTTTTTTGAGGCCCCGCGGGGCCCTTTAATGGCCCCCACATCAAAACTAGGGGGTCAGAGGGGGTGTACTCTTCCCCCTTATTGTCATTTCCCCCTTTCTTTTAGCCACCTCTTGTGTCTCGATTTTACCGAGACACAAGATGGCGGCCGCTCCAGACTGTTTAGAATGTTTACAGACAACTGAGATCCAATCAGCTTCCTGCGCGCAAGTCGCGTGTCGCGCCTCGAGCGCTCTCCGGTGCGCGCACCGGAGCGCGGCTATAGATATATATATTTTTTTGAACCTAAATTACTCAAAATCCACTGGAGCACATATCTTGAGACATAGCAAAGGCACATCGGGCTACCAGTCCCTACAATTTTGCCAAGTTTGGTGGAAATCCATTCAGCCGTTCGAGCTAAAAGTGAAATCGACCGCCCTATGGAAATTAACATGGGGAAAACGCGTTTTGGGACCCCCCTTTTATCTCGGCCCCCGCTTGACGAATCCCCCCCAAACTTTCAGGGAAAGACCGGACCGCCATGAGACCATTTTCCTGAAAATTTCAGGCAGATTCGTCAACCGGCGCCAAAGTTATTCAAAATAGAATGTTGAGATTTAACATTGAAAATTATCCTAACTATAACTACCTACTGGCGACCGCCAGTAGGTAATATATATATATATATATATATATATATATATATATATATATATATATATATATATATATATATATATATTCACTGAAAAAACAGGTTTCAGGGACGTTATAGTTAGGCTGGCATTTCACTCCTACAAAACCAGAGAAATTCAGCCTTTATAGTTAGCTGAGCTAACTATAACTAGCCCCCCGCAATGCACTGCTGATGATGTCACATATTACAGAACTCATGACATCATGACATGGTTAGCGACAACACTAATTACATCACTGATGATATCTCAAAGACATCACTGATGACATCATTTAGTGAGTGAGTGTTTCTAAAAAGTGTAAGAATGAAATATAAATATATAAATATATATATATATATTCACTGAAAAAACCATAGGTTTCATACCAGTTATAGTTAGGAATTAGCATTTAAAAAACCTATTAAATTCACTGAAAAAACCATAGGTTTCACACCAGTTATAGTTAGCTGGAAATTTTACTGACATAAAACCAATGAAATTCCCACGTTATAGTTAGTTGGACTCACTATAACTTGCACGTGTAATGCACTGCTGATGACATCACATAATACATCACTCATGACATGGTCAGTGGCATCACTCATGACATCACTGATGACACCATCCTTGTAACAGAGTGACTGACCTCCTTTCACTGTAATGTAAGCCTTGAAACACATATTCAAAAATAGAAACTAACATTTACAAAAAAGTGGAGATACCCATACCAGTTACAACAACCAATTCAGTAATTCCACCATTTATATACACATCCACTCATTCACTAACAGTTCTATATAGTCATTCATACATATACTCACTTATCATATGTAGTGAGACACCTTTACATCCGTTAACACACCAACAGTCATCCAAAAGTTGCTTACACACATACTCACACATGCAAATAAACTATTGAACATCCATTTTTTTGCATATACAGCTATACACACACTACCACCTTACTTCTAAGGAGACTTACACATACTTAGTCTCTTAAACAATCACTTATAGAAACACATACTTATTAAAACAAAAACTCTTTCAATCTCTCACTCTCACATATACTCATTTATATACATCAATACTCACATATACTAGATTAAAACATATGTAGTTACTGATAAAGACACTAGTGAGACAGTCATTCACTTACTAACACATACATATACACACTCATTCACCCATACAGTCCGGCACATATGCCGTCTTCAAAACACATACAAACAGTGAGTCAGTCATTGATGCATCTAAGTGCTAAGTAACACCCCCACCAAATCAAACAGACAATTATAAAGATACTAAAAATACATCTAATAACCCATATACACACACATGTAGCTACTCACCAACCCATGCAGCCACTTATACACAAAGTGAAACACTGGTACAAACATTTAAATATTCAAGCAATACTCGCTAATATATGTATTCACTATGATACACTTAATAAGCCAGTTAAACAATCAATTTTTTTAAAAAAAACATCCATTAAGACACTTATTTAAACATTTATTCTTCCATCGACCTTTACATATACATATATAAAACATGTTTATTTTTCAGAAAGACACACATTCAATGGATGGTGTCATCAGTGATGTCATGAGTGATGTCACTGACCATGTCATGAGTGATGTAATATGTGATGTCATCAGCAGTGCATTACACGCGCAAGTTATAGTGAGTCCAACTAACTATAACGTGGGAATTTCATTGGTTTTATGTCAGTAAAATTTCCAGCTAACTATAACTGGTGTGAAACCTATGGTTTTTTCAGTGAATTTAATAGGTTTTTTAAATGCTAATTCCTAACTATAACTGGTGTGAAACCTCTGTTTTTTTCAGTGAATTTCAAAGGTTTTTTAAATGCTAATTCCTAACTATAACTGGTGTGAAACCTCTGGTTTTTTCAGTGAATTTCATATGTTTTTTTAATGCTAATTCCTAACTATAACTGGTGTGAAACCTCTGGTTTTTTCAGTGAATTTCATATTTTTTTAATGCTAATTCCTAACTATAACTGGTGTGAAACCTTTGTTTTTTTCAGTGAATTTCATAGGTTTTTTTAATGCTAATTTCTAACTATAACTGGTGTGAAACCTTTGTTTTTTTCTGTGAATTTCATAGGTTTTTTAACTGCTAATTTTTAACTTTTTATAGGGCTTCATACCTATGTACTTTTTAGTGGATTTCTAAGCTTATTTTTTCGCAAATGTCTAAAGCTGAGAAAGGTATGTTTTTCTATAAATGAACCCTATATTGTATATTAAGATAATATTTTTGTTTTAAAATAGTATTTTACTTTTTTTTTTATATTTGACTCTGGAGCGCTCCTGGTGCGCGTACCGGTGAACGCCCCGGTGCGCGTACCGGTGAGCGTCCCGTCAGCGCACCAACAAAAAAAAAAGAAAAAAAAAAGAATGAAGGAGTGAGCATGAGGAATGGGGACAGAGAGAGTGGTGTTAAGACAAAGAGAGCTAGAGGGAGGAACACAGTAGGACTGTGTAATAGATAGTAAGACAGAGAAAAGGTGTAAGAGGAAGTAACTGAGAAAAAGAAAATGAATAAGGGAGCAAAAGAAGAGAAGAAAGAGGAAGAAGACTAAAGCAGAGGTTCTGGGAAAATGTGAATGGGTGATGAAAGTAAAAGGAAGGAGACTTAAGTATGGGGAATGACAGATAGTGACGGAACCAGAGAAAAAAAACAGTAGTGACGGAGAGAAAGAAAATAGCAGTGAGTGTAAGTTAAGAGGAGGGAAAGAGGGTGGATATAAGTGAATAAGGGTAAGACATGGGGAGTGACAGAGAGAAAGAAGAGAGAGAGTAAAGGAAGGAGTGTCACAAAGGGACTAAGTGAACGAGTAAAAAAGGTAAGTGAAGGAGTGTGGATAAGCAGAGGTAATGAAAGAAGTTGAATGTGGTAGGAAGTAAACATGGAGGATAAGAATAAGTGTGGGAAGCAAAGTAAGGAAACAGGGGTGAGGTAGAGTGAGAGAAAAGTAGTGAGGTTAAAGCAAAGGGTGATAAGAAAGTACATTTTGTAAACACACTTACCATATAATTAATGAAAACTTGTATCTGTGAAAGACAAAAGAAAAAACACGTTATAATTAGTTAAAAATATATATTAAAATAGAAGAAACAGTTCAAGAGGTTTAAAAAATCTAAAAAAGTTTACTAAGAAATAAAGCAATAGTGAAGGATACAAAAACAGAAATAAAGTAATGTAGAAAGAGAAAAAAGAAGGAAAAAGAAATAGAAAGAGAACAAATTACTGAAGGTAAGTAAGATACTAAAACAATGTGAGATACCAAAACGAAATCAGGAAAGATAAGAAAGTAAAAGGAAAATGAGTGAAAAGGAGAGGAGTCTGAAAGAGGAACTATTAATAAAAAAGAGGAATAGAAGATGACAGAGTGAGTGAAGGGGAGTCACAGAGTGAAGGGATGAAGGGAATGAGGTTAATATAGAACGATGGATGAAACAGGAGTGAGAGAGTAAGTACACAGAAAAACAAAGGGAAGGACTAAGTGAACTACAGTACAATGAGTGCGAAAGAAAAAAAATGGAGAAAAAGAAAGAAAGAAAGAGAGGGGAAGAAAACTAAAGCAGTGGTACTGAGAGAATGTGTAAAAGATAAAAAGTGGTGGAAGGAAGAGAGGAAATGCAGACAGTTCAAATTGGATTGAGAAGTTGTGAATGAAGTGCAGTAAAGGAACAGCGATGAAACAAAGTTAAAAAAAGCAGTGTAAATGAGTAAAGAGAGGTAAATAAGGGTGAAAAAGGAAAATGAGTGTGAGACAATGTGAATACAATATAAATTACACAATGCAAACTATACAATAACTTCTACAATATGTTACATTATTTATTTTTGCTGTTCCAAGAATATATTGAATTTCACTTAAATTAGTGAGTTCAAAGTCTTCATCATATAACAGCGGGAAAAAAAACACAATCTAAAAGATTGTGTTTAAAAAAAACCATTCAAACATACATCTCATATATGTACACTAATCTTTGATTCACTTACTTTTCCGTGAGGCCAAATAGAAGATAGTGAAGGTCCTTTTGGTGGAAAAAAAGTCTTCTGTGCTCTATAACTTTCATTTCATCGACTTCCTATGAAAAAAGATCTAAGAACATCATACCTTACACTTTCCTCACGGCCAATTTGTGTCAGATATATCAGTATTTTTTACTTTGAGATCAACTTAAAGTACCTATATGAGATAAATAATTTAAAACATTAGATTAACTAACTAACTAACTAACTTTTATTATCTATTCCCGTCTTCAAAGGCCAATTCCCTTTACTAAAACTTTGGTTTTAAAAACACTAGATAAGAATTTGTAGAGTCATAAGGCAAATGTTGTTTATAAGTTAAATGAGAATCATTGCAGTAACTCAATCCTTTTTCACATTTTAAGTAGCATGTATAATGTCCTGAGGTTGTCGAAGAACCGTCATGATAAATAATAGCTTCAGTTGTAAAGGTTCTTCCTGAAATTGATAACTGAGAAGCCACAACATTTTTGATAGAAGTTGTCAATTTAGTTCCATCAGGTCTACATCGTTGGAAAACTAAAATGATATACTGCCCATAACTTTGTATAAATAATGTGGATAGCATTGGATAGTTACATTGAGTACACACCATATTATGATCTGCTGCTTTAACTAGATTTTTAAATGACACTGATTTACAGTCAGGTAAAGTCAATTATATAAATCTTTCAGTGTCTATCTTTCAGTGTCTATTCTAGTAGTACTTGATGAACTACAATTGTGGCAGTCAGGCTGCCATTGATAAGAAAGGCTGAAAAGATTATTTATATCTACATATTCATCTTCAAAAACACCAAACATATACATTAAAAATTCCTGACAATCCTGCTGAATGTTCTGTGAAAATGTATCTTGACCAGAACACATATCTAAAATATTTCGTATTTCTGTTACACTTTCTGTATATGTATATGTATATGTATAGGCATTTATATAGCGCATTACTTACCCGGAGGGTCCCAAGGCGCTTTGACCGCTGCAAAACCCTTCCTGGCTTCCCTGAGAGATGGTCCCTTAATGGGTATCTCCAGGGTGAGACCAGTCATCCCCGGCGGTCTGGCGGGGCCGTTAGTGAAGATGAGGCAAGCTAATCCCCAGAGTTGCCGAGTCTGAACGCTGATCAGAGTGGGCACCGAGGCGAGAGAATTATCGAGTCCACTGACCCTGGTCCAGAAACCTGCCGCGCCGGGAATCGAACCCTGGTCCCGGGCCGTCCTCTGCTCTCGGGTCTGCTGCCTCTAACCAGTGAGCTACACTACTTCACTTTTCACTACTCTATTTTTGCTCTATCACTGCTACATTTCTCAAACACAGAATTCAATAAACCACACAATCTTTGATCCCGATTTTCAACAATCTGTTCTTGTAAAATTTTAAGAAAAAAAACAACATTAACCACTACATTAGCATAGCAGTTGACACCAGAACTATTTTCAAACTGAAATCCAATAACATTTTCTTCACAATTCTTTTTCTTCCCGTTTTCAATTACAGTTTTGTCTACTTTTTGCTACTACCTCACTGCAATTACTCTCATTTCTTCTTTTTCGGCCTACCATACGTTTTTCAAACAGAGGATATTGAGGCAAATGTGGAGCATATTCTCTTCTTAACCTATTGTATTCTTTAACACAATCTAGATCTGCACACATTTTTGTCTCATCACACTCAATCAAGTACAATCCTGATAAAGTTCTGACTCGGGATAATGCCACATATGCCATACCCTCTTTAAACACAGATTTTCCAATGTTCACTAAAGCATTATCTACACTTAAACCTTGAGATTTATGAATTGTTACTGCATATGCCAAACAAACAGGAAACTGTTTTCGGTGAACATATAAGTCTTTTACAAGTAAAAATCTAGCAGAACAACAACTGATTTGTTGTACTTGCTCAATGCCATCAAATTTTATTTTTAAAAATTCAATTCCATCTCTATTTCTATAATTCACAAAATCAACAACATAACACATTGCTCCATTTACCAGTCCCCTTTCAACATTTAAATTCCTTCTCAAAATGATACTTTTCTCTAATGAATCCAATTTAGTTTTCAAATTTTCAGACAAAACAATTGTTGCACCCATATGCTCTATTTTATCTATTGCTCCCAGTTTCACAATCTCTTCATTTTCTAACTCTAACATTTTGTTGTTGAAGATGGAACATTCTTGCTGAGTTGGCATCAAACATATCCCAGATTTCTTCTCAGTCATTTTTAAAAAAATATTCTCTGGAAGAATGTTTTCATTTGAATACAAATTTGAAATTAATCGACCATGTAAAGCTTCTTTCCCAAGCTCGCTTACTTTTCCAATTCTTACATCTTGTAGAATATTTTTATAATCTTCATCCTTTGCCTGTCGCATATTTTGAAGCAGTTCAGCATATTTAAAATGTAACCATATATAAACGTTTCCAATGCTTCCAAGGGACTTCCTAGTATCTTCATGCGTGAACATTTTAAACACTGGTTGTCCTTTTACTGGATTCAACTGCAATAGATCTCCAAAAACAATAATGTGTTTTCCTCCAAATAACACATCATACTCTGTTCTAAGAATTTCTTGCATTCTCAAATGCACAAAAGCAAGCCTTAGATTTGAGACCATGCTTACTTGATCAATAATAAGAAGTTTCATTTTCTTCAAGACTCTTGAAACTTCAGAACACGCATCTCCAGATAACTTGTTGTAATGCAATTTATTATCATGCTCAACTGGCAGCATCAGTAAATGATGTAGAGTAATCCCTTTAATGTTATGTGCTGCCAGACCAGTTGGAGCAGTTACAACACAAGACAGCGGTGAATCAGTCCTTTTCTGCAGATAACTTGCAATGGCTTTAATTAGAAAACTTTTTCCTGTCCCCGCTTCTCCACTTACGTACAGTCGGACAGGGTCAAATGATGTACATGAGCACTCTTTTTTCTCATGTCTGAATCCATGTTCAATCTGCTCTGTGACTTCATCATATATCTTTTTCTGCTCAACGTTTATTTGCTTTACCAAATCTTCTAAGTTAACTCCATCCTCTTGAGCTTGTTCCATAGCTCTTTCCACCTCATCCATGGCAGTGGCAGCTTCATTTTGGATAATAGGTCCTCCTAGTGGATCCTGCCTCAATGAAGTAGAACTCTGACTGTCTTGAGAACTGTCTCTAGCTATCTCTTCAGCAATTGTGGTTTCTTGCTCTATTTCTTCATTCAACATTTGCAGATAATTTAGAAAAATAGGACATTCTATGGTATCCTTAGTTGCATTAAAAGAGTCTTCATAAGACAGAAAATCTCCAAGTAGTTCCTCTTCTGTACGCCATGGCTGAAAGAGTTGCAAAAGAGCTAAATAGTAAAATTCTCTTTTGTCTGGAGCTTCACAACTCAATTTTCGATGATTAATCAAATGGCCTTTTTTCTGCTTCACTAGACATCCTTCATAGCCAATGACTGCATATTTTCCATTATTGATATCTTCTGTGATGTTCCTCTTATAACTGTAGTTTTGCAGAACTTCATACAAACAAGTGTTCTCAAGGTGAGTACTTCTATTTGGATAGTATGTATCCAACATATTTGTCTTCAAAATATCTGTACTGTTTGGTTCTTTCTCCGCCAAATATTCAATTTCTTGTACAGATTTCAAAACTCGGTTTCGTGTTGTAGCAAGACCTAGACTCACCCAAATGATTGTTCTTGATTTGGCACAGAGACTTGCTGATGATAACCGATCAGAACATTCATATGCTCCAATTTCTCGATGCGACAACATCTTCAGACTGAAACTATATAATTTCTTGCTTAGACTCTTTTCATGTGAAATGTCCTCCCACATTTCCTTCAGTTCTGTCTTTTCTTTTTTGGTGATGTAAGATGTCACATATCGAGCCACAGCAATAGAATTGTCAGCAACGAACTGAATATCCATGTTAGCATTCCACATGGACAAAATCACTGGGTTGTAATCGTTGATGTACTTAGATTCTTCATTTCTTTTCAAATTGTATGCATTTTTGGGAGATTTCCTCGTCACAGTATGTCGTAGAGATGACATCAAATTATTTACTCTTCCCTTAGAAATCACTGGTCGTGGAAACGCAAAACGACATTTCGTGTAGTACTTTTCCTTGTTTTTAAATTTTCTACGACAGTACTTTCCACAACGATGAGATTGAAAACGTAAAACTTGTTGCCTTAAACTGTTTTCTTCAGTAGATTTTGGAACAGCACATGTTGAATACTCTTCAATGAAACTCATCACTGTTTCATCCAAATCTGATCCAAATTTGGGTGCATCTTTAATCCATAACAACATATGTATATGAGGAGCACCTCTCGCTTGATATTCCTTCCTCCAAAAGAAATCCAAAACCTCTCCAAGGGGAGGATTATTTTTGTTGGTAATAAAAGACATCATAGCTTCAAATCTATGATTAAAATATCTGCAAACATTTACTGGATTCAAAGAACACAGTTCTCCAGGTGTTTTCAATTCTATATTTTGTATGTTTACATTTGCCTCTCGTAGAAATTCAAGTAAGTCGTCCCATGCATACTCAGCACTGCTAAGAGTGAGGAACCATGTAGGAGTTCCTAAGTTTCTTAGCATACATTGCAATTCTCCATGACGACGGAACCAATACTCATTGGTTCCACACTGACATGCCACGAGATTGATTAGCTGAGATTCCAAAATACTATCTTGCAGGTTAACTTTCTCCATAAAGTCCCTTGCAGAAACATTTTGCAGATGAGCTCCACTTTTCAGTATATGATTAACTGCATAAGAAAGCCCAGACAAATCACTTTCAAACAGTAGATGAAACAAATACGGAATGCATTGACGAAACCTTGGATCTTCCGCATATATCATCTTAAAGTCCGGTATTCAGCTGCAGGAATTTGAACTGGTCGATCATCATATCGTCCACCACGACCTGTTGGAAATAATTGTGGAAAACAACGAGCTTCCAAACTTTCTTCCCATACACTAATAGGACTTCCTTTTGCTGCTTTCATTTGAAACAAGTCAATTGCATTACCCATTACTTCTTTGGAATGCAAAGGATGAACAGTATAATGTTCATATATTTCTTCACTTCTAGACACATCAACTTTTTCAATTTGACCAACTGAACAATCACTGTCTTCTTCTGTAGCTGTTTCCTCTGCTCCAACACTTACATCTTTGTAGTACTCATGGTTTTTGATCAAATACAACGTTGCCTTCTTGACTTTCCTAACATCCACTAAATCTTGCCAGATTTTCTTACTCTTTGTCGGAACCCCATTAACTAGAATAACCAGGGGATCCTCTTCTACTCTTTCTACACCAATTGTATCAATTTTTTTCTTTACATCTGGAGGCAAAAAAACAACTCTTCCCTTTAATCCTCTTTGTAAATCTGTAGGAGGTAATTTCCCTATTTTAGGCTCCATGCGAACAATAGCTTGAAAAGGATGGACACATTGAATCAAAATTGATTCATAAGTATTTAAATCCGAAGGAATATCTATCAACTGAAGATTATTATGAACTGCTCTAGCAGGCATTCTATTTTCATTTAATTTTTTCAAACAATAATTACAAATACGCTGATCAAAACTCAAATCAAAAGAATTCTCCACCAACAAATAACTTACAAAATCCTTCCATTCACTATTATTTTCCAATTCACATTTTGCATATAAATCAACTAACCTAGTCTGAATCTTATAATGAGTCCGTCGACAACACACACAAGTTAAATTAGGCCTTTCACTTGATTTCACCTTAAACTTGGTAATTTCCTCGTCAAACTTTTCAATACTTGAAATCTGTCCATTATCTTCCACATTACCATCCATTACTATATCCATTTCTACACTGTCCTCTTTGTTCCCAAAATAACAAAACTCAATTTCTACACAAATAGTCTTCACATCCACTTCAGATCCATGCAAAAGAGCACTGTTTAACTGTTTAAGCTTAAGTGCTGGACTTTTTGCATAATACAACTTTCTCACTAATTTCCTCACCTTATTATGATGCACTGCTAACATCCTAAAATGATGAAAAACACTCTGACATACTTATCTAGAAAGACAAGCTAGTGAATGCCCATGCAAACCTGTGCTTTCTCTCACTCTGCAAGGATCTAACTCTTGCAAGATCTTCATTTTTTGTTTGAGACTTTTCTTACTATATGTACGTAAGAAATTTCGAAGCAAATCGATTGAATCCTGTTGCACACTACAAACACTACTACACTTCCATGTGTACACTGGACCCTTAGTACGTCTCCCTAAAACTTCATCAGCTAACACCTCTTCTGCATCTCTAGACACAAGTTTCTCTTTTTCCATCACACAACCATCTTTCACCTCATATGCTCGATCACTGGTGTCAACTGCATGCACCAAATCATTTTCCTGAAAGTAACTCTCCTCATTGAAAAATGGCTCAGAACTTGAACTATGCATCCATTCACCAGAAAATACTTCACAAAAATTACTCCGATTAATAATTCTTTTCCATCTACTGTCCGATTTGAAAACATCAATTGCCTTATTAAGTATCCTAATTCTATTGATTACTAAAATAAACAATTTTTTCTTAACTTCAAGAGCCTGATCAACAATCTTCTCTACACTTTTCTTTTTCTTGTAAAAAGCAGTTCTCAGTTTACTTTTCTTATCATTTTTTAGCAAATTTAAAACGACCCTATTGCAAAACATTCGCCTACGAATGTCCCTAAATTGATTTACCCTTCTATTGTTATCCATTCTCTTCTCTCCTGCTCCAATCGAGACATTTTTTGTGGGCCTTTCCTTCCTTTTTAGATTTGCTGTCTCCTTCTGAATATTCACATTAGCAATATCATTTCTTTTTGTACTACATATGTTGCGAAGAAAAGACTTAATTGGCTTACCAGGAGCTTTTCTGGTGTTTTTTGAAGTAGTTGTTGTAGAGGATTCCATAAATTCTGTTGCTGATGTTCTCCTTTTACGTATGGTATTTTTGATAATTCTTTGCCTTGAAGGCATTTTTTCTTGCTTTTCAGAAGTTGATTTGAATCTGTTGTTCTGAAAAAAAAACACATGAAAGACCACTATTAGCAAACAACAAAGTAATGACAAAAAGCAAACAATATAAACAATAAATTGCAACATATTTAAGTTTATACAACAGCAACTCAGGGCCTTATTTATGAAGGCCTTGCACCACCAGTGCAACCCATGTTAAAAGTGACATACCGGCGCCACAAGACAATCATAAATAAGACCCAAATATAAATACCATTGATTGGCACCAAAAATCGTTTTTGAATAACAATAAAAAAACACAGGGCAGAACCTATGTACAAGCACTGAATTTTACTTTTGAAACCTCACTGTTTCCCAAAATAAAAATCCTCTACCTTGGAAATGTTGATAGCAAACATTATCAAAAAGCAGAATACAAAGCAAGAGCAAAAAAACTGAGGGCCTTATTTATGAAAGACTTTTGCCACCAGTGCGTCACTTTCTTCCCATGTTAAAAGTGACATACCTACGCCACAAGACAATCATAAATAACAGCCAAATATAAATTCCATTGATATGCACCAAAAGCCGTTTTTTTAATAACATTTAAAAAACACAGGGCAGAACCTATGTACAAACACAGAATTTCACTTTTGAAACATCACTGTTTCTCAAAATACAAATCCTCTCCCTTGCAAATGTTGATATCAAGCATTATCAAATAGCAGAGCACAAACCAAGAGCAAAGAAACTCAGGGCCTTATTTATGAAGACCTTGCGCCAAAAGAGCATCACTTATTTCCCATGTATAAAGTGATGCAACGGTAGCACAAGGCAATCATAAATAAGGGCCACATGAAAATACCATTCATTTGCACCCAAAATCGTTTTTTGAATAACATTTAAAAAACACTGCCCAGAACCTATGTACAAGCACTGAATTTCACTTTTGAAATCTCACTATTTCCCAAAATACAAATCCTCTACCTTGCAAATGTTGATAGCAAGCATTATCAAATAGCAGAGCACAAACCAAGAGCAAATAAACTCAGGGCCTTATTTATGAAGACCTTGTGCCAGAAGAACATAATTTATTTCCCATGTTAAAAGTGACATACTGACGCCACAAGACAATCATAAATAACAGCCAAATATAAATTCCATTGATTTGCCCCCAAAATCGTTTTTTGGTTAACATTTAAAAAACACAGGGCAGAACCTATATACAAGCACAGAATTTGACTTTTGAAACATCACTGTTTCCCAAAATACAAATCCTCTACCTTGCAAATGTTGATATCAAGCATTATTAAAAAGCAGAACACAAACCAAGAGCAAAGAAACTCAAAGCCTTATTTATGAAGACCTTGTGCCAAAAGAGCATCACTTATTTACTATGTATAAAGTGATGCACCGGTTGCACAAGGCAATCATAAATAAGGGCCACATGAAAATACCATTCATTTGCACCAAAAATCGTTTTTTGAATAACATTTAAAAAACACTGCCCAGAACCTATGTACAAGCACTGAATTTCACTTTTGAAATCTCACTATTTCCCAAAATACAAATCCTCTACCTTGCAAATGTTGATAGCAAGCATTATCAAATAGCAGAGCACAAACCAAGAGCAAATAAACTCAGGGCCTTATTTATGAAGACCTTGCGCCAGAAGAACGTCATTTATTTCCCATGTTAAAAGTGACATACTGACGCCACAAGACAATCATAAATAACAGCCAAATATAAATTCCATTGATTTGCCCCCAAAATCGTTTTTTGGTTAACATTTAAAAAACACAGGGCAGAACCTATATACAAGCACGGAATTTCACTTTTGAAACATCACTGTTTCCCAAAATACAAATCTCTACCTTGCAAATGTTGATATCAAGCATTATTAAAAAGCAGAACACAAACCAAGAGCAAAGAAACTCAAAACCTTATTCATGAAGACCTTGCGCCAAAAGAGCATCACTTATTTAATATGTATAAAGTGATGCACCGGTTGCACAAGGCAATCATAAATAAGGTCCACATGAAAATACCATTCATTTGCACCCAAAATCGTTTTTTGAATAACATTTCAAAAACACTGCCCAGAACCTATGTACAAGCACTGAATTTCACTTTTGATATCTCACTATTTCCCAAAATACAAATCCTCTACCTTGCAAATGTTGATATCAAGCATTATTAAAAAGCAGAACACAAACCAAGAGCAAATAAACTCAAAGCCTTATTTATGAAGACCTTGCGCCAAAAGAGCATCACTTATTTACTATGTATAAAGTGATGCACCGGTTGCACAAGGCAATCATAAATAAGGGCCACATGAAAATACCATTCATTTGCACCCAAAATCGTTTTTTGAATAACATTTCAAAAACACTGCCCAGAACCTATGTACAAGCACATAATTTCACTTTTGAAATCTCACTATTTCCCAAAATACAAATCCTCTACCTTGCAAATGTTGATAGCAAGCATTATCAAAAAGCAGAACACAAACCAAGAGCAAAGAAACTCAAGGCCTTATTTATAAAGGTCTTGCGCCAGAAGAACGTCATATATTTCCCATGTTAAAAGTGACATACTGACGCCACAAGACAATCATAAATAACAGCCAAATATAAATTCCATTGATTTGCCCCAAAAATCGTTTTTTGATTAACATTTAAAAAACACGGCGCAGAACCTATGTACAAGAACAGAATTTCAGTTTTGAAATATCACTGTTTCCCAAAATACAAATCCTCTACCTTGCAAATTTTGATATCAAGCATTATCAAAAAGCCAAAAACAAACCAAAATCAAATAAACTCAGGGGCTTATTTATGAAGTTCTTGCGCCACCAGTGCGTCACTTATTACCCATGTTTAAAGTGATGCATCGGCTGCACAAGGCAATCATAAATAAGGGCCAAATGAAAATACCAATGAATTGCACCCAAAATCGTTTTTTGAATAAGATTTAAGAAACACTGCGCAGAACCTATGTACAACCACTCAATATCACTTTTGAAACATCACTGTGCCCCAAAATACAAATCCACTATCTTGCAAATGTTCATAATAAGTATTATCAAAAAGCAAAAAACAAATCAACAGCCAACAAACTCAGGGCCTTATTTATGAAGGCTTTGCGCCACAAGAGCGTCACTTATTTCCCATGTTTAACCCCTTTACTGCTAAGGCTATTTTCTTTCTTTTCATTGAATTTCCATTGAAATCAATGGAAAGTCCATGACGAGTTACCCTTGTCATTAGCGGCGAAGAGGTTAAAGTGATGCACCGGCTCCACAAGGCAATCATAAATAAGGGCCAAATGAAAATACCAATGAATTGCCCCCAAAATCGTTTTTTGAATAATATTTTAGAAACACAACACAGGACCTATATACAAGCATACAATTTCACTTCTGAAACAAAACTATCTGCTTCCAAATATTCTCCATAGAGCAAACAAGTCTCTATCTTAATTAAATAAATCATTTCTTACCTTTACAAATGCTTTGGGAGATTGAAAACAGTGTCAGACACACACACCAATTTTTCTTTAGCAGAGCAAAAGGTGTGCACTCAATACACTGAAACCAAGACTGGCATAGAAAATCTCTAACTTTGTACACATATGCCTTAATTCAACCAATCAAAAGTCTTCCCTCACTATTTTCAAACCAACACCCTTCCCCCTCTCAGATCTTTCTATCTGTTACCATAGCAACTCCCTCCTAACTGAACTCTCAGGTTCAAAAGTTAATTGTACAATGTTGCAAATTAACTCAGCAAGGATGTTTGACCTCTCAATACACCAGCTTATCCAGGGTATTATTGCTTTTAGTGACTTTTTTTAACCATTCAAATTTCTTCTTTCACACAACACAAGCATGCACCCTAACATTCAGTTTTCAACTGTCTGAATCCACCAATCATTGCTTGTGATTCAAGAGCAATGAAACTCCACAATTATTTTTTTGTAAACGCCATTTCATTCCCACACTTCATCTGACTGCACCAGAACCTTCTCACATCATGTATTCTGTATGGATTATTGGACATAGCTACATCCACTGGGCTCAAAGGTATGCAGCAAGCAGAAATTATCACAACCTTGATTTATCAAATCTGGAAATCAAGTGGATTGGCCAGAGAGGATTGAGATGTCATCAATTGATACCATTGGTGAAAACCTTTTTGCATCTGCCAAGCCCTGACCTCTTAATAGTGCACTGTGGTGGAAATGATTTGGGCACTATGACTGGGGTTGGTCTGGAAATGCTTTTAAAGGACACCTTTGATCAATTGATGACACTTTTTCCACAAACTGCCTTGGTATATTCCAATATATGCCAAAGACAGAAATGGAACTGGTCCAACCAATTTTGTCCACAATTTGAGAAAGCACGGAAACATGTGAATAAATCTGTTTCTGCTTACATGAGAGACTGTGGAATGGGTTCAATATACAATAATAACTTGCATTACAACATGCAAGACATCTACAGAGGAGATGGTGTGCACTTCTCAGATGAGGGGAATAGAATATTCCTTCTGAATTTAAGACTGAGCATTGGAACCTACTTGTAGGTACCTAAATCAACCACAGAACCCAAAAGCTGTTTTCAGAGCTACCCTACCTCTGATCATTCAAAACGTTTGTCTTTTTCTAACTTTTTTCACTATTTTTCACCAAAGTACGCTTCCCGGTACGCGCACCGGTGTGCGTACCGGGCGCTTCCCCCCGCGGAAAATTCAAGATTTTTTTTTTTTTTTTAGCCTTTATGAGCCTCCTAAGCCCCCCTCAGAAAACCTAGAGGGTCAGGAAGTGTCTACCGTGCCCCCTTCTACCCATTCCGAGCATTGTTTGTCCTCCATCTTGTGTCTCGATTGTACCGAAACACAAAATGGAGGACTCCCGTTACACTGCCGGTACGCGTACCGGGGCGCGCACCGGTGAGCGCTCCATAAAAAAGGTGGGAAAGTAATTTACAGAAAAACCACTGGAGACACTTTCATCAAATATAGAATAGGCCCTACTACATAGCAGTCCGTACCATTTGCCCAAATCTGGTGGAATTCCATTGAGACATTTAGGCTACAGGCCTGACTAAATATCCTGAGGTAAATTACATGACCAAAACACATATGAAGTGTGAGAATTTACAACCAATTAAAAAGTTTCTTTCATTTTCTACGATTATTTCCTGACATTTGATTGGTTATGTACATGAATAAATAAAAAAAAAGAGAAGGAAACACAGCCATTTTGACTACTGCTTCCTGAAGTACATTTGAAAAGAAATAACACTGACAACTTCAACTGCTTTCTCAAAGGTACGTTGTTATTTTGGAAAGTGAAGTATGTTGTGCACTTTAAGTTAATTTGAGAAAAAATATTCTGTTAGTTATATACTATCCCTCTGTAATAGTTATAGATTGAGATAAGCTTCTCTGTTATAGTTATGGATTGAGTTAGGCTTCCCTTGTATTATTATAAATTTACTTAGGCTTCATCACATACTCTTTGTTATATTTCAAATTCCAGCCTGATACCATACACTGCCCAAAGATAACTTCACTGTTAAAAAATCCAAACTACATGTCTGAACTTAAACCCAACAGTGCCTCATCCCTTAGTCCGACACTTTTTAATATTTATGTGTCGGACCTTGCCAACACCATTCGCGCTCACGGGATGAGCCTGACCTCCTATGCAGACGACACTCAGTTGGTTCTTGCCATTAAGAATGATGGCCACAAAAAAGCAGCTGACCTTAATCAAGGCATGTTGGCAATTGGAAATTGGATGGCTTCCAATTGCCTAAAATTAAATTCCGACAAGACGGAAGTAGTCATTTTTGGTAATCTGACACCGGAATGGTCCTCTTGTTGGTGGCCCGCGTCATTGGGCCTCCCCCCTGAGCCCGTTAGCAAGGTGAGGAATCTCGGAGTCATTTTTGACGACCGTCTTACTTTTCTCCCTCATGCTAACCAGATCACTTCTGCCGCTTTTCACAAACTGAGATTAATCAAGAAAATCCTTCCTTTTCTCCCAGATTCTGCCGGCAAAACATTGGTCACCTCTCTGGTATTGTCGACCCTGGATTATTGCAATGCCCTGTTCTTGAATGCTCAAGAAGGAGTTTTGAACAAAATGCAATTAATCCAGAATTCAGCAGCTAGGCTCCTGGGCAGAATCCCCAAATTTCATTCAGTTTCTGCAACTATCAGAGAACTACATTGGCTACCCATAAGGAATAGAATAAAATTTAAAGTTCTCTGTATAGTGTTTAAGGCCATGCATAACATGGGACCTGCTTTTTTTACTCAAAATTTGATCCCTTACTGTCCGTCCAGAACCTTACGCTCCTCCAGCCTGAATGATTTAGTGGTCCCACGCAGCAAATCTGTCTCATGGGGAGACAGAAGATTTCTTGTCTCAGCCCCCAGACTTTGGAATGCTCTGCCTCCTTCGATTAAATCAAGCCACTCACTCTGGTCATTTCGTAAACAACTTAAGACTTGGCTTTTTAATCAGTAGACCCACTTTTCCCCTCCTTGGTTGAATTTTGCAGACGTCCTAGTGCCGAGACGCCCACGGGCCATTGTTCGCGCTCTAAATATTTCATTAATAAATAAATAAATAATAAATAAATAAATAAATAAATATCTCTACTGATATAATTATTTTTTATGCAATTTACAGCAACAAAATGGAAGGAGAAAAGAATATTTCTTTTGAAATTGTTTTGGACAACAACCATGATGGAAAAAATGCTGAAAATGATAATATTGACTTTATGGATGAGTCTCTAGACCTTGAATTACTTCAGTGTGTGGAATCAATGGAAACACAGAATCTAAATGAAGAGATTCCAGACAACATTTTATTAGAAGTTTTATTAAATTATGAAAAAGAATCAGAAGAATAAATTTATATTTAATAATCAAAAATTGTTCGAGCCATTATTCATTTTTATATGTAATTCATCAAGTAGATCAAAAATGTTTAAAATATAAAGTGAGACTTATAGTCTACTGTGCAACTTTATTGTGTTACATAGAAAGTTTGCTCATAGTTACTTCCTTTCTCCCACTATATTATCTCCAATGTGTATTTAACATCTCTTTATCATCTCCTGCCTCCATGTTGTTTCTGCTTTCCTGACAGACTATGTTATGAATTCCATATACCACAATAACTTCTGTAACTTCTGACTCTCTTTGCTCCCTCCAACTTCCAGACCCCGTAGTCTGCTCTCAACGTCTCTGTGACGACATTGCAGACTTTTTTCATAAAAAAATTTCTGATATTCATACTTCCTTAGAAGTACAACGCCTCTCCCTGGTTGAAAATCCTCCTCCAGGCATAAGTTCTTCTGAGGCACTGGATATTGCCCCTTCTAGCCTCCTTTCTGTTTTCCCTTCTATGTCTTTGGAGGGATTGAATCTTCTTCTAGACAAGACAAAATCCTCCTCTCCACTAGATCCTCTACCTCTTAAAAAGCTTAAAGATTGTAGGAACAGCCTCCTTCCTCCCCTACTTGAGGTAATGAACAAGGTAATTGATCAAGGCACCTTTCCATCAATATGGAAGAAGGCCATTGTGAAGCCGCTCCTCAAGAAGCCTTCACTTGATCCCGGCCTCTTGAAAAATTTCAGACCCATTTCTTTGCTCCCTGCACCTGCTAAAATCCTAGAAGCACACCTGAACCGCCATTTATCTTCTTTCCTTGAAGCTTCGGAGTATCTTGATACAACCCAGCATGGCTTTCGAAAACACCACAGCACAGAATCTGCTCTCACCTCTGTAGTCGATAACATCCAACGCAAGGTTGATGCAGGACAAACTACTGTTCTTGTGCTACTGGACCTCACAGCCGCATTCGACACTCTGTCTCCTGCCATTTTAACATCTCGGCTGAGGGAGGCAGGTGTCACTGGCTCGGCCCTGAGTCTCCTTAACTCCTTTCTCCTTGATAGGGAACAGAGAGTGATGCTCGGCAACCACCTCTCCCCAGCTAAGTCTTTGCAATGCGGGGTGCCACAGGGGTCGGCACTAAGTCCGACCCTGTTCAACATCTACGTGGCCCCCCTTGCTAGGCTAGTAAGATCTCAGGGGATGGAGGTGGTATCATATGCCGACGACACCCAGATCATGGTTTCACTTACTCAGTCCTCTGTCATAACATCTGCCTCTAGCTTCAGGTCCTGCATGCAACATGTTGCAGATTGGATGGTTACCAACTTCCTGAAGCTAAATGGCGACAAGACTGAGGTCCTGGTCTTTGGAAAGGACCAAGACATCTGGTCGAGTGAGTGGTGGCCCCCCTCTCTTGGCATCTGCCCCACTCCCTCTCAGTCTGCCAGAAATCTGGGTGTAGTGTTCGATACTTCGCTCTCGATGTCCTTACAGGTGAATCGGACTGTTTCGACCTGCTGGGGCGTGATCAGGACGCTCAACAGAATTCGCAGCTATTTGTCTCCTCAAGCACGCAAGCAGATTGCAGTCGCCCTTGTTGGCTCCAGGTTGGATTATTGCAACTCTCTTTACATGGAATCCAACAAGGGCCTCATACATCGACTGCAAATCGTGCAGAATGCCGCTGCACGTTTTGTCCTGGATCTTCCCAGGGCCTCCTCTGCCACTGCTGCGAGGAGAGACCTTCATTGGCTGCCTATTCAACACAGAATTTATTTCAAAATTCTGTGTATGACCTATAGAGCACTCGAGGATGGATCTAAAGGCGCTATCAGCTCCCTCCTTACCCGTTACCATCCCACAAGGTGTTTGCGCTCTTCGGGACTATGCCAACTCGCTGTCCCTCGCTTTAAGCTCACCAGATGGGGAGCCAGGGCCTTCTCCGTCGTTGCTCCTCAGCTTTGGAACATCTTGCCGCTGGAGATGAAGACCTTACCTTCTCTAGCGCTGTTTAAAAAGGCCCTTAAAACGTGCTGCTTCTCGAGAGCTTACACAGGTTGAGCTGCAGGGTCCATGTTATGAGCTGGATTTTGAATTAGGCGCCTTGACGCCCATTGGGCTAAGTATGCGCATGATAAGACCCCTTTTATTATTATTATTATTATTATTAACAACATGCAAGATATCTAGAAAGGAAACGGTGTATATTAAATTATGGACTCTGCATTGATACCTACATGTTGATACTTAAATAAAAAAATAAAAAAACAACAAAAAGAACAATTAATAAACATACAATTTTTAAAAGTGATTCTTTTTTCCCATAGTACGCTCTCAGGAGCGCTCCCAGGAGTGCTCCCCGGTGCGCGTACCGGGCGCACCCCCCGCGAAAATCGATTTTTTTTTTTTGAAACCCCGCGGGGCCCTTTAATGGCCCCCACATCAAACCTAGGGGGTCAGGGGGGGTCTACCCTGCCCCCTTATGGTCAATTCCCCCCTTTGTTTTTGCCACCTCTTGTGTCTCGATTTTACCGAGACACAAGATGGCGGCCGCTCCGGACTGTTTAGAATGTTTACAGACACCCGATAGCCAATCAGCTTTCTGTGCGCAAGTCGCGTGGCGTGCCCGGTGCGCTCCCCGGTGCGCGTACCGGAGCGCGCCTATAGATATATATATTTTTTTTTAACCTAAATTACTCAAAATCCACTGGAGCACATATCTTGAGACATAGCAAAGGCACATCGGGCTACCAGTCCCTACAATTTTGCCAAGTTTGGTGTAAATCCATTCAGCCGTTCAGGCTAAAAGTGAAATCGACCGCCCTATGGAAATTAACATGGGGAAAACGTGTTTTGGGACCCCCCTTTTATCTCGGCCCCCGCTTGACGAATCCCCCCCAAACTTTCAGGGAAGGACCGGTGCTCCGCGAGGCCATTTTGGGGACATTTTCACTCAGATTCATCAACCGGCGCCAAAGTTATTCCAAATAGAATTTTGAGATTTAACATTGAAAAAAATCCTAACTATAACTACCTACTGGCGACCGCCAGTCGGTAATATAAATATATATGTATATATATATATATATATATATATGTATATATATATATTACCTACTGGCGGTCGCCAGTAGGTAGTTATAGTTAGGATTGTTTTCCATAGGAAATCCTCAACATTCTATTTGGAATAACTTTGGCCCTGGTTGAAGAATCTTAGCGAATTTCTCAAAGAAGATGGCTTGGTCCGCTGCGCTCCTTCCCAGAAAGTTTGGGGGGGATTGGTCAAGTGGGGGCTGAGATATAAGGGGGGTCCCAAAACGTGTTTTCTGCATGTTATTTTCCATAGGACCTTTAGACTCGGCTACAGGTCGAACGGCTGAATGGATTTATAAGAAATTTGGCAAAACTGTAGAGTCCGGTTCGCAGATTACGCTTTTTTTGGAATTGTGTAAATCTGTTCAGTAGTTGTTGAGAAAATTAAAGTTAAAGTCAATTATATATCTATAGGCGCGCACGCGTGCGCGCACTCAAGCGGCTGTGCGTGAGCGGAATTTTTTTTTGCTGCGTGACGTCTGTTAACGTTCGATTCGAAGGAAATCAGGAAGTTTTGTCTGCCATTTTGTCACTGCGAGTAAATATATTGTTCATTTCAAAGCGTTGAAACATGGAAAGGGGAGAAGGTAGAGATTGTCTTGCTGCGTAGGTTTTCTCGGGGTGTGCAGTAAGGCCCTTAAACGCGAAAAGATATAATTTTTTTCCGAAAAAAAATACGGGGTGCGCGCACCCGGTCGTGCACACCTATTTACAAGAGTGTGAAAATGGAGATAAATCAGAAGTTTGAGTGCTTAGATATAAGGTGGCTCTGAAAAGAGCCCTTGTGTTAATTGAGTGTTTTCTGCATTTATAAGTAAGTACCGATGCAGAGCCTGATGTTGCAGAGGAAGATTCTGTTTCCTTCAGTCGTGAAATGAACACCGTCTCTCCTATAGACGTCTTGCATGTGGTATCACAAGTTGTTGTGGTAAATAGAACCCATGCTATAATCTCTGAGGAACGCAGAAACAGATTTATTTACATGTATCCTTGCTTTCTCAAATTGTGCACAATGTTGATTGGACCAATTCCATTTCTGTCTTTGGCATATATTGGAATATACCAAGGCAGATCGAGGAAAAAGTGTCATCAATTGTCGAAAGGTGTCTTTTAGAAGCATTTCCAGACCTACCCCAGTGATTGTGCCTAGATCGTTCCCACCACAGTGCCTTGGATAAGATATGCAATAGAATTGTTGAGATTAGACTGTAAAAAAATAAAGTTGAAAATCGAGTAGCTGAAGAAACAAATGTAGTCCACATAAAAGACCAAAATTTAACCAGCACGAAATCATAATGTCCACTGTTAGTAAAGGCAATAGGTCTGTTCTTCAAAAGAAAATATGGAAAAGAACGTGAAGAATATAGGGAAGCAAAAGGAAATGAGGACGTCAATGGCTTGTATAAGAGTTATTGAAGCATTGTTTAGGCAAAATAGGTAGCTTCTGCTTCTAACAGGAAATCACTTTTATCATTTGAAAGTATGTCAGCTATCCAATGGAAAAGAGTAAAGCAGTACTCATGATCTGTTAAAATCGGAGCCTCTTTTATTATCAGAGGGCAGCTCGGTGGGTTTTCGATGTAGTTCTCTGTTAGGAAAGAGTTAACCGTCCATTGTGTAGGCAAAATAGGCAGCAAGTGCTTCTAACAAGCAATCACTGTTATTATCTGAAAACATGTCAGCCATCCAATTGAGAAGAGGAAAGGAGCATTCATGATCTGTCATTATTGGAGCGTCTTTTACCATCATAGGGCAGCTCGGTGGGTTTTCGATGTAGCTCTCTGTTAGGAAATCTTGCGCCGCTGCGAATATATTCCAATGACCCAGAACTCCTTGTATCGCTGCAAAGGCGATAAACCCTCCGTTGTAACAAAGCTGTTCATGATCAAGTAACGGATTCATGAGGTGATTGTAATTCGCTTCAGGAGGTACCAAATTGCAGAGACATAAATCCAGGGCCCACGTGAAATCACAGCTCAGGCAATGAAATACAGGCTGCACACAGGTGAAATACGAATATCGAAATGATAATCGATATGAAGTATTCAAAGTTGAGAGTGCTAAGGTGCCGTAGTACAGAAGCATTCTCTGTCGAAATAGTTCTAAGTGGTCCGGCTCGTTTGCGAAGGCAGGAGGGACATCCATTTTGAATTTCCCAAGATGGTAAAGGAAACGGCGCAGCACTGCCGGTTGTATAGCAACTCCACAGAATTAGGTCGCCGGCTATGCAGTGGAGAGGAGCAGAATGACTTGATAAATTTTCTAGGAGTCTAGTCACTTAAATATTGCTTAGTAGTTATCAAAAAAGTAGCCTGTCTTGAAGTGGAGGATGCGTTAAAAAATAAGGGAGTCATTTGAGCAAGTTGTAAAGCAAGGTCAATTTTTTTTTACATCAATGCTGTTTTCTGTGAATGTTAGCTAAGTGAAAGATATGTGTGTGAGCAGATGCTACGTTAAGTTTTAAATGTGACAATGGAGCTCTTGTTCATGTCTTCCGATTCAAGGTCGGTATTCGCTGCCAAATGCAAATATCAAGAAACGCATGCGTGGGGTAGATAGTCTGCATTCTTAAAGGAAAGCAAATGGAGGGTTATTTTTACCGCATTAGCATTGTCGTTTAAAAAGTTACAGTGATTTTCATTATATGTTAAAAAAGTGTCACTGATGAAGACTGAAAATAAATCCTTATAAATACAGGGACTGGTGTATTTTAGAAAAGGTGTGTAACATTACATGAGTTGTAAAAAGAAAAATAATGTAATTGAAAGTGTATGGTTTGAAAATGAAATGTAGAGGTTTATAGTTCACGTTTTGAAAGCGGTTCTAGAGGGTCAGATGCATGATAGATTTATAAAAAATAGAACATGTTTTTCAATAGTATTATGGAAAAAATATGTGCCTTTATGTACTATTTAGATTATCTGCCTGTTGCCTATTCTTTGAGTTTTAGTAATCCTGTGTCTTATAAGTTTTCCAGGGGCGGTTTGAGGTTCATGGTGGGCTTGGGCAGGGAGGGTAGGTTGGGGGTTTGTAATAGGGGGTCCGGGTGGGGTGGAGTGCGGAGTTTACTGAAGAGTGAGGGGGGCGGGGGGTTAGGGTGTTTGGCAATGGAGCAGAGTCAGAGGACGCCACATTTCTGTTATGGGGTGCCACGGAAATATGTATCCATTCTCAGAGGTTTATTATATTAAGGATATATATTAACATGGTGGCTCTTGTGGTTTTCTGGTTCTGTGCATGTGTATAATGCTGGCCCGGTATTTTTTGTCTATGGACCTCATTACGACACAGGGGAGCCACGTTGCACAGTTGGAGATCAGAGACTTAGGAAATAAAACTTTATAATTGTAAGGGCTCTAAGCGATACAAATCGCCTGTTCTCGGTGTAAAAAATATCACCGCTATTGGTGGTATTTTCTACGGTGTTAGTGCTCGAAGGAGAATAGTAACATATATGTGAAAGAAAATTCTGTAACAGGCTCAGCATTTCACATTATCGCGTGAAAACAAAAGTTGTTCTCACATAGCAATAAGTCTCTTATAATTAAGGGACGGAGTGTATATAGTGCTATTTACTACACTGCTATGTGAACGATGTTGAATGTTTCATAAGAAGAGGCTTTAAATGTTTTTCGATAAACTGGTTTTCCAGGGAAGTGGGTAGAGTGTTCCATGTAAATTGCAGAATAGAAACTAGTAAGAACCAATTGGAAGTGTTGTTCTAAAGTCACATGACTTCACATGCGTGTGTCGCTGCCTCTACGCGATAGGTGGGTGCGCGCACCCGATCGCGCACTAAAAGAAAGCGGCGAGAAAATATCAGCTAATATGCTCTTGGAGCTCGTTTTGGTACAAAGAGTTAGTTCTGAAAAGAACTTTTTTTTTTTTTTTTTTTTGGAAACAAGTGTTATGATGCTTTTGATTTCTTAAAGTTGCTACGACATTTTTCAGTATGTCATACTATCCAAATAAAGTGAAGAAATGTAACTTTTCTTGGAGCATTTATGACTCTCAATTTTGTGTTTAATTAGAATAAAGCTTTGCTCTCCATATACAAGACGTTTCCACAGTTCTTGCATTTCATGTGCACGTTCGCCAGATATGGTTTCAAGTCCATGTCAGCACTCGATGGAGATACAGGTCGTTCTGCAGAAGATGTGCTGGTCACTTCTGATGGTAATAGCGTGGCCTCCGTTTTTCTAGTGAAAGGTGGTCGCTCATTTCCTTCAGATTCGGAAGATGAATGCGGAACGGTAGCCATTGCAGCAAAGTCTTCGGGAAGATGTTCGACGTTGTTCTCTATTGAGAGTAGAAAAGAAAGTGATGGAAGTGGGTGGAGTGCTGCGTGCAAATTCCAGAATAGAAACTACCAACAACCAATTGCAAGTGTTGTTTTCAAGTCACATGACTTTACATTCGCTTCTCAGGACGTGTAGGCGGTGACACTATCTAGTTATGAACGTGATTTGGAAGTAGCGATGTTCTTTAGTGAAGTTTAAAAACGTGAAAAGAAGTGAATTCAAACACATACGGATTTCACATATTTTTAGAGCTCGATTTAAGTATACAATTATTAAATTATAAAACCTTTTATATTTTTTTAAAAAAATATTAAGGTGTGTACAATCAGTCACGCACGAACGATTAAAAAAAATTCGGCTCCATTTAATTTAAAGGTTTGTATGACAAAAAAAAAGCCTAGGTTCAGTGTCTTAACGTACTATAAGTTCTTTCATTGGTCTATGAAGAAATTCATTAGGTTTAAATTGGAAAGCTTTCATGAAATAAATAGGTGGGTGCGTGCACTCAGTTGTGCACGTAAGATTGGTATGTCGATATTTATTTCAGGTATATCTTTCATACTTAGGAACTAGCATTCAAAAAACCTATGAAATTCACTGAAAAAACCATAGGTTTTACACACGTTATAGTTAGGAAATAGCATTTCAAAAACCTATGAAATTCACTGAAAAAACCCTAGGTTTTACACACGTTATAGTTAGGAAGTAGCATTTAAAAAACATGAGTGATGTCACTGACCATGTCATGAGTGATGTAATATGTGAAGTCATCAGCAGTGCATTGCGGGCGCGCGAGTTATAGTTAGCTGAAGTAACTATAACGGGGAATTTCATTGGTTTTATATGAGTAAAATGTCCAGCTAACTATAACATGTGTCAAACCTATGGTTTTTCCAGTGAATTTCATAGGTTTTTTAAATGCTACTTCCTAACTATAACGTGTGTAAAACCTAGGGTTTTTTCAGTGAATATATATATATATATATATATATATATATATATATATATATATATATATATATATATATATATATATATATATATATATTCACTGAAAAAACCATAGGTTATAGACCATATATAGTTAGGGATTAGCATTTACAAAACCTTAATTTACTCGCACAAAACCATTGAAATTCGCATATATAGTTAGTTGCACTAACTATATATCGCAATCCACTGCTGATGATGTCACATATTACATCATTCATGACATGGTCAGTGACATCACTGATGACATCACTGATGACATCTCAAATGACATCACTGATGACATCACTGATGACAACACCCAGTGACTGTATGTTTCTGTAAAGTTAAAATATGTCTTACATATTGAAGAATGAGTGGATGTATAAGTGTCTGGATGAAGGATTTAGTAGGTTCATGACTGACTGTATGAGTGAGTGATTTAATGTGTCTCACTGAGTGCATGGGTTAGTGACTAAACTGTCTTAATTTGTGCATCATTATGTCTGTTGTTCTGTAAACTGCTGCATGTGTTGATCAGTAGCTATATGAGTAACTATATGGGTTATTGATTGGTTGCCCAAGTATTTGTATGGGAGACTGAGTGTGTGTGTGGGTGGCTGGGAGGTGTGTGACTCTGTGCATAGATGTGTCAGTAGTTGATTCACTATATGTATGGGTTCAAAAGTGCATGTGGAAACAGCTGTATGGGCGGTTGACTGTCTGCATGAGTGTATTGGTGAGTGAATGGATTTCTCAGTGCTACATGTCAAAGTAAGTACATATGTAAAACACAGTACATGTGAGAGTTGACATATATAAATAACTGTGCATAAGAGCCAGTGAATGTGTGAGTGGCTGTATGGATCATTGTGAACATGTATCAACGATTGTATAAGAGAGTAAATATGTGTTAGTATATGTTTGAAAAAGTAAGGTGTGTATAACTGTATAGTTGAGAAAATGGAGGTGTGATTGATTCTTTGCATGACTGACTAGGTGTGTGAGTAACTCCATGGATAAGTGACAGTCTGTGAGTGTCTGTTTACACTGATTGTATCTAAGGTTATATTAGAGTCTGAAGATGTTCATTGTATTATCACATAAATGATATCATCAGTGATGTGATCAGTAATGTCAAATGAGATGTCATCAGTGATGTCATCAGTGATATCATTTGAGATGTCATCAGTGATGTCATCAGTGATGTCATTTGAGATATCATCAGTGATGTCATCAGTGATGTCACTGACCATGTCATGAATGATGTAATATGTGACATCATCAGCAGTGGATTGCGGGTGCGCGATATATAGTTAGTGCAACTAACTATATATGCGAATTTCAATGGTTTTGTGCGAGTAAATTAAGGTTTTGTAAATGCTAATCCCTAACTATATATGGTCTATAACCTATGGTTTTTTCAGTGAATTTTCAAGGTTTTGTAAATGCTAATTCCTAACTATATATGGTCTATAACCTATGGTTTTTTCAGTGAATATATATATATATATATATATATATATATATATATATACACATATATATATACTAGCAGCCCGTCCCGACGTTGTCCGGGTATGAATTGCTGCCGGCCAGTAGTATATTGTTTTGTAGGATTTCGTTTTGATAGCATTTCTTATCTGTGACAGGAATGTGAAACGCTCCGATTCACAGTGCACTGCTGATGCCCTTAAGAGTGCGCGTTCAGTAGTGTGTGAACTCGAGTTTCCCTACTTTATTTTTCCTTGCAATATTATACAGCGCAAACTCGACAACATGGCATGAGCACAATTTACATTACAGAAGAACACATTCATTTGTGGTAGGCACGGAGAGACAAAGCGATTTGCCTGGAATCACAGGATGTTGAGCTGATGCAGAGATTTGAACGTAGCTCCCCAGCTCCCCAGCTCTAAAGTTCGCAGTTCTAGAACTTGTGGCAGGAGGTGTGTCTAAAAGTGTATGTCGGTGCTGGCCATCAATGAGAGAGACCTGTGCATTTTTCAAATGGGTGGTGAAAAAATATGAGTATCTACTCCAAAATGCTTGTGTACAGCCTCCGCGAACTCCTGAACAGCGGGCGTGTCGTCAAACAGACCACCCAAGCTCGGCTCCTAAACCAGCAGGCTGGTGAGCAAGCCTGCTGTTTCAGGCGAAACGAGTCCGATCAGCCAACAAATAAAAACTCAAGGATTTGTCAAGACATGGCATCGTCATTCCTTGGTTGCTGAAGAGGGTGCATTGATAGATATATAGATATAAATATATATATATATATATATATATATATATATATATATATATATATATATATATATATATATATAACACGTTCATTCCACTCCGAACAGAAGAAAGGGACAGTGTTGGGCTTCACTAGATGTTTATTAGAGAACTCTGCATGACCATTTACAGCAATCAGCCTTCTTCAAATGCCTCAGTCTGTCCCAGAGTAGCCTGCAAAAATGTTTATAGAGCTCCTCCCACCATAATAGTGAAGGGCACAGCTGCAACTTGTAGAAGTGCCGATGCATCAATAGTTCCATGCCACGAACCACCGATACCCCCATGGACTGCGCTGGAATACCTCGAGACTCAGTAGAGAAATCCGGCGGAATTACTGGGAACAAACGTCCTTGTGTCCCCTAATTCCTAGCCTCCTCACACGTCGGCACCAAGACTGGAGACACCATTGAATAGAACCGCCTCTCCACACAGTGTTGACCACACGGCGGCGGCAGACGGTCGGTTTCCTCAGGTGAGTAGGCGGGTTGTGAAAATCCGATCCCTCAGATACAAAAGTCACAACAAGCCATTGTCCTTCACAACCTCTTGATAGGAAGGGTCCCTTTAAGCACACCACGGGCTGTGCACAACAACATGACAAACACCTTCAATCTGCTCCGAACAGGAGAAAGGGACACTGCGGGGCTTCACTAGACGTTTATTAGAGAACTCAGCATGACCAGTTTCGGCAATCAGCCTTCCTCAAATGCCTCAGTCCATCCCAGAGTAGCCTGCAAAAATTTTTATAGAACTACTCCCACCATAATAGTGAAGGGCCCAGATGCAACTCGTAGAAGCGCTGATGCGTTAGTAGTTCCATGCCACAAACCACCGATACCACCATGCACTACGCTGGAATACCTCGAACCGCAGTAGGTAAATCCGGCGGAATTACTGGGAACAAACGTCCTTGTGTCCCCTACTTCCTAGCCTCCTCACACATCGGCACCAAGGCTGGAGACACCATTGAATAGAAGCTCCTCTCCACACAGTGTTGGACCACACACACACACACATATATATATATATATATATATATATATATATATATATATATATATATATATATATATATATATATATATATATTACCTACTGGCGGTCGCCAGTAGGTAGTTATAGTTAGGATTTTTTTCAATGTTAAATCTGAAAATTCTATTTGGAATAACTTTGGCGCCGGTTGACGAATCTGCCTGAAAATTTCCTCAAAACGGCCTCGCGGCGTTCCGGTCCTTCCCTGAAAGTTTGGGGGGGATTCGTCAAGCGGGGGCCGAGATAAAAGGGGGGTCCCAAAACGCGTTTTCCCTATGTTAATTTCCATAGGGCGGTCGATTTCACTTTTAGCCCGAACGGCTGAATGGATTTCCACCAAACTTGGCAAAATTGTAGGGACTGGTAGCTCGATGTGCCTTTGCTATGTCTCAAGATATGTGCTCCAGTGGATTTTGAGTAATTAAGGTTCAAAAAAATATATATATCTATAGCAGCGCTCCGGTAAGCGCACCGGTACGCGCACCGGGCGCGCCACGCGACTTGCGCGCAGAAAGCTGATTGGCTCTGGGGTGTCTGTAAACATTCTAAACAGTCCGGAGCGGCCGCCATCTTGTGTCTCGGTAGGATCGAGACACAAGAGGTGGCCAAAACAAAGGGGGAAATGACCATAAGGGGGCAGAGTAGACCCCCCCTTGACCCCCTAGGTTTGATGTGGGGGCCATAAAAGGGCCCCACGGGGCAAAAAAAACAATTTTTTTTTTTTATTTTCGCGGGGGGAGCGCCCGGTACGTGCACCGGGGAGCGTACCGGGGAGCGTACCATGGGGAAAAAGAATGACAGTTTTAAAAGTAGCTGATTAGAAAAAAAAATGTTTCGTTGTTTTTTTTTATACATACACATACATATATATAAATGCATATGCACATATATATATGCTTATATGTCTATATGTGTGCGTGTAGAGAGAGGTAGAGAGGTAGAGGTGTAGAGGTAGAGAGGTAGAGAGGTAGCGGTAGAGAGGTAGAGATTAGTAGAGAGAGAAGAGAGAGGTAGAGAGGTAGAGAGTAGAGAGTGAGTAATAGAGAGTAGAGAGTGAGTAGTAGAGAGTAGTAGAGAGCAGTAGAGAGAGTAGCAGAGTGAGTAGTAGAGAGTAGTAGAGTGAATAGTAGAGTGAGTAGTAGAGAGTAGTAGAGAGTGAGTAGTAGAGAGTGAGTAGTAGAGAGTAGTAGAGAGTAAGTAGTAGAGTGAGTAGTAGAGAGCAGTAGAGAGTGAGTAGTAGAGAGTAGGAGAGAGTAAGTAGTAGAGAGTAGTGGAGAATATTTCAAAGTTTGGCACAGCACCACTTTCACAATGAGTCCAATCAAATCATATCACTTAGAGTACTTATTGAAGCGCTGAATCTTGGTGTATATTCAAATGCTTTTATTTTCCTTAAGTTTATGTACCACAGCCAGCCGAAACGTTTCGTTCTGTACAACAGAACTTCTTCAGGGCATTCTTATTTCCTTCAAGTTATGTCGGTATCCCGTTGTCATATAACTAGATATTTCTTCCAAATGTTAGACGAGACATAAGTATATTCTTATTAAAAGTGACTAGGTATCAATTTTACCCACACAATTCGGGCAGACTTGAGTAATTTATAGCATCCTCAAAGTCAGTCTTTCAAAAATTCCAAATTATAGGACATGATAATCCAAATCCAAATGTTTCTCAAGAAAAGTCATTTACAATCGTTCGGAATATCGGTGTTTGGGCAGATATGATCCAGGGACCCCCAGTATGCAAGGGGAATTAGTCCCCCCTCTGCAAAGGCGCCAGTGGCCTGCATTGCAGAGAGGTGTAACAAGGGTGTGGCCTCATTACACTTCGCTGCAATGCAGCTCCCTCGCGCATACTGGAGGCTCCTGGTGGACTAGTTGACCCCAGGGACCCCCAGTATGCAAGGGGAATTAGTTCCCCCTCTGCAAACGCGGCAGTGGGCTGCGTTGCAGAGAGGTGTAACAAGGGGCATAGTCTCATTACACCTCTGCAATGCAGCCCCAGGCGCATACTGGAGGTTCCAGGTGGGATAACTGGCCCCCAGGGGCCCCCAGTATGCAAGGGGAATTAGTTTCCCCTCTTCAAACATGCACGGGGGCTGCGTTGCAGAGAGGTGTAAAAAAGGTTGTGGCTTCATTACACCTCTCTGCAATGCAGTCCCCTGGCGCATACTGGAGATTCCTGGTGGGCTTTCAGGTCTTATATAGTTAGGAATTAGCATTAAAAAAACCTTTGAAATTCACTGAAAAAACCACAGGTTTCCCACCAGTTATAGTTAGGAATTAGCATTTAAAAAACCTTTGAAATTCACTGAAAAAACCATAGGTTTCACACCAGTTATAGTTAGGAATTAGCATTTAAAAAACCTATTAAATTCACTGACAAAACCAGTTATAGTTAGCTGGAAATTTTACTGACATAAAACCATTGAAATTCCCACGTTATAGTTAGTTGGACTCACTATAACTTGCGCGCCTGCAATGCACTGCTGATGACGTCACATATTACATCACTCATGACATGGTCAGTGACATCACTCATGACATCACTGATGACACCATCCAGTGAATGTGTGTCTTTCTGAAAAATAAATTTGTTTTATATATGTATTTGTAAAGGTCGATGGAAGAATAAATGTTTAAATAGGTGTGTAAATGGATGTTTTTTTTTAAAAAAATTGGTTGGTTAACTGGCTTATTAAGTGTATCTTAGTGAATACATATATTAGCGAGTATTGTTTAAATATTTAAATGTTTGTATCAGTGTTTCTCTTTGTGTATAAGTGGCTGCAGGGGTTGGTGACTGACTCACTGTTTGTATGTGTTTTGAAGACAGCATATGTGCAGGACTGTATAGGTGGACGAGTGTGTATATGTGTGTGTTAGTGAGTGAATGACTGTCTCACTAGTGTCTTCATTAGTAACTACATATGTTTTAATCTAGTATATGTGAGTATTGATGTATATAAGTGAGTATAGTATATATAGTGAGAGATTGTAGGAGTTCCTGTTTAAATAAGTATGTGTTTCTATAAGTGATTGTTTAAGAGAGTAAGTATGTGTAAGTTTCCTTAGAAGTAAGGTGGTAGTGTGTGTATAAATGTATATGCAAATAAATGGATGTTCAATAGTTTATGTGCATGTGTGAGTATGTGTGTGAGTAACTTTTGGATGACTGCTGATGTGTAACAGGATGTATAGGGGTATCACTACATATGATGAGTGAGTATATATATGAGTGACTATATAGAACTGTTGGTGAATGAGTGGATGAGTATATAGATGGTGGAATTACTGAATTGGTTGTTGTTACTGGTTTGGGTATCTCCATTTTTTTGAAAATGTTTGTTTCTATTTTTGAATATGTGTTTCAAGCGTTACATTACACTGAAATTAGGTCTGTCACTCTGTCACAAGGATGGTGTCATCAGTTATGTCATGAGTGATGTCACTGACCATGTCATGAGTGATGTAATATGTGACGTCATCAGCAGTGCATTGCAGGCGCGCAAGTTATAGTGAATCCAACTAACTATAACATGGGAATTTCAATGGTTTTATGTCAGTAAAATTTCCAGCTAACTATAACTGGTTTTGTCAGTGAATTTAATAGGTTTTTTAAATGCTAATTCCTAACTATAACTGGTGTGAAACCTATGGTTTTTTCAGTGAATATATATATATATATATATATATATTCACTGAAAAAACCATAGGTTTCACACCGGTTATAGTTAGGAATTAGCATTTAAAAAACCTATTAAATTCACTGAAAAAACCATAGGTTTCACACCAGTTATAGTTAGCTGGAAATTTTACTGATATAAAACCATTGAAATTCCCACGTTATAGTTAGTCGGACTCACTATAACTTGCGCGTGCAATGCACTGCTGATGACATCACATATTACATCACTCATGACATGGTGAGTGACATCACTCATGACATCACTGATGACACCATCCTTGTGACACAGTGACAGACCTCCTCTCAGTGTAAAGTAACCCTTGAGACACGTATTCAAAAATAGAAACTGAAATTTTAAAAAAATGGACATACCTATATCAGTTACAACAAGCAATTCTGTACTTCCACTATCTATATACACATCCACTCATTCACCAACAATTCTATATAGTCACTCATACATATACTCACTCATCATATGAAGAGATACACCTATACATCCTGTTACACATCGACATTCATCCAAAAGTTACTCACACACATATTCACACGTGCAAATAAACTATTGAACAACCATTTATTTGAATATAGAGTTATACACACACTTCCACCTTACTTCTATTGAAAATTACACATATTTATTCTCTTAAACAATCACTTATAGAAACACATACTTATTTAAACAGGAACTCTTACAATCTCTTACTCTCACATATACTCACTTATATACATCAATATTCATATATACTAGATTAAAACATATGTAGTTACTGATAAAGACACTAGTGAGACAGTCATTCACTCACTAACAAACACATATAGACACTCATCCACCCATACAGTCCTGTACATATGCTGTCTTCAAAACACATACAAACAAAGAGTCAGTCACTCATGCATCTATGTGCTAAGTAATACCCCCACCAAACCATATAGACACTCAAACTGATACTAATAAAAATATCAAATAACCCATATACATACGCATGTAGCTACTTATCAACACATGTAGCCACTTATACACAAAGTGAAACACTAATATATGTATTTAAATATTTAAACATAACTCACTAATATTTATTTTTCAGAAAGACACATATTCACTGGATGGTGTCATCAGTGATGTCATGAGTGATGTCACTCACCATGTCATGAGTGATGTAATATGTGATGTCATCAGCAGTGCATTGCACGCGCAAGTTATAGTGAGTCCGACTAACTATAACGTGGGAATTTCAATGGTTTTATATCAGTAAAATTTCCAGCTAACTATAACTGGTGTGAAACCTATGGTTTTTTCAGTGAATTTAATAGGTTTTTTAAATGCTAATTCCTAACTATAACCGGTGTGAAACCTATGGTTTTTTCAGTGAATTTCATAGGTTTTTTAAATGCTAATTCCTAACTATAACTGGTGTGAAACCTATGTTTTTTTCAGTGAATTTCATAGGTTTTGTTAATGCTAATTCCTAACTATAAGTTTCACTTTATAAATAAGACTGTTAGCACTCTAGTTGTTCTTTTTAACACTCTGGTACATTCTGTCATTGGGCTACAGTTGGGCTACATCTAGTTGAAATTTGGGCTACATTTACAATTTTTGGTCTCTGGTGGCCATCTTTGGGCTACATTGGGCTACTTTGGGCTACATTTGGGCTACATTTTGGCTCTAACATATATTAAGCCCAATGTAGCACAATACATATTTTTATAAAGTTAATTTTTTTACAAACCACTTCAGAATAGGGCTACCTGTCCCTACAATTATCCCATTTTTTTTTTTAATTTTTGGGGGGAGCGCTCCCAGAGCGCGCCCCGGAGTGCGCCCCGAAAAGCGTATTTCTGAAAAGCGCCCCCTGGCGCGCTCCGGGGAGCGTCCCGTGAGCGCCAATATCGCAAACGAAAACATGATTGTGACGTATCGCGTAGCCGCGACCGCGTGATACGCACGGCGTAAGCGCACCCGGAAGTACTCGAGCGAATACGATCGCACAACGTAAACTTCCGACGCGCTTACGCTGCGCGCCCCCGGGCGCGTAGCGTAAGCGCGTCGGGTCATGTGAGCAGAAAATAACACTTTTCATTGGTTCATAACAGTTTTAGTTTCATAATGATGAAGCCCCTGGTCTTGTGACCTGAAAATAACACTTCTCATTGGTTCAGGACAGTTTTTTTTCCAAATGATGAAAGACCCCACCTTTTTTCCTTATTCTGACTTTGTCCTTTGACTGAGGAAGACCTGTTTGTTGCTCTCTCTACTTTTTTGCTCCAAATAATGGCTTCAGTAGTAGCATCAGCTGGTGCATCTGCCCCACCACCACCACCACAACCACCAAGAGGACCAGCTCCAAATTATATTGGTGGTCAAGAACAGGAGGAGGAGGAAGAGGAAGAGGAGGAGGGGAGAAGAAGATGGCTGCCAGAAGAAAATACACCTTACAAACCCAAACCACACATTGTATGGCAGTTTTTTTCAATCCCAGAGGGGCAAAAAAAGGTGAATGCGCCCAAGGTGACTTGCCTCATCTGCAATGATGAACTTTCACGGGGCAACCCAAACAAAAAAATATTCTTTTGGTAACTATACCATGTTTCGGCACATGACCAGAAAGCACCCAAACAACTACTCTCGTGCTGAGTTCAGGGAACTGGCCAGTAACCTCCCCCAGTCATCAAGGACCCCCTCCCAAAGAAACCAACCCACCTCATCAGAACCAGAAACATCCGAGGTGATGCCTTGCATTCAGCCGAGATTTGCTGATTTTAAAATCACTTGTTCTGCATGTGGCAAGCTTATCGCCTATGGCGAAAAAAGTGTTAAGCTCATCGTCCTTGCAGGTGATAATCACAAGTGCCCCAAAAAGAAGTAATTTTTTGGGTTTTTTGTTTTTTTGCTCCAGTTGAGCCAGTTTCAATTCCCTTTTTTTGTTTCTCCCCCTAAAAAAATACAAAAAAAATATAAAACTGTTTAGAAAAGCCAAAAAAAGTTCAAAAAGTTCAAAAAACACAAAAAAATATAAAACAACAAAAAGAAGAAATAAAAAAGTTCTTTTCAGAACTACCTCCAATTTCTAAATAAAAACTTCATTTTTTAAAAACTCTGTCATCTTTTTCCCTCATTTTACGCTCTCCGGTGCGCTACCTGGTGCGCGCACCAGGCGCATCCCCAGCGCAAAACGAAAAAAAAAAATATATTTTAAATGCCCCGCGGGGCCCTTTTATAGCCCCCACATCAAACCTAGGGGGTCAAAGGGGTCTATCCCTGACGCCTTATGGTCAGTTCCCCCTTTGTTTTAGCCACCTCTTATGTCTCGATTTTACCGAGACACAAGATGGCGGCCGCTCTGGACTGTTTCGAATGTTCACAGACACCCGAGAGCCAATCAGCTTTCCATGCGCACCTCGCGTCACGCGCCCGGAGCGCTCCCTGGTGCGCGCACCGGTGCGCAGCTATAGATATATATATTTTTTGTAACCTAAATTACTCAAAATCCACTGCAGCACATATCTTGAGACATAGCAAAGGCACATCAGGCTACCAATCCCTACAATTTTGCCAAATTTGGTGGAAATCCATTCAGCCGTTCGGGTTAAAAGTGAAATCGACCGCCCTATGGAAATTAACATGGGGAAAACGCGTTTTGGGACCCCCTTTTATCTCGGCCCCCGCTTGACGTATCCCCCCCAAACTTTCAAGGAAGGACCGGAGCTCGACGAGGCCATTTTCAGGAAATTTTCAGGCAGATTCGTCAACCGGTGCCAAAGTTATTCCAAATAGAATTTTGAGATTTAACATTGAAAAAACTCCTAACTATAACTACCTACTGGCGACCGCCAGTAGGTAATATATATATATATATATATATATATATATATATATATATATATATATATATATATATATATATATGAGATTTCATTTGACATCTGGGAAAACCTATCTGCTAGAGATTGTTGTAAAAATAAAACCCCATGCTTTATTCTGAAAACGGTCTTTTGCCAGTTCTCTCTCCTTTGCATTAGTTCCCTATTTTCACTTAGTAAGAACTTAAGTATGTAGATATACATGTTTGCCCATATTGTCTCCTTGGTACTCAACTTCTGATGATCTTGTGAAGGGTTCACCACTTTAATGTAAGGAAGCTTGACCTCACTGAGCAAAGCCCCCCCCCCTTTCTGGATTATTCTCCCCACTGCAATTGCCTCAAGTGTTGTTTATTTCTCGGTCCCTTTGCCCCAGAAGTACTATTCCCATTACTACTACTGCTTCAGGGCCAGTTGCGGCACTCTTGTTCGGGCTCAACCATTCTCCTCTAACTTGTCTCACTGAGTTGGAATGAGGAGACAACTACAACGTTGGACTGATCCCTTTCTCTAAGAACTTGTTCCAGGAGAGCAAACATGCCCTTTGAAATCACTCAAAACCGCCACTCAGATTTCAGTCGTTCGCCCCACTGGTTGTTCCCCACACAGTCCTAGCTCTAATCTCTCCAGGTCTATCTTGTTCATGTCATGTGTGCAACCACACACCTGCATACTCACTTTCAGGTTCCTCCCTATTCTGGCACTAACTCTCTGGGTCTCTTTTCCTGAGCTACATTTCTCTTGGTAGAGAGCTGCTGCTTGTCTCGCACCATCTCATTCATGCCCATCAGTTGGCTGTATTTCAGAGTCCTCTGTCTGACAGTGACATCCCATCTTCAGAACTTTGACTGCTCCTTCTTTCCACTGATGTTCCATTGGCCCCTTGCCCACAATGAGATGTAACTGCTACTATATTGCCTGTTTGCCTCCCTCTGTTCCCACCTCCTGTTCTAGCCAGCTTGCTATTCACCAAGTATTCATTGTCTATAGACACCTCATCATCTACCTGCAGTTCCTCTGTGTCACTTACCAGGCAGCAACTCTGCTGTCCCACAGTCTTCTTCTGCTTTATGAATCTGTTCTGTGCAAGGTCCATTTTGTGTACCCTGACCACAGAATATTTAAATGCAACACCAGGCCCCTCCACCTGCTTCACTAACTCTGTTGTCCATTGCCTTCTTTGATCTATTACACCAGTATTAATGTGGCGGGGGTGCCCAATGCCTCCACCCTCTCTGTCCCTTGGAAGTTGATGACCCCTGCTAACCACCAGTGTCCACAGCGCTAAGGACGTACACATACCACGTAACCTTCCCCCTCACTGGGACCCTGGGCGGAAAGCCTCAACACTTTCGTTCTGAGGAGCCCAATCAAATACTTATGCTCACTAACTCTTTCCCAGGAGGCAACGGCATCAAAGGAGCCGATTCTTGCCCAGCACTATCATCTAACTGTGACACCCCTGTCTCCTTTGTGTGGCAGAGGTTCACTGGGCTATCTTGCATCCTTGTCCTTTCTGTGACATGGAGTGCAATACTCCAGGTGACCTTTTGCCTTCTGAGGTGTCACTTTCAGTAACGCAGCCAGTGCCAATGATAGCCAGAGTCCCTTTCTCTCTTAGGTGCACATTTACTCTTGTGCCTATGACACTGAGCTTCTGAACGGCTCCTCTTTTCAATACTTTTTCTGTTCTTTCTTCCAGTAGGAGCAATCTCTGATGCCCTGAGCCCATGCGCACATCATGGGTGGGGGGAGGAGTTTGCAGGCCAAACCCACTTCAAGAACGCCAGTGATATCGCCTGTTTGGGCCCACCTTCATCACATGGTGACACGAGGGTCCACTGGTCTCCAATGTCCAGCTGTTTGCTGCTCTACGACCTCCTCCACATCATGCTGCAATAAGGCAGGTGACCTGACATACTATTAACAGCTGAGCAGAGGGAAAATGTTTTCTACATATGTTGCAAATTTACGTGTCAGCTGCGCGGCCACTGCTCCATGTCTCATGTTTCCCTTGTTCTCCTTTTCCCAATCCCCCTGAGCAGAGATGGTGGTTCCTTCTCCTCCACCCAGTATCCATGTTCTTAAACTAAAAAGTCATAACTGAATGAAGGTGATTACCGCGAAGTGGGGCATTCAGACGTGTTGCTATGTGATAGTAGTATCTCTTGACTGAAGAGCGACACTGTATGATCCTCATGTTCTGCGCATGTTTCTGCCTTTGCTTGTGCTGCCCGCTTGCAGGAGGCGCTCATTTCAATCAGTAGGCTGATCATTTAATGTATTGCAAAACAATTTTCTGCCTGGCAGAGCTGTAAATCAGACACACTGAACGGTGCACAATGCTGCTCCATAACAGAACAATGACACACACCACCATGATTACTAGGCAATCAATTTGTCCTCTTCATTTCAAGAGCCGTCAACCTCAACGTCACCAAGGAGGCTGATCACCCTGCAGATCCAGATCAGGAAATAGGCTGCTTCCCGCCATCAGATGAAAGCTTTGCCATGCTCTGCATAGTGTAAAAGGCGTAGAGTTACATTTTCCTTTCATCAATTTTCAACGGATGCATTTCAAGATCTGATGTCGCTGCGTAGTGCACAACAAAGGATTTATCCGGCTTGACTTGGATTAAGGTTGACCCAACCAATTTTGGAAGAGACCCTTCAGAATATATTGTACTGAGGTGCATTATTTATATTGTTGCCTGGGGACTACCGTGGGAGTCTCAGAAGTGAGCCACAGGCGGTGCACACCCATGCGATACCAGACCAATGAAGCAGACACTCTCAGTGCCGGATTGCCAAATAGGCAAAGTAGGCACCAACCTATGGGCCCCACCCCTTTTAGTGGCACGCAACAATGGATCAAATTTATATTGATTTGATCTTGAAAGAGAATTACAATCAAGCTTTCTTTAATATGTCAAACTACTGAAAAATGTCACCAATCGTCAATGACACAAGAACGAGTGAACTCAATTGCCATTATAGCCACTGAAATCGACGTTTTGCAAAAGGTAGACTTCCAAGTTATCCTGAAAGATTTCACCACAAACAAACGAGGAAAGTGAATATTTAAGGTTTTGTCCGTTTATTAAAATTTGTTTAAAAAATGTAATAATAATTGTGTAATAAAATGGGTTTATTAAAAATGTTGTTTGGTAAAATTCAAAACGTATTAGGAGATATTTTGCGACGGGGCCCTCCGAAAAATCGACTGCCTAGGGGTCCCCACAGTGTTTCATCTGGCACTGGACACTCTAGTGTGAAAATAGTGTCTTTTGACAACATATTGAATTCGAGGATATCAGGTGACTCCCATGTCAACAAGTAGTCATTGATTCTGATTTCGGTAGTTGTTTAACAAGCTAATATATTCTGGCACGTGCAGTCTGGGATCTCTTAGGTGGATCTATCTGAAGTACCACACACACGAGCAGTGATTTGTAAAACAACAGCACAGCACCGGAGCAGTAGTACGTCATCTGGCAAGTATGATTGAAAAGCTTCTTCGTATGGTGCATCTCGAGGGAGGCTTCTTTCCATGGATGATTAGTTTTTGGATTCTGCTGTCCTTTCTCATTTCATCCTGGCCCCTGCCTGCGCCATCGTTTGGTGTAAGACCGCTTTATGACAGCAGGCCATCATCTGTCCATCTCTGGCTCTGACAGCGTGCAGCCGCTCTGTAATAAACACTTAGATGCAGCGCAAATTATTATTTATGGACGAGCCTTCGTGTTACAGGGATCCTGATGGCACTGTAATTGCAAATAAACACCTCCTGCTCCTGTAATAAAGACCACTAAACCACTGAAAGTATGGGCTCAAGCAAACAACACACTGCAATTTTGCTTGTGCGCCTTATAAATAATGTCACAGGTCCCTGTGGACCTGGGGGCAAAAGGAGTGTTGGATGTGTATGGAGAGGCATACAGAGCAGAAAAGGGAAGCTTATTTTACTGCCATAAGCATCACTGTGAGGGCCACATTTATTTATTGAAGGTTGTAAAACCATTGGTACTTTATTTCACACTAAAATCTTGCAGACTTTACAGATGCAGCTGTGATTCTTGTGTGAGTATGCACAACAACAAAGGGCATTTACAAGAGTGGACTAGCTTGTTTGGTTTCTAGGTGAGCTTTGTACCAAAACAGGCTTTTTTTTTGTTTTTCGGGGCAGAATAGTTCAGAAGCATTTAAAAAGGAAAAATTTTAAAAAAAGACATTTATATAAGTATGCATTGTAGCACCAATATGCACAAGTCGGACGCGAATAAAGGGTACTTTTGAGTAAGCAGGCAACACTGTGCGACAATGCTTGTTTTGTGCATAACAAATATGCAATGCAAGAGCCGGGCGCATACCCCACTACTACATTTCAGTTAGCTCTGCTAGATGGCACAGTGGCATGCTGGAGACATTCCCTGATGAAAGAGAAAGAAAGAATTCATCATGCAGATGGATGGGTGTAGGAAAATCCAAAGAAGTAAAACTAATACAAACTGTGGTCCATCGCTCATGTGTTCTAAGAGTGCCATGCCCCCGTGAGGCTGAACTGTATACTTTGGTGTACTGAACACTCACTTGTGCAAACCAGAGTTGGCACACAGTTAATTTTATTGTGTGGGATTGAAAAAACAGTGCATCCCTTCACATATAAAATATATACACTGAAATGAGGCCAGACCCGGTCCCGAGAACAGCCATTTTTTGAGTCTGGCCTAGAGATGTCTCTAGATGTCTCACCAGACTCTTTTAATCAATAAAATGGATAAATAAAAAATACATACATGTATTCATACATAGAAGAACTTTGAAACAGACTTTTTCATCTATTGGTTTCTTCAACTATCATTCTCCTTTTAATCCTGCCTACGACAGCATATGGATTGGGGCATTAGCTCAGCCTACTTCAGATATTGGGTCTCTTGTACTATGATTGACACCATGCTCACATGTGCACATCTGTCTAAAAAGTAGGGACATCTCAGCTGGTAAATCTCTCTTACTATTTCTTAATTTTTCTAATGTGGTAACAAAAAACCCACTTTCATCAGTCTCAAATTTCAGTTCAGCTATGTGTGTCTGTCTCCAACACATGTCTGGAGTACTTCCATTTCTGTGTCTCCTTGAGGCGTTTGATAGGAATGGTAAACAAAAAAGAGGCCAATATTCATCCCTGCCTGACACTGCGCGTAAAAGGAAAGGACATTGTACAGCGGCTGTCAGCACCAAACCAGATGGACCTTGACATGTCCCTGAGTAAATCACACAGAAAAGACCCCTAAGGACAACATCAGCGCCCATAGTTTAGTATGAATAAAATGATTGAATGGGGAGGTAAGGTCCATGAAACTAAGGAACAGAATACTCTTTTTGTGTTGTGTATCGATTTAGATTCCGTATGCATTTTTCCCGATTCATGCCCTTATATAGGTATAATTCATATTGCACTTATATAGGCATAGATATAAATCCAGTCCTTCTTTAGACAAAGCCCATGCTACCAAAATACAGGCATGGCTACTTCCATCCGTTCATCTATGTCACAACGATTTCTTGGAAAACCAGACTCTTAAGCAGAAAGGACTTCCCCTAGCTTGGATATTGGTTTCTCCAAGAAATACATATGCCCGACTTTACATCAAAGCTGGCATTCCTAAACACCTTCAAGGTATAAATATAACTTCACTTGCTATAGCAAAGCATGGTGTGGTTCGGTGCAGTTTGACTACCTACTTGCACTAAGCATCTCACTACAGCAAGTGCCAAAAGAAGCCAACTCTCCAGCTGATGCACTGACCAGAACCTGTCATTTCCTGACGAGAAATCCAGCTCCAGTGTTTCTGACTCCCCTTGCAGGGTGTTGGGAAATCGAGTCTGTGAAAGAGATACCAACCTCTCTCATTCTAAGGTATGGAGCTGATTAGAACCTAGAGAAATCTTTGGCATTTCTTGACAGAACTAAACCTATGCTAAAAGACAAACACCTACTTCTTCCCTGGTACTAGACCTAGGTTAGGTACACTGGGTAGTCGTATTTTAGAAGCACCAGTTGAGTATTTTAGCCTGTGTAATTTATGTATGTATTTTTACATGTCACACCAACAGACAATGCTATTACAGTATTATTTTATACTACTGTTCTCGCTGTACGCATTATACTTAGCATTCTGTCTAACGGATGTAGCAGTTCACCTCTCTTGCATGAGAAAGAAGACTGTTCAAGAAACCCCTTTTATTGAAACGCCTGTCTCTGTATTTCTGTGCAACTCTGTAGAAACGAAGCATGCACGATTGACTGAGTAAAATAGTTATCTATTGTTTCCACGATTCTGAAGATATGTTTCAATTCTTGGGGAAACAAAGTTGTCATGTTTTTGCGGTCAGGAACGAATCCCTTTTTGTGTATTCAAGAAAGTTTCTAGTGACCTCTGAGCTAGCTGACACACAGAAGTTTAGTATACTCGATAGAGACATATTGACCTCAGTCCTATGTTAAATCTATAGTGTATATTATTCCAATGCGCACAGCCTATTGGGAATATATGAACTACACTAGGCTATGGTAAATTTCTGAGTTAAGAGTTAAAGGCTCAGTGATTGGTCAATGGTACTGCGGTCGGGCCTCAATCTATATTGCTACTCAGAAATAATGTTGTTCTCTTTGTTCCATAAAGATAACCTATCAATGATCACCTGGCCCAGGACCTTAACAGAGGAATCCATCAAAGAGATTGCCCTCAGTGTGACTTGAGACCTGGTAGCAGTACTGGGCTAGAGATTTAGAAAATGCCAATAACGCCAGGAAAGCCTGGGAGTGAGGACACAACCCCCATCCCCACGATCTTTGAGGATGGAACATGTACCTGCACTTTCAACAGTCAGAAGAGCTGACAGCAGAGGACCTATAGAGGGTGGGCCACCTCTCCCTACTGCAAATGGTTGTGGCTCTGTACTCTCTAGACATTTTCAAGAATGACTGCAGAATCCGTACTGAGGACCCATTTCATGGATAGAGTACTGCCCCAACGTCAGGAACATTGTGGCTCTACACTAGTCTCTCCTCAAATCTGTTAATAGACTGTGTACACGTGCCGGGGTCCACAAATCACCCAGGGATGAGTGAGTAATGAGTGAGTGCCTTATACTGAGAAGGCAGCAGGGTTCATGTTATACTCATTAGTTAACTGAGTCCTTAACACAGTGTCTCAAGGATGTGGGAGGCAACCAGAGGCTGGTTTGCATAGCATATGCGTTGGACTTTCTTGGTTAGCGCTGGGTGCACTTTTTAAAAGATGCATCCAGGGCTAACCAGGAAAATGCACCACCTTATGGTGAATGCACTGCCACCAGGGCAGGCGTGAACTCGCGCTGCTCTGGGGCTAGCGCATTCAGGTGAAAAGCTGAGCGGCTGCTTTAAAGCCGCTCCGTGTTTCACAGTGCAGGCAGCAACCCATCTGCACTTTTAAAGGGAATTAGAGATCCCCTTGCAGGCGGGTGCAGTGGGTGACTGCACCCGCCTCCAAGGGGATGTCTGTGGGGTCCATGGGAAAACCTTTCCCCCCTGTAGGTAAAGGTCTATAGCTAAGTCTAATTAGCTGTAAAAGCAACTTCGTAGGAGAGCCCACTCAATTATCTTGTACAATTATGACCTATATTTTACATATTCAAAAACACATGATTAAAAATATATATATCATTTTATTTTTATAGTCACGTATTCAAAAAATTTAAGTTTGTTATATTTGTACACAATCGTTTCAAAAAATTAATATTTCATTATTACAAATTGCATGATGAAAAGACAGTACAAACAAAACATAGACAAAAATGGATGGAGGCAAGGCGGTAGTAGGGACTACGCGCGTTTCGGCGTTATCGCCTTCATCCGGTCACCGTCTTATTGTACTGTGAAGAGACTCAAATTAATAATCCAATGGTATTGCAACTGATAAAACGGGCAGCTCTCGAAATGAGGGATTTGTCCATATTCCAGGAAAAAATGGGAAACAACCTTTACAACATAACTTTTATAACGCACTACCATTACAACGCATGCTATTACAACGCAACCATTACAATGCATGACACTACAACGCATACCAGTACAATGCATGTCATTACAACGCAGTCATCACAACGCATACCATTACAAGGCATAGCATTACAACACATAGTACCCTTACACTATCCAACACTTACCCTACTGTTGCACCCCCTGGAGTTGGAATAGTAATTTTTGCCCCTACATATCCAACACTTACCCTACTATTGCACCCCCTGGAGTTAGAATAGTAATTTTTACCCCTACACTATCCAACACTTACCCTACTGTTGCACCCCCCTGGAGTTAGAATAGTAATTTTTACCCCTACACTATCCAATACTTACCTTACATGCAATGTAATGTTATGCATTGTAATGGTATGCGTTGTAAAGGTAGTATGCGATGTAATGGAATGCGTTGTAAAGGTAGTTTTTAAAAATTCGTTGTAAATGGCATGCGTTGTAATGGAGTGCGTTGTAATGGATGTTGGGTTGTAAAAAATGCATTGTAAAGGTATGCATTGTAAAAGTATGCGTTGTAATGTCATACATCCGGAAAAAATGCATGATAACTGGGCTATTACAGAAAACGTCCAATGTTCATTTTGGGAAAAAAAATGATGAAGAACCAGGAGGAAACTGCTACAAACTCCACATATACAGATCCTGGACCACTGAGTTTTATGCTTATCCAAGTTAATTAGATCAAAACGCATAGAGTGAAACAGAGCACCGTGTGAGGGATGCTATGGATAGGTTATCCTATAGTCCCAACCATGCCGTATTAACCAGGGAGTCCGTATGTGCCGCCCGTCCACAAAGTAGATAGACTGTCAACCCGACAACCTTTCCCCACTCCTAAGGGCTGCCTTAAAGGGGCACACTGACAGCGCACCACCTTATAGAAGGCGCGCTGTCAGTGCGCCTCCTGACAACTTATTTTTCTCTGCACCCGAGTCTGTAATATGGCACAGGATCAGAGGTAAAGGGATACCTGCATTTGCATGGGGCCACACCCCCTGCTAATGAGGGAAAGCCTTCTTGAGAAAGCACTGGCTCTGAATGTGCACCAGCACTTTCAGTATTACTGAAGGGGACACATAAGCGTAAGTGGCCCCTTCTGTAGTACCAAATTGGCCCGGGGACACGCAAAGCGAGTGCAAACGCTTGTTGCGCCGCCGAGGCACTTGTATAAAATGACCCCAGTTGAGGTACTAATCTGCAACATAAACCCTGACTGTAATTTGAATCAAACAACCGTGCTTCTGTTGTATTCTGACATTTGCAGTTGTGCTTTTAATTAAAAAAACACAGAACTAGGAGTACCAGATTTCAAAGCCAAAATCTCAGTGAACACCTCACTAGTTTTTACTTTCAGCTTCTTTCATGTCTACATTGGCGCCACAGTGATTCATGAAATGGGCCGGGGGAGACCACGACCAATTGGAGGTACAGCCTCGAAAATAGTTTCTCAGAAGAGCAACTGCTGCCTTCTCCCGGAGATGCATCCACTAGGAATGGCCAATAAAGTTTGTATCATGGGAGTGGGGAATAACAGTGATTTTTTGCAGCATCAGCAGGGAAGATTTACTAGCCTCACCTTGGAGAAGCCCAGCATTTTCACCAAGGTGGATTTTTTTGGGTGAATTGTCGTTTTATGTTACACATCTGCTGTCGAAGGTACATTTCCATTTCTACCCCTTCTCTGCGCACTCTGTGCTCTGCCTTCATTAGGAAAAAAGATGGCGGGAGAACGAATGCCTTTATCGACCCTCCATCTCAGTAGCCTGTCAGAAGAAGAGCATGAAAGAAAAATATTTTCCTGTTTATCCGAAAACTAAGGCTGGGCAACTTTCTATATTTGTTTCTGGCAGCTGGCTCTCCGGTAATCTAGCGTGATTGATGCACCATTTATTCATTTTAGCTGGGATACTATCCTAAGGCATCTGGAGGGTGCTGTGGTGACATGTAATTATATAAAACACTGTTCAAGCTTCAGGCCTTCACTAGCACAGCACATTGGCATAAATCTTTTGCGCCGTTCTAGCAGAAGAATTAATTCTACATTATACCTATATATATAAAAACTATGTTGGAAAAAAGTAATTTCAAATTCGGTAAATCTTTCAAGTTATTTTCAAAATGTGTCAGTCCTTAAACATGCGATTTCTTCGTCACCTTATTTCTCCTTAAAGGCCCTATAACGCAACCGCACTAATGCTGGCAGGACATGTCCGCCAGCTGCTGCGTGTGCTCCTCGCCCCACTGCTGCTGGCAGAACCTGCCTCGCTGACCCCGACCCTCTGCCTCGCTGATACCGACCCTCGCCGTAACAGAGTGTGTGCTGTATTTCTTTTTCCCCATTTGTGCCGTATATTATCACTTTGTTTGTATTTTTCCCCATTTGTGCCGTATATTAACAGTTTTTTTTCCCATTTCTGCTGTTTAATCTTTCGTCTCCATCTTGTTATTTTCATTTGCATTTTGTTCCCCCAGTGCTGTGTTTGTATTGTCATTGCCCACCCTGCTCCCCGCTTCCCGCCGCCGTGCTAGCGGCCATGCCCCCTTTTCCTTCTGTGCCCTCCCCGCTCCCGCCTCCCAGTTGCTCCTCCCTCCCTCCCACTTGGCCATAAAGGGCGACCGCGCGGCGCAGGTGAGTGTTACCTGTCTCAGGACAACCCCGCGCCGCACGGCCACCAGCTGCTGCGTGTGCTCCTCGCCCCACTGCTGCTCGCAGAACCTGCCTCGCTGACCCCGACCCTCTGCCTCGCTGATCCCAACCCTCGCCGTAACAGCGTGTGCTGTATTTCTTTTTCCCCATTTGTGCCGTATATTATCACTTTGTTTGTATTTTTCCCCATTTGTGCTGTATATTAACAGTTTTTTTCCCATTTCTGCTGTTTAATCTTTCGTCTCCATCTTCTTATTTCCATTTGCATTTTGTTCTCCCAGTGCTGTGTTTATATTGTCATTGCCCGCCCCGCTCCCCGCTTCCCGCTTCCCGCCGCCGTGCTAGCGGCCACGCCCCCTTTTCCTTCTGTGCCCTCCCCGCTCCCGCCTCCCAGCTGCTCCTCCCTCCCTCCCACTTTGCCATAAATGGCGACCGAGCGGACGCGCAGCGGGTGCGCCGATTGTGCGCCGAAGGCGCGCCAAAGGTAAGCCCGTCTGCGCCTGGACCGCGCCCAGCGCCAGGACCCCTGGCCCCCACCGACGATGCAGGACGACCCGACAGACCTACGGCGCCGCCGCCCTCAACGCACTCCATGCCGGTCGGAACCCCACCTGCTGCCGAGCAGCCCCGAAACGCTTCCACGGACCCTTCACCTGCACAACCTGCAAGTTCACCTGCCTCCGAACATGCACCGTGCCAGCAAAGCCAAACCCCAGCAGCGATCTCAAGTGCATCCTGCTCAACACCCGCTCCGTCCACAGACACGCCATCGAACTCTGGAACCTGCTCGACACAACATCACCAGACGTCGCGTTCCTCACTGAAACATGGATGAACGCCTCTTCAGCCCCCGACATCGCCATCGCCATCCCGGATGGATACAAGATCATCAGGAGGGACCGCGTCAACCAGACCGGAGGAGGCATCGCCATCGTCCACAAGAACACCATCCCCGTCACGACCGACGCCGACGACACCTTCACCGCCGCTGAACATCTCCACTTCCAGATCCACACCGACCCAAAGACGACCCTCAGAGGCACCCTCATCTACAGACCCCCTTGACCACGCACACAATTCAGCCAAGACATCACGGACTTCATCAGCCCACACGCCCTCCCCTCCGCCGACTACATCCTCCTAGGGGACCTCAACTTCCACCTGGAGAACAACAAGGACTGCAACACCGCTGCCCTGCTGGACAACCTCGCAAACCTCAGACTCAGGCAACTGGTCAACACCCCCATCCACTACGCCGGCCACACGCTTGACCCCGTCTTCTCATCCAGTAAGCACATCACCTTCAGCCACTCCACCGGACTTCACTGGACCGACCACAGCTGCGTCCACTTCAGCTTCAGAAAAACCACTACCCACCACCACCCGCAACAGGTTCCTCACAGAAGCTGGAGCAAGATCACCGCCGACCAGCTCACCACCTCCCTCAGCCAGAACCCACCTGCCAGCACACCGGACCCCAACGAAGCAGCCCGCAACTTCACACAGTGGCTGACAGCCTGCGCTGACGACCTCGCACCACTGAAGAACCTTCCCAGCAAACCCAGAAGCAAGAAGGCCCCCTGGTTCACCGACGAACTCAAGGACTCCAAAAAGACCTGCCGCACCCTCGAGAAAGCCTGGCTCCTCGACCGGACCACTGACAACATGACCGTCCTCAAACACGCGACCCGCAAGCACCACCAGCTCATCCGCACCACCAAGAAGAAATCACTGAAGGATCGACTGGACAACAACGCCCACGACAGCAAGGAACTCTTCAGCATCGTCAAGGAGTTCTCCAACCCCAGCACCGGCAACAACAACATCACCCCTTCACAAGATCTCTGCGACTCCCTCACCTCGTTCTTCCACCGCAAGATTGCCGACATCCACAACAGCTTCGGCACACCATCCTCGCACCCAACCGTCGAACCAACACACCCCACCACGACCCTCAGCACCTGGACCGCAGTGACCACCGAAGACACAGCCCGCACGATGAACACCATCCACTCCAGATCTCTGACTGACCCCTGCCCCCACCACGTCTTCAACAAGGCCGACTCCACCATCGCACCCCAACTCCGAGACGTCATCAACACCTCCTTCGACACTGCCACCTTCCCGGAGAGCTGGAAGCATGCAGAGCTCAGCGCCCTACTGAAGAAACCAACAGCGGACCCCACCAACCTCAAAAACTTCCGCCTCATCTCGCTCCTCCCTTTTCCTGCCAAAGTCATCGAGAAGATCGCCAACAGACAGCTTGCCGCCTTCCTCGAGATGAATGGATCCCTCGACCCCTCGCAGACCGGTTTCCGAGCCAACCACAGCACCGAGACCGCCTTCATCGCAGCCACCGACGACATCCGAGCCCTTCTCGACAACGGGGAAACAGCGGCACTCATCCTCCTGGACCTCTCCGCCGCGTTCGACACTGTCTGCCACCGCACCCAACGCCTCAGCAACACCGGCATCCAAGAGAAGGCATTGAAGTGGATCATCTCGTTCCTCGCTGGAAGAACACAGAGAGTCCGCCCATCACTCAGCTCCACCCTCTTCAATGTCTACATGAGACCTCTCGCAGCCATCGCACACCAACACAACCTCAACATCATCTCCTACGCCGACGACACCCAGCTGATCTGCTCCTTCACCAGAGACCCCGACACCGCCAGAACCAGCCTCCACGAAGGGATGAAAGACGTCGCCGAGTGGATGAAGAACAGCCGCTTGAAACTGAACTCAGACAAGACGGAAGTCCTCATCCTTGGATCATCACCCTCCGCCTGGGACGACTCCTGGTGGCCCCCAAGCGGACAGGCCACGCACGCAACCTGGGCTACACCCTGGACTCCTCCTCTCGATGACCAGACAAGTCAACGCCGTCTCCTCTTCTTGCTTTCACACCCTCCGCATGCTCCGCAAGATCTTCCGATGGATCCCGATCGAAACCAGGAAGACGGTCGCCCAGGCCCTCGTCACCAGCTGGCTGGACTACGGAAACACCCTCTACGCCGGAACCACAGCCAAGCTACAGAAAAGACTACAACCCATTCAGAACGCCCGACTCATCCTGGACATCCCTCGACGCAGCCACATCTCCAGCCACCTGAGGAACCTGCACTGGCTCCCCGTCAACAAGAGGATCACTTTCAGGCTCCTCACCCACGCACACAAGTCTCTCCACAACCTGGGCCCCAAGTACCTCAATGACTGCCTGACCTTCCACACGCCCACCCGCCAGCTACGGTCCGCAAGCCTCGCCCTTGTCGCCGTACCACGCATCCGAAGAGCCACCGCCGGAGGCAGATCCTTCTCCTACCTGGCGGCCATGACATGGAACTCCCTCCCCATCCACCTTCGGCTGACCCAGGACCACCTCGCATTCAAGGGACAACTCCGGACCTGGCTGTTCAAGCGGTAGTGGCCCCCTTCCCCCAAGCGCCTTGAGACCCTTCCGGGTGAGTAGCGCGTTATACAAGTGTTTTGATTGATTGATTGAGGCCAATTACTAATGGTAAAGTGGGTGCTCTATTAATGTGTACGACTTAACTAAACAGATAAAACTGACTGTACAATGTGGTGTGCTTTTTTTGTCACACTGTTATTGTTTTCCCATGGATTTACAACTATTTTTAGACCTGGCTTAGGGACTGCATAAGTTGTGTCTCCAGCCTCAATTAGCCAAAGAACATCATAATTTAAAGCCAATTTTACCTCTTCTTTGCACCAATTAGAATCATATTTTCCTGTGATGTGCTTTAAAGCTAGGGTTTCTTTACCTGATTTAACTACACTTGCCTGCCTGAAAGCATAGGTACTGTTTCATTAAAATTGTGTACAATGGTAATTATACATTTTGTTTTCTTTAAATCAGAAAGCTAAAGGCAAAAGACCCTTCACAAGTGATTTGAAATACTCGAAGGATTGGCTTCTACTTGGTAATTGTGTCCATTTCTTAACTTTAGGTAGCTGGCTGCTTTTGGGATTGGGCGAGAGCTATGCTGCCTTTGCCCTGACTGTTTGATCCTGGGCAGAGCGTCCCTGTTGCCTCAAGCAGGAAGGCACTTCTTACCCTTTGTTTCTCCATTTCTGACTACACCTCGCTCCAGAAAGCCCATTTATGTCCCACAGTAGGTTGCCAGTCTGACCCATCCCTTCACTCTGAACCCGGGCAGCACTGACAGTTAATACATAAGATTTTTTTGTAACCCAGGTTCTCTCTTTCCATTCTCCATTGACCGCGGAGATTAAGCTCCGTTGTTGCTTGTGGCAATCGTGTGATGCTCGCATCCTCTCCTTGGGCTCTGTGTGTATTACTTTACATATTCCGAAATTTAGAATAGGGCCTCGTCCCCTCTATGCACACTAGTCTGGTATAAGCTCTTGAAAGAATTTGGATGGGTTGTGCGGCTGTGGTTCGTGACAGCAGTGTTCACAAGTTCTTATTGTGTTAGACTGCCTTTATTTCTTAGGATTGCGACGCACATTTATAAAACCAATTCTTTTAGATTATATAACATAAGCTTTAGATTGTTAGCTGTGGCATTTTTAATTGTAATGCAATATATGGATGTTACTAGTACTTTTGCTAGATTTTTATGGCTTCATATTATTTTAAATTGTGAATGTGAGCGGTATTATAATGTATTTACGACCAGTTTATATTTAATGTTTAAGAGATATATCCTTTAAATGAACATAAATGTTGAACTGAACAACTTTGTCAATTCCTGTTTACAAGGGAATACTCTCACTATATTGGGCAGTGGAAATGTCAACGCTTAGTACTTACAAACAGTAGAAGGGCGGTATTGAGAGGCCCCCCGCGTCTAGGGGAGGGGGCCTTTAGTGTCATTTAGTGTGAGAGGCGGCTAGAAAGAGGCTGGGCCAGGGCACAGGGGAGTGGTCAACAGGAAACATGAGGAGGGAGGGCGAACCCTTATTGCATCACGTAGGTGCGCAGGCAGCCTCCCCCGGGGAAAAGAATAAGAGGAATGAGCACGAGGGAGAAGCCCTCTTTGTCCTCTTGCCTCGGGTGCTGTGGGTCACAGCTAGAAGCAATTGCTGATCGTCTCACTGTTGCCCAGGTGAGGGGGCCTCACGGTGTAGTCTAGAGAGGGGTCCCGGGCAAGAAAATGGCGGGGACTCCTTTTTGGCTGGGACTGGCTCATCCTGGAACAGGTAGGGCAGTCAATAGGGCTCCGGGCTGGCGGGAGAGGGGGCCGTCCTGCTGGTGGTTCTGGACTCTCCGGCCCTACCCAAGATGCCGGTGCTTGGAAGAAGCAATTTGAGGAAAGGGGGCGGAAAGCTGGTGCGCCAGGAAAGGCGCAAAGCAGTACCAGGCGGACACGTCTAGGGCATAGATGACAGGTAGTTACATGGAATGGAAGCAATAGAGATGGGTTGTGGCCTGCTGGTACAACCCATATCCAAGGTGGCTCTGGAGATCCTGTATTGTAAATACAATTGTAACCTTTGGTGTAAACGAACATTGCACAACCCAATGTATCAATGTGTGTTAAATTGGTTTATTAAAGTTGTTCGAATGTTGACAATGCATCAACAAATAAAGAGAGCGTTATCTGAGAATTAATAAAGACTACGCAATGAAGACCAGACACTTTGTATGGTGCCTTTTTGTGGTGGGCCAAAAGGGAGGCAAAGTATGGTGGGACGAATCCCACGTTATATGCCTACTACATGAACGACATATAAATCAAGTTATTATTTTTTATTATAATTCTAGTGGGCTCACCTTTCAGAACCATCACTCACCCACTAGGTGATACGTCATATGTAAACATTTCCCTTTCCCTAATAGAGCATCATTGATTCCCTTTCAATATAATTTGGCAATGAAACTTTTTCTAAATACAAGTCTTGCACTGAGGTTGCCCAATCCTTTTGTGGCCCAGACCCTTTGAGATTAATGGCGGGCCTAACACAAAGATTTCCATAGCCCAACCAAAATCGTGTATATATGTACAAAAGTGAAAGTCAAATGTTTTTTTATCTATTAGCAGGAAGATCCCAAATACGTTGAAACAGAATAAGTTAGAAGGAGGTAAAAAGAGATGTGCTTGACGTGTCAGAGGATGAAACTGGAAGAAATAGGACAATGAAGCCTAGGTTTTGAGAGGTTTGAGAACTAAGAACTCAACCAATGATGTAACCTATCATCAAACCCATCTTGGCCCTGCCAATGAACCAAATAATATGGTTAACTGTGTCAAATCAAGAAGGACGAGTGTAGACACTGCTGCTGAGAGTCACCTGCCCTTTCGATATCAAGATGACAGATGGTTGAGAATGTCTCATTAAACTGAAACAATAACAGAATTAAACTCATCCCCCGGCAATCACTCAGGCTGCATCCCAATCGATCGTTTTTCACCCACTAAGCCACCTCAGTTTGGATCCTGCCATACGCAAATCAGCCTTGACCCTGCTCTTCATGGGAACAGTCCAGCCCAAACTGCCAAGCCAGGTCCTCCCTGAACGGGAATGCAAGCAACCTATGGCCAGATTTTCCCTGATAAGTCCTCATTAGTCAGGTATACCTTGAATCCAGTGGCACAGTTCTGGGCCACATCCCATTCTGATTTCGACCTTGACACTACTCCTCATGGAACAGTCAAGCTGAGGTGGAATGATGGGTGAAAAATTATAGATTTGAATGTGGCCCGAGTGATTGCCAGTGGCTGAGATGAACTCAGGCATTCCATCCAGCACCTTTTCGTTGTTGCAGTTGATGCCCTAAGTGTGATGGGTGTGCCCAGAATGGATCCTGTGCACAATGTGTCAGTTGGTACCAAGCTATACCCGGCTAAAGAGTCCATAAAAAAAGGTCCTGGGTTGCTTGTATTCAAGTTCAGGTGGGACCTGGCTTGGCAATTCAGTCAGAACTGTAGCCATTGCACCAGGGTCAAGGTTGATTTACATAAGGTCTGGGTCCAAACTGAGGAGGCATGGTGTGCAAAATAACGATGGGCTGGGTTGCGGCCCAATTAATTACCAGTGGCTGAGATTAACTCAAGCATTCTATCTACACCTTTTTGTATACATTAGTGTCTCAAAAAACTGAGACATGTCATATTTATGAATGTAGTCGTACTTATATAGCAGAAACCATGCTGGGGGCAAAACAGTATTGAATTGCTGGCTTTAGCCAGGGCTGGACTGGGAAACCAAAAGAAACTCTAGCACAAATGCTACAGCCAGCCCGCTCCCTTCATCTCCTCGAATTATCTTACTCCTTCCAACCATCCATTCTTGATCTTTCCTTCTTTACTCTACCTCTTTTCCCTTTAAAATTTCTTTCTCTCTACCCTCACCCTCTCTCCCTCTCATTCGTCTCTCTTTCAGGCCCTCTGTGCCTGCTGCAATTAACCTCGGGGAGATGGAGAAAGTGACAGAGACATCAGAAATGGCCTTGGGTTTTCAATATCAGCTTCCAGGGTCTCCAGCTCACCGGGGAAATGCCTAGCTGGACATAGTGGAAAAAAGGCCCGTCCGGCCTAAGGCTTTAGCCCTGAGATATGATTCAAGAGCTTTTACAAACCTTCTTTATTGGTTCCTGTGGTGTGGAGTTGTAGTGTACTTTGAATAGATATCTCTTCAGTGTCCTTGTGAATTGCAAAAAGGTAGAAGCCAGCTTATAGGGGTTCCAGTTTATCCATAAATCCACCAAGTGATTGATGTCATCGGCTGGTATCTAAGAGAAGACATCCTCTCCCTAAGTGTATCTCCTTTTACAAACAAACACATGCCAACCTCTGTTCCCAGTCTCCATGAAACCACATGTGATCCAGTTCTTCACCTCAGCCCCATACAGGGGCAGTCTGTGTACATTCAAGACTTCACTTATTTTCCCTATTCACTCTCTTTGAATGCTTCCGAAGGTTCTACAAAATGACAACCTGCTTGGCAGGCACAGTGTTTCTTGTAAACAAGAGAATCTAGCTATTAATAACCTCACAATGCGAGTCTGAATTATGCTTCTGTTTGCTGACAGGTTTGATTTAATTGCTTCTTGTCTTTCCCCTTTGTTCAGAAAATATCACATTTGAACTTTACAGGCACACACAGAACTACAGCACAGTTTCTTCCGTTGTCACAATTATTCTTAATTGCTGAGTTGTTGTGGGTGGCAGTGCTGCATAACTGAAATAAACACAGACGCAGCAAAGAAAATTTGCTTTTTTTCCTATTTAGAGGAGGGTGCTTGCCTGCTCCTGTAATTTTTCATCTCCAATCGAATCACTTGCCAGCTCCCTGCAGAGGTGAGTTAGTTTAAGTCTGTCAATAATAAAACTAAATATACTGGTGCTTGGCTTTGAAGTTATTAGAGAACGAGGCAGGGTGGGTGACAAAATAATGTATAATAGATCAAGGAACACATGTTTGTACAGGGAAGGGTTACAGTACTTGGATTTTAGAACCATACCATGATAAGGTTTGAGGACAAACAGTTGCAAGTGATTTGATTCGATTTGAGCCGGATTTGTAAAGCACAGCAAATGCCGAAGGCATCAAGGTGCTGAAGTCCCGAGGTATAGAAGAACCTAGAGATCGATATCAACATTATTGAAGTGCAAAGGAACTTTATAAAATAAACAGCTATGTCTTTAGAGCCTTCTAAAAAGAGAGAGCACCATGATCGCCTAAAGGGAAAGAGAGGCAAATTCCATAATCTGGCTCCCGAGACTGAGAACCTGTGGCGGCTCGTCCGCTCTGGCCAAGCAGTGCGAGAAGAGCAGTTATTATCATTTTATGTTTGTGCTGAAATTATAATAACGTTCAGTTATTATCATTTTATGTTTGTGCTGCTTTGCGTGTGTGCGGGGCTGAACTGCTCTTGGAGGAGGGCATGAGTGGTTTGCACTCTGTAATGTGTGCGATGACTGTTTGATCGGCCCTCTGTGGCCGCCCAAACCAGTCATGCACACTTTCCTCATTCTCCATGCAGGCTGCATTACAGCCTGCATGGAGAACATGCCAAGGTCCCCATTACCTGGTTGAGTATCAAACCAGGATGCTCAAAAACAATCACAACGCTGCATCTCAGCGTTGTGATTAGTCAGGTGAGCCTGGGTGCCCACCAATCCTAAAGCAGAGACGTGAGACCCGGCGGGAAGGTAAGTAATTTTTTTTATGCGTATTCTTGCACCCCCCCCCCCCCCCCCCCCGTGAGACCCTGCCACTCGTGAGCCATACCAGCCACCGCTGACTCCCCATCGAGAAGAGAGTAACCTTCAATCTACTTACCCGCATCTACAAATCCCTCAACAACATCAGACTCAAATACCTCAACGAAGGTGTCTCCTTCCACATACCCAAAAGGAACCTCCGCTCAGTCGATCTCGGACCGGCAGAGACCCCACGCATCGGCAAAACCAGAGCAGGAGGAAGAGCCTTCTCCTACGTCGCAGCAAAGACCTGGAACGAGCTCCCAGTCAACATCAGACGCTCCCCCACAGTGCACATCTTCATTAAGAGCCTCAAAACCTAGCTCTTCACCTAATCCGGAGCTGCACCCCCCGCCCCAGCCCAGCGCCTTGAGACCCTGACGGGTGAGTTGCGCACTTTACAAACCTCTGATTGATTGATTGATTGATTGATTAGTCACAAGACAGCAGGACCAGTGAATTGTTTTGTTATGGTATGTGTATTTGTACAGTGAACAACTCACCCGGGAGGGTATCCTGGCACTGAGATGCTGAAAATGCATTGACTGGGTAAACAATGGCTTGGTGGAAGCCAGAGATTCTAAAAGCTACATGTTGTTGGCCAATTTAGAATTCTACAACTCTAAAATAAGGTGATGTGTAAAGCTGAGTGATTTTATCAATAGTTCGTTGTTGCTAAAGGCACCCTTCCCTTGGGCTATAATTTATTTTCCTACAGGGACCCAAGGTCCTCCCCTTCTTCCTGCTCCATTTACTCAATGTTCAATGTAATGTGTGGTCAAGGTAAGTAGATCTGGAGTTTATAGCATCCTCCCCAGCCCAGGAGCAAGCAGAATGAACACGACACACACAGAGCTCGTAGCTGACGTCTTTATTCATCAGCGTACAAAATATTCAACTGAACTTCCCAATATTTCCCAACCATTAATAACCACACCTGAACACCTCCCCAAATGGTTCATTAATTCTCTCACTGATCCGCTCAGAACAGACATCAGATTAGTAAATCTATTCTTCCCTATGTATGCTAACCCTGATATGTTTTTAGTCCATATTGTGAATTTGATATTTGTGAGATCAATATTATTGGCCTCTACATTGCGTCATACAGTTCACAGTGTGACCACGTTTCTTATTGCACATAGTTTTTGCTGATAAGAGGATTGAAAAAAAGAGTAGAAATTGATTTGACCAGCATCACACAATAAGTCAAGTAGACCTTAACTAGAACTTGCCACTCTTGATTCCCATGCTGCAAATTAGCCATCAGACCCTATCCCCTCATTCCCTCCGCACTACAATGAATTCATACTTGGCTTTCCAAACAGGTCTGTTTAAGTCAGATGTGAAACATGGAGCTTAACACAACAAACCCACCAATAAGCAGTCATGAGGTAGCAGAGGAGCTTTGCATGGTTGCAGTAATCATGTGCTCATAGATAATGTGCTATGGTGATGACTTTCCCAAATATAAAAACCTTGATTTTTATGAATGGCCCTACAAGAAGGTGTCTAAAGTCCTAGAGGAACCATACCCTCACATTTGTCAATTTTTAACATTATAATCACCAATTGTCATCATTTGAATAGATTTTCCATCAGACAATGACATTTGTTTGTGCCAGAATCCATGGTTCAGTGATATTTGATCATGTAGATGAAATTTTGTAACCCTTGAGGAACTTAGACAAAAAACCCAGTTTTCAGAAAGTTTATTAAATCCACAGAAACACTCAACCTTGCTGCATTGTTATTGGTTAGATTTTCAAGAAAACATTTGCTCAGTTTTACTAATTTCACAAGAAGAATAACTGTGAGATTTCCAGAACCATGTGAAAGAATCCAGCTAGCATGTCCTGATATGATGGTTTTATTGTTGTACAATCTATTTAGAAGACAAGCGTTTTTGAATCTGGTCATCATGCTATGATTCTTTGCAGAATTTGTGCCTTAGACATAGATGTACAATAAAATGAGACACCAACCAATGGGCCCAATGTACAAAACAACTGGTCACAACACACTGGTCACAAATTTCGAAAAGTATGTTTGCGAGCAGAGCTGAATTTTGCAAACCAACTTATATATTATTAGGTTGATTTGCAAAATTCCCATTCGGAGTGGATCCCAATCCAATGTACAAAGAAAAACCAAAGGGTGTGATGGACGGAGCGTTGACAATACAAACACTCACCCCCAGTCAACTGATCTGGGTTTAATCCATCACCGTTCCTTAGCTCACTCCGGCACACCAGTTCAGACATGGCCATATGCAAATCAGTCTGAGCCTGTGCCTCATGGCAACAGTCCAGCCTGAACTGCCAAGCCATGTCTTCCCTGGACTGGAATCAAGCTTCCCAGGACCGGTTTCTGGTATTCCAGCCGTCTTCAGCCGGGCTTGCTTGAATCCAATGTACTTCATTAATATTAATAATACAGGATGCAAATTGTAACTTACTCCAATTGGATGCCATCACAGGAATGGTGACCTTCTGGGCTCAGCAGACTACTTCTGAGGTTAGCAGGCCACGAAGGCTGTGATCACATTTTAAAAATGTGAGCTTCTAACTTTAAATGCATCCATTTTCTTTAAATGAAAACAGGGCAGCATTTGAAAATTGCCAGCACCGTCTGCTCCCCAATCAACTTTTAATTCACAGTGAGGAAGGGGTCCTGTGAAGACCCTTTCCCTTTTGGAAATACATTCCCGCCCCAACTCTGGAATAGTATTAAGCAATGGGGATACCCAGTATAGTGCAGAACCTGGGGACAATTACATGAAATGAACAGTGGTTCTGCCACAACCCTTTTTATGAAGTTAGATAACTTCAGAGTTTTAATCCCTTTCTATGTTGGGATGTCAGTAAATGCTATACATATTAGTCTAAACACATATTCAAAGTAAGTAGCACAAACTAATTATGCTATTCATTCATTATGTTAAGCAAAAAAAGGAAGAATTTGTGTATTTTCCTAAAGGCAGATCATACACACATGATAGTCTAGTGCAAAAGGTGAGACAATGTGAAACAAAGTGTATCAGATTCATAACATACATACATAAACAACATTGACAATAAGCCATGGAGAAAAAACACATTTGGACACATTTAGGAAAACAAGTAATTATTCTAAGAATGACCTAGAAATTATTCATTATCATTTTTACTGGTCACAATGGAATACAAAGCTTCTAATTTTGCGTCGCTGTTTTGACCCCTGTGTATCTGTGCTAGATAGAAGCATCAAACGCGGGTCTTCTTCAGGATAAGTGAAACTAGACTGTGTGTGGCCTCTATAGTATGGTTCCAAAGGAATCCAATTGGCGAACATGTTACTCAATTCAAAAAGGCTCCTAAATAGCTCCTTGACGGATAGCTCCTAAATAACTCCTGGACAGATAGCATTCAATAATGGAATGGGCACAACGTGCTCTTCATCTATCTAAGGCGTCATCCGCTCAGTATCGTCATGGATTGTTAACAAGGCCCAGATAATTCACTTTACACGTTTTTGCAGGTCTGCTGAGAGGGGAAACTTCGAAGGCTCGTGAGTTTACCTCCTATTAAATTAGGTACCATCCATCTTTAAGTTCAGGTGCTACAATTTCCAAATTAACAGACTTGAGTCCCAGTAATATTTGTTTCTCGTGGGCTTTTTGTGTGGCAAGCAGCCTGCACATCTGTAAACGCATCCTCTCCTACTCTGGATTAAGCACTTTTTCAATGTTTTGCAACAATGTTCATGTCGCACAACATTGACACCTCACAAATCCATTTGTAATCTCATTATAAGGTTCAGTAAAAGTTTACTGAATCCGAAAATGGGTTTAGTATATAGTAAAAACATATTTTACGGTAGCAAACACACTTGTTTTGCAAATCACCAGGATTGTGACTGCAGAATAGGTTGGTACATCAGCCAACGTGTTTTTTAATAAAAGCTCTTTAAAAAAAAAGTAAAACTCTTATTTTCCATATGCTTGTATCCTCCTGCCCTCAGAAAGTGGAACTAGTAGAACAATTCATTGCGTGTAACAAACTAATGAATAAAACACAATTATGCATTTTAACAGTTGTCTGTGATGATTTTTACCACCACCCTCCACCACCATTACCGTTCAGGTCAAACAGTGTAGTCACTTAAACTAACAGAAAACGCTATGTGCACCCACCATTGTGCACCTCCCCCTATTCCTGATTTCGGCTGCTTAAGCATCAGTCAGTCACCATGACTCCACAACTACATAGATTATTCGGAAGTATCATCATCACTGAACAATCAGAACAATTATTAAGAAGAAATAGTTTCGTCTGTTATGGCGGCATCAGTCTTAGCCTGTAGCTCCAACAAGATAGTGTCCCACTCTGTATCTGATACTCCTAACTGCCTTCATCGTCGCAATAGTGATATAACATTTATCTAGACAGTACTCCATTTTTGCATTTCTCTACTTCATTTAATGATGTTGGGAGTCACCGGTGTCTTCCATAGCATAGAAATGCTATGCATATCCAGGAGCATCCCTAAGTTATTACAATTAGCCCCATATTTAGTTTTTGCTGAGCTACTAAATCAGCTCAAGAGACAAGTCTCCACAGTGGAGTCTAGGTCATTATCCTGAGTGATTGATCCAAAGATAAGAGATACTGAAGACAGTTGGTTATGTTCACAGAATATGTTACCACCACATCTCACCTCTTGTTCAATGTCATAAGTGAAAGTTAGAAGATCCCTTGTAGCTAACTGGTTCCTCTAACATGTCTACCACACTAAATCCATGGCTGATGCCACACACACGCACACACACACCTGCCTAGACACCAGCACATAGTGATGAGTATCATGTATAACCTTTCCAAATTTCTAACTGAGATGTTTGTCAATAAAAACACATATGATTTATTCAAAGATAAATGATTGTAATACACCTCTTCGCCAGATAGAAATTCACTACCTGTCTTGCGGTAAGCAAGCGACGCAACAGTGAGCTCCATAACAAAATTGACTATTTCTTGTAATAAAAAGTTATTCAGAGATTTTCTATGGACATTGTAAACATGACGCACTTTAATGAAACTTGTATAACAATACTGTAATGGTGCAGGTTGTGCAAGAACAAAATGTAACACTGTCATTTTGTCTCATCTTCTGGGGACATATCAGACATTTCGATTTATTCTATGCGTGGTCATAAACACCATTTGTTGCAAGTAATTGGAAGATTCCCACAAATTTGCATGTTGTCAATCTCAAAAAACACTATTTAGTTTGCAATTGTGCGAGCAGCCCACATACAAAACAATTGTGTGATCTGGTCGACAGCACAGCTGTCTGCAAGACCTATTGTTACCAAATGATAACATATCAATAGAGAGGACTTTGGCTGCAATCATATGGACATTTTCTTTCACCTAATGCTATTAAATGCTTAGAGTATCATTCCTCCGTCTATGGAGTGATTGCATTGTAATGCATGAGGAACTGTGTACATCTCAAAAGTAGTATGAATCCTCACACACTAAATAATTTCTCTCATACGTGTGTTGTGTCCAGAAAACAATTATGTTTTTACATTAATGCAGACTTTTTTTAGAATTTTTTAAAAACATATATTTTAGACAAGACTCAAAATGCAAATCAGACCTTTTGGCTTTGCATACGGTTGTTACCTTAGACAATCAACATTTTCCAAAGACCAAATCATGAACGTCTTCTTCAAAACACACCCAACCATCCAGTGTCTCCCAGACCCTAATATTAGTCTCACCACCCCCATCATCTTGCACCTCATCTAACCATCACACCGAAAACAACTAAAAGAGAACACACTCTTGGATCCATCAAAGACTTCTCCAGAGACAAGCTTAAGATTGAACTAATTTCTCATGCTTGCACCTCCAGGTATGATTTTAATACCCTGCTAAAAACCTTCAGCACATTTCTGGAAAACCATCTGAATACTTATGCTCCAACTAACACACAAATGTGCAAGCCGGAACCTTCGGTACAATGGTACTCCAAAGTTTTTGTAGACAATAAACACTCCAACTGCAGATCACAAACAAAATAGAAGAAAAACATCCCTCAACTATCTCGTGCTACCGAGGTCCCTCTGAGTAACACACACACAACTTATAATATGATCCAAAGCCAACAACTATACTAAAACCAAGAATGAAGCTACAAACATAAGCAGAACTATTTTAAAAAAAACAACCAACTATTGAATCAACCCATTACTTGACCCTTCTAATATTCTGCTGACAAGTGCAATGCCATCAACCACTTTGTCCATGAGAATATCCAACAGCATAGCAACGCTTACACCTTCTCGCTGTATCCCGCAATGTTCTCATTCAATGTTCTGCCTCTTAACATCCTCACTGACATCCTCGACTCCCTAAAGGCCACCACCTATGAAGATGTGCCCTTACTCTAGTGCATCATCAAAGCTCTTACTGGAGCGTCTCTCTCATTCTTACTCAGCATCATCAATGCTTCCCTCACTCAAGACATTTCCTTGAAGTATTCTGTACACTACAGACCTTTACACTCCTGAATAAGCCCACATTAGAATACGACGACCATGCCAACTTCTGACCCATCGTTCATCTGACCTTTATTGGCAAGGTCATTGAAAAATCAATTTGTGCATAGTCCCAACATCTCACCAGCACCAATCATCTCATGCCTAACTATCACTGTGGCTTCAGAACATGCTGCAGCATGCAGACAGCTACCTTACAAATTATAGCTGATACCCTCCTCACAATATATGAAGGTGAGTCCTGCCTCACAATATTTGCTGGTTCTCCTCCTACCTAGCCAACAAACACCAGTTCATTCACATAGGAACCTCTGGGTCCCAGATGGTCCTTCCAACCTACAGCATTTTTAGGGTTCCACATTGTCCCCTATTATCTTCCACCTCTACATATAGCCCTTTGGTGCTCAACTCACAAATAACAGCAAAGTTCATCAATATGCCCTGTAGGTCTCCTCTGCACCAGGTATCATGTGCAGCTCACCCAGAGCTGGATGTCCAACACCTACCGGACATTTGAACCTACAAATACATACTTTGTACTTGCACTAGTCTATTAGTCAAACCTGGTTCAATGACTTGAAGCTGGAGGTTATCTAACCCCAACTTTCATCCAGAGCCAAGATTTTTGAATTCACTAATAATGGTGATTTCACTCTCACAGAAACCCATCACCAAGAAAAGAAACATGACCTAGTACGAAATCTTTCTTCTAAAGAAAGTAATATGCTTTCTCCCAGAAAGCAACTTTATAATTCCTTTTTGAAACTCTCTTACTCTGACATCTATGTGGGGCAAAGCCTTGTTCCACAAACTCCCACACTCCCACTAGGCCTGTACGTGAATCTGCATGCCTCATCATAAGCCTGAAAACATAACCATGTCATACACACCTTCATGGACCTCCCCTGGTTGCCCTTGTCAGCCCGCACCATCTTTAAAACTAGCTGCATCATCCACAAAGCTCACATAGCCAACACTCCTGCCTGTCTGAGAAGCTCACTGTCGCCTGTGCGTATCAGCACATGCGCAGCAAAGACACTATCAGGATGGAAACAAAGAGTGAAAAAAGAAAAAAAGCAAGACAGCAGACCTTTTCCATCTATATTCCCAGAATCTGAAACAAAATTACCCTATCCCTCATGGCTGCCCCAGCCCTTCTCCAATTTGGAAAAGCTCATTACACAACAATGGGGGAACCCAGCACTCTGCCGTACCTGGGTCGGATAAGGTACAGAAGAGTAAATTGGTCCAAATGGGAATGGTTAAAATTGGGAAATCATTGCACCAAAATTCAAACAGATATTCACAAAAGATGATGATCAATTCCGTGATTTCAAAAGTAGCTGAAAATGCAACCCTTTGAATAACACTACATCACGACACAAGTCCATTTTCACTCTCCGAAACCAGTTACTCCTCCAATCACATGTTGACTGTGTCTACCTTGGACCCTGTGCAGTGGTGCACTGCTTTGCATATGGGTGTGTACCGTATGAGTACCCCAAACATACAGAAATACATTCTTATATACATTCATATATACATTCTTAAAATAATGCATTCATGTATAAATAAATACGAGGAACAATTAAAGGGTTTTTAAACAATATGCTGAGGGACGTTTGGAATTTTGTTGTGCTAATTCTTGAGTACCAGGCACATTTCATTTCATTTCATTGACCACAATGCTTTGTTAACAGTCTTGCTAATCGCGCTTTTATGGATTTTGAAGTTATCTGCATCCTGGCTAAATATTCTTCTTAATAGTCCTCAACTTCTGCTGATGCTATTAAGATACTGTAAAGTAAATTCCACTAAACAACAGTAACGCGGTTCAAACCGGTTGCTTTTAAATACACCTATGTTCCCTGTAATGGTACATTAAATCTGTTTTCATATTCCAGAGCTTTAAGTGTTGTTATTCTCAAAGAGACAACATGTATTGCAGACTGTTTTCAGCAATGCCAAGATATCTTCAGTTGCATAAGATCCTCCAGGTCAAGGTTGTTCTTAACAAGAACAACAACAACAGTTACACCAGCTGAAACAACAGGGATAATGAGGGGAAAACATGAACTAAAACATAACACGTCAACAAGAATGAAAAGTATTGTAGTTACTTTATCAATTGGAGTATCAATAGCACTACTGTTAATACTAATTTAACAACCTTTACTACTGCCAATATTTCCACCACCACCATTACTACTACTACAACTACTACAAATAATAATAATAACAGTAACAATCCAAGTATTAAAAGCAGTTGACTGTCATACCTTGTAAATAACAGAAGTTACCCAAATTAGTTCTTCTTGACTTTACATTTACCTGTTTTCTCCGAAAAGATTCCTCTTAATTCGTAATTATAAAAGCCAGTAATTAGAGTCATAACTAAAGATATGAGCTTAACCACTGAGAAATGTCCCACTTGTAGCAATTTCTCTTTCCTAAAGTTAACATGCGAGGAAACTGTTCTGTTTTCCATCCTCAGTACTTCATTCTACTTGTTTGGTGGTCTTACCTAGCCTGGCATTATTTCCAGTACTGTTGGTAACAGTTGTGGACTGGGAAGGCCCTTGGATGTGACTCTGATGCAAGTCTATGTTGACCAGAAAGGACTGCTGCTCCTACCCAATTGCCATAGATGAAACACTTCCTTTGCTATTACCTGCTAACTTTAGAAGTGTGTTCTTTCAATAAACATGCAGGTTGTTTGATTAGGGCAGTGAAATATTTGTAAAGGACGATCAAAAATAAGATCAACTGCTTTACAGTGTTGAAAGAAAATATGACTATATATTGACTCACAGATATTTTACGGTGTTAAGAAAAATGGCCCATTCTGTCTACACCACCGTATTGAATAAGTATGCATCTCTCAGCTCAGGACCATTTGACTAAATCTAGAAATTAGCCCTAAACTTCAAATGTTAACCTTGAGCTTAGAGTCATTTGTTGTTTTACTAGAGGAACATCCAGTTCTTCTTGTTGGTCTATTTTTGCTAAGGGATTAACCTTGAGCCAGTACAAAGCTTCACCAAAATGTTTCTCAAGACTAAAGGATGCTGTTTAAATATAAGAAGAAACAGAAGCACCGCCACCGCATATGACAGACAGTCAGGAGGATTCATTTTGTGCAATATGTAATATAATTTAAATCAATCTTTCCCAGATACTCTCTTATGTGGGCGGGCTTATGTGTGTTTCCAAGCAGGTTTTATCCATTCCTTATTAGTTATTCAGCCACAAATGAATCACTGTATCCTTGCATTAGGGGCAATGCACAGATGCATGTTCAACTCCTGCTCAGAAATGAATAGTTTCATAAACATCATTCCCTTCTTGTCTCATCAGAATTTTGGGCTATGGTGTCTGCACTTCAGCTGCTACCCGTGAATATGCGAGAAAGCGGCTTTTATCAATTGACCACTTTTTTTGTTTTAGGTTTTATAGAGCGCAAACACAAACTGAAGATATCAGAGCGCCTTACATGAGCACCAGTTGTGTTACAGATGGACACATTCATTTTGTTAGGCACGGGGTGATTAAGTGATTTGCCCAGAATCACAGGCTGTTGAGCGTCCCTGCCGAGACTCAAAGCTGGTTCCCCAGCGTTGAGGTCGACCGCGGTAGCCATTGGGCCACATCCTCTCCCCTTGTTATTCAAAGCTTTGAAACCCAAACATGTGCCTACTTACTACAAATGGCCAATGGAGGTCAAACTCTTGTACTGCCCCGGGAAGACAATATTGATTTGCATTCCATTATGGTGTACGGTGGTACTCCGAGTAGCATCTCAAGGAGGATTATCCTACCACATTCTTTATTTTAGATGCTCACAACCGTATTCTATGCAGTACTTTAATTGGTCACAGGCCTGTATTCTTTGCCTTTCGAGATGATGACCAACATGTAGCTCCTGTGAACTCAAAGTATTAAATATCATTTCTATGAGTAAGCTCAAGAGCTCTCCAAAAGTAACGTTGGAATATATTGCAACACAGCAACAGTTCAAGGCCTTGAATACCAATCAAAGCCATCCCAGTTGAAGTGAAAGCTTCAGTGAGTTCAAATCTAATCCAGAGACTATGCCATTGTACAGCAGCTTAAGCACTGGCACTGGCCTGGTTTAACTTGAGACCTACATTGAAAGTTGCATTATATCTATTGAGACATGTCAATTTTAAGACAGTGACATTAGGACCCAAAGCCAAACCTCTTTGTGGCCACATTTGACTTGTATATTCCCTAATTATGCTGATTAGATTATCCAATGTTCTCATGATTTATATTGGCTCATTCTTGATTTGTCTTTCAGTATTCTACTGAGCTATCTTCTGAGTCTGTAGTGTCATCAGGCCAAAGGATATGAGTACTTTTGAGCTCTGTCAGCATCCCATGGGAGAAAGAGCAGGGAACGCATGTCAGATGTGGTCGATTTCTTAAATGGCACAAATATCTATTGTGGATATCAAGTGTTTTATTTTTTTTATGAGCACTTTAGGTTTTTGATGGGTAATTGCATGTTTCCTCTACTTTTCTAGCTAAAGCTGTTTGGTATCGTGGTATACCTAAAGAAAATTGCCTTATGTTTGTATTTACCTTCTTTTTAGTGAATATATTTCTAAAACCGCGTTTTGAGATCAGTTATTCAGCCATATACTTTCAATGGCTTCTAATAGGCTTATTCTCCAGCGGTCCCTCTTTTGAACCTGCATGTGAAGGCTTAGCTGGCATATTATGTAGCTTGCACCACAAATTTAGGACTGTTTGTAATTCATGGGGTGTCGGAAAATGTACTCTAGTGTTCCTCTCATTAGATATATCACAGTTGGTAGCGAGTACAATAGAGATTATATCTAATTTCTGTAATTTGAACTCCATTCAGGCATTTGTTGGAAGGCAAGCCTTCGAGATCACATTGTTAAATAGCATGAGCTTTAAGCGATATGACTTGAGAAAGTCCATCAATTTGGATTTAGTTCAGAGAAGAGGGATTTCATAACTACGGCTCTATTAATAGAGAAAAAACGAGACAGTGGGCACCACCGCCCAGGTCTCCTCTGACCAAGTCACCCCTGGTATCTATCTACTTTTATCTATGTAATTGGTTCACACTGAGGGGCAAAAACACAATGTATTCTGCATTTCTATCATACAGAAGTTGAAAACTTGGCAAACCCCTCTGAGCATCACCTGTGCTGAAATCAACTGAAATTCAATCCAAATAGTTGTTGCAAATGCTTCTTTTTTTTCAATAGGAATGCAAACAGTCAACATGTATTTTGCTCTGATTGATATACAGAGGAACTTTCTCAATAATACAGGCTCATGTATATAAGTTTGAACATTAATTCCAGATGCGTTTGATAACATTGTTGTCGTGGTTACCACTAATCTTGCTGTTCTGGCCAGCTATGCTATCTGTGGCCAAGTTGCTATCTCTGCCATTCTGGAGAGAAGCATTTTTGGAAAAAAAATTTTTTTAACTAAAATCTGCCTGATCATTGTTTGCTATTTTATGATATACCAGGGAAAGGGTTCCATAATAGGGATTCGAACTTTGGTAATGGCTGGTCCGGATAGTGTTGTTTGAAAAGAACTATTGTGCCCTCACTGGAGGCCTCATTCTCAAGGAATAGAAGAGGAAAGTAAGTAGACTCATGTAAAGTGTTGTGATTTGCAATTTGTTTCACCTTATTGTCTTGCAGTAACAAACAATGAGGTGCAGTTGACCACTAGAAACAAGGCCAATCCAAAAATAGGAGGAAGGAACAGGGTAGAGATGAGTCATGGTGGCCAATCTCCACAGCTCTGAAATAATGAAATAAGTAAGTAGGTGAGATGTGGTATCATGCCCTGAAGAAAATAACTGGACAGAAGATGTATACACACTGGTGTCACGAAAGAACCTGCCTCCCGTAACCTTTCCCAAAAACCTTAAATGATAGGTAATTCACACAGTCCAGAACAAACCACAAACACAGAATCAGGCAGTGCTCTGAGCTAGTAATAACACGATACAGTGTTGCAAATTCTCAGAACAGAGTCAAAAGTCGGTTTTTATGTTCCTAATAAAGTGAATTTACTTATTTTATTTATTTTTATTTTGTGCAGTTTTATAAAGCGCGGTCATTACCCGAAGGTGTCAGAGCGCTGTACAATAGAGCCAGTTACGTTACAAGAGAACAGTGGAAACACAATAAAACATTACAAACTTAGCTGTATTAACGCGTGGGAGTGTCTATTTTGGGATGGAAGAGTCCATACTGTCTTTCATGGAACAGCCATCTTGCTTTGATTACCTGTCACGTTATCACTATCCATTTTGGATCAGTTTGCTAACATGTGAACAATCGCCATCTTAGTTTGGTTGTCTGTTGTGTGACCGGTAGACGTTTTGAATAGGAAAATCTTTTACATGTCATGAAGAGATTGTCATGTTACTTGACATAGGCAATTACTGCAGAGGAGGTCAGAACCTGGTTCTTACGGATATGGTGTAACTTTACCAGTGTTTGCACTACTTGCTCTCCAACTTTGCCCTGACTGCCAGCCCTTATTACAGCTGGAGTGGGAAAAAGTACAGGGCTTCCTCTGGGTATTCCAGCCAGTGGTTAATTTGTGAAAAAAATATGTAGCGAGATTCTCGTCAGGAGGTAACTTGCACCAGTCCATCGGTCCTATGAGCTCCGTCTATACCCAAACGAACTACTTACTATGAAACCCTATGAGTGGGAGAAGGTGTGGCATAATGGCCAGAGCTGCTGACGTTGGACCTGGAGAACCAGGTACGAGTCTCGGCATAGGCTCACCATCCTGTGATTCTGGGCAAATCCCTTAATCTCCAGGTGCCTACGAAAAGGAATGTGTCCTTAACTGTTGCTCATGAAAAGTGCTACAATACCTTTGGGTCGAGTTCATGCTATAAGCACCGGTGTTGATGATTAAGTGCCGGTGCCTAGCACCGGAAACCACCGGCTCAAGTTAAGCTCTGATTCCAGCACCTCCCCTTGTACAATGCTGTGCCGTACACCATACACAACTGGGAGCTCAGAAATTGCTGTATTCTGGCTAATATCCACACAGAGCTCTAGCCGACCTTCTAGGTCATTCTATCCATGCTCAATAAATTCTGTATCCCTCCCTCGCTCCTCTGTCATGCTGACTGACTGTAAACCCTAATCTGTTGTGACTAAAACACAGGCTCACTTGTTAATCTGTCCTTCACCATCTATGGATGAAAGCAGCCATCTGTAATGCTCCCACCTTGGAGTTTTGCAGCGTAGGTTTCATAGTTAGTCATGCTTATCTAAGCAGATTTCTACTAAAGAGGCAATATATATAAAACATTCGAGCAGATCTACGTAGTGTGAAAGCTAGTTTCAACTACTCTTATGTTCACATAAAAGATGCTTGTCTCGACTGGATTAGCACAGTTTTCCAATTTGGTTTATTCCATGCGATAAACGATTAATATCTAAAAAACTTAATTTAGCTGAAAAGGTTGTTCTAACCAAGTATTATGGCATACAGCTGTTTTGAATATACCTGTAATAAAAATAAGAACACACCCATTTCAAGCAGCTCCATGCCCCAGCTTTAGGCGTTTGGCTATTTGACAGTAATATGGGATTCAGGTTTCTCTGTTGACTATTCACATCTGCAGGCGACTAGTTCAAAAGTAAATATGTCGATGGGGAAAGAACGAATTGTGGAGATGGGAGTTTCACAGCTTAGTCATACGCAGACGTTCTGACATATTCAAGAGCTCTCGATCAACAAGTAGTGGTCCTTCAATAGAACTCTACATCAACAAGCATGATATGGTAGCCAGTGTCTTCCAAAACACAGCCAATTGCTCGGAAATGCTGACTTCCTTCCCAGAGGACCAGTAACCGCCTCCATGCTTCTGAAAGGCACTTCAGCAGGAGCTTTTCAAGAAAGTGTTTACAATTTACCCATTACGCCTGCTACTTTCCTTCAAAAGCTATGTCACTAAGCACCCTAAATTTGTCTTGTGCTGCATGAGACACACACACACACACACACACACACACACAGCCAGACACACACACATACACACACACATATATAAAACACAATTCCAAATGGCCGTGACCAATGTGTTGGCGCTAATGCTTGTGACCAAGTAACAATAAAAGTTACACAACGGCTTCGGAGTGCTTGGCATTTCTTCTTCATATATTGAGAAGCCATTTTTACCATTTTACACAGCGGGCTGTGAAGCGCTGCATTCCAAGCACCACCGGCGTTTAGGCTGCTGCTAGGAAACCCGCCGAAACCTGTGGATGTATAAATCACAATTCCAAATATGACAATGGTGGCTGCGACTTGTCTTCGATAGCTCTGTCATGAAGCACCCTAAAGTTGTCTTGTGCTGTAGGAGACATTATGTTTTCACAAACGTTACTCTTACAATATTTGGCTTACTTCATTTTAAATATATGAACATATATATATATATATATAGATATATGTTCGATATTCCTCCAAACACCTTCCAATCCTGGAGCTTCGGCGAAGGATCACAGCACATCAACTGTCAAGTATTTCCCAAAAACAGTGCTTTTTTAGACCAAAGTGCAAACATGAACGGTAGAGGACGGTCTACGCGTTTCGGCTCCCAGCCTTCTACTGGACCATTGAGTCCTGGAGCCCACTGTATCTCTTTTAAAGTGCTAGTGCAATTATACAATTACCCATATTACAAGTGAAGACAGACTAGACAAGAATCAATTCTATTCTTAAAATGAAGATTTAATAAATACAATAATCCATCATTTATGAATTGAGGCAACCTTGTAAATTCATTTTGTTTACTTTAAAGTGCGAGTTAGGAATAGTGAGTCCCGATTATGGGAGAGTTCCTATTATGTGTAGTTCCAATTTTCTCAGTATTTGTCTTACGATCTATTACATCAGGCATTGACTGCTTAGATTTGAATAGACACGTGTTCTTATGGTCTCAGGTGATGGACATTCTAATTTTACTCATCGGATTCATAAAGTGACTAGTGCATTTATAATCTTGATGTTTGTTCAAGAATTAGGTTACTGTAAAGTACATAACTAATTGATATATATACATAAATATTATATGTATATATATATATATATATTCAATGAAAAAACCATAGGTTATAGACCATATATAGTTAGGGATTAGCATTTAAAAAACCTTATTTTATTTGCACAAAACCATTGAAATTCCATATATAGTTAGAAGCGCTAACTATATATCGCGCACCCGCAATCCACTGCTGATGATGTCACATATTACATCATTCATGACATGGTCAGTGACATCACTGATGACATCACTGATGACATCTCAAATGACATCACTGATGACATCACTGATGACAACATCCAGTGACTGTATGTTTCTGTAAAGTTAAAATATGTCTTACATATTGAAGAATGAGTGGATGTATAAGTGTCTGGATGAAGGATTTAGTAGGTGCATGACAGACTGTATGAGTGAGTGATTAAATGTGTCTCACTGAGTGCATGGGTTAGTGACTAAACTGTCTTAATTTGTGCATCATTATGTCTGTTGTTCTGTAAACTGTTGCATGTGTTGATAAGTAGCTATATGAGTAACTATATGGGTTATTGATTGGTTGCCCAAGTATTTGTATGGGAGACTGAGTGTGTGTGTGGGTGGCTGGGAGGTGTATGACTCTGTGCATAGATGTGTGAGCAGTTGATTCACTAGATGTATGGGCTCAAGAGTGCATGTGGAAACAGCTGTATGGGTGGTTGACTGTGTGCATGAGTATATTGGTGAGTGAATGGATATCTCAGTGGTACATGTCAAAGTAAGTACATATGTAAAACACAATACATGTGAGAGTTGAGATATATAAATAACTGAACATAAGAGCCAGTGAATGTGTGAGTGGCTGTATCGATCACTGTGAGCTTGTATCAGGGATTATATAAGAGAGTAAATATGTGTTATTATATGTTTGAATAAGTAAGATGTGTATAACTGTATAGTTGAGGAAATGGAGGTGTGATTGATTCTTTGCATGACTGACTAGGTGTGTGAGTAACTCCATGGATGAGTGACAGTCTGTGAGTGTCTGTTTACACTGATTGTATCTAAGGTTATATTAGAGTCTGAAGAGGTTCATCGTATTATCACATGAATGATATCATCAGTGATGTTATCAGTCATGTCAAATGAGATGTTTTCAGTGATGTCATCAGTGATGTCATTTGAGATGTCATCAGTGATGTCATCAGTGATGTCACTGACCATGTCATGAATGATGTAATATGTGACATCATCAGCAGTGGATTGCGGGTGCGCGATATATAGTTAGCGCTTCTAACTATATATGGAATTTCAATGGTTTTGTGCAAATAAAATAAGGTTTTTTAAATGCTAATCCCTAACTATATATGGTCTATAACCTATGGTTTTTTCATTGAATTTCAATGGTTTTTTAAAAGCTAATATCTGTAGCTGTACAATGTATTGTTCTTTAAATTTTGAAATATATTTTTCATGTTCTTTAGACAATTTTTTTAAAACATTTTTTTTTGTTCCGCTCCCAGTCCGCGAACCGGTCTGCTTCCCGTTAGCTCAATTTAAAGCCGCGGCTTAGTACGCGAACCGGTCAACGTTCCTTTAGCGTAACTGTTACGTTTGCATGACGTTTTGCGTTATCGCGTAATACGTCGTTGGACGCGCCAAGTTAGCGGACCCGGAAGTGGACCGGAAAGCGGAGCAAAGCGCGAAACGTAAACACAGCAGGTCATGTGACTCGAAAATAACACTTTTCATTGGTTCATTTCACTTTTGGTTTCCTAATGATGTAATACTTGGTCATGTGATATAAAATTAACACTTTTCATTGGTTTAGAATTTTTCCTTCTCCCAAATGATGAAAACCCCTCCTTCTTTCCTCACTCTGACTTTCATCTTGGTGAGAGAAAGACCTTTTTTGATTCATCAGCAATGGCTTCAATGGTTGCTTCTGCCAGTGTGCCCCCACCACCTCCTCCACCTCCTCATGGGAAGAAAAGACTACCTGCTTCACTAATTATAGAAGAGGAGGAAAATCAAGAAGAGGAAGAACAGCAAGAAAATGACGAGTTTTTGCCAGAGGAGCCCAGAAGATATAATAGGAAAGAAAATTATATCTGGCAATTTTTTAAATTTCCTGCTGGCCAAAAGAAAGTAAATGCCAGATACGTCTTTTGTCGCATTTGCGACGAACGACTTTCAAGGGGCACAGACAAAAAGTACAGTTTTGGCAATCATACAATGCACAGGCACATGAGTCGATGGCACCCTAACAATTACAGCAATGCACAACTTCGCGACCAACAACAAAATCCGCCAGAAATGGCAAGAAGATCTGTTGTTCAGGAGGTATCGGGACCGGAGGCGAGGGAGGTGATCCCGAACATCCAAATCAACATGGGAGAAGTGAAGCAAGTCTGTGTGTGGTGCAACCAGACACTTTGCTACCGCAAAAGTAGCATTACCCTGATAATGAGAGCCATCACCAATCATGTGTGCCCAAAACGCCCCAAAAAGTAAATTCTTTTTTTTTTGTTGCTCCTGTTGAGCCGCCTTCGATGAATCATTTTTGTTTCCCCCCTCCCCCCCAAAAATAAAAAAAAATACAAAATGTTCAGAAAAAAACAAAAAAATATAAAAAATGTTCAGAAAACTAATAAAAAAAATTTAAAACAACAAAAACAAAAAAAAACAGTTCTTTTCAGAACTACCTCCCCATTATTAAAAAAATTGGTAGAATTCTTTGAACTCTGCCAAGCTCTATTTCTCTTAGTTCGCTACCAGTTCGCACTCCGGTACGCGTACTTTGAGCGTACTAAAAAAATTTTTTTTAAAAAAAGGAACAGTAAGTATAAGGAAAGGAAACAGACAGTTATGTTACAAAAAAAGACAGCTATAGGGAGTAAAGAAAAGATACTGTTACCCGCAATTCACTTCTGATCATGTCATATATTACATAATTTTTTACATGGTCAGTGAGATCATCAGCAGTGGATTGCGAGTAACAGTTTTTTCTGTTTACTTCCTATAGTTGTCTTTCTTGTAACATAAATGTCTTTTCCTATCCTTATACTTACTGTTCTTGTTTTTAAAATTTTTGGAGATCATTCAGAAACAGTAACATTAATAGAGACAGAATTAGTGAATAATAATGAAGAAGTATGAGAAGAGAGGGACTGAGAAAAATACTGGAAGGAATAGAAAAATTAAGTAATAGAGAAAGGAAGGAGAGAAGTAGCAAACACAGGAAAGTAAAGATTAAAGAAATGAAGCAGTAGAACTAATAGATGTTAAATGTGATAGATTAAATGATTGAGTGAGGGTGACGATAAGGTGTGTCCTCTCTAAAAGTTTGTTTAAGGTGAACCGTACTCTGGGTTGCATATCAAATTTATGCTTGTTGAAGAATACAGACGAGATAATAGATGTAAAGACCTACCATTGCAGTAAAACATGCCCATTTATTACATCAATCATAACATAGTCAGTGACATCATCAACAGTGGAATGTAGGTTAAAAAAGTAGAAAACATTTACCTTATAATTCATGTTAACTTTTCAAGCAAATTTTTCATAAATTCAATCTGTAAAAGAGAGAACAAACATTTCCAAAAATATTAAAACATGTATTTAAAAATAAGAAAAAAAAAGGGAAAAGGTTCAAGAAGAAACAGTTTTTAAACAACTTTGACATTTACAGAAACCTCTACTTCCCTACGACCCCTACACAATCCTAAAGATATTTATTTTAAAAAAACAGTATCTTCATGCTGATGAAATGAGGCCTATTTTGAAACATGATGCTTCTTTTGCATTGCTTATGTCTCACAATAGTGATGCAATAACAGCGCAAAAAAGATGTAAAGCCATCATAAAATTGTGTCAAACATTTTAAATGATTGTTTTAGGATGCAAATAAGATGTGTGCTTTCAAGAGCTTTCTTTGAGGTGAGGCCTATTTTTTTTTTTTTAAAAAAAACAATACCTAGAAGTACAGCACTGTAAGCATTAAAATTGACACTTACAGAAGACTCTGCTTCTCCATATCTACCTCACATTTCTAAATATATATCATAATTTCAAAAAGCATAACATTAATTATACATGTTAAATGGTTTATTTTTGCTGTTCTCAGAATGTATCAAATTTCACTTAAATCAGTGACTTGAAGGTATTCATCATGTAACAGCGGGAAAAAAAAAACACAATCAAAATGACTGTGTTTAAAAAACCCATACAACCTTCGAAATCTGATTTCAAAACTCCTTAAAATTAACTTACTTTCAATGACGTCGAACGATCTCCTATGAACAGCATCCACTCTGTTGTGCTACAAATATTTTCAGCCCGCCACTTTCTGAAAGAAAACCTCCATCGATACGTAAAATATGTTACATAGAAAAAAAGACTTCTCTCATTATATCACATGTTTCCACTAGGCCAAATCATGTTGCCGCGATTCGCAAGTCTTGTTATTCTTCCAATCAAATCCCGACATTTTCTATTTTCGCAACTTTCAAAAATAAAATATTTGAGATTATTTTCACAATCCTGGACTACTAATAACTTACTCTTCTTTGTCACTCATGTTCTCCTTTTCCTATGACACTGATACTGCTTACTATGAAGCAGACTTACTTGCATTAGGTTTATATAGTTGGATTTTTAATCTAGACAGCATTGCAGACTTACATTCCCTCTACTTAAAATTTTGGTTTTAAAAACACCAGGTAAGAATTTTTAAGGTCAAACGGCAATTTTTTTTTGAACGTTACAACGGAATCATTACAGAATGACCAGCCGTTTCCAGACTTTAAGTAAGCTGTATAATGTCCTGATGTTGTTGATGGACCATCGTGATAGATAATTGCTACAGTAACAAAAGTCCTCCCTGATATTGACAGCTGAGAAGCCACAAAAATTTTTATTAAAGTTGACAATTTTGATCCATCAGGCCTACAACGTTGGATCATTAAAATGACATACTGGCCATATCTACGTATAAATAATGTTGACATCATATCACATTTACATTGGCTACACTCCATGTTGTGATCCGCTGCATTTACTAGCTTATTAAAGGAGACTGATTTACTGTCTGGCAAAGTTAAATATATAAATCTTTCTGAGTCTACACTAGTAGTACTTGATACCATACAGTTCTCGCAGTCATGCTGCCATTGATAAGAAAGCCCAAACAGGTGATCTACATCTACACCCTCAACTTACAATATATCAAGCATATACATTAAAAACTCCTGACAATCTTGCTGATTATTTTCAGAGAAGTCTGTTTGACCTGAACATTCATCTAACAGATAACGAACTTCAGACACACTTTCTACTTTTGTTCGATCAGTGCTACATTTCTCGAAAACAGAATTCAACAAACAGCATAAAATTTGTTCAGAATTCAACAGAATCTGTTCTTTTAAACTCTCTAGTGAAAAGAGAACATTAACCACTACATTTGCATAGCAGTTGACACCAGAACTGTTTTCAAATTGAAAACCGACAACATCTTCAACAGAATCCACTTTCTTTCTGCTAACAATTTTCGGTTCATTGACTTTTAGTCTTTTTGCAACAACCTCCCTACTATTACTGCTATTTCTACGTTTGCGGCCTACCACACGTTTCTCAAACAAAGGATATTGAGGCAAATGTGGCGCATACTCTTTTCTTAACCTATTGTATTCCTTAACACAATCTAGATCCGCACAAATGTTTGTGACATCACAGTCAATCAAGTACAATCCCGATAAAGTTCTAACTCGTGACAATGCCACATATGCCATACCCTCCTTGAACACAGAACTGCCAATATTCACCAATGCACAGTCTACACTTAAACCTTGCGATTTATGGATTGTCACCGCATATGCCAAGCAAACAGGAAACTGTTTACGGCGAACATATAAATCTTTAACAAGCAAAAACCTAGCAGAACAACGACCAATTTGCTGTACTTCCTCAATGCCATCAAATTTAATTCTTAAAAATTCTATTCCATCTCTATTTCTGTATTTCTCAAAATCAACAACATTACCCATTGATCCATTTACCAGACCTCTTTCTACATGTAAATTCCTTCTCAAAATAATTCGGCAATTTAAACACACATTCAAAGTCTTTTCAAAACCCGCTGTTTTAGATATAGTCTTCTCTAATGAATCCAATTTTGATTTCAAATTGTCTGACAAAATAATTGTTGATCCCATATGCTCTAATTTGTCGATAGCTTCAAGTTTCACAATCTCTTGCTTTTCTAAATTCAACATTTTGTTGTTGAAGATGGCACATTCTGCAAGAGTTGGCATGAGACATATCCCGGATTTCTTCTCAGTAATTTTCTGAAAAATATTCTCAGGCACAATCTCTTGTTTGGGATATAAATTTGACAGTAATCGTGCATTTAAAGCTTCTTTCCCATGCTCGGTCACTTTTCCAATTCTAATATCTTGTAGAATATTCTTGTAATCTTCATCCTTTGCCTGACGCATATTTTGATGCAGTTCTGCATAATTGAAGTTTAACCATATATTGACGTTGCCAATGCTCCCTAGGCACTTCCTGGTATCTTCATGCGTGAGTATTTTGAACACAGGTTGACCTTTTACTGGTGTCAGCTGCAGAAGATCTCCGAAAACAATGATGTGTTTCCCACCAAATAACACATCATATTCAGTTTTAAGTACTTCTTGCATTCTCAAATGCACAAAGGCAAGCATGAGATTGGAAACCATGCTTACTTCGTCAATGATAAGTAGTTTCATTTTCCTCAAGACTCTTGAAACTTCACAGCAAGCATCTCCAGATAACTTGTTGTATTGTAATTTGTTGTCATGCTCCACCGGCAGCATCAGTAGACGATGCAAAGTAATACCTTTAATGTTATGTGCTGCCAGTCCAGTAGGAGCGGTGACAACACAAGACAGCGATGACTCAGTCCTTTCCTGCAAATAACAAGAGATTGCTTTAATGAGGAAACTTTTTCCAGTTCCCGCTTCTCCACTCACGTACAGTCGGACAGGCTTCAACGATGTACATGAGCACTTGTTCTTCTCATGACTTAATCCGTGCTCAATTTCCGTGGTAACTTCATCATATATTTTCCTCTGCTCAACGTTGAGTTGTTTTTCCAAGTCTTCTAAGTTAACTGAATCCTCCTGAGCATGTGCCATGGCTCTTTCCACTTCATTCATAGCAGTGGCAGCTTCATTTTCGATAATAGGTCCTCCAAGTGGATCTTGACTCAATGAAACAGAACTCTGACTGTCCTGAGAACTGTCTCTGGCAATCTCGGCTGCAATCGTTGCTTCCTGCTCAATTTCCAAAGTTACCATTTCTTGATATTTAGAAAAAGCAGGACATTCTATGGACTCCTTGGCTGCATTGAAAGAGTCTTCATAACAGAGGAAATCTCCAAGCAGTTCCTCTTCTGCACGCCAAGGCTTGAAAAGTTGCAAAAGTGCTAAATAAAAAAACTCCTTTTTTTCTGGAGATTCACCACTCAATTTTCGATGGTTTACTAATTGGCATTTTCTTTGCTTGACCAGGCATCCCTCACTTCCAATTACAGCATACACTCCTTTCTCAATATCTTCTTTGATGTTCCTCTTGAATATATAATTTTGGAGAACCTCATATAGACAAACATTCTCAAGGTGACTGCTTCGATTTGGATAATATGTATCCAACATGTTGGTCTTCAAAATGTCGGTACTGTTTGGTTCCTTTTCTGCCAAATACTCAATTTCCCGGACAGGTTTTAGAACTCGATTTCGCGTTGCAGCAAGACCAAGACTCGCCCAAACGAGACTCCTGGATTTGGCATAGAGACTTGCTGAAGACAACCGGTCAGAACATTCGTAAGCTCCGATTTCTCGATGCGACAACATCTTCAGACTGAAACTGTACAACTTCTTGCTGAGGCTCTTTTCATGAGAAATGTCCTCCCACATATCCTTCAGTTCGGTCTTTTCTTTTTTGGTGATGTAAGATGTCACATACCGAGCCACAGCCATACAGTTGTCAGCCACAAACTGTATATCCATGTTAGCATTCCACATGGACAAAATCACTGGGTTGTAGTCATTGATGTACTTGGACTCTTCGTTCCTTTTCAAATTGTATGTATTCTTGGGTGATTTCCTCGTCACATTATGTCGCAGCGAAGACATCAAACTGTTCACTCTTCCTTTAGAAATCACCGGTCGTGGAAAGTTGAAACGACATTTGGTGTAGAACTTGTCCTTGTTTCTGAATTTACGACGACAGTACTTTCCACAACGATGGCTTTGGAAACGTAGAACTTGTTCTCTTAGACTTTTCTTCTCCGTTGCGTTTGGAACAGCACACGTAGAATACTGTTCGATGAAATTCATCACTAAGTCATCCGGATCTGTTCCAAATTTAGGTGCATCCTTGATCCACAACAACATATGTATATGAGGGGCACCTCTTGCTTGGTACTCCTTTCTCCAAAAGAAATCCAACACCTGTCCAAGAGGTGGATTCTTTTTATTTGTGATGAAAGACATCATAGCTTCAAATCTATGATTGAAGTACCTGCATACATTGACTGGATCCAAAGAGCACAGTTCTCCGGGTGTCTTGAATTCGATGTTTTCAATGTTACCATTTGCCTCTCGTAAAAATTCAAGTAAGTCTTCCCAGCCATACTCGGCACAGCTCAGAGTGAGGAACCATGTTGGAGTTCCTAAGTTCCTCAGCATACATTTTAAATCACCATGACGACGGTACCAGTACTCATTAGTACCACGCTGACACGCCATGAGATTAATTAAGTGAGAATCCAAAATACTGTCTTGGACATTGACTTTATGCATAAAGTCACTTGCCGAGATGTTTCGCATCTGTATACCACTTTTTAAGATGTGGTTCACTGCATATGACAGTCCAGACAGATCGCTTTCAAACAGGAGATGAAACAAATAGGGAATGCATTGCCGAAACCTAGGATCTGCTGCATACAATCGTAAAGTCCGGTATTCAGACGCAGGAATTTGATGAGGTCGCTCATCATATCTTCCTCCTTGACCTGTGGGAAATAGCTGTGGGAAACACCGAGCTTCCAAACTTTCCTCCCAAACACTAATGGGACTCCCTTTGGCTTGTTTCATTTGAAACAACTCAATAGCATTCCCCATGACTTCCTTGGAATGCAAAGGATGAACACTATAATGTTCATATATTTCTTCACTTTTAGAGGCCTCTACTTTCTCAATTTGGCCAGCACACAAATCGCTATCCTCTTCATCACTTACTTCCTCTTCTGCAACATATACATTCTTATAGTACTTATTATTTTTCTTCAAATACACTGTTGCCTTTTTGACTTTCCTAACATCCACTAAATCTTGCCATATTTTCTTATTCTTTGTCGGAACCCCATTAACCAAGATAACCAGAGGTTCCTCTTCCACTTTTTCTATTCCAATTGTGTTAATGTTTTTCTTCAAATCTAGAGGCAAATAAACAACTCTTCCCTTTAATCCTCTCTGTAAATCTGCTGGAGGCAACTTCCCTGTCTTTGGTTCCATTCTTACAATAGCCTGAAAGGGATGGATACTTTGAATCAAAATAGATTCATAAGTATTTAAATCCTTCAATTCAGAAGGAATCTCAACCAATTCCAGATTATTATGAACTGCCCTAGCAGGCATCTGGTTTTGGTTTAATTTATTACAACAATAAGTACACACACGTTGATCCGATCCCAAATCAAAATAATTTTCTACCATCAAGTATGTGGCAAAATCCTTCCATTCACTATTATTTTCCCTTTCACTTTTTGCATATAAATCCACTACCTTAGTCTGATTCTTATAATAAGTGCGTCGACAACATACACAAGTAAAATTAGGCCTCTCACTTGATTTCATCTGAAACGTGGCAATTTCCTTCTGAAAATTATCTGTACTGGAAACCTGTACATTATCTTCCACATTACCCTCTACTTCAGGGTCAATTTGAACATTCTCATCTTTACTACCAAAGTAACAAAACTCAATTTCTTCACAAATATTCTTCACATCTATTTCAGAACCATGCAAAAGAGCAGCACATAATTGTTTAAGCATAATTGCTGGACTCTTAGCATAATACAACATTCTCACTAATTTTCTCACTTTATTATGATGCACTGCTAGCATCCTGAAATGATGAAAAACACTCTGGCATACTCTCCTGGAAAGACAAGCCAGTGAATGACCACGCAAACCTGTCATTTGTCTCACTCTGCAAGGATCTAAATCTTGCAACAACTTCATTTTCTGCTTCAAACTTTTCTTATTAAATGTCCGTATAAAATCACAAAGCAAATTGATGGAAACCTGTCGCACACTGCAAATAGAACTACACTTCCAAATGTACACAGGACCCTTAGGACGTCTTCCTAAAACCTCATCACTTAGCGCCTCTTCTGTCTCTGTTGTCACAAGTTGTTCTTTTTCAACTGGACAACCATCCTTCACTTCATAAGCTCGACCACTGGTGTCAACTGCAAACACCAAATCATTATCCTGAAAATAACTCTCCTCATTAAAAAATGCCTCACAACTAGAACTATGCATCCATTCACCGGAAAAAACTTCACAAAAGTTAGTACGATTTACTACTCTCTTCCATCTACTTTTAGTTTTGAAATCAGAAATTACCTTGCTTAGTTTCCTAATTCTATTGATTACCAAAATAAACAACTTTCGCTTAATTTCAAAAGCATGATCAATAATTTTCTCTACATTTTTCTTCTTCTTATAAAATGCCGCTTTCTGTTCGCCTTTTTTTTAAATATTTTTCAATAAATTAACTATTATCCTATTACGGAACATTCGATGTCGAATGTCCCTAAACCGTTGTTTCCTTCTACTATCATGCACAGAGTTATCTCTTCCTCTACCAGTAACATTTTTGATGGGTCTCTCCTTTCCATTTAAATTGCTTTTCTTTTTGAGGACTGAAACATTTTTTGGAGAAATACTTTTTTTATGACAAATATTTCTTAAGAATGATTTCGTGCTCTTACCCGGACCTTTCTTGGTGTTTTGACAAGTATTTGGGGAAGAGGACTGCTGCAATAAAACATCATCCTGCTGTCTTTGACGTTTTCTAGCCTTTCGTATTCGACTTTTGGAAGGCATTTTCCAAACTATGAAAGAATCTGCAGTTGAATCTGTGGAAAAATATAATATAAAATGTTATTAACCACTATTACCAAACAGTAAATAAATAACAGTCATCTAAAACTTAATGCCGTACTAATTATTTAACATAGCAAATGTTTTCCACCAGCACTGCATCACAAAAATGACACTCAATGGTGCAAAAAAGGCATACAACACTCATAAATCACTCCCTAATATTTTAAATCATTAATTCAGGATGACGATAAGATGTAGCCTATCTAAAGATTTGTTTAGGCCCTGATCTTTAGACTGGGGTAAATGTGTGTCATTGATCCACATTCAGTCCTTCACCTGTTTTGTTTATTTGAGGTGAGGCCAACACATGGTTGCAGATAAGATTTTCACTGAAAAATATCAAAATAAAAAAACATGTGAAGGCCTACCAATGAAGTAAATCATTAAATGAAAACCAATACATTTCTGGAAATATGCACTACTAGTGCTTCATAAGATGTTTTGGGTCATATTTATAAGGCATTTGACTATCTAGTATGCTATTTTTCGTTCTTCCTGGTGCAAATTTATTGTAAATATGCTCCCACCTGCGGTTGGCAAATTTAGATTTTGATTATGGGAGTTAGATAGGCATGTTAATAATTTCCCAAAAATGGTGTATAACCCCAAACAACCTTTGAAGCAAATGCTCTTAGCCATGTTATCCACCTCCCATTGGATAACATGGCTAAGAAGTGCTCAGGGCCCCATGAGAAACGCTTTCCATTTAAAAAGGGAAAAATAACATCAAAGACACTAAAATGCCTTCTAAATATGACCCCAAACAACCTATGAAGCTCTAACAGAACATATCCTGAAATGTAATTGATTTCAAAATTCGTTTTTAAACACAGCATATAAATCAATTGTATACCTGCATTCATGGAGAAATGACTAAAAATGTCCTTGAGACACATGAAAGTGTTTTCTGGAATGCCCTAGCACCATTTTTGGGACACTATTACCATGGCTACGTAACTCCCATAATCAAAATCTAAATTTGCCAAGCGCAAGTGGGAGCGTATTTACAAGACACTTGCCCCAAGAGGAACACTTTCCATTTAAAAAGGGAAAAATAACATCGCAGAAAAGTCAGCAATATTCATGCAGTTTCCAGCAAATGCTCTTAGCCATGTTATCCACTTCCTATTAAATAACATGGCTAAGAACTGCTCAGGGCCCCATGAGGAACGCTTTCCATTTAAAAAGGGAAAAATAACATCAAAGACACTAAAATGCCTTCTAAATATGACCCCAAACAACCTATGAAGCTCTAACAATACATATCCTGAAATGTAATTGATTTCAAAATTCGTTTTTAAACACAGCAAATAAATCAATTGTATACCTGCATTCATGGAGAAATGACTAAAAATGTCCTTGAGACACATGAAAGTGTTTTCTGCAATTCACTAGCACCATTTTTGGGACACTATTAACATGGCTAGGTAACTCCCATAATCAAAATCTAAATTTGCCAAGCACAAGTGGGAGCGTATTTACAAGACACTTGCCCCATGAGGAACACTTTACATTTTAAAAGGAAAACATAACATCTTAGACACTCAAATACCTTATAAATATGGCTCAAAACAACCTATGAAGCTCTAGCAGTACATATCCAGAAATGAAATTGATTTCTTAAATCGATTTTAAAAGCAACATCTCTGTTTCAGCTTACATAACAGACCATAAAATGGGCTCCATGTACCACAATAACTTGTGTTACTGCATGCCAGAATGTTACACCAAATATGCAATTACAATTTCTCTATGAAACTAATTCTATTAGTATATCACTAGAGACAAAACCACATTTTATAAACACAGCTTTCTTCATCATTTTCTCCTTAAATCATACTATTCTCTATCTAAATTAAATAAATGTTTTCTCACCTTAGCAAATATTTTTTGAGTTTTGAAAACAGTCTGAGAAATACACCAAATTGTCTTCAGCAGAAGAAAAAGGATGCACTCCAAAGGCTGCAGCTATTGAAAGCACAGAAATACAGATATTCTTTTCACATATCTCTCATATTAGCCAATCATACCTCTTCCCTCACTTTTTTCAAATCAAAACCCTTCCCCCCTCTGCCCTGTCTGCCTTGTATCCATAGCAACCACCTCCTGGAAAACCTCTCATGTTTGCAAATTCACACAACAATGTTTCAATTGAACTCTGAACTCTCAGTGCACCTGCGTATCCAGTGCAATCTTTCATTAAATGTTTCTTCCTTGACCATTCAAATTACATCTTTCAAAGAACACATCCATGCACCCTAACTTTCTGTTTTCAGAAATGGAAATGCACCAATCACTGCTAATGAATCATTAGCATTGTAAATCCACAGTTTTTTTTCTTTAGAAACTCCTACTGTTTCAACTGCCCTTTCATTACCACACTTCATCTGACTACAGAACAACCTTCAGCCACCATGTTTAACGTCTGGATTGTTGGACATAGTTACATCCACTGGGCTCAAAGGTATGCTGAGAACAGAAATTTACCTAACCTCAATTTACAAGATGTGGAAATTAAGTGGTTGGGCCAAAGAGGATTAAAATGTCACCAATTGATACCATTGGTGAAAACCTTTATGCATTTGCCAAAACCTGACCTGTTAATAGTGCACTGTGGAGGTAATGATTTGGGCACTTTGACAGGGGTAGGTCTGGAAATGCTTTTAAAGGACACCTTTGAGCAATTAATGGCACTTTTTCCTCAAACTGCCTTGGTATATTCCAATATATGCCAAAGACAGAAATGGAGGTGGTCCAACCAATTTTGTCCACAAATTGAGAAAGCGAGGAAGCATGTAAACAAATCTGTGTCAGCTTTCATGAGAGACCATGGAATGGGCTCTCTGTACAACAATAACTTGCGTTACTACATGCAAGATATCTACAGAGGAGATGGAGTTCACTTCTCAGATGAGGGCAACAGAATTTTCATTCTGAATTTAAGACTGTGCATTGGTACCTACTTATAAGTACCTAAATGTACCATAAACCCAAAAGCTCTTCTCAGAGCTACCCTTCATCTGATCACACACTTTTATTATTTTTTTTCTAACTTTTTTCTGTAATTTTCAACAAACTACGCTTAAAGAGCGCTATGCGGTACGCGAACTGGAAGCTAACCGCGCAAAATTTCCAAAAAAAGTTTTTTTCTTCGCAAATATAGTCCTCCTCAGCCACCCTCAGAAAACGTAGGGGGGCAAAATACTTGTACCATGCCCCCTTCTACCCATTCAGAACATTATTTACCCTCCATTTTATACCTTGATTCGACCGAAACACAAAATGGTGGACTCCCGTTACGCTCCAAGTACGCGGACCGGACCGCTATCCGGGAAGCGGTCCAAAAGAAGGCGGGAAAGTAATTTACAGAAAAACGACTAGAGACACTCTCACCAAATATAAATTAGCTCATACTACATAACAATCCCTTTCATTCTCACAAATTTGATTGAAATTTCATTTAGCCATTTAGCCTTTAGACCTCTCCAAATACCGTGAGGTAAATTACTTCACAAAACACATCTGAACTGTTGGAATTGACAACCAATGAAAATGTTACTTTCATTTTCTACTTTTATTACCTGACATTTGATTGGTTATATACTTGAATATATATAAAGGAAGAGAAGAAAACACAGCCATTTTGACTACTACTTCTTGTTGTACAACACCTTTTAATAGCTTCCAAAAACTTCAACTTCTTTGTGAAGGTAAGATATAATTTTTAAAAACGAAATATATTGTGCACTATAACTTAATATAATAGAATTTTTCTGCTACATATACACTATCCCTCTGTAGTAGTAATGTATTTAGATAGACTTCTCTGTTATAGTTATGAATGGAGTTAGGCTTGTCTTGGTTAAATCACATACACTTTTTTATAGTCCTATTTCCACTCTGATACTATACACTGCCAAAAGATAAATTCACTGATAAAAAATGACTATCTAAAATTAATCCCAACAGTGCCCTATCTCTACTAATATATATTTTCTTATTCAAAATTTCAGGCAAAATGGAAGGCGAACAACAAATTTCATTTTCGATTGAACTGAAGGAGAGCAGCCAAGACAAACTTGATGACTTTATGGATGACAGTAGAAACCACGAACTTCTACAATGTGTTGAAGCAGTAGACAACTTGCTTGAAAATGAAAAACAATTACACCCTATAATAAATTATGACATTTCTGACAATGAAATGTTGGAAAATTTAATAAAGTATGAAAAACAATGAAAATAACAAAAATAACTTTAAAAATAAAGACAACAAAAAAAAAAGAAAAAAAAACAAACAATTAACATACAGTCTTTGAAAAGTGTATCATTCTATTATCCTTATAGTACGCTGCCCAGAACGCTTTCCGGTTCGCGTACTAGACGCTCATTGCGAAAAAAAAAATATATATTTTTTTGGACCCTGCTGGGCCCTTTTAAAAACACCACATAAAACCTAGGGGGTCAGGGAGGATCTACTATGCCCCCTTATGGAAATTTCCCTCTTTGTTTTGGCCTCCTCTTGTCTCTCGATCCTACCGAGAGAGAAGATGGCGGCTGCACCGGACTGTTTAGAATGTTGACAGACACCGAAGAGCCAATCAGCTTTCCGTGCGCAAAGTTCCGATAAGCGAAAAGTACGCGAACCGGATCGCTGCCCGGACCGCTGTTACAGATATATATCTTGATTTAAACGTTAATTTCTCAAAATCCACTGAAGCACATATATTGAGACCTAGCAAAGGCACATCGGGCTAACAGTCCCTACAATTTTGCCAAGTTTCGTGAAAATCCATTCAGCCGTTCGGGCTAAAAGTGAGTCCAACCGCCCTATGGAAAACTCAATGCAAAAAACGCGTTTTGGGACCCCCCTTTTTTCTCAGCCCCCCCTTGACGAAACCCCGCCAAATTTTCAGGAGCTGCTCAGAAACAAAATGTGCCATTTTCCTGAAAATTTCAGCCAATTCCGTCCACAAACGCAAAAGTTATTAGGCATAGAATTTTCAGAAATCCCATAGGGAAAAAATCCTAACTATATATACCTACTGGCGACCGCCAGTAGGTAATATATATATATATATATATATATATATATATATATATATATATATATATATATATATATATATTTTCTCCAATCCTGACGAAAACAGTAGCAATCAGGCGCTGACTCCGTGGGGTCATGTTCAGAAACAAATATTTTATTTTTCTTAGTGCATTAGGATTGACGCGTTTCGACGGTCAAAGCCGCCTTGCTCACAACACAGAGCTAACAATTAGTCATTGCTTTTAAACATGTCAACATTTGATTGGATCTTAGAATGGTTTCCCCGTAGTCATGACTACCAGTTACAAACTCACTGGAAAGTTACAGCGTTCTGTGAAGTACAACTGCTCCTACTTAGAAACAGCAACCTAAAGTTAAACCACATATATTTCTTTCTATGTAAATAATGGACAATTTATATCATTGTCGATTATGAATTTAAACGAAACGCATTGCACATTTTGCAAATATCAAAAGAATGCATGTGAAAATATTTTACATGGTGTGTTTAAACAAATAAACCAGTTCAATCTGCCGTGTGAGTACAAAAAACCTGTTTGTACTTTAGGTTAAAAAATACTGGGTCTAGTGCCCGTTTTATAATCAAGAACCTTGAAGAACCCGAGGTTCAATGTGTGATGTCACACATGATTATTTTTTTAGCAATTTCTGAATTGAGCCCAAGTGGGCAATGGCAACACATTGTATGATTATTACTACATGCACATCACATTGAGCTATTTATTAAATGCATAAATTAGCAATGCTATATCAGTGAGATATCTAGTTTTTGGGGACAACCATAAAATAAATTCTGTGAGCATATATACTGCAAATTCAGATAAATGACATATATCGTATACATATGATTGCATTCTGATCTCTGTTACCGGAGGAAAGGTTTGGGAGCTTACTGGATCAATTCTGTTTTACATTATTATGGGAATCATAAATGTACACTAAGTGCTTCGTCTGCATTAAGACCCTGCGGCGTCTTACTGTCCAGGAGAATGATGTACCTTGATTCTAATCTCCTAAGGGCTAATTGTCTGTTTCCGCCTCTGACGCTTTTTTTCACATGGTCTATTACAAAATATTTGATGTTATCTGCATTGCCTTCGTGTGTCATGTTTATATGCCTCGCCACTGGATACGTAGGGTCATTGTTTTTTATTGCCCTGAGATGTTGAAGCACTCTTACGTGGACCGGGTGTATTGTACTCCCCACGTATTTTTTATTACAGCTACACTGCAATACATAGACTGCGAAGTCTGTTTTGCATGAGTAATTCGCTCGTATCTCTAGAGGGGTTTTTCTGTTTGGCACATTTACCTTGGTAACATTGGTACCATACTGACACGCTTTGCACTTAGTGCATTTAAAGAAACCATTTTTAGTTTTTAACCATGGCAGTTCTTTCTTTTTCAACACTGGGGCATTGTCAACTAGCTCTTCCCTCATACTTTTCGCTTTTCTGAAAGTGAGTTGTGGGTTCTTGGTACAGCATTTGCCTATTATCGGATCGTTCCGAACTATAGGCCAATGTCTGTAAATTATGTTTCTCACTTGTTTATGGTAAGCATTAAAACCTGTAATGAGACGTGGGATTCCTGTGTTGGACTCAGTTTTAGGTTTTGCAGTTTTGACATTGAACAGTAGTTCTTTTCTGTCTTTTGGGTCACATTTTTGTTCTGCCTTTTCTAGTATTTGTTCTGAATATCCCCTAAGTTTTAATCTGTTGAACAGTTTTGTTTTAGAGTTTTTGTAAGTGGTGGTTGTACTACAGTTTCTTTTCATGCGGAGACACTCTGCATATGGTATGCTGTTAATTAGGTTTGGAGGGTGAAAACTGGAAGCATGCAGGATAGTGTTACCTGCAGTCGGTTTTCGGTAGGTGTTGGTTTCAATTTCATTGTCTACGGCTAACAATTCCAGGTCTAAGAAATTTATCTTATTAGTACTTGTTTCACAAGTAAATTTCAGATTTAGACTGTTTTCATTAAGCCTTTCAGCAAACTCATGGACACTGGATTCACTGCCTTTCCAAATTAGGAAGATGTCGTCTATATAGCGACAATAAAATATTACATTTTTTGTCATTTCCTCCATATATTTCACCCTGAGTACTTGCTCCTCCCACCAGCCCATATGCAAATTAGCATAGCTGGGGGCGAAGCAAGTACCCATGGCAGTCCCCTGTATCTGTTTGTACAGTAGTTTATCAAAACTGAATGTATTGTTTTCCAAACACCACTCAACCATTTGGAGTAACATCTGTGTATGTTTGTACAAATCTAGACTGCGGCCTCCCAAAAAGTGTCTTATTGCATTAAGTCCATCTTGGTGTCTTATGCTCGTATATAGACTTTGAACATCAAGTGTGACAAAAACATAATCTGAGTCCCATTTGATATCATAGATTTTTTTCAAAAAATCACCACTGTCTCTCGTATATGAGGGTAAGTCCTTTACAAAGGGTTGCAGGAAGGAGTCCACAAATCGGCTTGTGTTTTCGAAAAGACCTCCAATAGCGGAGATTATCGGTCTTCCCGGTGGGCAAGTCTGGTTCTTATGCACTTTCGGGATTAGATACAGGTTAGGCGTTATGGGATAGTTGTTCCGTAGAAACTCAAATTCATTTTTTGAAATTATCCCCGCTGCTTTCCAGTCATACAGACTCCTGTGGTATCTTTCTTTTATATTGATGATATTTGTTTCACTAATCCTTTGGTAGCATTCTCTGTCGGATAATTGTGATAACGCTTCAGCATTGTACATCTCCAGTGGCCAGAGAACTACGTTACCACCCTTATCCGACCAGCGCACAACTACATCGCTTCTTTCTCTTATTTTTGTCATAACCTTTTCATAAGCCAGTCTTTCATTCGCATGTGATTTATTGAAATCATTGCTACTTGACCATGATAGGGTTTTAAGATCACTGATGACTTTCTCAGAGAAGATGTCTATGCAGTCTTTAGGCATAATTGGACAAAATGTTGATTTCGGCTTAAAATCTGTCTTTGATGAACTCCCTATGCTTATACCTGCATGCTCTGCTGCTTCCTGGGTGTCCATTATTTCACTTGTTTCATCTTTGTCCAACTCTGCCATTGCCCTGATGAAAGCCATATCGTCGACTTGCCAGTTTGTGGCTCCTTGTGATGTTTTTTCCGTATTATTCATCTCTCTGGTGTTGAAGAAATGTTTTTTTAATTTTAGTTTTCTTGTAAACTGATGCAAATCTATCCGGGTCTGAGTGTAATTGAAGTTTGTCCGTTTGCAATAGGTTAATCCTAGTGACAAGGTTTCTTCTTCTTCTTTTGTCAGAGCCATGTTTGTTAGATTGATGACTGTATTTTTGACTTGCATGTTTTCCTCAAGTTGTGCTTCCATTATCTTCTGTTGTATCGTCTGTAGTTCTGTTTCTTTGTATTGTCTTTTTGCTGTTTTGCATTTGCCCCATCTCCTGTTTTTTCGTTTCGTGTAATATGTGACATCATCAGCAGTGGATTGCGGGTGCGCGATATATAGTTAGCGCATCTAACTATATATGCGAATTTCAATGGTTTTATGCGAGTAAAATAAGGTTTTGTAAATGCAAATCCCTAACTATATATGGCCTAAAACCTATGGTTTTTTCTGTGAATTTCAATGGTTTTTTAATACCAAATATCAAATGCTGTCAAATGTCAAGTACATGATAGGTAAAAACATTTTCGTGTTTATGCACGCTGATGTGCTTTGAACGCTGCCCCCCCCCCCCTTCCCCCCCCTCTTTTCTCTTAGCAGTACTCTCTCTTTGCAGATAGTGAAGGGTAGTTAACGCAGGCCTTTGCCCCCGTTGTAATCCGTCGTGCCTGCTTCTCTCTCTATTTGATTGATTGCTATCCAAGCATTTACTGTTTTAGAATTGGTTCTCTTTGGTTCCTTCTGTATTTACAAACAAGCACAGAGTTGCAATACTCTGTTTAGTCTTTGCAGATAGTGAAAAATAGTTTAAAAAAACAAAAGGAATCGAGCAAAATCAGTAGGCCACTAATGGGATCTGTTTTTGACCTCGCTAAAATAGAAACATTAAGAACAACCCCTCATGAGAAATACGAAACTAGTAAGATGAACTTAGCTCCACACCATGATGGCTGCAAGACAGCTCGACTCCGCCGCCCACCCCATCCCACCCAAAATAACGACAAACCCTATGCAAATATTATAAATATATACAACACACCAGCAAAGTAACAGGGTAAAACGTTTTATTAAATAACTATATACATGACAGCCTGCTGCAACATCGATCCAAATGCCTTTTGGTGACTCTTCCATTGTGAACATTGTCCCACAATCCGTTTGACCTGAAACGATTACACAAATAAAACATTTGTGAGTTTTAAATTTCCGGAGAAGTATAATTCACCAATAGTTTTCTCTGTAGATCTTTTTCCATTAACAATCCCAGTTCCATCACCCGCCCAGGATATCACTACTGTTAGTTGTCATTGTTGCTTCTGTTTTAATAAAAAATGTTTTAAGGTGTTTACTGTTTTTGTTGCGATGTATATATTTATAAGTTATTAAAGTGTTATAATCCTACTATTTTTTTTATCGATTATTGCTGTTTGAGATATTCCCTATCTACAAACAGAGAAGAATAGAAATATTCTGTCTCCCTTTTCAGATAGTGAAGGATAGGTAATGCAGACTTTTGTCCCCCGTTGTAATCCGTCATGCCTGATTGATTGATTGATTGGCTGGAAATTTATTGTTCAAGGAATAGTTCTTTCGAGGTACTCTCTGTTTGCAAATAACGTGGAATAGAAATATTCTGTCTAGTCTTTGCAAGTAGTGAAGGGTGGGTAATGCGGACCTTTGTCCCCCGTTGTAATCTGTCACTCCCCACTGATTGAGAAACTACTTCCACCCGGACCATTTATTAGAGGTACATCATGTGACTCAACCGGAGAGAACCCCTAATAAAGAAGACATATGTAAAATACGAAGTAATCCCTGTATCCTGTTAAACAGAAACTTTAGCATGAAACACACATGAAAAGGAAAGGAAAGAAATCGAACAAAATCAGTAGGCCTCTGATGAGTTTTTTACTTCGCTAGAAATAAGAAACATGAAAATGGTGAAAGAAGCCAAGCTTGACGTTACGGCAGCCACAAGGTAGCTAGGCTCCGCCACCCCCCCACTGCTCCAAGCATGTCTGTCCCACCGCCCGCCACGCCCAATAACGGTAACATGAAATAAATACAAATCAGCAGATACCTACACCCATTCCGGAAACTCCCGAAGTGCAACAGGTCCACGGTTACGCCCATCCGGAAGATGAGGCCTCGACACGTGCAGGGCGGGGCCCGACTAGCCGCCATCAGCCGGAGAAGTCGTGGGATGGTCGGCCCAGAATGTACTGGTCTTCCCATTCTCTTCTGGCGCCCTGCAGGCCACGGGGGGGATGTCTTGCCTCTGCCTCCGACCCCCCCCCCCCTCGTATCTCCTGGTCTGGCCTCGGCTTGATATGAACTCCCCGTTCGGGCCTGAAGCGGCGCCCTGCAGGCCACGGGGGGGGGGATGTCTTGCCTCTGCCTCCGACCCCCCCCTCTTATCGCCTGGTCCGGACATCACGGATATCAACGCCAGGTGTCGGCGTGGGGTGCGCTGGGAGGGAGAGGCGGCGCGAACGAGCCTCTCCCACCCCCCCCTAGGTGGGGGCCCCTCAGCTGCACCCCCAACGCTCCACTCACCCAACAAAAGGGTTCGTCCACTCTTGCGATACAGCGACGCTCCACTCGCCCAACAAAAGGGTTTGTCCACTCTTGCGATGCAGCGACGCTGCACTCACCCAACAAAAGGGTTCCTCCACTCTTGCGATGCAGCAACGCTGCACTCACCCGACAAAAGGTCTCGTCCACTATTGCGAGGCAATGATGCTCCGCTCACCCAGCGGGGGTCTCGTCCACTGTTGCAGTGCAACGGCGCTTCTGAGTTCAACTAAAAAATGAGTCCTGCATCCAGAAACGTTCTCCTCAACTTTGAAGATTCTATAAGAGCCACGGGGGCCCCCGACCCCCGATGGGGAATGACTGCCATGATCACCCACGGAACGACCACGACGTAGCCGCGGGACGTCGGCACGCTCATGCCGGCGCCGGCCTCAGTCTTGAAATCACCAAAATCCTGCAAGACTACCAACTTGATCAGTTCCGGTGGGACACCAGTATGACCCGGTAGGAGAGATTTTTGCCTCCCACCCCTCTTTGACTGATGGTTCATGTCGCCAGTCCCCTCTACTACCCTTCAACGAAAACTTTTGGACTGCCGAAAGAGGTCCCGGTCCAACCACAAGTTGGTGGAGACATTTTGACTATACTTGGACCTTCCAGACCTCACCCAAAATGGCGCCGGTACAAATGAAACTATTGTGCCCCGATTGCTCAGCCTTGATATCATGAGATATGTATGCAGTTTTTAGCACATGAATTGATATGGGATAAGACTGATTATATGTTTGGACAATGAATTGATCCGGGATGGGCATTGATTATACGTTCGAACAATGAATTGACATGGGACTTGTACTGATTACACATTCGGACAATGAATTGATATTAAGTTCTAATGCATCATTTATTACTGTATTTATTGAAGGTTAGAATTGTCGACACTTTTGGTACTTGCTCACAATGAATTATCGATATGATTTTGTTGCACTTGTCGCACTTTTTACTGATTATATGTTCAGACAATGAATTGATCCGGGATGGGTATTGAAGTTCGAACAATGAATTGACATGGGACAGGTACTGATAACACGTTCGGAAAATGAATTGATATTAAGTTCTAATGCATCATTGATTACTGTATTTATTGAAGTAATACTGATCTCTCCGCATGAAATTAATTTTCCACATGCTACACAAGTCCATCTCATCTGCCCAAAGTTCTTTTGCAGATTTGGGACCGTTTCCCTTGCCTCTGACTCACTTATTGCTAAGTCATTGGTGGATGTTTTTGCCGGTCGGGGGTTATCCCCCAAATCTCGAAGTTGTGCTTTAGAATAATTAAGAGGGTGCCACCTCTCCATGTGCCGATGCATGGTATGATTACCATAGCCCTTTTTTTTTTCGGTCCCTCTCGAGAGTTTTTTTTTTTTGCAGATGAGGCAGGTAACGAACCTGGCTTTAACTTTCTTTTCATGAGAAGGAAAAGAAAAAAATTGCCAGATAAAATTCACTTTCACATGGGACGTTCTTGGCATTTCTTTTAGTTTTTTTAATGTACATGTTCATAAAACGATTACACAAATGAAACATTTGTGAGTTTTAATTTTCCGGAGAAGTATAATTTACCAATAGTTTTCTCTGTAGATGTTTTTCCATTAACAAACCCAGTTCCATCACCCGCCCAGGATATCACTACTGTTCCCCATGTCATAAACCATTGTTGCTTCTGTTTTAATAAAAAATGTTTTAAGGTGTTTACTGTTTTTGTTGCGATGTATATATTTATAAGTTATTAAAGTGTTATTTTCCTTCTACTTTGTTGGAGTGCTATATATTTTTAATGTGACACATAATTGTGAAGACTTTGATGTACAAAAAGGCATCCCTGGAATCTTCCGCTTCAGGCTCGGACCCACACACCCTCACAGTGAGAATTCCCTCCCCAAGCACAATACAGGATGGTTATCAGATAGTAGGAACGCGTGTGGTGTGACGGATCTCATCGGGTGGGGGCCTTGATCTACTGTAACTCCTTTGAACAGGGGTGATTCTCTACAGCTGGAGCCATAAACTACATCGGCAGGGCTAAGTGATAGACTGAGACCGGCCTGCACAATCAGACACAGAGGAAGAGGAGTGTCAGAGAGTGCGGTAGTGAATAGGGTGAAAGGGAGGTGTCGGGCGGGCACGGGGTGTGATTCTCAGAGAAGAACAGCGCAGATGGGAGGAGGTTTCTGGCCCATGCATGAGAGAGAGAGCGGGGGTGACCAGTGCGTGGGGGAGATGCTTGCGAGGGTGGGGAGCCGTGCTGAGGATCGACGGCGTGCAGAGAGTGGGTCTGGTCAAGGCATCTAAAATGGCTGCCGTGCACGACAAAATTGTGGCATTGGAAAAAAGGCAAGATAGCGCAGACAATGTTTATCAATAAGGATTAATTTATAACAAAATTTTTTATCGCAGTGACAAAATGGCGGTCAACAGTTCCTGATTTCCATCGAATCGAACGTTAACAGACGTCACGCAGCAAAAAAAAAAAACGCTCACGCACAGCCGCTGGAAGACATGTATCAACATATATGAGCCTCCTCAGCCACCCTCAGAAAACATAAGGGGTCAGGATACGTCTCCCGTCCCCCCTTATACCCTGTAATTTAATTAAAACGAAACACAAAATGGCGAATTCCCGTTTCGCTACCAGTTTGCGGCCCAGTTCGCGGCCCGGGAAGCGCTTCTACAGTGAAAAATAAATTTTTTTTTATTTTCCCCACGGGACCCTTTAATAACCCCAACATCATTCCTAGGGGGTCAAGAGGGGTCTACCTTGCCCCCTTTCGTGAAATTCCCCCTTCATTTTTTTCCTCCTCTTGTCTCTCGATCCTACCGAGAGACAAGATGGCGGCCGCTCCGGACTGTTTAGAATGTTGACAGACACCGGAGAGCCAATCAGCATTGCTTCGCAAAGCTCCGTGACGCGAAAAGTACGCGATCTGGAGCGCTATCTGGGACGCTGTCACAGATATGTAAATTTTTTAAAACGTTAATTTCTCAAAATCCACTGGAGCACATATATTGAGACCCAGCAAAGGCACATCGGGCTAACAGTCCCTACAATTTTGCCAAGTTTCGTGCAAATACATTCAGCCGTTCGAGCTAAAAGTGAGGCCAAACGCCCTATGGAAATTAACATGGGAAAAACGCGTTTTGGGACCCCCCTTTTTTCTCGGCCCCCCCTTGACGAAACCCCCCCAAATTTTCAAGGGCTGCTCAGAAACAGAATGTGCCATTTCCCTGAAAATTTCAGCCGATTCCGTCCACAAACACTAAAGTTATTAGACATAGAATTTTCAAAAGTTCCATAGAGAAATAATCCTAACTATATATACCTACTGGCTATCGCCAGTAGGTAATATATATATATATATATATATATATATATATATATATATATATATATATATATATATATATATATATATATATATATATATATATATTTTTTTTTTAAGCAAAGCATCCTCGATGTGAAAGCGCACTCCAACACCAGCAAAGTTTTCAAGGCAGAGCTGCTTTTATTCATGTGCAAAGTATATTTTCTGTAGCCTTACGCGTTTCGGGGTTCCTGTCCCCTTGGTCACAGGCATTAAGACATGTAATGGAGCCGAATTTAATTTAAACAAGCATTTTCTGCACGTGACCTGTAAGTGATTTTCAATTGGCCATCTGTGATTACAGCACCATGCTGCATGCTGGTAATGATAGTTCGTGCTGCTTTGGTAATGAAAATGTCTTGCAAAGTGTTTACCTGTAGTAGGCTCTGTTCCATTACACAAATTGAGTCCAATTCACAACCCTCCAGTGGGCCCTTGACACGAAATGCAGTTTTTTCCAGAGCCAGCTGGTGTTCCATAACCGGAGACTGCGGACATTTCCTGTGTCTCCAGATGGCCCTCAGACATCAGAAACGGTGCACTTTCGCGGTTGGAATGCCAATGCAAGACATTTTCATTACCAAAGCAGCACGAACTATCATTACCAGCATGCAGCATGGTGCTGTAATCACAGATGGCCAATTGAAAATCACTTACAGGTCACGTGCAGAAAATGCTTGTTTAAATTAAATTCGGCTCCATTACATGTCTTAATGCCTGTGACCAAGGGGACAGGAACCCCGAAACGCGTAAGGCTACAGAAAATATACTTTGCACATGAATAAAAGCAGCTCTGCCTTGAAAACTTTGCTGGTGTTGGAGTGCGCTTTCACATCGAGGATGCTTTGCTTAAAAAAATGAGGAATGCGGTGGCATTCCAACCGCGAAAGTGCACCGTTTCTGATGTCTGAGGGCCATCTGGAGACACAGGAAATGTCCGCAGTCTCCGGTTATGGAACACCAGCTGGCTCTGGAAAAAACTGCATTTCGTGTCAAGGGCCCACTGGAGGGTTGTGAATTGGACTCAATTTGTGTAATGGAACAGAGCCTACTACAGGTAAACACTTTGCAAGACATTTTCATTACCAAAGCAGCACGAACTATCATTACCAGCATGCAGCATGGTGCTGTAATCACAGATGGCCAATTGAAAATCACTTACAGGTCACGTGCAGAAAATGCTTGTTTAAATTAAATTCGGCTCCATTACATGTCTTAATGCCTGTGACCAAGGGGACAGGAACCCCGAAACGCGTAAGGCTACAGAAAATATACTTTGCACATGAATAAAAGCAGCTCTGCCTTGAAAACTTTGCTGGTGTTGGAGTGCGCTTTCACATCGAGGATGCTTTGCTTAAAAAAATGAGGAATGCGGTGGCATTCCAACCGCGAAAGTGCACCGTTTCTGATGTCTGAGGGCCATCTGGAGACACAGGAAATGTCCGCAGTCTCCGGTTATGGAACACCAGCTGGCTCTGGAAAAAACTGCATTTCGTGTCAAGGGCCCACTGGAGGGTTGTGAATTGGACTCAATTTGTGTAATGGAACAGAGCCTACTACAGGTAAACACTTTGCAAGACATTTTCATTACCAAAGCAGCACGAACTATCATTACCAGCATGCAGCATGGTGCTGTAATCACAGATGGCCAATTGAAAATCACTTACAGGTCACGTGCAGAAAATGCTTGTTTAAATTAAATTCGGCTCCATTACATGTCTTAATGCCTGTGACCAAGGGGACAGGAACCCCGAAACGCGTAAGGCTACAGAAAATATACTTTGCACATGAATAAAAGCAGCTCTGCCTTGAAAACTTTGCTGGTGTTGGAGTGCGCTTTCACATCGAGGATGCTTTGCTTAAAAAAATGAGGAATGCGGTGGCATTCCAACCGCGAAAGTGCACCGTTTCTGATGTCTGAGGGCCATCTGGAGACACAGGAAATGTCCGCAGTCTCCGGTTATGGAACACCAGCTGGCTCTGGAAAAAACTGCATTTCGTGTCAAGGGCCCACTGGAGGGTTGTGAATTGGACTCAATTTGTGTAATGGAACAGAGCCTACTACAGGTAAACACTTTGCAAGACATTTTCATTACCAAAGCAGCACGAACTATCATTACCAGCATGCAGCATGGTGCTGTAATCACAGATGGCCAATTGAAAATCACTTACAGGTCACGTGCAGAAAATGCTTGTTTAAATTAAATTCGGCTCCATTACATGTCTTAATGCCTGTGACCAAGGGGACAGGAACCCCGAAACGCGTAAGGCTACAGAAAATATACTTTGCACATGAATAAAAGCAGCTCTGCCTTGAAAACTTTGCTGGTGTTGGAGTGCGCTTTCACATCGAGGATGCTTTGCTTAAAAAAATGAGGAATGCGGTGGCATTCCAACCGCGAAAGTGCACCGTTTCTGATGTCTGAGGGCCATCTGGAGACACAGGAAATGTCCGCAGTCTCCGGTTATGGAACACCAGCTGGCTCTGGAAAAAACTGCATTTCGTGTCAAGGGCCCACTGGAGGGTTGTGAATTGGACTCAATTTGTGTAATGGAACAGAGCCTACTACAGGTAAACACTTTGCAAGACATTTTCATTACCAAAGCAGCACGAACTATCATTACCAGCATGCAGCATGGTGCTGTAATCACAGATGGCCAATTGAAAATCACTTACAGGTCACGTGCAGAAAATGCTTGTTTAAATTAAATTCGGCTCCATTACATGTCTTAATGCCTGTGACCAAGGGGACAGGAACCCCGAAACGCGTAAGGCTACAGAAAATATACTTTGCACATGAATAAAAGCAGCTCTGCCTTGAAAACTTTGCTGGTGTTGGAGTGCGCTTTCACATCGAGGATGCTTTGCTTAAAAAAATGAGGAATGCGGTGGCATTCCAACCGCGAAAGTGCACCGTTTCTGATGTCTGAGGGCCATCTGGAGACACAGGAAATGTCCGCAGTCTCCGGTTATGGAACACCAGCTGGCTCTGGAAAAAACTGCATTTCGTGTCAAGGGCCCACTGGAGGGTTGTGAATTGGACTCAATTTGTGTAATGGAACAGAGCCTACTACAGGTAAACACTTTGCAAGACATTTTCATTACCAAAGCAGCACGAACTATCATTACCAGCATGCAGCATGGTGCTGTAATCACAGATGGCCAATTGAAAATCACTTACAGGTCACGTGCAGAAAATGCTTGTTTAAATTAAATTCGGCTCCATTACATGTCTTAATGCCTGTGACCAAGGGGACAGGAACCCCGAAACGCGTAAGGCTACAGAAAATATACTTTGCACATGAATAAAAGCAGCTCTGCCTTGAAAACTTTGCTGGTGTTGGAGTGCGCTTTCACATCGAGGATGCTTTGCTTAAAAAAATGAGGAATGCGGTGGCATTCCAACCGCGAAAGTGCACCGTTTCTGATGTCTGAGGGCCATCTGGAGACACAGGAAATGTCCGCAGTCTCCGGTTATGGAACACCAGCTGGCTCTGGAAAAAACTGCATTTCGTGTCAAGGGCCCACTGGAGGGTTGTGAATTGGACTCAATTTGTGTAATGGAACAGAGCCTACTACAGGTAAACACTTTGCAAGACATTTTCATTACCAAAGCAGCACGAACTATCATTACCAGCATGCAGCATGGTGCTGTAATCACAGATGGCCAATTGAAAATCACTTACAGGTCACGTGCAGAAAATGCTTGTTTAAATTAAATTCGGCTCCATTACATGTCTTAATGCCTGTGACCAAGGGGACAGGAACCCCGAAACGCGTAAGGCTACAGAAAATATACTTTGCACATGAATAAAAGCAGCTCTGCCTTGAAAACTTTGCTGGTGTTGGAGTGCGCTTTCACATCGAGGATGCTTTGCTTAAAAAAATGAGGAATGCGGTGGCATTCCAACCGCGAAAGTGCACCGTTTCTGATGTCTGAGGGCCATCTGGAGACACAGGAAATGTCCGCAGTCTCCGGTTATGGAACACCAGCTGGCTCTGGAAAAAACTGCATTTCGTGTCAAGGGCCCACTGGAGGGTTGTGAATTGGACTCAATTTGTGTAATGGAACAGAGCCTACTACAGGTAAACACTTTGCAAGACATTTTCATTACCAAAGCAGCACGAACTATCATTACCAGCATGCAGCATGGTGCTGTAATCACAGATGGCCAATTGAAAATCACTTACAGGTCACGTGCAGAAAATGCTTGTTTAAATTAAATTCGGCTCCATTACATGTCTTAATGCCTGTGACCAAGGGGACAGGAACCCCGAAACGCGTAAGGCTACAGAAAATATACTTTGCACATGAATAAAAGCAGCTCTGCCTTGAAAACTTTGCTGGTGTTGGAGTGCGCTTTCACATCGAGGATGCTTTGCTTAAAAAAATGAGGAATGCGGTGGCATTCCAACCGCGAAAGTGCACCGTTTCTGATGTCTGAGGGCCATCTGGAGACACAGGAAATGTCCGCAGTCTCCGGTTATGGAACACCAGCTGGCTCTGGAAAAAACTGCATTTCGTGTCAAGGGCCCACTGGAGGGTTGTGAATTGGACTCAATTTGTGTAATGGAACAGAGCCTACTACAGGTAAACACTTTGCAAGACATTTTCATTACCAAAGCAGCACGAACTATCATTACCAGCATGCAGCATGGTGCTGTAATCACAGATGGCCAATTGAAAATCACTTACAGGTCACGTGCAGAAAATGCTTGTTTAAATTAAATTCGGCTCCATTACATGTCTTAATGCCTGTGACCAAGGGGACAGGAACCCCGAAACGCGTAAGGCTACAGAAAATATACTTTGCACATGAATAAAAGCAGCTCTGCCTTGAAAACTTTGCTGGTGTTGGAGTGCGCTTTCACATCGAGGATGCTTTGCTTAAAAAAAAATATATATATATATATATATATACATATATATAAACAACAATTCCTCCCAGGATCTCTTGGAGTCGCAAATAACCCAATCTTAATCCACAAGGAAGTTGGTTTCAAATCATTTATTTTCTCAATCCATGGGGTGTCAACGAAACAAAATTCTTGGAGTATTTTGAAATCTTGGAATACTGAAACACCTTGTCTCAAATTCACTCATACCATAAGTAAAACTAAGGCCATCTTCCTAGACACAGAAGTATACACAAAAGATAACCACATTGAAACAACCCTCCACCGAAAAAGTACGGCCACAAATGCAACTTTGGAAGCAACAAGTTTCCACCAACAATCCCTAATTACAAGTATACCATACGGAGAATTTCTTCGCTTAATAAGAATCTGCAGCGAAGAAAAAGAATGGAACAAACAAAGCAAAAACACCATCCAAAGATTTGCAAAAAGAAAATATAATAAGAAGGTGGTCCAAAAATGTTGGGAAAGAGCAAACCAAAAATCAAGAACAGAGTGCTTACAACAAGAGACTAAACATACTAATCAAGAGGAGGAACCTATCAGATTAATCCTAAATTACAGCCAAGAGTCAAAAAGGATTAATCAGATCCTAAAAAAGAACTGGAAAATCTTACAGCTGGACCCAGTCATTGGCAAAAAAATGGGCAAACATCCTGTAATCACTTACAGAAGAGCAAGAAACTTACAAGACCAGCTAATCCACAGTCATTACAAGAAGCCGACCCAAAAAAAAGTGTGGTTAAAAACCAAAGGCTTCATCAAATGTATAACTGTAAAGCGTGTGAGATTACCAAACCCACAACTGAAATAACAATGCCAAACAAAAAACATGGCAAATCAGGGAATGCATCACGTGTAATAGTCAATACACAATATACATGATTGAATGTCCCTGCAAGCTCAGATATATCGGAAGCACCATATGCGTGTTAAAAAACGCATTTTGGAACACGCCCGTGCAACAACACACAAAGACAGAAACAATGCAGTTGCAAAGCATATGGAGGCCCACCACAATGGGGACTGGAAACAGCTACGCTTTTGGGGAATAGAAACAAGGACCCCTTCGGAAAGAGGATGGGGCAAGTGTAGGTCGCTTTAAATGGACTTGTGCAACAACTCCTTTTACTGCTCAAAGCCACTGAAGAAGGAAGCGTGAGATGCTTCTGAAACGCGTCTGGCTATGTACTCTTTTTGAACTGCCTGCCTGTACTTTCCAGCGCCTGCGTGTTGCATTAAACAAGTGCCCATAATGGTTTCCGTGTGGCCTTCCTAATTTTGGCTCCTGGACTGTTGGGATAATAGCGGCCTGCCTGGTCGCGGGATGGCCCAGCGTTACTGAAGCCTCTCCCGGGTACTGTGGTACCGTGTGATATGAGAGCAGATGGAGCATCAACACTATCCAGGCATGTGTTCATGCCCGCGCATAATGCAACATCACATGCCAGCGAGGGAAAAGCAGATTTGGTCTTTCAGCCCACTGAGGTTTATATTTGGCGAATTTGGGAAGGAGTGCGCACACACTTGGAATAACTGCAGCAATGGACTTCAACGCCCAGTGTGCTGTTTGCCGCCACGCTCGTGTGAGGAGCAGGTGTGTGACGCTCTTGGGCGGGGCAAGTGTAGGTCGCTTTAAATGGACTTGTGCAACAACTGCTTTTACTGCTCAAAGCCACTGAAGAAGGAAGCGTGAGATGTTTCTGAAACGCGTCTGGCTATGTACTCTTTTTGAACTGCCTGCCTGTACTTTCCAGTGCCTGCGTGTTGCATTAAACAAGTGCCCGTAATGGTTTCCGTGTTGCCTTCCTAATTTTGGCTCCTGGACTGTTGGGATATATATATATGTATATATATATATATATATATATATATATATATATATATATATATATATATATATATATATATATATATATATATATATATATATATATATATATATATCCACGAAGTCCTCTCAATTGAGAAAAGGATGACGAGCCACACCATCAGGTACTGGAAGAAGTTGTTTATTTGGGCATAAACAAACGACGCGTTTCGAGCTCACGGGCTCTTGGTCATATATATATATATATTCACAGAAAAAACCATAGGTTATACTCCATATATAGTTAGGAATTTGCATTTACAAAACCTTGAAAATTCAATGAAAAAACCATTGGTTTTAGGCCATATATAGTTAGGGATTTGCATTTAGAAAACCTTATTTTACTCGCATAAAACCATTGAAATTCCATATATAGTTATAAGCGCTAACTATATATCGCGCACCCGTAATCCACTGCTGATGATGTCACATATTACATAATTCATGACATGGTTAGTGACATCACTGATGACATCACTGATGACATCTCAAATGACATCACTGATAACATCTCATTTGAGATGACTGATCACATCACTGATGATATCATTCATGTGATAATACCATGAACCTCTTCAGACTCTAATATAACCTTAGATTCAATCAGTGTAAACAGACAGTCACTCATCCATGGAGTTACTCACACACCTAGTCAGTTATGCCAAAAATCAATCACACCTCCATTTTCTCAACTATACAGTTATACACACCTTACTTATTCAAACATATACTAACATATATTTACTTTACTCTCTTATACAATCTCTGATACATGTTCACAATGATCCATACAGCCACTCACACATTCACTAGTTCTTATGCACAGTTATTTATAGATGTCAACTTTCACATGTACTGTGTTTTACATATGTACTTAATTTGACATGTAGCACTGAGATATCCATTCACTCACTAATACACTCATGCACAGTCAACCGCCCATACAGCTGTTTCCACATGCAGTTTTGAATCTATACATATAGTAAATCAACTATTCACACATCTATGTACAGAGTCACACACCTCCCAGCCACCCATACACACACACTCAGTTTCCCATACAAATACTTGGACAACCAATCAATAACCCATACAGTTACTCATATAGCTACTGATCAACATATGCAGCAGTTTACAGAACAACAGACATAATGATGCACTAATTAAGACAGTTTAGTCACTAACCCGTGCACTCAGTGAGACACATTTAATCACTCACTCATACAGTCAGTCATGCACCTACTAAATCCTTCATCCAGACACTTATACATCCACTCATTCTTCAATATGTAAGACATGTTTTAACTTTACAGAAACATACAGTTCTATGTCTAATAACTTTAGTGTTTGTGGACGGAATCGGCTGAAATTTTCAGGAAAATGGCACATTTTGTTTCTGAGCAGCCCCTGAAAATTTGGTGGAGTTTCGTCAAGGGGGGGCTGAGAAAAAAGGGGGGTCCCAAAACGCGTTTTTCCCATTCATTTTTCCATAGGGCGGTTAGACTCACTTTTAGCTCGAACGGCTGAATGGATTTGCACGAAACTTGGCAAAATTGTAGGGACTGTTAGCCCGATGTGCCTTTGCTAGGTCTCAATATATGTGCTCCAGTAGTTTTTGAGAAATTAACGTTCAAAACAAGATATATATCTGTAACAGCGCTCCGGGCAGCGATCCGGTCCGCTTACTTTTCGCGAAACGGAACTTTGCGCGCAGAAAGCTGATTGGCTCTCCGGTGTCTGTCAACATTCTAAACAGTCCGGAGCGGCCGCCATCTTATCTCTCGGTAGGATCGACTGACTGTATGAGTGAGTGATTAAATATGTCTCACTGAGTGCATGGGTTAGTGACTAAACTGTCTTAATTTGTGCATTATTATGTCTGTTGTTCTGTAAACTGCTGCATGTGTTGATAAGTAGCTATATGAGTAACTATATGGGTTATTGATTGGTAGCCCAGGTATTTGTATGGGAGACTGAGTGTGTGTGTGGGTGGCTGGGAGGTGTATGACTCTGTGCATAGATGTGTGAGCAGTTGATTCCCTAGGTGTATGGTTTCAAAAGTGCATGTGGAAACAGCTGTATGGGCGGTTGACTGTGTGCATGAGTGTATTGGTGAGTGAATGGATATCTCAGTGCTACATGTCAAAGTAAGTACATATGTAAAACACAGTACATGTGAGAGTTGACATATATAAATAACTGTGCATAAGAGCCAGTGAATGTGTGAGTGGCTGTATGGATCATTGTAAATTTGTATCAGGGATTGTATAAGAGAGTAAATATGTGTTAGTATATGTTTGAATAAGTAAAGTTTGTATAACTGTATAGTTGAGGAAATGGAGGTGCGATTGATTCTTTGCATGACTGACTAGGTGTGTGAGTAACTCCATGGATGAGTGACAGTCTGTGAGTGTCTGTTTACACTGATTGTATCTAAGGTTATATTAGAGTCTGAAGAGGTTCATCGTATTATCATATGAATGATATCATCAGTGATGTGATCAGTAATGTCAAATGAGATGTCATCAGTGATGTCATCAGTGATGTCATTTGAGATGTCATCAGTGATGTCATTTGAGATGTCATCAGTGATGTCATCAGTGATGTCATTTGTGATGTCATCAGTGATGTCACTGACCATGTCATGAATGATGTAATATGTGACATCATCAGCAGTGGATTGCGGGTGCGCGATATATAGTTAGCGCAACTAACTATATATGGAATTTCAATGGTTTTATGCGAGTAAAATAAGGTTTTGTAAATGCAATACCCTAACTATATATGTTCTATAACCTATGGTTTTTTCAGTGAATTTTCAAGGTTTTGTAAATGCTAATTCCTAACTATATATGGTCTATAACCTATGGTTTTTTCTGTGAATTTCATTGGTTTTTTAAAAGCTAACATCTGTAGCTGTAATATGTATTCTTCTTTAAATCTTTAAATATATTTTAGATGTTTATTAATAATTTTTTTTTTAATATTTTTTTTCTTCGCTTCTAGTTCGCGAACCGGGAAGCTTTCCGTTAGCTCATCTTGATGCCGCGACCTAGTCCGCGAACCGGTCAACGTTACGTTAGCGGAACTGTGACGCGTCGCGGAAGCGCGACGTATCACGTTGTCGCGTAATGCGTCTAATGACGCGCTGCTTTAGCGCTCCCGGAAGTGCTCCGGACCGCGAACCGGAAGCGATCCGAGACGCGGCGCGCACCGCGTAACGTAAGCGGAACAGGTCATGTGACTTGTTTATCAAACTTTTCATTGGTTCATTTCACTTTTGGTTTCCAAATGATGTATGACTAGGTCATGTGACCTAAAAATAACACTTTTCATTGGTTCAGAACTTTTGCTTTTCCCAAATCATGTAAACCCCTCCTTCTTTCCTCACTCTGACTTTCATCTTGGTGAGAGAAAGACCATTTACCTGGAGTTCAACAATGGCTTCCATACTTGCTGCAGCTGGTGCACCCCCACCACCACCTCCACCTCCTCATAAGAAGAGAGGACCACCAAGTCAATTTACCTCCAACAGAGAGCAGGAAGAGGAGGAAGAAGAAGAAGAGGATACAGATCAACAACAATTTATCCCGGAGTTGCCCCGTGTTTCAAAGAGAAAAACTAGTTTCATCTGGCAGTTTTTTTCCATCCCTCCAGGGGAGAAGAAGGTGAATGCGAAATATGCCACCTGCCTCATCTGTGATTACAGATTGTCAAGAGGCACAGAGAAGAAATATAGTATGGGGAACTATACTATGCATCGACATATGACCAGGTGGCATCCCTTGAACTACAGCCGGGCTGAGTTAAGGGACCTACAAGACAATCCCCCGACAACTCCTGTGGCCAGATCTACCTCATCAATGTCTTTGTCAGGAAGAGAGGCACAGGAAACTGTGCCAAATATTCAACCAAATTTCCAACATATGAGGTTTACTTGTATATATTGTGGTGCTATGTTGTCGTATGGGAACATGAGCATCAACTTGATTAATATGGTGTTCGAAAACCATAAGTGCCCTAATGCACCCAAGAAGTAATTTTTTTTTGCTCCTGTTGAGCCGTTTTCAATGCCTGTTTTTTTGTTGTTTCCCCTCCATAAAAAACACAAAAAAAACATAAAACTGTTCTAAAAATACAAAAAAATCAAAAAATGTTCAAAAAAAAAAAATATATATAAAACAACAAAAACAAAAAAAAAAGTTCTTTTCAGAACTACCTCCCCTTTCAAATAAAATTGCTAGAATGTTTATCACTCTGGCAAGCTCTATTTCTTTTGGTTCGCTTCAAGTTCGCTGACCGGTTCGCGAACTGTAAGCGAACTAAAAAAATATTTTTTTTAAAAAAAGAAGAGTTAGTATAAGGGAAGTAAACAGAGAATAATGTAAAAAGAAAGACAGCTATAGAGAGTAAATGAGAGATAGTGTCAGTGACATCATCAGCAGTGCATTGCGGGTAAAAAGAGTAGAAAACATTTACCTTATAATTCTTGATACCTTTTTAAAATATTTTTTCATACTTTCAATCTGTAAAACAGAGAACAAACATTTCCAAAAATATTAAAACATGTACTTAAAAATTAGAAAAGACAAGGGAAAAGGTTCAAGAACAAACAGTTTTTCAACAACTTTGACATTTACAGAAGTCTCTGCTTCTCTACGTCCCCTACACAATCCTAAATATATATATTTTACAAAAAACTGTATCTTGATGTTGATGAACTGAGGCCTATTTTGGAACATGGTGCTTTTTTTGCACTGCTAATGTCTCACAATAGTGATGCAAATGCAGTGCAAAAAAGATGTAAAGCCATCATAAAATTGTGTCTAACATTTTAAATGATTGTTTCAGGATGCAAATAAGATGTCTGCTTTCAACAGCTTTCTTTGAGGTGAGGCCTATTCATTTTTTTTTTTTAAAAAACAGTACCCAGAAGTACAGCACTGTAAGGATTAAAATTGACACTTACAGAAGACTCAGTTTCTCCATATCTACTTCACATTTCTAAATGTATATCATAAGTACAAAAAGCAAAACATTAATTATACACGTTAAATGGTTTATTTTTGCTGTTCTCAGAATGTATCAAATTTCACTTAAATCAGTGACTTGAAGGTATTCATCATGTAACAGCGGGGAAAAAAAAACACAATCAAAATGATTGTGTTTAAAAAACCCATTCAACATAAGAAATCTGAATTCAAAACTCCTTAAAATTAACTTACTTTCAATGACGTCGAAGGATGTCCTATGAACAGCGTCCACTGTGTTGTGCTATAAATATTGTCAGCCCGCCACTTTCTGAAAGAAAACCTCCAACGATTCGAAAAATATGCTACATACAAGAAAAGACTTCTCACATTCTACCACATGTTTCCACTTGGCCAAATCATGATGCAGCTATTCACAAGTCTTGTAATTCTTCCAATCAAATCCCGTCATTTTCTATATTCGCAACTTTCAAAAAGAAAACATTTAAGATAATTTTCACAATCCTGGACTACTAATATCTTACCCTTCTTTGTCACTCATGTTCTCCTTTTCCTATGACACTGATACTGCTTACTATGAAGCAGACTTACTTGCATCAGGTTTATATAGTCGGATTTTACAAAATAACATTACAATTAAAAGTTTTGGACTGCACTCTACGCGGACGATGTCCTCCTGTTCCTTACGGATCTGCGGCGCTCTGGCCCTCGAATCCTGGAGATCATGCGGGGGTTTGGCGAAGTCTCCGGGCTTACCCTTAACCTATCTAAGTCGACCCTGTGGGTTCTGCATGGCGGAGTGGTGGCCGACGATTGGGCTGCTGATCTACGAGGGCGACGGATGGCCTGAAATACTTGGGTGTTTTCCTCTCGACTTCGCGGGCCGTGGCCTGGACACGTAGTGTCCTGCCGGTGTGGGAACGGGTCCAGACGGATGTTAAAACGTGGTCCAGGATGCCGCTTACGATCTTTGGGAGGTCGGCCATCTTTAAGATGGTGGCGCTGCCGAGACTGCTGTACCAACTCCAACATTTCCCGCACCCTATCGGCATGGAGTGGTTTCGCCAGGTGAACTCTGTGCTGGGCCGCTTCCTGTGGGAGGGCGGAGCAGCCAGGGTGGCCCTCAAGACCTGTTTTCTATCCACCTACTGTGGTGGCTTGGCCACGTCTGATCTCCTCTCCTACTACCAAGCATCGCATCTGCTTGTTCTTAACGATTGGTGGTATGGGGATAGGAGTGATCCGGCATATGCCCTGGAAAGGCATCTTATGGGTGACCATACGCTCCACACCGTTCTATACTCGGCGCGTATACGCCGTGGGTTGCCATCGGTGACAAGGGTGGTCTTTGCAGTGTGGCGGCAGTCCTTGCGCCGCATGGGATGGTGGGGCAAGTTGACGGCGGAAACGCCGCTGTGGCACAACGGTCTGCTTCCAGAGCTGGCGACCCTGGCTGGGTTCGAGGGTTGGGAGACTATTGGGATTACTCAACTGGGTCACGTCGTGTCCGGCGCAACCCTCAAGTCCTTTGCAGACCTCCGAGTGGAATTCCAAATGCCTCAGTCCCAGTTTTTCCGTTACCTACAGCTGCGACATGCCCTCGCCCCAAGCATTGCCGGCCTTGACTCCCTTCCGGAGTTTAGCCCAATTGAGGCGAAAGTCTTTATGGGCGACCTGGGAGACAAGAAGGTTTCCAGGATCTACCAGACTCTGGTTATTCACTGCTCGTCTACTCTCAGCTCCCTCCGGGAAGCCTGGGAAGTGGACGTGGGCACCCTGGACGAGGACGACTGGAGAGAGGCCCTGGAGTCTCCCCGTGGCACCGCTATCGCGGTTCGGCTCCGTCTCATACAATTCAAGTATCTGCATCGTGCCTATTACACACGTGAACGACTGTGGAGGGCTGGTTTGATTGGGTCATCGGAGTGCCTGCGATGTGGGGAAGTGCCTGGCACCTTGTTGCACACAGTATGGTCATGTGGTCGCCTAGCTGGCTTCTGGAGGGGTGTATGGAATTGCCTGGCTGAGGTCCTGGGCTGGGATCTTCCCCGTACCCACCGGCTGGGCCTGCTGCACGTCATGGACGGGGTTGGGGGCAACATCTATAAACGTCACCTATTGCTTCTGGGCCTGGTGGTGGCTAAGCGCGACTTGGCTCGGGCCTGGAAATCTGTGAGGGCCCCCCCCCTGTCAGCATGGAAAGCGGGACTGGACTATTTTATGGGTCTTGAGAAACCGATTTTTGAGGCGCGGGGCTGCCCGCGCAAGCACTTCAAGATCTGGAAGCGGTGGGCTGACTATCGTGGCCTATCCTTGGAACCCCCGGCGGAACCGGAGGAGGACATTTGATCGCAGCGCTGTCTCTGGCCCTAAAGGCACATCCCAGGTTGCTTCATGCCTGCTTCTCTTATATGAACCATCTCTGTGTTGCCTCTGTACATGTGTGGAAGGGGGGGGGGGGATAGTGGGTACGGGTGGGGGTGTAGTTGGGGTTGGGATGGGTAGTTGGGATTTTAAAGCTGAGCTTCATTGATACTTGCTTAGTATTTCTTGTGTATGTGATCCATACATTGATCTTGATGTGGTGACCTTGGTGTGGGAAGGTGCCTCATGCCTGTCATTCTTTTGCTCAATAAACTTGGTTGTGAAAAAAAAAAAAAAGTTTTGGACCAATAATCTAGACAGCATTGCAGACTTACATTCCCTCAACTTGATGAACCTTTTCCAATTCTTCATAGGAAATCTCGAGATTCTTTCTTTAAAATTTTGGTTTTAAAAACACCAGGTAAGAATTTTTAAGGTCAAACGGCAATTTTTTTTTGAAACTTACAACGGAATCATTGCAGAATGACCAGCCGTTTCGAGACTTTAAATAAGCTGTATAATGTCCTGAAGTAGTTGAAGGACCATCGTGATAGATAATTGCTACAGTTACAAAAGTCCTTCCTGATATTGAAAGCTGAGAAGCCACAAAATTTTTTATTAAAGTTGACAATTTTGATCCATCAGGCCTACATCGTTGCATCATTAAAATGACATACTGGCCATATCTACGTATAAGTAATGTTGACATCATTTCAGATTTACATTGGCTACACTCCATGTTGTGATCAGCTGCATTTACTAGCTTATTAAAGGAGACTGATTTACTGTCTGGCAAAGTTAAATATATAAATCTTTCTGAGTCTACACTAGTAGTACTTGATACCCTACAATTCTCGCAGTCATGCTGCCATTGATAAGAAAGCCCAAACAGTTGATCTACATCTACACCCTCATCTTGCAATATATCAAGCATATACATTAAAAACTCCTGACAATCTTGCTGATTATTTTCAGAGAAGTCTGTTTGACCTGAACATTCATCTAACAGATAACGAACTTCAGACACACTTTCTACTTTTGTTCGATCAGTGCTACATTTCTCGAAAACAGAATTCAACAAACTGCATAAAATTTGTTCTGAATTCAACAGAATCTGTTCTTTTAAACTCTCTAGTGAAAAGAGAACATTAACCACTACATTTGCATAGCAGTTGACACCAGAACTGTTTTCAAATTGAAAACCAACAACATCTTCAACAGAATCCACTTTCTTTCTGCTAACAATTTTCGGTTCATTGACTTTTAGTCTTTTTGCAACAACCTCCCTACTATTACTGCTATTTCTACGTTTCCGGCCTACCACACGTTTCTCAAACAAAGGATATTGAGGCAAATGTGGCGCATACTCTCTTCTTAACCTATTGTATTCCTTAACACAATCTAGATCCGCACAAATGTTTCTGACATCGCAGTCAATCAAGTACAATCCCGATAAAGTTCTAACTCGTGACAATGCCACATATGCCATACCCTCCTTGAACACAGAACTGCCAATATTCACCAATGCACAGTCTACACTTAAACCTTGCGATTTATGGATTGTCACCGCATATGCCAAGCAAACAGGAAACTGTTTACGGCGAACATATAAGTCTTTAACAAGCAAAAACCTAGCAGAACAACGACCAATTTGCTGTACTTCCTCAATGCCATCAAATTTAATTCTTAAAAATTCTATTCCATCTCTATTTCTGTATTTCTCAAAATCAACAACATTACCCATTGATCCATTTACCAGACCTCTTTCTACATGCAAATTCCTTCTCAAAATGATTCGGCAATTTAAACACACATTCAAAGTCTTTTCAAAACCCGCTGTTTTAGATATAGTCTTCTCTAATGAATCCAATTTTGATTTCAAATTGTCTGACAAAATATTTGTTGATCCCATATGCTCTAATTTGTCGATAGCTTCAAGTTTCACAATCTCTTGCTTTTCTAAATTCAACATTTTGTTGTTGAAGATGGCACATTCTGCAAGAGTTGGCATGAGACATATCCCGGATTTCTTCTCAGTAATTTTCTGAAAAATATTCTCAGGCACAATCTCTTGTGTGGGATATAAATTTGACAGTAATCGTGCATTTAAAGCTTCTTTCCCATGCTCAGTCACTTTTCCAATTCTAATATCTTGTAGAATATTCTTGTAATCTTCATCCTTTGCCTGACGCATATTTTGATGCAGTTCTGCATAATTGAAGTTTAACCATATATTGACGTTGCCAATGCTCCCTAGGCACTTCCTGGTATCTTCATGCGTGAGTATTTTGAACACAGGTTGACCTTTTACTGGTGTCAGCTGCAGAAGATCTCCGAAAACAATGATGTGTTTCCCACCAAATAACACATCATATTCAGTTTTAAGTACTTCTTGCATTCTCAAATGCACAAAGGCAAGCATGACATTGGAAACCATGCTTACTTCGTCAATGATAAGTAGTTTCATTTTCCTCAAGACTCTTGAAACTTCACAGCAAGCATCTCCAGATAACTTGTTGTATTGTAATTTGTTGTCATGCTCCACCGGCAGCATCAGTAGACGATGCAAAGTAATACCTTTAATGTTATGTGCTGCCAGTCCAGTAGGAGCGGTGACAACACAAGACAGCGATGACTCAGTCCTTTCCTGCAAATAACAAGAGATTGCTTTAATGAGGAAACTTTTTCCAGTTCCCGCTTCTCCACTCACGTACAGTCGGACAGGCTTCAACGATGTACATGAGCACTTGTTCTTCTCATGACTTAATCCGTGCTCAATTTCCTTGGTAACTTCATCATATATTTTCCTCTGCTCAACGTTGAGTTGTTTTTCCAAGTCTTCTAAGTTAACTGAATCCTCCTGAGCATGTGCCATGGCTCTTTCCACTTCATTCATAGCAGTGGCAGCTTCATTTTCGATAATAGGTCCTCCAAGTGGATCTTGACCTAATGAAACAGAACTCTGACTGTCCTGAGAACTGTCTTTGGCAATCTCGGCTGCAATCGTTGCTTCCTGCTCAATTTCCAAAGTTAGCATTTCTTAATATTTAGAAAAAGCAGGACATTCTATGGACTCCTTGGCTGCATTGAAAGAGTCTTCGTAACAGAGGAAATCTCCAAGCAGTTCCTCTTCTGCACGCCAAGGCTTGAAAAGTTGCAAAAGTGCTAAATAAAAAAACTCCTTTTTTTCTGGAGATTCACCACTCAATTTTCGATGGTTTACTAATTGGCATTTTCTTTGCTTGACCAGGCATCCCTCACTTCCAATTACTGCATACACTCCTTTCTCAATATCTTCTTTGATGTTCCTCTTGAATATATAATTTTGGAGAACCTCATATAGACAAACATTCTCAAGGTGACTGCTTCGATTTGGATAATATGTATCCAACATGTTGGTCTTCAAAATGTCGGTACTGTTTGGTTCCTTTTCTGCCAAATACTCAATTTCCCGGACAGGTTTTAGAACTCGATTTCGCGTTGCAGCAAGACCAAGACTCGCCCAAACGAGACTCCTGGATTTGGCATAGAGACTTGCTGAAGACAACCGGTCAGAACATTCGTAAGCTCCGATTTCTCGATGCGACAACATCTTCAGACTGAAACTGTACAACTTCTTGCTGAGGCTCTTTTCATGAGAAATGTCCTCCCACATATCCTTCAGTTCGGTCTTTTCTTTTTTGGTGATGTAAGATGTCACATACCGAGCCACAGCCATACAGTTGTCAGCCACAAACTGTATATCCATGTTGGCATTCCACATGGACAAAATCACTGGGTTGTAGTCATTGATGTACTTGGACTCTTCGTTCCTTTTCAAATTGTATGTATTCTTGGGTGATTTCCTCGTCACATTATGTCGCAGCGAAGACATCAAACTGTTCACTCTTCCTTTAGAAATCACCGGTCGTGGAAAGTTGAAACGACATTTGGTGTAGAACTTGTCCTTGTTTCTGAATTTACGACGACAGTACTTTCCACAACGATGGCTTTGGAAACGTAGAACTTGTTCTCTTAGACTTTTCTTCTCCGTTGCGTTTGGAACAGCACACGTAGAATACTGTTCGATGAAATTCATCACTAAGTCATCCGGATCTGTTCCAAATTTAGGTGCATCCTTGATCCACAACAACATATGTATATGAGGGGCACCTCTTGCTTGGTACTCCTTTCTCCAGAAGAAATCCAACACCTCTCCAAGAGGTGGATTCTTTTTATTTGTGATGAAAGACATCATAGCTTCAAATCTATGATTGAAGTACCTGCATACATTCACTGGATCCAAAGAACACAGTTCTCCAGGTGTCTTGAATTCAATGTTTTCAATATTTCCATTTGCCTCTCGTAGAAATTCAAGTAAGTCTTCCCAGCCATACTCGGCACAGCTCAGAGTGAGGAACCATGTTGGAGTTCCTAAGTTCCTCAGCATACATTTTAAATCACCATGACGACGGTACCAGTACTCATTAGTACCACGCTGACACGCCATGAGATTAATTAAGTGAGAATCCAAAATACTGTCTTGGACATTGACTTTATGCATAAAGTCACTTGCCGAGATGTTTCGCATCTGTATACCACTTTTTAAGATGTGGTTCACTGCATATGACAGTCCAGACAGATCGCTTTCAAACAGGAGATGAAACAAATAGGGAATGCATTGCCGAAACCTAGGATCTGCTGCATACAATCGTAAAGTCCGGTATTCAGACGCAGGAATTTGATGAGGTCGCTCATCATATCTTCCTCCTTGACCTGTGGGAAATAGCTGTGGGAAACACCGAGCTTCCAAACTTTCCTCCCAAACACTAATGGGACTCCCTTTGGCTTGTTTCATTTGAAACAACTCAATAGCATTCCCCATGACTTCCTTGGAATGCAAAGGATGAACACTATAATGTTCATATATTTCTTCACTTTTAGAGGCCTCTACTTTCTCAATTTGGCCAGCACACAAATCGCTATCCTCTTCATCACTTACTTCCTCTTCTGCAACATATACATTCTTATAGTACTTATTATTTTTCTTCAAATACACTGTTGCCTTTTTGACTTTCCTAACATCCACTAAATCTTGCCATATTTTCTTATTTTTTGTCGGAACCCCATTAACCAAGATAACCAGAGGTTCCTCTTCCACTTTTTCTATTCCAATTGTGTTAATGTTTTTGTTCAAATCTAGAGGCAAATAAACAACTCTTCCCTTTAATCCTCTCTGTAAATCTGCTGGAGGCAACTTCCCTGTCTTTGGCTCCATTCTTACAATAGCCTGAAAGGGATGGATACTTTGAATCAAAATAGATTCATAAGTATTTAAATCCTTCAATTCAGAAGGAATCTCAACCAATTCCAGATTATTATGAACTGCCCTAGCAGGCATCTGGTTTTGGTTTAATTTATTACAACAATAAGTACACACACGTTGATCCGATCCCAAATCAAAATAATTTTCTACCATCAAGTATGTGGCAAAATCCTTCCATTCACTATTATTTTCCCTTTCACTTTTTGCATATAAATCCACTACCTTAGTCTGATTCTTATAATAAGTGCGTCGACAACATACACAAGTGAAATTAGGCCTCTCACTTGATTTCATCTGAAACGTGGCAATTTCCTTCTGAAAATTATCTGTACTGGAAACCTGTACATTATCTTCCACATTACCCTCTACTTCTGGGTCAATTTGAACATTCTCATCTTTACTACCAAAGTAACAAAACTCAATTTCTTCACAAATATTCTTCACATCTATTTCAGAACAATGCAAAAGAGCAGCACATAATTGTTTAAGCATAATTGCTGGACTCTTAGCATAATACAACATTCTCACTAATTTTCTCACTTTATTATGATGCACTGCTAGCATCCTGAAATGATGAAAAACACTCTGGCATACTCTCCTGGAAAGACAAGCCAGTGAATGACCACGCAAACCTGTCATTTGTCTCACTCTGCAAGGATCTAAATCTTGCAACAACTTCATTTTCTGCTTCAAACTTTTCTTATTAAATGTCCGTATAAAATCACAAAGCAAATTGATGGAAACCTGTCGCACACTGCAAATAGAACTACACTTCCAAATGTACACAGGACCCTTAGGACGTCTTCCTAAAACCTCATCACTTAGCGCCTCTTCTGTCTCTGTTGTCACAAGTTGTTCTTTTTCAACTGGACAACCATCCTTCACTTCATAAGCTCGACCACTGATGTCAACTGCATGCACCAAATCATTATCCTGAAAATAAGTCTCCTCATTAAAAAATGCCTCAGAACTTGAACTATGCATCCATTCTCCGGAAAAAACTTCACAAAAGTTAGTACGATTTACTACTCTCTTCCATCTACTTTTTGTTTTGAAATCAGAAATTACCTTGCTTAGTTTCCTAATTCTATTGATTACCAAAATAAACAACTTTCGCTTAATTTCAAAAGCATGATCAATAATTTTCTCTACATTTTTCTTCTTCTTATAAAATGCCGCTTTCTGTTGGCCTTTCTTTTTAATATTTTTCAATAAATTAACTAATATCCTATTACGGAACATTCGATTTCGAATGTCCCTAAACTGTTGTTTCCTTCTACTATCATGCACAGAGTTATCTCTTCCTCTACCAGTAACATTTGTGATGGGTCTCTCCTTTCCATTTAAATTACTTTTCTTTTTGTGAACTGAAACATTTTTTTGAGCAAAACTTTTTTTACTACAAATATTTCTTAAGAATGATTTCGTGCTCTTACCCGGACCTTTCTTGGTGTTTTGACAAGTATTTGGGGAAGAGGACTGCTGCAATAAAACATCATCCTGCTGTCTTTGACGTTTTCTAGCCTTTCTTATTCTACTTTTGGAAGGCATTTTACAAACTATGAAAGAATCTGCAGTTGAATCTGTGGAAAAATATAATATAAAATGTTATTAACCACTATTACCAAACAGTAAATAAATAACAGTCATCTAAAACTTAATGCCGTACTAATTATTTAACATAGCAAATATTTTCCACCAGCACTGCATCACAAAAATGACACTCAATGGTACAAAACAGGCATACAACACTCATAAATCACTCCCTAATATTTTAAATCATTAATTCAGGATGACGATAAGATGTAGCCTATCTAAAGATTTGTTTAGGCCCAGATCTTTAGACTGGGGTGAATGTGTGTCATTGATCCACATTCAGTCCATCACCTGTTTTGTTTATTTGAGGTGAGGCCAACACATGGTTGCAGATAAGATTATCACTGAAAAAAACCAAGGTAAAAAAACATGTGAAGGCCTACCAATGAAGTAAATCATTAAATGAAAACCAATACATTTCTGGAAATATGCACTACTAGTGCTTCATAAGATGTTTTGGGTCATATTTATAAGGCATTTGAGTGTCTAGTATGCTATTTTACGTTGTTCATGGTGCAAATTTATTGTAAATACGCTCCCACCTGCGGTTGGCAAATTTTGATTTTGATTATGGGAGTTAGATAGGCATGTTAATAATTTCCCAAAAATGGTGTATAACCCCAAACAACCTTTGAAGCAAATGCTCTTAGCCATGTTATCCACCTCCCATTGGATAACATGGCTAAGAAGTGCTTGCAAATGTGAAAAAAAACGGCCGCAATGCATAAATATCGCAGAAAAATCAGCGATATTCATACATTTTCCAGCAAATGCTCTTAGCCATGTTATCCACTTCCTATTAAATAACATGGCTAAGAACTGCTCAGGGCCCCATGAGGAACGCTTTCCATTTAAAAAGGGAAAAATAACATCAAAAACACTAAAATGCCTTCTAAATATGACCCCAAACAACCTATGAAGCTCTAACAGTACATATCCTGAAATTTAATTGATTTCAAAATTCGTTTTTAAACACAGCATATAAATCAATTGTATACCTGCATTCATGAAGAAATGACTAAAAATGTCCTTGAGACACATGATTGTGTTTTCTGGAATGCCCTAGCACCATTTTTGAGACACTATTAACATGGCTAGGTAACTCCCATAATCAAAATTTAAATTTGCCAAGCGCAAGTGGGAGCGTATTTACAAGACACTTGCCCCAAGAGGAACGCTTTCCATTTAGAAAGGTAAACATAACATCAAAGACACTAAAATGCCTTCTAAATATAGCCCCAAACAACCTATGAAGCTCTAAAAGTACATATCAAGAAATGTAATTGTTTATCACAAATGCGATTAAAAACAGCCGCAATGCATGAATATCGCTGAAAAGTCAACGATATTCATGCATTATCCAGCAAATGCTCTTAGCCATGTTATCCACCTCCCATTGGATAACATGGCTAAGAACTGCTCGCAAATGCGAAAAAAAACGGCCGCAATGCATGAATATCGCAGAAAAGTCAGCGATATTCATGCATTTTCCAGCAAATGCTCTTAGCCATGTTATCCACTTCCTATTAAATAACATGGCTAAGAACTGCTCAGGGCCCCATGAGGAACGCTTTCCATTTAAAAAGGGAAAAATAACATCAAAGACACTAAAATGCCTTCTAAATATGACCCCAAACAACCTATGAAGCTCTAACAGTACATATCCTGAAATTTAATTGATTTCAAAATTCGTTTTTAAACACAGCATATAAATCAATTGTATACCTGCATTCATGAAGAAATGACTAAAAATGTCCTTGAGACACATGAAAGTGTTTTCTGGAATGCCCTAGCACCATTTTGGGACACTATTAACATGGCTAGGTAACTCCCATAATCAAAATCTAAATTTGCCAAGCGCAAGTGGGAGCGTATTTACAAGACACTTGCCCCAAGAGGAACACTTTCCATTTAAAAAGGTAAACATAACATCGCAGAAAAGTCAGCAATATTCATGCATTTTCCAGCAAATGCTCTTAGCCATGTTATCCACTTCCTATTAAATAACATGGCTAAGAACTGCTCAGGGCCCCATGAGGAACGCTTTCCATTTAAAAAGGGAAAAATAACATCAAAGACACTAAAATGCCTTCTAAATATGACCCCAAACAACCTATGAAGCTCTAACAGTACATATCCTGAAATTTAATTGATTTCAAAATTCGTTTTTAAACACAGCATATAAATCAATTGTATACCTGCATTCATGAAGAAATGACTAAAAATGTCCTTGAGACACATGAAAGTGTTTTCTGCAATTCCCTAGCACCATTTTTGGGACACTATTAACATGGCTAGGTAACTCCCATAATCAAAATCTAAATTTGCCAAGCACAAGTGGGAGCGTATTTACAAGACACTTGCCCCATGAGGAACACTTTACATTTTAAAAGGAAAACATAACATCTTAGACACTCAAATACCCTATAAATATGGCTCAAAACAACCTATGAAGCTCTAGCAGTACATATCCAGAAATGTAATTGATTTCTTAAATCGTTTTTAAAAACAACATATCTGTTTCAGCTTACATAACAAACCATGGAATGGGCTCCATGTACCACAATAACTTGTGTTACTGCATGCCAGAATGTTACACCAAATATGCAATTACAATTTCTCTATGAAACTAATTCTATTACTATATCACTAGAGACAAAACCACATTTTAAAAACACAGCTTTCTTCATCATTTTCTCCTTAAATCATACTATTCTCTATCTAAATTAAATAAATCTTTTCTCACCTTAGCAAATATTTTTTGAGTTTTGAAAACAGTCTAAGAAATACACCAAATTGTCTTCAGCAGAAGAAAAAGGATGCACTCCAAAGGCTGCAGCTATTGAAAGCACAGAAATACAGATATTCATTTCACATATGTCTCATATTAGCCAATCATACCTCTTCCCTCACTTTTTTCAAATCAAAACCCTTCCCCCCTCTGCCCTGTCTGCCTTGTTTCCATAGCAACCACCTCCTGGAAGACCTCTCATGTTTGCAAATTCACACAACAATGTTTCAATTGAACTCTGAACTCTCAGTGCACCTGCGTATCCAGTGCAATCTTTCATTAAATGTTTCTTCCTTGACCATTCAAATTACATCTTTCAAAGAACACATCCATGCACCCTAACTTTCTGTTTTCAGAAATGGAAATGCACCAATCACTGCTAATGAATCATTAGCATTGTAAATCCACAGTTTTTTTTCTTTAGAAACTCCTACTGTTTCAACTGCCCTTTCATTACCACACTTCATCTGACTGCAGAACAACCTTCTCCCACCATGTTTAAGGTCTGGATTGTTGGACATAGTTACATCCACTGGGCTCAAAGGTATGCTGAGAACAGAAATTTACCTAACCTCAATTTACAAGATGTGGAAATTAAGTGGTTGGGCCAAAGAGGATTAAAATGTCACCAATTGATACCATTGGTGAAAACCTTTATGCATTTGCCAAAACCTGACCTGTTAATTGTGCACTGTGGAGGTAATGATTTGGGCACTTTGACAGGGGTAGGTCTAGAAATGCTTTTAAAGGACACCTTTGAGCAATTAATGGCACTTTTTCTTCAAACTGCCTTGGTATATTCCAATATATGCCAAAGACAGAAATGGAAGTGGTCCAACCAATTTTGTCCACAAATTGAGAAAGCGAGGAAGCATGTAAACAAATCTGTTTCAGCTTTCATGAGAGACCATGGAATGGGCTCTCTGTACAACAATAACTTGCGTTACTACATGCAAGATATCTACAGAGGAGATGGAGTTCACTTCTCAGATGAGGGCAACAGAATTTTCATTCTGAATTTAAGACTGTGCATTGGTACCTACTTATAAGTACCTAAATGTACCATAAACCCAAAAGCTCTTCTCAGAGCTACCCTTCATCTGATCACTCACAATTATTATTTTTTTCTAACTTTTTTCACTAATTTTCCACAAAATTCGCTCCCCGGAGCGCTACCCGGTTCGCTAACCGAAAGCTAACCTCGCGGATTTTTTAAAAAAATGTTTTTTTTCCGCACATATAAGCCTCCTCAGCCACGCTCAGAAAACCTAGGGGGTCAAGATAAGTCTACCATGACCCCTTCTACCCATTCTAAACATTATTTGCCCTCCATCTTGTATCTTAATGCGACCGAAACACAAAATGGTGGACTCCCGTGACGCTTAAGGTTCGCTAACCGGGCCGCTTTCCGGAAAGCGGTCCTAAAAAAAGGTGGGAAAGTAATTTACAGAAAAACGACTAGAGACACTCTCACCAAATATAGATTAGCTCATACTACATAACAATCCCTTCCATTCTCACAAATTTCATTGAAATTTCATTTAGCCATTTAGCCTGTAGACCTCTCCAAGTACCGTGAGGTAAATTACTTCACAAAACACATCTGAATTGTTGGAATTGACAACCAATGAAAATGTTACTTTCATTTTCTACTTTTATTACCTGACATTTGATTGGTTATATACCTGTATATATATAAAGGGAGAGAAGGAAACACAGCCATTTTGATTACTACTTCTTGTTGTACCTCCTATTTCAATAGCTTCAAAAAACTTCAACTTCTTTGTGAAGGTAAGTTATAATTTAATATATTGTGCACTATAACTTAATATAGTAGACTTTTTCTGCTAGATATACACTATCCCTCTGTAGTAGTAATGTATTTAGATAGACTTCTCTGTTATAGTTATGAATGGAGTAAGGCTTGTCTTGGTTAAATCACATACACTTTTTTATAGTCCTATTTCCACTCTCATACTATACACTGCCAAAAGATAAATTCACTGATAAAAACTGCCTATCTAAAATTAATCCCAACAGTGCCCTATCTCTACTAATATATATTTTTTTAATCCAAATTTCAGGCAAAATGGAAGGCGAGCAGCAAGTTTCTTTTGAGATGGACCTGCAAGAGAACAGCCAGGAATTAATTGAACAAATTGACATGGAATTTATGGATGAAAGCTTGGATAATGAACTGCTGCAATGTGTCCAAGCAGTAGATGTCCTCCTTGCAAATGAGGACATTTTGCAACCTCACAGATTGCAAACAATATTTCAAGAAAATAATGACATTTCAGACACTGAAATGTTAGAAAGTTTAATAAATTATGAAAAAGAATCAAAATAAAAAAAACACTTTAAAAAAAAGAAAACAAAAAAAAACAAGAAAAACAACAAACAATTAACATACAGTATTAGAAAAGTCTTTCATTCTTTTATCCATAAAGTTCGCTGCCCAGAACGCTTTCCGGTTCGCGAACTTGGCGCTTACCACGCAAAAAAAAAATTTTTTTTTTTTTTTTTTGGACCCTCCTAGGCCCTTTTAAAACCTCCACATAAAACCTAGGGGGACAACGAGGATCTACTATACCCCCTTATGGTAATTTCCCCCTTTGTTTTGGCCTCCTCTTGTCTCTCGATCCTACCGAGAGACAAGATGGCGGCCGCTCCGGACTGTTTAGAATGTTGACAGACACCGGAGGGCCAATCAGCTTCGCATCGCAAAGTTCCGATACGCGAAAGGTTCGCTAACCGGATCGCTGCCCGGAGCGCTGTTACAGATATATATCTTGATTTAAACGTTAATTTCTCAAAATCCACTGAGGCACATATATTGAGACCTAGCAAAGGCACATCGGGCTAACAGTCCCTACAATTTTGCCAATTTTCGTGAAAATCCATTCAGCCGTTCGGGCTAAAAGTGAGTCCAACCGCCCTATGGAAATTAACATGGGAAAAAGGCGTTTTGGGACCCCCCTTTTTTCTCGGCCCCCCCTCCACAAAACCCCCCCAAATTTTCAAGGGCTGCTCAGAAACAAAATGTGCCATTTTCCTGAAATTTTCAGCCAATTCCGTCCACAAACGCAAAAGTTATTAGGCATAGAATTTTCAGAAATCCCATAGGGAAAAAATCCTAACTATATATACCTACTGGCGACCGCCAGTAGGTAATATATATATATATATATATATATATATATATATATATATATATATATATATATATATATATATATATATTACCTACTGGCGGTCGCCAGTAGGTATATATAGTTAGGATTTTTTCCCTATGGGATTTCTGAAAATTCTATGTTGAATAACTTTGGCGTTTGTGGATGGAATTGGCTGAAATTTTCAGGAAAATGGCACATTTTGTTTCTGAGCAGCCTCTGAAAATTTGGGGGGGTTCGTCAAGGGGGGGCCGAGAAAAAAGGGGGGTCCCAAACGCGTTTTTCCCATGTTAATTTCCATAGGGCGGTTGGCCTCACTTTTAGCCCGAACGGCTGAATGGATTTGCACGAAACTTGGCAAAATTGTAGGGACTGTTAGCCCGATGTGCCTTTGCTAGGTCTCAATATATGTGCTTCAGTGGATTTTGAGAAATTAACGTTCAAAAAAGCTATATATCTGTAACAGTGCTCCGGGTAGCGCTCCGGTTCGCGTACTTTTCGCGTAACGGAACTTTGCGATGCGAATCTGATTGGCTCTCCTGTGTCTGTCAACATTCTAAACAGTCCGGAGCGGCCGCCATCTTGTCTCTCGGTAGGATCGAGAGACAAGAGGAGGCCAAAACAAAGGGGGAAATGACCATAAGGGGGCATAGTAGATCCTCGTTGACCCCCTAGGTTTTATGTGGAGGTTTTAAAAGGGCCCAGCAGGGCAAAAAAAAAAAAATTATTTTTTTTTGCGTGGTGAGCGCCTAGTCCGCGAAACGGAAAGCGTTCTGGGCAGCGTACTATAAGGAAAAAAGAATGATAGACTTTTCAAATACTGTATGTTACTTCTTTGTTGTTTTTGTTGATTATTTTTTTTTCTTTCTTTTTTAAGCATTTTTTTTTATTTTGATTGTGTTTCATAATTTATTAAATTTTCTAACATTTCATTGTCAGAAATTTCATATTTGTCATTGAATATATTTTGAAGTCTATGAGGGTGTAAAATGTCCTCATTTTTAAGCAGGTTATCCACTGCTTCCACACATTGAAGTAGTTCCTGGTCTCTACTTTCATCCATAAATTCATCAATGTTTCCTTGGCTGCTCTCTTCCAGTACAATTTTAAATTGAACTTGCTGCTCGTCTTCCATTTTGCCTGAAATTTGGATTAAAAAAATATATATTACTAGAGATAGGGCACTGTTGGGATTAATTTTAGATAGGCAGTTTTTATCAGTGAATTCATCTTTTGGCAGTGTATAGTATCAGAGTGGAAGTAGGACTATAAAAAAGTGTATGTGATTTAACCAAGAGAAGCCTAACTCCATCCATAACTATAACAGAGAAGTCTATCTAAATCTATAACTACTACAGAGGGATAGTATATAACTATCAGAAAAAGTTTACCATATTAAGTTATAGTGCACAATATACTTCAGTTTTAAAAATAACAACTTACCTTCACAAACAAGTTGAAGTGTTTGGTAACTATTCAAATGTAATGTACAACAAGAAGTAGCAGTCAAAATGGCTGTGTTTTCTTCTCTTCCTTTATATATATTCAGGTATATAACCAATCAAATATCAGGTAATAAAAGTAGAAAATGAAAGTAACATTTTCATTGGTTGTCAATTCCAACACTTCAGATGTGTTTTGTGAAGTAATTTACCTCACGGTATTTAGAGAGGTCTACAGGCTTAATGGCTAAATGGAATTTCAATCAAATTTGTGAAAATGAAAGGGATTGTTATGTAGTATGAGCTAATGTATATTTGGTGAGAGTGTCTCCAGTCGTTTTTCTGTGAATTACTTTCCCACCTTTTTTATTGGACCGCTAACCGGGAAGCGGTCCGGTCCGCGAACCAGCAGCGTAACGGGAGTCCACCATTTTGTGTTTCGGTCGAATCAAGATACAAGATGGAGGGCAAATAATGTTCAGAATGGGTAGAAGGGGGCACGGTAGATGTATCTTGACCCCCTAGGTTTTCTGAGGGTGGCTGAGGAGGACCATACGTGCGGGAAAAAAACATTTTTTTTTTAAATTTTGCGCGGTTAGCTTCCAGTTGGCGTACCGGGTAGCGCTCTTGGAGCGTATTTTGATGAAAATTAGAGAAAAAAGTTAGAGAAAAATAATAATTGTGAGTGATCAGATGTAGGGTAGCTCTGAGAAGAGCTTTTGGGTTTATGGTACATTTTGGTACTTATAAGTAGGTACCAATGCACAGTCTTAAATTCAAAATGAAAATTCTGTTGCCCTCATCTGAGAAGTGAACTCCATCTCCTCTGTAGATATCTTGCATGTAGTAACGCAAGTTATTGTTGTACATGGAGCCCATTCCATGGTCTCTCATGTAAGCTGAAACAGATTTGTTTACATGCTTCCTCGACTTCTCAATTTGTGGACAAAATTGATTGGACCACCTCCATTTCTGTCTTTGGCATATATTGGAATATACCAAGGCAGTTTGAGGGAAAAGTGCCATTAATTGCTCAAAGGTGTCCTTTAAAAGCATTTCCAGACCTACCCCAGTCAAAGTGCCCAAATCATTACCTCCACAGTGCACAATTAACAGGTCAGGTTTTGGCAAATGCATAAAGGTTTTCACCAATGGTATCAATTGGTGACATTTTAATCCTCTTTGGCCTAACCACTTAATTTCCACATCTTGTAAATTGAGGTTAGGTAAATTTCTGTTCTCAGCATACCTTTGAGCCCAGTAGATGTAACTATGTCCAACAATCCAGACATTAAACATGGTGAGAGAAGGTTGGGCTGCAGTCAGATGAAGTATGGTAATGAAAGGGCAGTTGAAACAGTAGGAGTTTGTAAAGAAAAAAAACTGTGGATTTCCAGTGCTAATGATTCATTAGCAGTGATTGGTGCATTTCCATTTCTGAAAACAGAAAGTTAGGGTGCATGGATGTGTTCTTTGAAAGATGTAATTTGAATGGTCAAGGAAAAAACATTTAATGAAAGATTGCACTGGATACGCAGGTGCACTGAGAGTTCAGAGTTCAATTGAAACATTGTTGTTTGAACTTGCAAACATGAGAAGTCTTTCAGGAGGTGGTTGCTAAGCAAAAAAGGCAGAGAGGGCAGAGGGGGGAAGGGTTTTGATTTGAAAAAAATGAGGGAAGAGTTATGATTGGCTAATATGAGAGATATGTGTAATGAATATCTGTATTTCTGTGCTTTCTATAGCTGCAGCCTCTGGAGTGCATCCTCTTTGTTCTGCTGAAGACAATTTGGAGTATTTCTGAGACTGTTTTGAAACTCAAAAAGTATTTGCTAAGGTGAGAAAAGATTTATTTAATTTAGATAGAGAATAGTATGATTTAAGGAGAAAATGATGAAGAAAGCTGTGTTTTTAAAATGTGGCTTTGTCTCAAGTCATATACAAATAGATTTTGTTTCTTTGAGAAATTGTAATTGCATATTCGGTTTAGCATTCTGGCATGCAGTAACACAAGATATTGTTGTACATGGAGCCCATTCCATGGTCTCTCATGTAAGCTGAAACAGATATGTTGTGTTTAAAAACGATTTTTGAAAACAATTACATTTCTGGATATGTTCTGCTAGAGCTTCATAGGTTGTTTGGGCCATATTTATAAGGCATTTGAGTGTCTCTGATGTTATTGTTCCCATTTTAATTGAAGAGCTTTCTTCCTGGGGCTAGTTTCTTGTAAATACGCTCCCACCTGTGCTTGGTAAATTTATATTTTGATTATGGGAGTTACATAGCCATGTTAAAAATGACCCCAAAATGGTGCAAGGGCATTCAAAAAAACGCTTTCATGTGTCTTAAGGACATTTTTAGTCATTTCCTCTTGAATGTGGGTATACAATTGATTTATATGCTGTGTTTAAAAACGATTTTTTGAAATCAATTATATTTCTGGATATGTACTGCTAGAGCTTCATAGTTTGTTTGGGTCATATTTATAAGGCATTTGAGTGTCTATGATGTTATTTTTCCCTTTTTAAATGGAAAGCGTTCTTCATGGGGCAAGTTTCTTGTAAATACGCTCCCACCTGTGCTTGGCAAATTTAGATTTTGATTATGGGAGTTACATAGCCATGTTAAAAATGTCCCAAAAATGGTGCAAGGGCAATCAAAAAAAACGCTTTCATGTGTCTTAAGGACATTTACAGTCATTTCCTCTTGAATGTAGGTATACAATTGATTTATATGCTGTGTTTAAAAACGATTTACATTTCTGGATATGTACTGCTAGAGCTTCATAGGTTGTTTGTGCCATATTTATAAGGCATTTGAGTGTCTATGATGTTATTTTTCCCTTTTTAAATGGAAAGCGTTCTTCATGGGGCAAGTTTCTTGTAAATGCGCTCCCACCTGTGCTTGGCAAATTTAGATTTTGATTATGGGAGTTACATAGCCATGTTAAAAATGTCCCAAAAATGGTGCAAGGGCATTCAAAAAAACGCTTTCATGTGTCTCAAGGACATTTTCAGTCATTTCATCTTGAATGTAGGTATACAATTGATTTATATGTTGTGTTCTAAAACTTTTTTTTAAATCAATTATATTTCTGGATATGTACTGCTAGAACTTCATAGGTTGTTTGGAGCATATTTAAAAGGCATTTGAGTGTCTATGATGTTATTTTTCCCATTTAAATTGAAGAGCTTCTGCATGGGGCAAGTTTCTTGTAAATATGCTCCCACCTGTGCTTGGCAAATTTAGATTTTGATTATGGGAGTTACATAGCCATGTTAAAAATGACCCAAAAATGGTGCAAGGGCAATCAAAAAAACGCTTTCATGTGTATTAAGGACATTTTAAGTCAATGACGAAACACAGGTGATGTAATTCTGAAATGAGGAAAATAAACTCCACATTTTTCAATTACATCACTAGTGTTTCCTAAGTTTATAAATGACATTGTGTAGAAGAAGTTTAGGTGTGACCACAGATTCAAAAGAGGTCTGCCCTTTGTTCAAGAGTGAAGTGGATATGACTTACTTCATTGGTAGGCCTTCACATGTACTATCTCCTTTGTTTTCTTCAACAAGCAAAAATCTCATCTGCAACCGTGTGTTGGCCTCACCTCAAACAAACAAAATAGGTGATGGACCGAATGTGGATCAATGACACACATTCACCCCAGTCCAAAGATCTGGGCCCAAACAAACCTCTAGATAGGCCACACCTTGGGCTTCATTTATGAAAAGTGACTCATCGCTGCGTGAAAACAGCGTTGCATCACTTTTCACTGCGCACTCCTTGCGACACCAATTATGCGTCCTATTTAATGTATGACGCATCATGTCGCAAGGACTTACAGATACGTCAGTATTTCTGACGCATCTGTAAGCGCAAAAGTGACGCATTGCTGGAGTGTGTCACAAAAGTGACGCATCTCCAGCAATGTGTCCTTTCACATGGGGAAAGCCCCATGTGAAAGGGCTTGCGTCAGCCTTACGCCTGCTGTGAGGCAGGCGCAACATTTTGACACAACAGCATCCTAAAAGTGACGCAGTGAAATCTCATAGATTTCACTGCGTCACTATTACGAGGCTTTTTGCGGGTGAACGCCCTCTCTGCATACATTATACCTGACGCAGGTATAATGTGGCGAAGGGGTTTAAAAAGTGACGCATCTACCTAGATGCGTCACTTTTTAAATATGGCGCAACAAGGCGCATGTTTTACGCCGCAGATGCGTCACAAAAAGTGCCGCATCCGCAGCGCAAAACTGACGCAAGGCCTCATAAATAAGGCCCCTTATCGTCATCCTGAATCAATCATTTAAAATGTTAGGGAGAGATTTATGATAGGTGTATGCCTGTTTTGTACCACTGTGCGTCACTTTTGTGACGCAGTGGTGGTGCAAAAGATTTGCTATGTTAAATAATAAGTAGGGTGTTAAGTTTTTGATGACTGTTATTCATTTACTGTTTAGTAATAGTGGTTAATAACATTTTTTATTATATTTTTCCACAGATTCAACTGCAGATCATTTCAAAATTTGAAAAATGACAACTAAAAATCGAATTAGAAAGGCTAGAAAACGTCAAAGACAGCAGGATCATCTATTATTGCAGCAGTCCTCTCCCCAAAAAACTTGTGAAATCACCAAGAAAGCTCCGGGTAAGAGCACGAAATCATTCATAAGAAATATTTGTAGTAAAAAAAGTATTTCTCCAAAAAATGTTTCAGTCCAGAAAAAGAAAAGCAATTTAAATGGAAAGGAAAGACCAATCAAAAATGTTACTGCTAGAGCAAGAGATAACTCTGTGTATGATAGTAGAAGGAAACAACAGTTTAGGGACATTCGAAAACGAATGTTCCGCAACAGGATAATAGTTAATTTATTAAAAAATATTAAGAAAGGCCAACAGAAAGTGGCATTTTATAAGAAGAAGAAAAATGTAGAGAAAATTATTGATCATGCTTTCGAAATTAAGCGAAAGTTATTTATTTTGGTAATCAATAGAATTAGGAAACTAAACAAGGTAATTTCTGATTTCAAATCAAATAGTAGATGGAAGAGAGTAGTAAATCGTAGTAACTTTTGTGAAGTTTTTTCGGGAGAATGGATGCATAGTTCAAGTTGTGAGGCATTTTTTAATGAGGAGAGTTATTTTCAGGATAATGATTTGGTGTTTGCAGTTGACACCAGTGGTCGAGCTTATGAAGTGAAGGATGGTTGTCCAGTTGAAAAAGAAAAACTTGTGACAACAGAGACAGACGAGGTGTTAGGTAATGAGGTTTTAGGAAGACGTCCTAAGGGTCCTGTGTACATTTGGAAGTGTAGTTCTATTTGCAGTGTGCGACAGGATTCCATCAATTTGCTTTGTGATTTTGTACGGACATTTAATAAGAAAAGTTTGAAGCAGAAAATGAAGTTGTTGCAAGAATTAGATCCTTGCAGAGTGAGACAGATGACAGGTTTGCGTGGTCATTCACTGGCTTGTCTTTCCAGGAGAGTATGCCAGAGTGTTTTTCATCATTTCAGGATGCTAGCAGTGCATCATAATAAAGTCAGGAAAATAGTGAGAATGTTGTATCATGCTAAGAGTCCAGCAATTATGCTTAAACAATTATGTGCTGCTCTTTTGCATGGTTCTGAAATAGATGTCAAGAATATTTGTGAAGAAATTGAGTTTTGTTACTTTGGAAGTAAAGATGAGAATGTTCAAATTGACCCAGAAGTAGAGGGTAATGTTGAAGATAATGTACAGGTTTCCAGTACAGATAAATTTCAGAAGGAAATTGCCACGTTTCAGATGAAATCAAGTGAGAGGCCTAATTTCACTTGTGTGTGTTGTCGACGCACTTATTACAAGAATCAGATTAAGTTAGTGGGTTTATATGCAAAAAGTGAAAGGGAAAATAATAGTGAATGGAAGGATTTTGCCATATACTTGATGGTAGAAAATTGTTTTGATTTGGGATCGGATCAACGTGTGTGTACTTATTGTTGTAACAAATTAAACCAAAACCAGATGCCTGCTAGGGCGGTTCATAATAATCTGGAATTGGTTGAGATTCCTTCTGAATTGAAGGATTTAAATACTTATGAATCTATTTTGATTCAAAGTATCCATCCCTTTCAGGCTATTGTAAGAATGGAGCCAAAGACAGGGAAGTTGCCTCCATCAGATTTACAGAGAGGATTAAAGGGAAGAGTTGTTTATTTGCCTCTAGATTTGAACAAAAACATTAACACAATTGGAGTAGAAAAAGTGGAAGAGGAACCTCTGGTTATCTTGGTTAATGGGGTTCCGACAAAGAATAAGAAAATATGGCAAGATTTAGTGGATGTTAGGAAAGTCAAAAAGGCAACAGTGTATTTGAAGAAAAATAATAAGTACTATAAGAATGTATATGTTGCAGATGAGGAAGTAAGTGATGAAGAGGATAGCGATTTGTGAGCTGGCCAAATTGAGAAAGTAGAGGCCTCTAAAAGTGAAGAAATATATGAACATTATAGTGTTCATCCTTTGCATTCCAAGGAAGTCATGGGGAATGCTATTGAGTTGTTTCAAATGAAACAAGCCAAAGGGAGTCCCATTAGTGTTTGGGAGGAAAGTTTGGAAGCTCGGTGTTTCCCACAACTATTTCCAACAGGTCAAGGAGGAAGATATGATGAGCGACCTCATCAAATTCCTGCGTCTGAATACCGGACTTTACTATTGTATGCAGAAGATCCTAGGTTTCGTCAATGCATTCCCTATTTGTTTCATCTCCTGTTTGAAAGCGATCTGTCTGGACTGTCATATGCAGTGAACCACATCTTAAAAAGTGGTATACAGCTGCGAAACATCTCGGCAAGTGACTTTATGCATAAAGTCAATGTCCAAGACAGTATTTTGGATTCTCACCTAATTAATCTCATGGCGTGTCAGCGTGGTACTAATGAGTACTGGTACCGTCGTCATGGTGATTTAAAATGTATGCTGAGGAACTTAGGAACTCCAACTTGGTTCCTCACTCTGAGCTGTGCCGAGTATGGCTGGGAAGACTTACTTGAATTTCTACGAGAGGCAAATGGAAATATTGAAAACATTGAATTCAAGACACCTGGAGAACTGTGTTCTTTGGATCCAGTGAATGTATGCAGGTACTTCAATCATAGATTTGAAGCTATGATGTCTTTCATCACAAATAAGAAGAATCCACCTCTTGGAGAGGTGTTGGATTTCTTCTGGAGAAAGGAGTACCAAGCAAGAGGTGCTCCTCATATACATATGTTGCTGTGGATCAAGGATGCACCTAAATTTGGAACAGATCCGGATGACTTGGTGATGAATTTCATAGAACAGTATTCTACGTGTGCTGTTCCAAACGCAACGGAGAAGAAAAGCCTAAGAGAACAAGTTCTATGTTTCCAAAGCCATCGTTGTGGAAAGTACTGTCGTCGTAAATTCAGAAACAAGGACAAGTTCTACACCAAATGTCGTTTCAACTTTCCACGACCAGTGATTTCTAAAGGAAGAGTGAACAGTTTGATGTCTTCGCTGCAACATAATGTGACGAGGAAATCACCCAAAAATACATACAATTTGAAAAGGAACGAAGAGTCCAAGTACATCAACGACTACAACCCAGTGATTTTGTCCATGTGGAATGCTAACATGGATATACAGTTTGTGGCTGACAACTGTATGGCTGTGGCTCGGTATGTGACATCTTACATCACCAAAAAAGAAAAGACAGAATTGAAGGATATGTGGGAGGACATTTCCCATGAAAAGAGTATCAGCAAGAAGTTGTACAGTTTCAGTCTGAAGATGTTGTCGCATCGAGAAATCGGAGCTTACGAATGTTCTGACCGGTTGTCTTCAGCAAGTCTCTATGCCAAATCCAGGAGTATCGTTTGGGCGAGTCTTGGTCTTGCTGCAACGCGAAATAGAGTTCTAAAACCTGTCCGGGAAATTGAGTATTTGGCGGAAAAGGAACCAAACAGTACCGACATTTTGAAGACCAACATGTTGGATACATATTATCCAAATCGAAGCAGTCACCTTGAGAATGTTTGTCTATATGAGGTTCTACAAAATTATATATTCAAGAGGAACATCAAAGAAGATATTGAGAAAGGAATGTATGCTGTAATTGGAAGTGAGGGATGTCTGGTCAAGCAAAGAAAATGCCAATTAGTAAACCATCGAAAATTGAGTGGCGAATCTCCAGAAAAAAAGGAGTTTTTCTATTTAGCACTTTTGCAACTTTTCAAGCCTTGGCGTGCAGAAGAGGAACTGCTTGGAGATTTCCTCTGTTACGAAGACTCTTTCACTGCTGCTAAGGAGACCATAGAATGTCCTGCTTTTCCCAAATATCAAGAAATGTTGACTTTGGAAATTGAGCAGGAAGCAACGATTGCAGCCGAGATTGCCAGAGACAGTTCTCAGGACAGTCAGAGTTCTGTTTCATTGAGTCAGGATCCACTAGGAGGACCTATTATCGAAAATGAAGCTGCCACTGCTATGAATGAAGTGGAAAGAGCCATGGCACATGCTCAGGAGGATGCGGTTAACTTAGAAGACTTGGAAAAACAACTCAACGTTGAGCAGAGGAAAATATATGACGAAGTTACCAAGCAAATTGATCATGGATTAAGTCATGAGAAGAAAGAGTGCTCATGTACGTCGTTGAAGCCTGTCCGACTGTACGTGAGTGGAGAAGCGGGAACTGGAAAAAGTTTCCTCATTAAAGCAATTTCTTGTTATTTGCAGGAAAGGACTGAGTCATCGCTGTCTTGTGTTGTTACCGCTCCTACTGGACTGGCAGCACATAACATTAAAGGTATTACTTTGCATCGTCTACTGATGCTGCCAGTGGAGCATGACAACAAATTACAATACCACAAGTTATCTGGGGATGCTTGTTGTGAAGTTTCAAGAGTCTTGAGGAAAATGAAACTTCTTATCATTGACGAAGTAAGCATGGTTTCCAATGTCATGCTTGCCTTTGTGCATTTGAGAATGCAAGAAGTTCTTAAAACTGAGTATGATGTGTTATTTGGTGGCAAACACATCATTGTTTTCGGAGATCTTCTGCAGCTGACACCAGTAAAAGGACAACCTGTATTCAAAATACTCACGCATGAAGATACCAGGAAGTGCCTAGGGAGCATTGGCAACGTCAATATATGGTTAAACTTCAATTATGCTGAACTGCATGAAAATATGCGTCAGGCAAAGGATGAAGATTACAAGAATATTCTACAAGATATTAGAATTGGAAAAGTGACCGAGCATGGGAAAGAAGCTTTAAATGCACGATTACTGTCAAATTTATATCCAGAACAAGACATTGTGCCTGAGAATATTTTTCAGAAAATTACTGAGAAGAAATCCGGAATATGTTTGATGCCAACTCTTGCAGAATGTGCCATCTTCAACAACAAAATGTTGAATTTAGAAAAGCAAGAGATTGTGAAACTTGAAGCTATTGACAGAATAGAGCATATGGGATCCACAATTATTTTGTCTGAGAATTTGAAATCAAAATTGGATTCATTAGAGAAGACTATATCTAAAACAGCGGGTTTTGAAAAGACTTTGAATGTGTGTTTAAATTGCCGAATCATTTTGAGAAGGAATTTACATGTTGAAAGAGGTCTGGTAAATGGATCAATGGGTAATGTTGTTGATTTTGAGAAATACAGAAGTAGAGATGGTATTGAATTTTTAAAAATTAAATTTGATGGCATTGAGGAAGTACAGCTAATTGGTCGTTGTTCTGCTAGGTTTTTGCTTGTTAAAGACTTATATGTTCGCCGTAAATAGTTTCCTGTTTGCTTGGCATATGCGGTGACAATCCATAAATCGCAAGGTTTAAGTGTAGATAGTGCATTGGTGAATATTGGCAGTTCTGTGTTCAAAGAGGGTATGGCATATGTGGCATTGTCACGAGTTAGAACTTTATCGGGATTGTACTTGAGTGATTGTGATGTCACAAACATTTGTGCGGATCTAGATTGTGTTAAGGAATACAATAGGTTAAGAAGAGAGTATGCGCCACATTTGCCTCAATATCCTTTGTTTGAGAAACGTGTGGTAGGCCGTAAACGAAGAAATATCACTAATAGTAGGGAGGTTGTAGCAAAAAGCCGAAAAGTCGATGAACCGAAAATTGTAAGCAGAAAGAAAACGGATTCTGTTGAAGATGTTGTCGGTTTTCAATTTGAAAACAGTTCTGGTGTCAACTGCTATGCAAATGTAGTGGTTAATGTTCTCTTTTCACTAGAGACTTTAAAAGAACAGATTGTGTTCAATTCAGAACAAAGTTTATGCTGTTTGTTGAATTCTGTGTTAAAGAAATGTAGCACTGATCGGACAAAAGTAGAAAGTATGTCTGAAGTTCGTAATCTGTTAGATGAATGTTCAGGTCAAACAGACTTCTCTGAAAATAATCAGCAGGATTGTCAGGAGTTTTTAATGTATATGCTTGATGTATTGCAAGATGAGGGTGTAGATGTAGATCACCTGTTTGGGCTTTCTTATCAATGGCAGCATGACTGCGAGAACTGTATGGTATCAAGTACTACTAGTGTAGACTCAGAAAGATTTATATATTTAACTTTGCCAGACAGTAAATCAGTCTCCTTTAATAAGCTAGTAAATGCAGCTGATCACAACATGGAGTGTAGCCAATGTAAATCTGAAATGATGTCAACATTATTTATACGAAGATATGGCCAGTATGTCATTTTAATGATCCAACGATGTAGGCCTGATGGATCAAAATTGTCAACTTTAATAAAAAAAATTGTTGCTTCTCAGCTGTCAATATCAGGAAGGACTTTTGTAACTGTAGCAATTATCTATCACGATGGTCCTTCAACAACATCAGGACATTACACAGCTTATTTAAAGTCTAGAAACGGCTGGTCATTCTGCAACGATTCTGTTGTAACTTAAAAAAAAAAATTGCCGTTTGACCTTAAAAATTCTTACCTGGTGTTTTTAAAACCAAAATTTTAAGGAAAGAATCTTGGGATTTCCTCTGAGGAATTGCAAAAGGTTCATGAAGTAGAGGGAATGTAAGTCTGCAATGCTGTCTAGATTATTGGTCCAAAACTTTTAATTATAATGTCATTTTAAAAATCCAACTATATAAACCTGATGCAAGTAAGTCTGCTTCATGGTAAGCAGTATCAGTGTCATAGGAAAAGTAGAACATGAGTGAGCAAGAAGGGTAAGATATTAGTAGTCCAGGATTGTGAAAATAATCTCAAATGTTTTCTTTTTGAAAGTTGCGAAAATAGAAAATGACGGGATTTCATTAGAAGAATTACAAGAGTTGTGAATCGCTGAAACATGATTTGGCCAAGTGGAAACATGTGGTAGAATGTGAGAAGTCTTTTATTGTATTATTGTATGTAACATATTTTTCAAAACGATGGAGACGGGCTGAAAATATTTATAGCACAACAGAGTGTACGCTGTTCATAGGACATCCTTCGACGTTATGGAAAGTAAGTTAATTTTAAGGAGTTTTGAATTCAGATTTCTTAGGTTGTGTGGGTTTTCTAAACACAATCATTTTGATTGTGGTTTTTTTTCCCCGCTGTTACATGATGAATACCTTCAAGTCACTGATTTAAGTGAAATTTGATACATTCTGAGAACAGCAAAAATAAACCATTTAACATGTATAATTAATGTTCTACTTTTTGTACTTATGATATACATTTAGAAATGTGAGGTAGATATGGAGAAACTGAGGCTTCTGTAAGTGTCAAAGTTAATGCTTACAGTGCTGCACTTCTGGGAACTGTTTTTTTTGACAACTGAATAGGCCTCACCTCAAAGAAACCTCTTGAAAGGACACATCTTATTTGCATCCTGAAACAATCATTTAAAATGTTAGACACAATTTTATGATGGCTTTACATCTCTTTTGCGCTGCTATTGCATCACTATTGTGAGACATCAGCAGTGCAAAAGATGCACCATGTTCCAAAATAGGCCTCAGTTTTTCAGCATCAAGATACTGTTTGTTTAAAATATATATCTTTAGGATTGTGTAGGGGACGTAGAGAAGCAGAGGCTTCTGTAAATGTCAAAGTTGTTGAAAAACTGTTTGTTCTTGAACCTTTTCCCTTGTCTTTTCTAATTTTTAAATACATGTTTTAATATTTTTGAAATGTTTGTTCTCTCTTTTACAGATTGAAAGTATGAAAAAAGAATTGAAACAGTTAACAAGAATTATAAGGTAAATGTTTTCTACTCTTTCTACCCGCAATCCACTGCTGATGATGTCACTGGCCATGTCATGAATGATGTAATAAGTGGACATGACTTACTTCATTGGTAGGCCTTCACATGTATTAATGCATACACTGCTGCACTTCTGCGTTCTGTTTCATATGCTGGACTACATCTGCACTATGAGATACCTAAGCAAAGGCAACACAGGTGATGTGATTGTGAAATGAGCAAAAGAAACTCCACGTTTTTCAATTACATTACTTGTGTTTTCTAAGTTTACGAATGACATTGTGCAGATGAAGTTTAGGTCTGTCTATGGACACAGAAGAGGTCTGGCCGTTGTTCAAGAGTGAAGTGGACATGTTTTACTTCAATGGTAGGCCTTCACATGTATTATCTCCTCTGTATTCTTCAACAAGCATAAATTTGATATGCAACCCTGAGTAGGCCTCACCTTAAACAAACTTTTGGAGAGGACACACCTTATCGTCATCCTGAATCAATCATTTAATCTATCACATTTAACATCTATTAGTTCTACTGCTTCATTTCTTTAATCCTTACTTTCCTGCGTTTGCTACTTCCCTCATTCCTTTCTCTATTACTTAATTATTCTACTCCTTCTAGTATTTTTCTCAGTCCCTCTCTTCTCATACTTCTTCATTCTTATTCACTCATTCTGTCTCTATTAATGTTACTGTTTCTGAATGATCTCAAACTTTTTTTTAAAACAAGAACAGTAAGTATAAGGGTAGGAAACAGACAGTTATGTTACAAGAAAGACAGCTATAGGAAGTAAACAAAAGATACTGTTACTCGCAATCCACTGCTGATGATGTCACTGACCATGTCAAGAATGATGTCATATGTGACATGATCAGCAGTGGATTGCGGGTAACAGTATCTTTTGTTTACTCCCTATAGCTGTCTTTCTTGTAACATAACTGTCTGTTTCCTTCCCTTATACTTACTGTTCTTTTTTAAAAAAAAAATTTTGGGGTTCGCTCCTGGTTCGCGTACAGGAGTGCGAACCGGGAAGCGAACTAAAAGAAATAGAGGTTGGCAGAGTTTCAAAAATTCTACCAATTTTTTTTATAATGGGGAGGTAGTTCTGAAAATAACTTTTTTTTTTGTTTTTGTTGTTTTAAATTTTTTTAATTATTTTTCTGAACATTTTTTTTTTTTGTATTTTCTGAACATTTTGATATTTTTTTGTTTTTTTTGGGGGGAGGGGGGAAACAAAAATGATTCATTGAAAAGGGCTCAACAGGAGCAACGAAAAAAAGAAGAATTTATTGTTTGGGGCGTTTCGGGCAAACATGATTATTAATAGCTATCACAATTAGAGTAATGCTACTTTCTCTGTAGCAAATTATTTGGTTACAGCGCACGCACACTTGCTTCACTTCCCCAAAGTTCATTTGAATGTTTGGGACCATCTCCCTCGCCTCTGGTCCCGACACTTCTTGAACCACCGATCTTCTTGCCATCGCAGGGGGATTTTGTTGCTCATCACGAAGCTGGGCAGCACTATAATTGTTTGGGTGCCGCCTACTCATATGCCTATGCATAGTGTAATTGCCAAAGCTATATTTCTTATCAGTCCCCCTTGACAGTCTTTCATCGCATATACGGCAAAACACATATCTTGCATTCACTTTTTTTTGCCCCTCAGGAAATTAAAAAAATTGCCAGATGTAGTTTTCTTTTCGATTATACCTCCTGGGCTCCTCTGGCAAAAACTTTGGCTCTTCCTGCTCATCCTCCTCTTCCTGATCTTCCTCTTCTTGTAAGATTACTTTAGCAGGTGGTCCTCTCTTCCCATGAGGAGGTGGAGGTGGTGATGGGGGTGCACCAGCTGAAGCAAGTACTGAAGCCATTGCTCAACTATGAAAAAGGGTCTTTCTCTCACCAAGATGAAAGTCAGAGTGAGGAAAGAAGGAGGGGTTTTCATCATTTGGGAAAAGCAAAAGTTCTAAACCAATGAAAAGTGTTAATTTTAGATCACATGACCTAGTACTACATCATTAGGAAACCAAAAGTGAAATGAACCAATGAAAAGTGTTATTACCGAGTCACATGACCTGCTGTGTTTACGTTTCGCGCTTTGCTCCGCTTTCCGGTCCGCTTCCGGGTCCGCTAACTTGGCGCGTCAAATGACGTATTACGCGACAACGCAAAACGTCATTCTAACGTAACAGTTACGGTAAAGGAACGTTTACCGGTTCGCGGACCGAGTCGCGGCTTTAAATTGAGCTAACGGGAAGCTGACCGGTTCGCGGACTGGGAGCGAAACAAAAAAAAAATTAAAAAAAAAAATTGTATAAAAAACATGTAAAATATATTTTAAGATTTAAAGAAGAATACATTTTACAGCTACAGATATTAGCTTTTAAAAAACCATTGAAATTCACTAAAAAAAAATAGGTTATGGACCATATATAGTTAGGAATTAGCATTTACAAAACCTTGAAAATTCACTGAAAAAACCATAGGTTATAGACCATATATAGTTAGGAATTCGCATTTACAAAACCTTATTTTACTCACACAAAACCATTGAAATTCCATATATAGTTAGTTGCACTAACTATATATCGCGCACCCGCAATCCACTGCTGATGATGTCACATATTACATCATTCATGACATGGTCAGTGACATCACTGATGACATCACTGATGACAACACCCAGTGACTGTATATTTCTGTAAAGTTAAAATATGTCTTACATATTGAAGAATGAGTGGATGTATAAGTGTCTGGATGAAGTATTTAGTAGGTGCATGACTGACTGTATGAGTGAGTGATTAAATGTGTCTCAATGAGTGCATGGGTTAGTGACTAAACTGTCTTAATTTGTGCATTATTATGTCTGTTGTTCTGTAAACTGTTGCATGTGTTGATAAGTAGCTATATGAGTAACTATATGGGTTATTGATTGGTTGCCCAAGTATTTGTATGGGAGACTGAGTGTGTGTGTGGGTGGCTGGGAGGTGTATGACTCTGTGCATAGATGTGTGAGCAGTTGATTCACTAGATGTATGGTTTTAAAAGTGCATGTGGAAACAGCTATATGGGCGGTTGGCTGTGTGCATGAGTGTATTGGTGAGTGAATGGATATCTCAGTGCTACATGTCAAAGTATGTACATATGTAAAACACAGTACATGTGAGAGTTGACATATATAAATAACTGTGCATAAGAGCCAGTGAATGTGTGAGTGGCTGTATGGATCATTGTGAACTTGTATCAGGGATTGTATAAGAGAGTAAATATGTGTTAGTATATGTTTGAATAAGTAAAGTTTGTATAACTGTATAGTTGAGGAAATGGAGGTGTGATTGATTCTTTGCATGACTGACTAGGTGTGTGAGTAACTCCATGGATGAGTGACAGTCTGTGAGTGTCTGTTTACACTGATTGTATCTAAGGTTATATTAGAGTCTGAAGAGGTTCATCGTATTATCACATGAATGATATCATCAGTGATGTGATCAGTAATGTCAAATGAGATGTCATCAGTGATGTCATCAGTGATGTCATTTGAGATGTCATCAGTGATGTCATTTGAGATGTCATCAGTGATGTCATCAGTGATGTCACTGACCATGTCATGAATGATGTAATATGTGACATCATCAGCAGTGGATTGCGGGTTGCGGGTGCGCGATATATAGTTAGTGCAACTAACTATATATGGAATTTCAATGGTTTTGTGTGAGTAAAATAAGGTTTTGTAAATGCGAATTCCTAACTATATATGGTCTATAACCTATGGTTTTTTCAGTGAATATATATATATATATATATATATATATATATATATATATATATATATATATATATATTACCTACTGGCGGTCGCCAGTAGGTATATATAGTTAGGATTTTTTCTCTATGGGATTTTTGAAAATTCTATGTCTAATAACTTTGGCGTTTGTGGACGGAATTGGCTGAAATTTCAGGAAAATGGAACATTTTGTTTCTGAGCAGCCCCTGACAATTTGGGGGGGTTTCATCAAGGGGGGGCCGAGAAAAAAGGGGGGTCCCAAAACGCGTTTTTCCCATGTTAATTTCCATAGGGCGGTTGGCCTCACTTTTAGCTCGAACGGCTGAATGGATTTGCACGAAACTTGGCAAAATTGTAGGGACTGTTAGCCCGATGTGCCTTTGCTAGGTCTCAATATATGTGCTCCAGTGGATTTTGAGTAATTTAGGTTCAAATAAAGATATATATCTGGGCGGAGCCTAACCACACATCTGATCTGATTGGCTGCCAGCACTTCATCCAAGAAGTGTTGGCAGCCATCTTGGGACCAATATACATGATAGCACCTCATTAAAAAGCATTGTAGTTAATAGAGGGTTTTAGGACTTTAGTTACATTATAAATCATTTGTTGATGGTACCATACTCGTTTTAGGAATTGTGGTGGGTTCTAAGGTGATTTTACCATGTGAAAAAACCTTCTGCTGTGATATCATGAATATTGTTTGAAAGAAAACTAATATCTCATGATTTTCCCACAGTGGTTTGGAAGGGGATCTATAAGCTAAACTGAAAGCATATTTTCTGTAAATTCACATTATCTTTCTCAGTCATGTGAAAATGAAGTCTGACATTCTCAGTAAAACATGTACATCCAACAAGGACAGAGACTGTCAGTTCATTCCTTTGTGTTCTACTGCAGCCTCCTAGAGTGTTCTAAAGAACAACTAGAGCGCTAACAGTACTACTTATTACAAAGGTATGGCACACCTGAAGCCATCTTGATTGGAATAAAGTGGTAACTCTTAAAACATTTAATTTAAAAAGAAACAACATGAGGGGGTATATTTTGCCATAGAAAGTATGATTAGTGCTGCAGAATGAAAAATTAGGGCACATTTTGAGTGACTTCTCAAATCCTTTTCTATTTCATTAAAACATTCTGACATGCAGTCTCCCAAAATGGCCACCAGAGACAAAAGAGCCCAAATGTAGCCCAAATATCACCCAGATGTAGCCCAAGTATAGCCCAATGACAGAATGTCCCAGAGTGTTCTAAAGAACAACTAGAGCGCTAACAGTCCTACTTATTACAAAGGTATGGCACACCTGAAGCCATCTTGATTGGAATAAAGTGGTAACTCTTAAAACATTTAATTTAAAAAGAAACAACATGAGGGGGTATATTTTGCCATAGAAAGTATGATTAGTGCTGCAGAATGAAAAATGAGGGCACATTTTGAGTGACTTCTCAAATCCTTTTCTATTTAATTAAAACATTCTGACATGCAGTCTCCCAAAATGGCCACCAGAGACAAAAGAGCCCAAATGTAGCCCAAATATCACCCAGATGTAGCCCAAGTATAGCCCAATGACAGAATGTCCCAGAGTGTTCTAAAGAACAACTAGAGCGCTAACAGTCCTACTTATTACAAAGGTATAGCACACCTGGAGCCATCGTGATGGGAATAAAGTGGTAACTCTTAAAACATTTAATTTAAAAAGGAACAAAATGAGGGGGTATATTATGCAATAGAAGGTATTATTAGTGCTGCAGAAAGAAAAATTAGGGCACATTTTGAGTGACTTTTCAAATCCTCCTCTATTTCATTAAAAAATTCTGACATGCAGTCTCCCAAAATGGCCACCAGAGACAAAAGAGCCCAAATGTAGCCCAAATATCACCCAGATGTAGCCCAAGTATAGCCCAATGACAGAATGTCCCAGAGTGTCCTAAAGAACAACTAGAGCGCTAACAGTCCTACTTATTACAAAGGTATGGCACACCTGAAGCCATCTTGATTGGAATAAAGTGGTAACTCTTAAAACATTTAATTTAAAAAGGAACAAAATGAGGGGGTATATTTTCCCATATGAATTATGATTAGTGCTGCAGAAAGAAAAATTAGGGCACATTTTGAGTGACTTCTCAAACCCTCTTCAATTTCATAAAAAAATTCTGGCATACAGTCTCCCAAGATGGCCACCAGAGACAAAAGAGCCTAAATGTAGCCCAAATATCACCCAGATGTACCCCAAGTATAGCCCAATGACAGAATGTCCCAGAGTGTTCTAAAGAACAACTAGAGCGCTAACAGTCTTACTTATGACAAAAGTATGGCACACCAGAAGCCATCTTGATTGGAATGAAGTGGTAAGTCTGAAAACATTTAATTTAAAAAGGAACAAAATGAGGGGGTATATTTTCCCATATGAATTATGATTAGTGCTGCAGAAAGAAAAATTAGGGCACATTTTGAGTGACTTCTCAAACCCTCTTCAATTTCATAAAAAAATTCTGGCATACAGTCTCCCAAGATGGCCACCAGAGACAAAAGAGCCTAAATGTAGCCCAAATATCACCCAGATGTACCCCAAGTATAGCCCAATGACAGAATGTCCCAGAGTGTTCTAAAGAACAACTAGAGCGCTAACAGTCTTACTTATGACAAAAGTATGGCACACCAGAAGCCATCTTGATTGGAATGAAGTGGTAAGTCTGAAAACACTCAATTTAAAAAGGAACAACATGAGGGGGTTATTTTTGCCATAGAAAGTATGATTAGTGCTTCAGAAAGAAAAATTAGGGATCATTTTGAGTGACTTCTCAAATCCTCTTCTATTTCATTAAAAAAATTCTGACATGCAGACTGAAACATGCACTTTGAATACCAGCAGCAGACGTCCCTGGTGAGCAGTAGCTTTACTACAGTGATCTAATGTGCAACTAGAGTGCTAACATTCAGAATTTATGGCAAATGTGTGACACATCTGAATGCCTTCTTGATGGAACCAAAGTAAACAAGCATTGAAAATGCAATAGATCTCGCCCTCGTTTAAGTTAAAGCCATTCTGTTTGTAATGAGGTGGCTTTTTAGCTTTGCTTTTATTAGTGTTTTTTCAACTTTCATGTAAATAACATGCATCTGTATGCATATAAGTATATGTATGCATGCATTTATGTTTGTATTTATATAGATATACAGATGATATATGTTTATATATGTATGCATATATATATATTCACTGAAAAACCCATAGGCTATAGACCATATATAGTTAGGAATTAGCATTTACAAAACCTTGAAAATTCACTGAAAAAACCATAGGTTATAGACCATATATAGTTAGGAATTAGCATTTACAAAACCTTGAAAATTCACTGAAAAAAACATAGGTTATAGACCATATATAGTTAGGAATTCGCATTTACAAAACCTTATTTTACTCACACAAAACCATTGAAATTCCATATATAGTTAGTTGCACTAACTATATATCGCGCACCCGCAATCCACTGCTGATGATGTCACATATTACATCATTCATGACATGGTCAGTGACATCACTGATGACATCACTGATGACATCTCAAATGACATCACTGATGGCATCTCAAATGACATCACTGATGACATCACTGATGACATCTCATTTGACATTACTGATCACATCACTGATGATATCATTCATGTGATAATACGATGAACCTCTTCAGACTCTAATATAACCTTAGATCAGAGGTCTTCAATCTGTGGGGCGCGACCCCCAGGGGGGTCGTGGAGTCCTTGGAAGGGGGTCGCAGATTCTGTCAGAGTGCAGTTCCTGGCTTGGGCTGATCGAGGGTGCTCACTGTGGAGGCCTAATTCAAAACTGAGGTGTGAAAAACATCAAAGCCTCATTAACAAGTAAAAGGTCTTTTAAAGACCTGTCAAGTACTCGGGTGTGGCTGTGTGTTTGTGTCCCTGAAGCTGTTTCGAGCTGGGGGGGGGGGGGAAGTGTGGCGGGGGGGCGGAGGGGGGCTGGGGGAGCATGCTGTAGTGTAGCCCTTTGAGGTCAATGGATATTGCGCGCCTGGAGCTGTGGGTCCCGTGACACGTCCCCAGCACCCAGCAGGGAGGCACAGAGATGCCCTCCCGTGATTGGGAAAGAAGGAAGAAGACTCAGAGAGATAATGACCCCCCCATGAGAGAGGCACAGAAAAGGTGGGTGGATGAATGATGGGTGGATGGATAGATGTAAGGATGAAGGATGGATGGATTTGTGAAAAGGTGGGTAGATGAATGATGAATGGATGGATGAAAGGATGGATGGATGGATGAAAGGGTGGATGGATGGAAGGATGAAAGGGTCGATGGATGAAGGATGTATGGATGGATAAAAGGTTGCATGGATGAATGATGGATGGATGGATGGATGTGTGAAAAGAAGGGTGGATGAATGATGGGTGAATGGATGGATGAAAGGGTGGATGGATGTATGGATGGAAGGATGAAAGGGTGGATGGATGAAGGATGAATGGATGGATGAAAGGGTGGATGGATGGAAGGATGAAAAGGTGGACTGATGAAGGATGGATGGATGGAAGGGTGGATGGATGTATGGACGGATAAAAGGTTGCATGGATGAATGATTGATGTGTGAAAAGGTGGGGGGATGAATGATGGGTGGATGGATGGATGCAAGGGTGGACAGATAAAGGATGGATGGGTGTAAGGATGAAAGGGTGGATGGATGAAGGATGGATGTAAGGATGAATGGGTGGATGGGTGAAGGATAGATGGATGAAGGATAGATGTATGGATGTAAGGATGAAAGAGTGGACGGATGAAGGATGGATGGATGAAAGGGTGGATAGATGGAAGGATGAAAGGGTGGACGGATGAAGGATGGATGGATGTATGAATGGATAAAAGGTTGCATGGATGAATGATGCATGGGTGGATGTGTGAAAAGGTGGGGGGATGAATGATGGGTGGATGGATGAAAGGGCGGGTGGATGTATGTATGGATGAAAGGGCGGATGGATGAAGGATGGATGGGAGGATGAAAGGGTGGATGATGTATGGATGGATAAAAGGTTGCATGGATGAATGATGGATGGATGTGTGAAAAGGTGGGTGGATGAATGATGGGTGGATGGATGGAAGGGTGGATGGGTAAAGGATGGATGTATGGATGGAAAGATGAAAGGGTGGATGGATGAAGGATGGATGGATGGATGGAAGGATGAAAGGATGGATGGATGTGTGAAAGTGTGGGTGGATGAATGATGGATGGATGTGATGAGGTCTAACAGGCGCATTTATGGTTGTCAAAAGATGATGATGAGGAGTACCAGTTTCTAGAAACTTTTGTCGGAAGGGGGTCCTTACCCCTAAAAAGGTTTCACAAGGGGGTCTCGGCATCAAAAAGTTTGAAGACCTCTGCCTTAGATACAATCAGTGTAAACAGACACTCACAGACTGTCACTCATCCATGGAGTTACTCACACACCTAGTCAGTCATGCAAAGAATCAATCACACCTCCATTTCCTCAACTATACAGTTATACAAACTTTACTTATTCAAACATATACTAACACATATTTACTCTCTTATACAATCCCTGATACAAGTTCACAATGATCCATACAGCCACTCATACATTCACTGGCTCTTATGCACAGTTATTTATATATGCCAACTCTCACATGTACTGTGTTTTACATATGTACTTACTTTGACATGTAGCACTGAGATATCCATTCACTCACCAGTACACTCATGCACACAGTCAACCGCCCATACAGCTGTTTCCACATGCACTTTTGAAACCATACATCTAGTGAATCAACTGCTCACACATCTATGCACAGAGTCATACACCTCCCAGCCACCCACACACACACTCAGTCTCCCATACAAATACTTGGGCAACCAATCAATAACCCATATAGTTACTCATATAGCTACTTATCAACACATGCAACAGTTTACAGAACAACAGACATAATGATGCACAAATTAAGACAGTTTAGTCACTAACCCATGCACTCAGTGAGACACATTTAATCACTCACTCATACAGTCAGTCATGCACCTACTAAATCCTTCATCCAGACACTTATACATCCACTCATTCTTCAATATGTAAGACATATATTAACTTTACAGAAACATACAGTCACTGGATGTTGTCATCAGTGATGTCATCAGTGATGTCATTTGAGATGTCATCAGTGATGTCATCAGTGATGTCACTGACCATGTCATGAATGATGTAATATGTGACATCATCAGCAGTGGATTGCGGGTGCGCGATATATAGTTAGTGCAACTAACTATATATGGAATTTCAATGGTTTTGTGTGAGTAAAATAAGGTTTTGTAAATGCGAATTCCTAACTATATATGGTCTATAACCTATGTTTTTTTCAGTGAATATATATATATATATATATATATATTATATATATATATTACCTACTGGCGGTCGCCAGTAGGTAGTTATAGTTAGGACCTACTTTCCATAGGAAATCCATAACATTCCATTTGGAATAACTTTGGTGCCTGTGGACGAATCTTCGCGAATTTCGATATTGATAGCATTTTTTAAACCACAATATGCTCGAAATCATTTGCTACCCAGTGTTGACCTCCCACTGAATGTTTATTTTAAGCACAATGTTTTCAATGAGAATGATGTTAGTCTTGCCCTTGACTGTGTAACAAGGGGAAGAGCGCCTGGAATGGATGGCATTCCGGCTGATGTTTACCTAAGCGATAGGAACTTATGGTGTAAATATTTTTCTTGCCTTGCCAATGCATTGGCAATGGGTGGTGAGGTTCCCCTGTCCTGGAAAGGAGCAGAAATAATACCTGTGTTCAAAAAAGGGGACAAATCACTCCCCTGTAACTATCGACCCATCAGTCTCATAGATTCTGCTCAGAAACTGATGGGCCGTATGGTTCAGAACAAACTCCAAGTATGGATAGATAAAAATAACATCTTGTCTCCATACCAAGCTGGATTTCGTCCCCTGACAAGCTCAATAGACCAGGTATTTTATTTTATTGCTTTATATTGGAGGAATGTCTCCCTAAAAAATGGCCCCTTGTTTGTTGTCTTTGTTGACCTAAAGTCAGCTTTTGACTTGGTCCCCAGAGACAAGCTTTGGAAAGTTCTGGCCAATGAAGGGATAAGTCAGGAACTTCTCACACTTATTGTACGACTGCATGAAAATAATTATGCTAAAATAAGGTGGGGGTCGCAGGGAGAAGTAACCGAGCCATTCCCAGTAGAGCGTGGGGTGAGACAAGGCTGCGTCTTGGCGCCTACATTGTTCTCGATATACATAAATGGAATAGTAGATTTTTTGAAAAAGTCCCCTTCTGATGCCCCAATAATTGCTGGTTCGCGTGTCCCCGTCCTTATGTTTGCGGACGACACGCTTATATTATCTCGCACCCCAAGCGGCCTCCAAAAGGCGGTAAATGCTTTTGGGGAGTTTTGTGACTTGCGAGGCCTAGAATTAAACTCCAGCAAGACGAAGTTCATGTGTATGAATAGTCGGACATCATTTAGGGGGGTTATTACCTATGAAAGTATACCTCCTGAACAAGTGGATGCATTTACCTATTTGGGAATAACACTCCAGGGGAACATGAAATGTAAGTCTCACCTAGATACTGCAGCCCTAAAGTTTAGTCAAATAACAGAAGCACTATTACTAAAACATAAAGCTTCCCTAACAAAACCGATAAATTGTGCGCTCGAGATATACCAAATGAAAGCTATCAGCGCCAGTTTATATGGCTCAGAACTATGGGGCTTTGGCAACCTAGCAAATCTGTCCATAGCAGAAAATAAGTTCCTTAGGGGTCTGGTGGGAGTACTGCAAAGCACCCCTACTGTACCTCTAAAGCTGGACCTTGGTAGGAAAAACATTGTGGACATAGCAAAGTTGCGTCCGTTGCTATATTGGAGACGGTTAATGGTAACCCCGGAGTTAGCCCATTACGCTACAGCATTGTCAGATGTGGTTTTGCTCGATGAGTTTCATAAAATAGCCTGGTTGAAAGATCTACGAGGGTTACTGTCAGAGCTAAAACTAGACCACCTATGGGGTAATCCGGATGTGTCTTGTTTTCCCTCAAAGATCGAGATAAAACGGCTATATTGGGAGATGGTGAACTATAGAACTTTTGCCAGTGGTACTAATTGTTCGTTATCGAGACGCTTTCTGGATTTAAAAATGACCCCATTGTGTGAAGCTTATTGGGACTTGATTGAAAAACCTTATGACAGGAAATTATATTTCCAATTTAGAGTTGGATCTCTCCCAGTAAACATGTTCAAAAAGAAATGGTCTACAGCATGGGATGAACATTGTCATCTTTGTAAAGATAAACCTGAGCATGTCTCCCATATATTGTTTTGTTGTCCTTTATATGTAACACCAAGACACAAATGGATAAGACCTCTTTGCATTAATATGGGGACGAATAGCCAAGTGGTAGCACTTAGAACTGTGCATAAGAGCCAGTGAATGTGTGAGTGGCTGTATGGATCATTGTGAACTTGTATCAGGGATTGTATAAGAGAGTAAATATGTGTTAGTAGTATATGTTTGAATAAGTAAAGTTTGTATAACTGTATAGTTGAGGAAATGGAGGTGTGATTGATTCTTTGCATGACTGACTAGGTGTGTGAGTAACTCCATGGATGAGTGACAGTCTGTGAGTGTCTGTTTACACTGATTGTCTCTAAGGTTATATTAGAGTCTGAAGAGGTTCATCGTATTATCACATGAATGATATCATCAGTGATGTGATCAGTAATGTCAAATGAGATGTCATCAGTGATGTCATCAGTGATGTCATTTGAGATGTCATCAGTGATGTCATTTGAGATGTCATCAGTGATGTCATCAGTGATGTCACTGACCATGTCATGAATGATGTAATATGTGACATCATCAGCAGTGGATTGCGGGTGCGCGATATATAGTTAGTGCAACTAACTATATATGGAATTTCAATGGTTTTGTGTGAGTAAAATAAGGTTTTGTAAATGCGAATTCCTAACTATATATGGTCTATAACCTATGGTTTTTTCAGTGAATATATATTTATATATATATATATATATATATATATATATATATATATATATATATATATATATATATATATATATATATATATATATATATATATATATATATATATATATTACCTACTGGCGGTCGCCAGTAGGTATATATAGTTAGGATTTTTTCTCTATGGGATTTTTGAAAATTCTATGTCTAATAACTTTGGCGTTTGTGGACGGAATTGGCTGAAATTTCAGGAAAATGGAACATTTTGTTTCTGAGCAGCCCCTGACAATTTGGGGGGGGTTTCATCAAGGGGGGGCCGAGAAAAAAGGGGGGTCCCAAAACGCGTTTTTCCCATGTTAATTTCCATAGGGCGGTTGGCCTCACTTTTAGCTCGAACGGCTGAATGGATTTGCACGAAACTTGGCAAAATTGTAGGGACTGTTAGCCCGATGTGCCTTTGCTAGGTCTCAATATATGTGCTCCAGTGGATTTTGAGTAATTTAGGTTCAAATAAAGATATATATCTGGGCGGAGCCTAACCACACATCTGATCTGATTGGCTGCCAGCACTTCATCCAAGAAGTGTTGGCAGCCATCTTGGGACCAATATACATGATAGCACCTCATTAAAAAGCATTGTAGTTAATAGAGGGTTTTAGGACTTTAGTTACATTATAAATCATTTGTTGATGGTACCATACTCGTTTTAGGAATTGTGGTGGGTTCTAAGGTGATTTTACCATGTGAAAAAACCTTCTGCTGTGATATCATGAATATTGTTTGAAAGAAAACTAATATCTCATGATTTTCCCACAGTGGTTTGGAAGGGGATCTATAAGCTAAACTGAAAGCATATTTTCTGTAAATTCACATTATCTTTCTCAGTCATGTGAAAATGAAGTCTGACATTCTCAGTAAAACATGTACATCCAACAAGGACAGAGACTGTCAGTTCATTCCTTTGTGTTCTACTGCAGCCTCCTAGAGTGTTCTAAAGAACAACTAGAGCGCTAACAGTACTACTTATTACAAAGGTATGGCACACCTGAAGCCATCTTGATTGGAATAAAGTGGTAACTCTTAAAACATTTAATTTAAAAAGAAACAACATGAGGGGGTATATTTTGCCATAGAAAGTATGATTAGTGCTGCAGAATGAAAAATTAGGGCACATTTTGAGTGACTTCTCAAATCCTTTTCTATTTCATTAAAACATTCTGACATGCAGTCTCCCAAAATGGCCACCAGAGACAAAAGAGCCCAAATGTAGCCCAAATATCACCCAGATGTAGCCCAAGTATAGCCCAATGACAGAATGTCCCAGAGTGTTCTAAAGAACAACTAGAGCGCTAACAGTCCTACTTATTACAAAGGTATGGCACACCTGAAGCCATCTTGATTGGAATAAAGTGGTAACTCTTAAAACATTTAATTTAAAAAGAAACAACATGAGGGGGTATATTTTGCCATAGAAAGTATGATTAGTGCTGCAGAATGAAAAATTAGGGCACATTTTGAGTGACGTCTCAAATCCTTTTCTATTTAATTAAAACATTCTGACATGCAGTCTCCCAAAATGGCCACCAGAGACAAAAGAGCCCAAATGTAGCCCAAATATCACCCAGATGTAGCCCAAGTATAGCCCAATGACAGAATGTCCCAGAGTGTTCTAAAGAACAACTAGAGCGCTAACAGTCCTACTTATTACAAAGGTATAGCACACCTGGAGCCATCGTGATGGGAATAAAGTGGTAACTCTTAAAACATTTAATTTAAAAAGGAACAAAATGAGGGGGTATATTATGCAATAGAAGGTATTATTAGTGCTGCAGAAAGAAAAATTAGGGCACATTTTGAGTGACTTTTCAAATCCTCTTCTATTTCATTAAAAAATTCTGACATGCAGTCTCCCAAAATGGCCACCAGAGACAAAAGAGCCCAAATGTAGCCCAAATATCACCCAGATGTAGCCCAAGTATAGCCCAATGACAGAATGTCCCAGAGTGTCCTAAAGAACAACTAGAGCGCTAACAGTCCTACTTATTACAAAGGTATGGCACACCTGAAGCCATCTTGATTGGAATAAAGTGGTAACTCTTAAAACATTTAATTTAAAAAGGAACAAAATGAGGGGGTATATTTTCCCATATGAATTATGATTAGTGCTGCAGAAAGAAAAATTAGGGCACATTTTGAGTGACTTCTCAAACCCTCTTCAATTTCATAAAAAAATTCTGGCATACAGTCTCCCAAGATGGCCACCAGAGACAAAAGAGCCTAAATGTAGCCCAAATATCACCCAGATGTACCCCAAGTATAGCCCAATGACAGAATGTCCCAGAGTGTTCTAAAGAACAACTAGAGCGCTAACAGTCTTACTTATGACAAAAGTATGGCACACCAGAAGCCATCTTGATTGGAATGAAGTGGTAAGTCTGAAAACACTCAATTTAAAAAGGAACAACATGAGGGGGTTATTTTTGCCATAGAAAGTATGATTAGTGCTTCAGAAAGAAAAATTAGGGATCATTTTGAGTGACTTCTCAAATCCTCTTCTATTTCATTAAAAAAATTCTGACATGCAGACTGAAACATGCACTTTGAATACCAGCAGCAGACGTCCCTGGTGAGCAGTAGCTTTACTACAGTGATCTAATGTGCAACTAGAGTGCTAACATTCAGAATTTATGGCAAATGTGTGACACATCTGAATGCCTTCTTGATGGAACCAAAGTAAACAAGCATTGAAAATGCAATAGATCTCGCCCTTGTTTAAGTTAAAGCCATTCTGTTTGTAATGAGGTGGCTTTTTAGCTTTGCTTTTATTAGTGTTTTTTCAACTTTCATGTAAATAACATGCATCTGTATGCATATAAGTATATGTATGCATGCATTTATGTTTGTATTTATATAGATATACAGATGATATATGTTTATATATGTATGCATATATATATATATTCACTGAAAAACCCATAGGCTATAGACCATATATAGTTAGGAATTAGCATTTACAAAACCTTGAAAATTCACTGAAAAAACCATAGGTTATAGACCATATATAGTTAGGAATTAGCATTTACAAAACCTTGAAAATTCACTGAAAAAAACATAGGTTATAGACCATATATAGTTAGGAATTCGCATTTACAAAACCTTATTTTACTCACACAAAACCATTGAAATTCCATATATAGTTAGTTGCACTAACTATATATCGCGCACCCGCAATCCACTGCTGATGATGTCACATATTACATCATTCATGACATGGTCAGTGACATCACTGATGACATCACTGATGACATCTCAAATGACATCACTGATGGCATCTCAAATGACATCACTGATGACATCACTGATGACATCTCATTTGACATTACTGATCACATCACTGATGATATCATTCATGTGATAATACGATGAACCTCTTCAGACTCTAATATAACCTTAGATCAGAGGTCTTCAATCTGTGGGGCGCGACCCCCAGGGGGGTCGTGGAGTCCTTGGAAGGGGGTCGCAGATTCTGTCAGAGTGCAGTTCCTGGCTTGGGCTGATCGAGGGTGCTCACTGTGGAGGCCTAATTCAAAACTGAGGTGTGAAAAACATCAAAGCCTCATTAACAAGTAAAAGGTCTTTTAAAGACCTGTCAAGTACTCGGGTGTGGCTGTGTGTTTGTGTCCCTGAAGCTGTTTCGAGCTGGGGGGGGGGGGGGAAGTGTGGCGGGGGGGCGGAGGGGGGCTGGGGGAGCATGCTGTAGTGTAGCCCTTTGAGGTCAATGGATATTGCGCGCCTGGAGCTGTGGGTCCCGTGACACGTCCCCAGCACCCAGCAGGGAGGCACAGAGATGCCCTCCCGTGATTGGGAAAGAAGGAAGAAGACTCAGAGAGATAATGACCCCCCCATGAGAGAGGCACAGAAAAGGTGGGTGGATGAATGATGGGTGGATGGATAGATGTAAGGATGAAGGATGGATGGATTTGTGAAAAGGTGGGTAGATGAATGATGAATGGATGGATGAAAGGATGGATGGATGGATGAAAGGGTGGATGGATGGAAGGATGAAAGGGTCGATGGATGAAGGATGTATGGATGGATAAAAGGTTGCATGGATGAATGATGGATGGATGGATGGATGTGTGAAAAGAAGGGTGGATGAATGATGGGTGAATGGATGGATGAAAGGGTGGATGGATGTATGGATGGAAGGATGAAAGGGTGGATGGATGAAGGATGAATGGATGGATGAAAGGGTGGATGGATGGAAGGATGAAAAGGTGGACTGATGAAGGATGGATGGATGGAAGGGTGGATGGATGTATGGACGGATAAAAGGTTGCATGGATGAATGATTGATGTGTGAAAAGGTGGGGGGATGAATGATGGGTGGATGGATGGATGCAAGGGTGGACAGATAAAGGATGGATGGGTGTAAGGATGAAAGGGTGGATGGATGAAGGATGGATGTAAGGATGAATGGGTGGATGGGTGAAGGATAGATGGATGAAGGATAGATGTATGGATGTAAGGATGAAAGAGTGGACGGATGAAGGATGGATGGATGAAAGGGTGGATAGATGGAAGGATGAAAGGGTGGACGGATGAAGGATGGATGGATGTATGAATGGATAAAAGGTTGCATGGATGAATGATGCATGGGTGGATGTGTGAAAAGGTGGGGGGATGAATGATGGGTGGATGGATGAAAGGGCGGGTGGATGTATGTATGGATGAAAGGGCGGATGGATGAAGGATGGATGGGAGGATGAAAGGGTGGATGATGTATGGATGGATAAAAGGTTGCATGGATGAATGATGGATGGATGTGTGAAAAGGTGGGTGGATGAATGATGGGTGGATGGATGGAAGGGTGGATTGGTAAAGGATGGATGTATGGATGGAAAGATGAAAGGGTGGATGGATGAAGGATGGATGGATGGATGGAAGGATGAAAGGATGGATGGATGTGTGAAAGTGTGGGTGGATGAATGATGGATGGATGTGATGAGGTCTAACAGGCGCATTTATGGTTGTCAAAAGATGATGATGAGGAGTACCAGTTTCTAGAAACTTTTGTCGGAAGGGGGTCCTTACCCCTAAAAAGGTTTCACAAGGGGGTCTCGGCATCAAAAAGTTTGAAGACCTCTGCCTTAGATACAATCAGTGTAAACAGACACTCACAGACTGTCACTCATCCATGGAGTTACTCACACACCTAGTCAGTCATGCAAAGAATCAATCACACCTCCATTTCCTCAACTATACAGTTATACAAACTTTACTTATTCAAACATATACTAACACATATTTACTCTCTTATACAATCCCTGATACAAGTTCACAATGATCCATACAGCCACTCACACATTCACTGGCTCTTATGCACAGTTATTTATATATGCCAACTCTCACATGTACTGTGTTTTACATATGTACTTACTTTGACATGTAGCACTGAGATATCCATTCACTCACCAGTACACTCATGCACACAGTCAACCGCCCATACAGCTGTTTCCACATGCACTTTTGAAACCATACATCTAGTGAATCAACTGCTCACACATCTATGCACAGAGTCATACACCTCCCAGCCACCCACACACACACTCAGTCTCCCATACAAATACTTGGGCAACCAATCAATAACCCATATAGTTACTCATATAGCTACTTATCAACACATGCAACAGTTTACAGAACAACAGACATAATGATGCACAAATTAAGACAGTTTAGTCACTAACCCATGCACTCAGTGAGACACATTTAATCACTCACTCATACAGTCAGTCATGCACCTACTAAATCCTTCATCCAGACACTTATACATCCACTCATTCTTCAATATGTAAGACATATATTAACTTTACAGAAACATACAGTCACTGGATGTTGTCATCAGTGATGTCATCAGTGATGTCATTTGAGATGTCATCAGTGATGTCATCAGTGATGTCACTGACCATGTCATGAATGATGTAATATGTGACATCATCAGCAGTGGATTGCGGGTGCGCGATATATAGTTAGTGCAACTAACTATATATGGAATTTCAATGGTTTTGTGTGAGTAAAATAAGGTTTTGTAAATGCGAATTCCTAACTATATATGGTCTATAACCTATGTTTTTTTCAGTGAATATATATATATATATATATATATATATATTATATATATATATTACCTACTGGCGGTCGCCAGTAGGTAGTTATAGTTAGGACCTACTTTCCATAGGAAATCCATAACATTCCATTTGGAATAACTGTGGTGCCTGTGGACGAATCTTCGCGAATTTCGATATTGATAGCATTTTTTAAACCACAATATGCTCGAAATCATTTGCTACCCAGTGTTGACCTCCCACTGAATGTTTATTTTAAGTACAATGTTTTCAATGAGAATGATGTTAGTCTTGCCCTTGACTGTGTAACAAGGGGAAGAGCGCCTGGAATGGATGGCATTCCGGCTGATGTTTACCTAAGCGATAGGAACTTATGGTGTAAATATTTTTCTTGCCTTGCCAATGCATTGGCAATGGGTGGTGAGGTTCCCCTGTCCTGGAAAGGAGCAGAAATAATACCTGTGTTCAAAAAAGGGGACAAATCACTCCCCTGTAACTATCGACCCATCAGTCTCATAGATTCTGCTCAGAAACTGATGGGCCGTATGGTTCAGAACAAACTCCAAGTATGGATAGATAAAAATAACATCTTGTCTCCATACCAAGCTGGATTTCGTCCCCTGACAAGCTCAATAGACCAGGTATTTTATTTTATTGCTTTATATTGGAGGAATGTCTCCCTAAAAAATGGCCCCTTGTTTGTTGTCTTTGTTGACCTAAAGTCAGCTTTTGACTTGGTCCCCAGAGACAAGCTTTGGAAAGTTCTGGCCAATGAAGGGATAAGTCAGGAACTTCTCACACTTATTGTACGACTGCATGAAAATAATTATGCTAAAATAAGGTGGGGGTCGCAGGGAGAAGTAACCGAGCCATTCCCAGTAGAGCGTGGGGTGAGACAAGGCTGCGTCTTGGCGCCTACATTGTTCTCGATATACATAAATGGAATAGTAGATTTTTTGAAAAAGTCCCCTTCTGATGCCCCAATAATTGCTGGTTCGCGTGTCCCCGTCCTTATGTTTGCGGACGACACGCTTATATTATCTCGCACCCCAAGCGGCCTCCAAAAGGCGGTAAATGCTTTTGGGGAGTTTTGTGACTTGCGAGGCCTAGAATTAAACTCCAGCAAGACGAAGTTCATGTGTATGAATAGTCGGACATCATTTAGGGGGGTTATTACCTATAAAAGTATACCTCCTGAACAAGTGGATGCATTTACCTATTTGGGAATAACACTCCAGGGGAACATGAAATGTAAGTCTCACCTAGATACTGCAGCCCTAAAGTTTAGTCAAATAACAGAAGCACTATTACTAAAACATAAAGCTTCCCTAACAAAACCGATAAATTGTGCGCTCGAGATATACCAAATGAAAGCTATCAGCGCCAGTTTATATGGCTCAGAACTATGGGGCTTTGGCAACCTAGCAAATCTGTCCATAGCAGAAAATAAGTTCCTTAGGGGTCTGGTGGGAGTACTGCAAAGCACCCCTACTGTACCTCTAAAGCTGGACCTTGGTAGGAAAAACATTGTGGACATAGCAAAGTTGCGTCCGTTGCTATATTGGAGACGGTTAATGGTAACCCCGGAGTTAGCCCATTACGCTACAGCATTGTCAGATGTGGTTTTGCTCGATGAGTTTCATAAAATAGCCTGGTTGAAAGATCTACGAGGGTTACTGTCAGAGCTAAAACTAGACCACCTATGGGGTAATCCGGATGTGTCTTGTTTTCCCTCAAAGATCGAGATAAAACGGCTATATTGGGAGATGGTGAACTATAGAACTTTTGCCAGTGGTACTAATTGTTCGTTATCGAGACGCTTTCTGGATTTAAAAATGACCCCATTGTGTGAAGCTTATTGGGACTTGATTGAAAAACCTTATGACAGGAAATTATATTTCCAATTTAGAGTTGGATCTCTCTCAGTAAACATGTTCAAAAAGAAATGGTCTACAGCATGGGATGAACATTGTCATCTTTGTAAAGATAAACCTGAGCATGTCTCCCATATATTGTTTTGTTGTCCTTTATATGTAAAACCAAGACACAAATGGATAAGACCTCTTTGCATTAATATGGGGACGAATAGCCAAGTGGTAGCACTTAGAATCCTAGAGACTGATGGTTCCCAATTATTCGCAATAGCAGTCGCAAAGTTCTTGGGCTGGGCCTGGGCCATCCGAACACGTTCTTTGCTAGGAAAAACGCTGTGATGATTTGAAGTTTTACCTATAAAGTTTTTTTAATTATGAGTATAATTAATGATGAACTTAATCCTGTTAAAAGCTTATTGTATTCGACTTATAATTGTATAATTCTTGTTTTAACATTGTGTATATAGATTAGTCTTTTTTATGTATAGCGATAGGGAGGAAGTGCTTTTATGACTGATGTCGAATAAAGCTTTGAAATTTGAATTTGAATTTCAATGGTTTTGTGTGAGTAAAATAAGGTTTTGTAAATGCGAATTCCTAACTATATATGGTCTACATCCTATGGTTTTTTCAGTGAATATATATATATATATATATATATATATATATATATATATATATATATATATATATATATATATATATATATTACCTACTGGCGATAGCCAGTAGGTATATATAGTTAGGATTTTTTCCCTATGGGATTTCTGAAAATTCTATGCCTAATAACTTTTGCGTTTGTGGACGGAATTGGCTGAAATTTTCAGGAAAATGGCACATTTTGTTTCTGAGCAGCCCTTGAAAATTTGGGGGGGTTTTGTGGAGGGGGGGCCGAGAAAAAAGGGGGGTCCCAAAACGCGTTTTTCCCATGTTAATTTCCATAGGGCGGTTGGACTCACTTTTAGCCCGAACGGCTGAATGGATTTTCACGAAACTTGGCAAAATTGTAGGGACTGTTAGCCTGATGTGCCTTTGCTAGGTCTCAATATATGTGCTTCAGTGGATTTTGAGAAATTAACGTTTAAATCAAGATATATATCTGTAACAGCGCTCCGGGCAGCTATCCGGTTAGCGAACCTTTCGCGTAACGGAACTTTGCGATGAGAAGCTGATTGGCCCTCCGGTGTCTGTCAACATTCTAAACAGTCCGGAGCGGCCGCCATCTTGTCTCTCGGTAGGATCGAGAGGAGAGACAAGAGGAGGCCAAAACAAAGGGGGAAATTACCATAAGGGGGCATAGTAGATCCTCGTTGACCCCCTAGGTTTTATGTGGAGGTTTTAAAAGGGCCTAGGAGGGTCCAAAAAAAAAAATTTTTTTTTGCGTGGTAAGCGCCAAGTTCGCGAACCGGATAGCTTTCTGGGCAGCGAACTTTATGGATAAAAGAATGAAAGACTTTTCTAATACTGTATGTTAATTGTTTGTTGTTTTTCTTGTTTTTTTTTGTTTTCTTTGTTTATTTATTTTTTTTATTATGATTGTGTTTCATACTTTATTAAATTTTCTAACATTTCATTGTCAGAAATGTCATAATTTATTATAGGGTGTAATTGTTTTTCATTTTGAAGCAAGTTGTCTACTGCTTCAACACATTGTAGAAGTTCGTGGTCTCTACTGTCATCCATAAAGTCATCAAGTTTGTCTTGGCTGCTCTCTTTCAGTTCAATCGAAAATGAAACTTGTTGTTCGCCTTCCATTTTGCCTGAAATTTTGAATAAGAAAATATATATTAGTAGAGATAGGGCACTGTTGGGATTAATTTTAGATAGGCAGTTTTTATCAGTGAATTTATCTTTTGGCAGTGTATAGTATGAGAGTGGAAATAGGACTATAAAAAAGTGTATGTGATTTAACCAAGACAAGCCTTACTCCATTGATAACTATAACAGAGAAGTCTATCTAAATACATTACTACTACAGAGGGATAGTGTATATCTAGCAGAAAAAGTCTACTATATTAAGTCATAGTGCACAATATATTAAATTATAACTTACCTTCACAAAGAAGTTGAAGTTTTTTGAAGCTTTTGAAATAGGAGGTACAACAAGAAGTAGTAGTCAAAATGGCTGTGTTTCCTTCTCTCCCTTTATATATATACAGGTATATAACCAATCAAATGTCAGGTAATAAAAGTAGAAAATGAAAGTAACATTTTCATTGGTTGTGAATTCCAACAATTCAGATGTGTTTTGTGAAGTAATTTACCTCACGGTACTTGGAGAGGTCTACAGGCTAAATGGCTAAATGGAATTTCAATGAAATTTGTGAGAATGGAAGGGATTGTTATGTAGTATGAGCTAATCTATATTTGGTGAGAGTGTCTCTAGTCGTTTTTCTGTAAATTACTTTCCCGCCTTTTTTTAGGACCGCTTTCCGGGAAGCTGCCCGGTTAGCGAACCTTAAGCGTCACGGGAGTCCACCATTTTGTGTTTCGTTCGCGTTAAGATACAAGATGGAGGGCAAATAATGTTTAGAATGGGTAGAAGGGGTCATGGTAGACTTATCTTGACCCCCTAGGTTTTCTGAGCGTGGCTGAGGAGGCTTATATGTTTAAAAAATTCCGCGAGGTTAGCTTTCGGTTAGCGAACCGGGTAGCGCTCCGGGGAGCGAATTTTGTGGAAAATTAGTGAAAAAAGTTAGAGAAAAATAATAATTGTGAGTGATCAGATGTAGGGTAGCTCTGAGAAGAGCTTTTGGGTTTATGGTACATTTAGGTACTTATAAGTAGGTACCAATGCACAGTCTTAAATTCAGAATGAAAATTCTGTTGCCCTCATCTGAGAAGTGAACTCCATCTCCTCTGTAGATATCTTGCATGTAGTAACGCAAGTTATTGTTGTACAGAGAGCCCATTCCATGGTCTCTCATGTAAGCTGAAACAGATTTGTTTACATGCTTCCTCGCTTTCTCAATTTGTGGACAAAATTGGTTGGACCACCTCCATTTCTGTCTTTGGCATATATTGGAATATACCAAGGCAGTTTGAGGAAAAAGTGCCATTAATTGCTCCAAGGTGTCCTTTAAAAGCATTTCCAGACCTACCCCTGTCAAAGTGCCCAAATCATTACCTCCACAGTGCACTATTAACAGGTCAGGTTTTGGCAAATGCATAAAGGTTTTCACCAATGGAATCAATTGGTGACATTTTAATCCTCTTTGGCCCAACCAGTTAATTTCCACATCTTGTAAATTGAGGTTGTGTAAATTTCTGCTCTCAGCATACCTTTGAGCCCAGTGGATGTAACTATGTAAGTACATGTTTTAATATTTTTGGAAATGTTTGTTCTTTGTTTTACAGATTGAAAGTATGAAAAAATATTTAAAAAAGGTAACAAGAATTATAAGGTAAATGTTTTCCACTCTTTTTACCCGCAATGCACTGCTGATGATGTCATTGACACTATCTCTCATTTACTCTCTCTAGCTGTCTTTCTTTTTACATTATTCTCTGATTACTTCCCTTATACTAACTCTTCTTTTTTTAAAAAAAATATTTTTTTAGTTCGCTTAAAGTTCGCGAACCGGTCAGCGAACTTGAAGCGAACCAAAAGAAATAGAGCTTGCCAGAGTGATAAACATTCTAGCAATTTTGTTTGAAAGGGGAGGTAGTTCTGAAAAGAACTGTTTTTTTTTGTTTTTGTTGTTTTATATTTTTTTTTTATTTTTTGAACATTTTTTGATTTTTTTGTATTTTTAGAACTGTTTTATGTTTTTTTTGTTTTTTTTATGGAGGGGAGACAACAAAAAACAGGCTTTCAAAACGGCTCAACTGGAGCAAAAAAAAGAAAATTACTTTTTGGGTGCATTAGGGCATTTATGATTTTCATATGCAATGTTCATGAGGTTGATACTCATGTTGCCATATGACAGCATATCACCACAGTAAACACAAGATAACTTTATGTGCTGGAAGTTAGGTTTGATGTTTGGCACAGTCTCTTGTGCCTCTCTTCCCGTCAAAGACAATGTAGATGTAGATCTTGCCACAGGAGTTGCCGTCGGATTGTCTACAAGATCCCTTAACTCAGCCCGGCTGTAGTTCAAGGGATGCCACCTGCTCATGTGACGATGCATTGTATAGTTCCCCATACTGTACTTCTTTTCTGTGCCTCTCGACAATCTGTAGTCACAGATGAGGCAGGTGGCATATTTTGCATTCACTTTCTTTGTTCCAGGAGGGATGGTGAAAAACTGCCAGATGAAACTGGATTTTCGTTTAGAAACCCGGGGCAACTCATCAACAAATTGTTGTTCCTCTCTCTCCTCTTCTTCTTCTTCCTCATCTTCCTCCTCTCTGTTAGTCATAATTTGACTAGGTGGTCCTCTCTTCTTATGAGGAGGTGGAGGTGGTGGTGGGGGTGCACCAGCTGCAGCAAGAATGGAAGCCATTGTGGATCTTCAGATAAATGGTCTTTCTCTCACCAAGATGAAAGTCAGAGTGAGGAAATAAGGAGGGGTTTACATGATTTGGGGAAAACAAAAGTTCTGAGCCAATGAAAAGTGTTATTTTTAGGTCACATGACCTAGTCATACATCATTTGGAAACCAAAAGTGAAATGAACCAATGAGAAGTTTGATAAACAAGTCACATGACCTGTTCCGCTTACGTTACGCGGCGCGCGCCGCGTCCCAGATCGCTTCCGGTTCGCGGTCCGGAGCACTTCCGGGAGCGCTAACGCGACGCGTCATTAGACGCATTACGCGATAACGTGATATGTCGCGCTTCCGCGACGCGTCACTGTTCCGCTAACGTAACGTTGACCGGTTCGCGGACTAGATCGCGGCATCAAGATGAGCTAACGGAAAGCTTCCCGGTTCGCGAACTAGAAGCGAAGAAAAAAATATTTTAAAAAAATTATCAATAAATATCTATATATATTTTGGGATTTAAAGAATAATACATTTTACAGCTACAGATGTTAGCTTTTAAAAAACCAATGAAATTCACTGAAAAAACCATAGGTTATAGACCATATATAGTTAGAAATTTGCATTTAAAAAACCATTGAAATTCAATGAAAAAACCATAGGTTATAGACCATATATAGTTAGGAATTCGCATTTACAAAACCTTATTTTACTCGCACAAAACCATTGAAATTCCATATATAGTTAGTTGCACTAACTATATATCGCGCACCCGCAATCCACTGCTGATGATGTCACATATTACATCATTCATGACATGGTCAGTGACATCACTGATGACATCACTGATGACATCTCAAATGACATCACTGATGACATCACTGATGACAACATCCAGTGACTGTATGTTTCTGTAAAGTTAAAATATGTCTTACATATTGAAGAATGAACGGATGTATAAGTGTCTGGATGAAGGATTTAGTAGGTGCATGACTGACTGTATGAGTGAGTGATTAAATGTGTCTCACTGAGTGCATGGGTTAGTGACTAAACTGTCTTAATTTGTGCATCATTATGTCTGTTGTTCTGTAAACTGTTGCATGTGTTGATAAGTAGCTATATGAGTAACTATATGGGTTATTGATTGGTTGCCCAAGTATTTGTATGGGAGACTGAGTGTGTGTGTAGGTGGCTGGGAGGTGTATGACTCTGTGCATAGATGTGTGAGCAGTTGATTCACTAGATGTATGGTTTCAAAAGTGCATGTGGAAACAGCTGTATGGGCGGTTGACTGTGTGCATGAGTGTATTGGTGAGTGAATGGATATCTCAGTGCTACATGTCAAACTAAGTACATATGTAAAACACAGTACATGTGAGAGTTGACATATATAAATAACTGTGCATAAGAGCCAGTGAATGTGTGAGTGGCTGTATGGATCATTGTGAACTTGTATCAGGGATTGTATAAGAGAGTAAATATGTGTTAGTATATGTTTGAATAAGTAAAGTTTGTATAACTGTATAGTTGAGGAAATGGAGGTGTGATTGATTCTTTGCATGACTGACTAGGTGTGTGAGTAACTCCATGGATAAGTGACAGTCTGTGAGTGTCTGTTTACACTGATTGTATCTAAGGTTATATTAGAGTCTGAAGAGGTTCATCGTATTATCACATGAATGATATCATCAGTGATGTGATCAGGAATGTCAAATGAGATGTCATCAGTGATGTCATCAGTGATGTCATTTGAGATGTCATCAGTGATGTCATTTGAGATGTCATCAGTGATGTCATCAGTGATGTCACTGACCATGTCATGAATGATGTAATATGTGACATCATCAGCAGTGGATTGCGGGTGCGCGATATATAGTTAGTGCAACTAACTATATATGGAATTTCAATGGTTTTGTGCGAGTAAAATAAGGTTTTGTAAATGCGAATTCCTAACTATATATGGTCTATAACCTATGGTTTTTTCATTGAATATATATATATATATATATATATATATTCAATGAAAAAACCATTGGTTATAGAACATATATAGTTAGGAATTTGCATTTACAAAACCTTATTTTACTCGCATAAAACCATTGAAATTCCATATATAGTTAGATGCGCTAACTATATATCGCGCACCCGCAATCCACTGCTGATGATGTCACATATTACATCATTCATGACATGGTCAGTGACATCACTGATGACATCACTGATGACATCTCAAATGACATCACTGATGGCATCACTGATGACAACACCCAGTGACTGTATGTTTCTGTAAAGTTAAAATATGTCTTACATATTGAAGAATGAGTGGATGTATAAGTGTCTGGATGAAGGATTTAGTAGGTGCATGACTGACTGTATGAGTGAGTGATTTAATGTGTCTCACTGAGTGCATGGGTTAGTGACTAAACTGTCTTAATTTGTGCATCATTATGTCTGTTGTTCTGTAAACTGCTGCATGTGTTGATCAGTAGCTATATGAGTAACTATATGGGTTATTGATTGGTTGCCCAAGTATTTGTATGGGAGACTGAGTGTGTGTGTGGGTGTCTGGGAGGTGTGTGACTCTGAGCATAGATGTGTGAGTAGTTGATTCACTATATGTATGGGTTCAAAAGTGCATGTGGAAACAGCTGTATGGGCGGTTGACTGTCTGCATGAGTGTATTGGTGATTGAATGGATTTCTCAGTGCTACATGTCAAAGTAAGTACATATGTAAAACACAGTACATGTGAGAGTTGACATATATAAATAACTGTGCATAAGAGCCAGTGAATGTGTGAGTGGCTGTATGGATCATTGTGAACTTGTATCAGGGATTGTATAAGAGAGTAAATATGTGTTAGTATATGTTTGAATAAGTAAGGTGTGTATAACTGTATAGTTGAGGAAATGGAGGTGTGATTGATTCTTTGCATGACTGACTAGGTGTGTGAGTAACTCCATGGAAGAGTGACAGTCTGTGAGTGTCTGTTTACACTGATTGTATCTAAGGTTATATTAGAGTCTGAAGAGGTTCATCGTATTATCACATGAATGATATCATCAGTGATGTGATCAGTAATGTCAAATGAGATGTCATCAGTGATGTCATCAGTGATGTCATTTAAGACAGTTTAGTCACTAACCCATGCACTCAGTGAGACACATTAAATCACTCACTCATACAGTCAGTCATGCACCTACTAAATCCTTCATCCAGACACTTATACATCCACTCATTCTTCAATATGTAAGACATATTTTAACTTTACAGAAACATACAGTCACTGGGTGTTGTCATCAGTGATGCCATCAGTGATGTCATTTGAGATGTCATCAGTGATGTCATCAGTGATGTCACTGACCATGTCATGAATGATGTAATATGTGACATCATCAGCAGTGGATTGCGGGTGCGCGATATATAGTTAGCGCATCTAACTATATATGGAATTTCAATGGTTTTATGCGAGTAAAATAAGGTTTTGTAAATGCAAATTCCTAACTATATATGTTCTATAACCAATGGTTTTTTCATTGAATTTTCAAGGTTTTGTAAATGCAAATTCCTAACTATATATGGACTATAACCTATGTTTTTTTCTGTGAATTTCAATGGTTTTTTAATAGCAAATATCAAAAGCTGTCAAATGTGAAGTACGTGATAGGTAAAAACGTTTTCGTGTTTATGCACGCTGATGTGCTTTGAACGCTGCCCCCCCTCCCTTCTTTTCTCTTAGTAGTACTCTCTCTTTGCAGATAGTGAACGGTAGTTAACGCAGACCTTTACCCCCGTTGTAATCCGTCGTACCTGCTTGTCTCTCCATTTGATTGATTGTTATCCAAGCATTTACTGTTTTAGAATTGGTTCTCTTTGGATCATTCTCTATTTACAAACAAGCACAAAGTCGCAATACTCTGTTTAGTCTTTGCAGATAGTGAAAAATCGTGTAAAAAAATAAAAGTAATCGAGCAAAATCAGTAGACCACTAATTCGATCTCTTTTTGACCTCGGTAAAATACAAACATTAGGAACAACCCTTCATGAGAAATACGAAAATAGTGAAATGAACTGAGCTCCACACCATGAGGGCTGCAAGACAGCTCGACTCCGCCACCCACCCCGCCCAAAATAACGACAAACCCTATGCAAATATTATAAATATAGACAACACACCAGCAAAGAAACAGGGTAAAACATTTTATTAAATAACTATTTACATAACTATTTTATACTTTTTAATGCCCGATCCGGCTAGCTCAATCGATCGAGCATGAAACTCATGCACTGATAGCAAGCATTGAGAGTTTGTAGAACGATGGCTTCAGATTTTCCACATACGGTGTAGTAGCGCGAACTGGGAGGGGGCGTTTGGATCCTGCCCCTTCCCCAAATAAGATTTTCATACGTGAATGTTCGTTCATGATTTTTGTCCCTGAGTTGCTTCGATGTCACTGCCTTACACAAATGGCATAAGTCCTGGATGTTGGGTGCCATACTTCAGAGTTCTAAGCAGCGCTTGTAACACTGTTTAAACCTTATTTGCACCTGCTGCAGCTTCACTATTCAAAGTAAGTGGGGTCCGTTTGTGGACCTGACTGCATTGGAAAAAAAAAATGTGATACGGTGCCTCCCTAAACCGCTTGACGGAGGCCCCCGAGGGGTGGTGAGATGGCGAGGACTGAGAGGGGGCGCTTGGCTCCTGCCCCCTCCCCAAGTCGTGTTGCCCTGGTGTGGCCTGAGATCGCCCCCGACATAGGCGGCCGGCTCCCGGGGTCCGGCGGAATTTTTTCCCTTTTGATGACTCTTCCATTCTGGACCTTGTCCCACAATCCGTTTGACCTGAAGACACACTGTAGTGGGGCGCCCCTTTACCGTTTTAGTTGCCATTCCGCCCGCTTTTGGTACTCTGTGCCTCTTCCGCCATTCAGCTGTTTACCGCCCGCTCTTGCGACTACAGCGTCTCGCTCACCATGTAGTTGAGTTGCTCCCGCTCTTAAAATTTAACCGAACTTTTTGGACTGCTGAAAGCGGTTGTATTCCGACCACTGGTTGGTGGAGACATTTTGACTATATTCTGGACCTGCGTTCTCGCGTAATGCGTCATATGACGCGCCGCGTTAGCGCACCCGGAAGTGCTCCGGTGCGCAAGGCACAGCTTCCCGGAAACGATCCAGAGCGCGCCGCGCAGCGCGTAACGTAAGCATAACAGGTCATGTGACTTGTTAATAAAACTTTTCATTGGTTCATTTTACTTTTGTTTTCCTAATGATGTAAGACTAGGTCATGTGACCTAAAAATAACACTTTTCATTGGATTAAAACATTTTTTTTCCCAAACGATGAAAGCCCCACCTTGTTTCTGGATGTTTCAGACTGAAGCTGGCGTCACCATGAGAGCACCACCATCTCGTAGCTCCGTCGTGGCCATTCCGCAAGCAATCATGGCAGCCGCTCCCCACCGGAAGCCTGCGGGAGTCGAGGGCCCCCAAGACTTTTGTACAATCTTCAAGGCTGAGGGGGCGCTTTCGAGAATGGAACCCAAGCCCTGGCAGACAAGCGTCCGAGTTCCAAGGTGTCCCAGGGCCATTTTACTGGACCAGGCCCAAATCCGAAGAGCCGGCCGCCATTTTAAGAGTCCTGTGGCAGCCGCCTATCGCTGCATCGCAAGAGTGGGAGCAACTCAACTACATGGTGAGCGAGACGCTGTAGCCGTAAAAGCGGGCGGTAAACAGCTGAATGGCGGAAAAGGCACAGTGTAGCAAAAGCGGGCGGAATGGCGACTGAAACGATAAAAGCGCGCCCCACTACAGCAGACGAGCCTCCGCCATGTGCTTCAAAACTGCATACGTATCTCGTGATATCAAGGTTGGGCAATCAGTACACAACAAGCAGTTACGAGTCCCATTTACACCGGCGCCATTTTGGGCGCGGCCGGGCAGGTCCAGGATCTAATCAAACATAACAAATGAGGCTGACGACTCTGAAGCAGTTGACGCACAGCAGGACATAGCAAATAAACATGAAGTCTCTAAAGCTGTTAACTCACTGCAGGACAAAACAAGTGAACCTGAAACCTCTGGAATAATTGTCGCTCAAAAGAACAACACACAAAACTCTATAGAGCCTGAAGAAAGAAAAACAAAAGGGCACTGTAATTTCAGACACACTTAACACTAATGACTAAACAATGATATCGTCTGTTTATGAAGCAGTTATCATGTTCACAGAATTGACAAAGAAGTGTGCAGACACCAATGCTATTAAGAAACACAAGGAAATCCCTAACGCATCAGCATTCTCGGAAGAGATTGACACAGATAACATCTTAAGGAACAAACAAAGACAAAATAAGGATGAGGAAGTTATCACTTTAGTTTTTTCATCAGCTAGCGACAGCAAGAAACATATTGTAATGGAGATTAGAGAGGCTACGGATGGATAAATAAATTATCAAAAGAAATAGCGACTCCCCCCTTTAGCAAATTAGCTAAATCGTTGCGTAATTTGGACATTAAAGTTATATTATTGTTGTTGTTGTTGTTATGGTTATAGTTTCCTTTTAAGTATAATTCACCAATAGTTTTGTTTGTAGATGTTTTCCCATTAACAATCCCAGTTCCATCACCCGCCCAGGATATCACCACTGTTCCCCATGTCATAAAACCTTAGGATGTTCAATAACTGAAACAGCTAATATGAGTTTACTTACAGGGGACATCTTTTGTTCTGTTTTGTAAAGTAAAACTATTGTGAACGCAAGTATTATACATAGTAAGTGTTTAATATAGCATTTGTCAGTCATTGGTTAAGCAGCTAGGACCTGTTCACTCTTGACACCCCAGGTGCTGTGTATGTTGCACTATAGTGCTGCATCGGGAATACGGACAACCCTATTGATGTTGATTTTTCATAATTGATTATTGTAAAGAAATGGTGACTCCCCCCTTTAGCAAATTAGCTAAATGTTTGCGTAATTTAGGCATAAAAGTTATATTATTGTTGTTGTTGTTGTTATTATCGTTATAGTTCTAGTTAATTTCCATTCAGAGTGTCCTACACAGCACCACTCTAGGTAAACACTACTTTATGTAAAACCTGGGACATAGCACTCATTGAAACTATAGTTGGTCACCATGGGGTTTAAAGAAGGGATGGTTCTTCACCTGGGTGCCTTCCACAACTCAGCACGTTGTGCTGCCTTGGGACTATTCGCACAAAAGACAGCTTCTGACCATTGTTGTTTTTTTTTATCAAAAAATGTTTAAATATATTTACAGTTTTTGTTGCGTTCGTTATATTTAAAAGTTAATAAAGTTTTATAATCCAACTGTCTTGGAGTACTATATTTTTTTTAAAAATCGGGTGAATGGGGCCTTGAATCGGGTTATTGTCATGTGTGGGCTTTGCAAGTGTACTGCTACAGGATCGGACATTTCAAACTCAAATGCACGTTCTTTTTCTTACCTTTCCGAAGCATGGAGCGCAATAGCAGGCAGAGAAAGGGTGATGCACGTGTTGAACACTGCCTGGCCTGGCAAGTTGCTGGCAGTGCCCCCCCGCCCGCTCTTGAAAGAGGGCACACACACACCGCCGCCCCGAGTACTTCACAAATCTTTAAAAGACCATGCGCTTGTTCATGAGGCTTAAATGGTTTATCACCCCTTCTAGAACCCCTGCATCGACCCTCTGACGTTTCCTGGAAGAATTAGCACGTAACACAATACCAAACCCTGTCAGCTGAAACCCCCGAGGAATCGTGGGGCATATTATCAAGGGGGTTTATTTCCGCGTTTTTGGCTATAAAAGCCAAAAAAAGGAGATAAAATTATCTCCCTATTACCAAGCTGTCGCTAACACCAGTTAGTGACAGCTAAAAGGAGATAGCGACCATCTTGGGCCCCGCTTTGCATGTCAGTGATATTTATCACTAATGACATGCAAAGTGGGCGTGCCAAGATGTTAGCGACTGGAAACAGTCCCTAACCATCGCTATCTCCTATTACCAACTTTTGGAGATATTTGCGCTAAGCGCGAATATCTCCAAAAGCTAACACCTGCCCTGAGCAGTTTTTAGCCATGTTATCCAATGGGAGGTGGATAACATGGCTAAGAGCATTTGCTGGATAATGCATGAATATCACTGACTTTTCAGCAATATTCATGCATTGCGGCCGTTTTTTATCGCATTTGCGATAAAAATCGCCGATGTGCGGCGATAATTTTTGTCTCTAAACAAGTTAGAGACAAAAATTATCGCTAGTTGTTGGTAATATGCCCCCGTGTTTTTGCTTGCAGGAATCGGGAGGCGGGAGACTAGCACTGAAATCAGTAGTCTCACGCCTGAATCGGGAGGGTTGGCATGTCTGGATTCTCTACAGCTGGGGCCATAAACTACATCCGCAGGGCTAGGTGATAGCCTGGGTCCGGCCTGGACAATCGGACACAGAGGAAGAGGAGTGTCAGAGGGTGCGGTAGTGAATAGGGTGAAAGGGAGGTGTCGGGCGGGCACAGGGTGTGATTCTCAGGGAAGAGCAGCGCAGATGGGGGAAGTATATGGCCCATGCATGAGAGAGAGAGCGGGGGTGACCAGTGCGTGGGGGAGATGCTTGCGAGGGTGGGGAGCCGTGCTGAGAATCGACGGCGTGCAGAGAGTGGGTCTGGTCAAGGCATCTAAAATGGCTGCCGTGCACGACAAAATTGTGGCATTGGACAAAAAGGCAAGATGGCGCAGACAATGTTTATCAATAAGGATTCATTTATAACAAAATATTTACTCGCAGTGACAAAATGGTGGTCAACACTTCCTGATTTCCATCGAATCGAACGTTAACAGACGTCACGCAGCAAAAAAAAAAAAAAAAGCTCACGCACAGCCGCTGGAAGACATGTATCAACATATTCAGAAAACATAAGGGGTCAGGATACGTCTCCCGCACCCCCTTATACCTAGTAATTTAATTAAAACGAAACACAAAATGGCGAATTCCCGTTTCGCTACCAGTTTGCGGCCCAGTTCGCGGCTCGGGAAGCGCTTCTACCGTGAAAAATATATATTTTTTTATTTTCCCCACGAGACCCTTTAATAACCCCAACATCATTCCTAGGGGGTCAAGAGAGGTATACCTTGCCCCCTTTCATTAAATTCCCCCTTCGTTTTTCACCTCTTCTTCTCTCTCGATCCTACCGAGAGATAAGATGGCGGCCGCTCCGGACTGTTTAGAATGTTGACAGACACCGGAGGGCCAATCAGCTTCGGATCGCAAAGTTCCGATACGCGAAAAGTTCGCTAACCGGATCGCTGCCCGGAGCGCTGTTACAGATATATATCTTGATTTAAACGTTAATTTCTCAAAATCCACTGAAGCACATATATTGAGACCTAGCAAAGGCACATCGGGCTAACAGTCCCTACAATTTTGCCAAGTTTCGTGGAAATCCATTCAGCCGTTCGAGCTAAAAGTGAGGCCAACCGCCCTATGGAAATTAACATGGGAAAAACGTGTTTTGGGACCCCCCTTTTTTCTCGGCCCCCCCTTGCCGAACCCCCCCCAAATTTTCAAGGGCTGCTCAGAAACAAAATGTGCCATTTTCCTGAAAATTTCAGCCGATTCCGTCCACAAACGCCAAAGTTATTAGACATAGAATTTTCAAAAATCCCATAGGGAATAAATCCTAACTATATATACCTACTGGCGACCGCCAGTAGGTAATATATATATATATATTATATATATATATTACCTACTGGCGGTCGCCAGTGGGTAGTTATAGTTTGGACCTACTTTCCATAGGAAATCCATAACATTCCATTTGGAATAACTTTGGTGCCTGTGGACGAATCTTCGCGAATTTCTCCAAGAAAATGGCCTGCTCAGCTTCGCTCCTTCCCTAAAAAGTTTGGGGGTGATTCGTGAAGTGGGGGCAGAGAAAAAAGGGGGTCCCAAAACGTGTTTTCCCCATGCAATTTTCCATAGGAACCTTTAGCCAGGGCTACAGCCTGAACGGCTGAACGGCATTACACCAAATTTGGCAGAGAGGTAGAGTTTGGTTCGCAGATTGTGCTTTTTGTTAAATGGTGTAAATCCGTTCAGTAGTTCCTGAGAAAATCAAAATCATAGCGATATCTAGAGACGAAGTACAGCGCGCGTACCGAAATCCCTACAATTACGAGCACGAGCTGCTTGCTGATTGGATGTCAACACTTCAAACCAGGAAGTGTTGGCAGCCATCTTGTGCCTCGGTAGAACCAAGTCACAAGAAAACAGTACAACAAAGTTGAAAAAAGGAAAGGGGGCAGTGTAGAAAGATTCTGACCTTCTAGGCCTGCTCAGGGGGTCCCAGATGGATCTTTAGGCTCCCAATTAAAAAAAAAAAAATAAGAAATCGGGGGGTACGCATATAGGTAAAAAAAAACTAGAAATACGTTTTATTCTTAATTAGCCTCCTGGGGGCCAAATCTCGGGGGCAATTTTTATCATTAAAGGGGGGCTTGTAAGGCCCCCTGCAGCCCCTAGGACCGCCACCCCGCAGGGTTTTTTTACGCCCCGGGGACCGCTACCTTCCTGGGGCAGTAATATGTAAAAAGGGACCTGCACCCCCTGGGGCTTTATAATGTTGGGAGGGGGTCGCACGGCCCCCCTCCTGGAGCCCTTGATGGCCATGGGGACCACCGCTTCCCAGGGCCAGCTCCTACAGTGTCTTGGGGTGTCTTGGGGTGCCTACCCCCTGGACACTGCTGTTTGCTGTGGTAGGGCGGGAGCGTCGCTGTTCCCACTTTACCACAGCAAACCGCTTTCCTATTTGAAAGGGAGAGCAAGTTAATCTGCTCTCTCTTTCAAGTAGGAAAGCAGATTGGTTTTCGATAGAGAGAGCAGCATGTAAGCTTCTCTCTCTGACAGAGCAATGCCGGCTCTCGAAGGACGCAGGGAGGATCGTGGGGGCATTGGGGCTAATAAAACAGGGCCATATTATCAAGCCTGGGCAATAAAATTATCGTCGCTTTGTGAAGGACATCTAACATCAGCTTCGATTGGAATTCCATAGAGCATATTATGAAGCCCATTATCGCCACTTTATCAGCAGTCTCCTGCCGGTAAAGCGGCGATAATTTTATCGCCCAGGCTTGATAATATGCCCCACAGTTCTTTTTGAGAACTAACTTTACTGGTGAAAAAAAGAGCTATATTTCTATGATAGTATGTGAAACTTTCCGTTTTTTTTTGTGCACCAGTTGTACTCTCTATGCATGAGCAGCCTTGTTTCCAAGACCATGTTTCTTTCTTTTTCTTTAAGTTCGTCAAGGAAAGCTGTCCTCATTTCAGGTATTAAATTTGCCGCTTTCTTTTCCCGGGCCATGTGTGTCAATCGCTGTTATACTTTTGTAATATATTAATAATCATATTGCGGAGGCGGCAAACGTTAATTACATACTCCGTCCTCTGCTATTTTAGTAGTTTTCCTCGGTTATTTTTTTATATCTGTTACTTTCATTTTACCCTCCGCCTATCTTGTCTGTGATCGATGAGATGTTCTGTGTTTGTCTTTGGCCTCCGATGTTATCAGACTTGTTCACACGTATACATAAAAAGTAATTTGAAGCACTTAAGCCACAGCCATTACAAAGCGTGTCCGTCACCAGAAAGCCATTATTATGCTTATGCTTTTATCATGGATGGTAAATGTATATGGCTAACAACATACTCGTGCTCCCATCATTATCATTGCAGGTTGTTCACCCGCTCAGTGCTTTGGGCACCACTAACTCAGTGACCAAAGAGGCCACACATGTAGTAGTGGGTCCCGTGTTTGGTATTTTGGGAACAACTCTAAAATGGCATATAACACATGCGCCTAGTCTTTTTATACATAAGGTCACATGTGTAGTGATGGATGTGCTGGATAGGTGTGGTGTGGGTGTATACCAGCCATGAGAGAGTATGTGTCGATCTAACAACTAGACCTGCAACTAAGAAATCACTACAATGGAAATCTGGGCTTTGTACTGTTGTTGTGTTTTCCTGGTAGCGTAGGCACAGTAGGCTGTACTAACGTATTCAGTCTTGATTAATTTACCACATACCCCAGGGGCTTTTAAATGTTGGGAGAAGGGTCAATAATTGTGTTGACTTTTCTTCCTTAGTGTGCAGTACTATATTGTTTTATTAAATGTATAAGTCTTCAAACTATCTTTACTCTTACGACGTACGTGCGATATTTCCGTAATTGATTTTAAAAGTAATATTCGCTTTTTAAAAGTTTTAAAAAACTATTTTTATGATTATCCCAGATTTATTTATTTAAACTTATAAGGCGCGCAGCTACCCGCAGTGGGTTTCCCGGTGCCAAGGGATAGACTGGAGAAGAAAGAACTACATGGCATCAATGAGTGGTGCTACCAGAAAACTGTTCTAAAAAATTATTGCTGGAAAAGCCAAGTTTTTAAACCCTTGCGAAACCGAAGAAGATCAGTTTCCAACTTCAGCCTCGCAGGCAGAGCATTCCAAGACTTGGTGCCTAAATGGGAAAATGAGCGCCACCCATTTTCACCAGCCTAAATCCAGGAACAACAAATCTCCTTTTCCTGCGGATCTCAGAGTGCGGCTAGGTATGTAAGCATGGATGAGATTATGAAGGTACCTCGGGCCGGAGCCTTGTTTTATCTTGAAGATATAACATAAAGCCTTAAATTTAATTCTGTTCTTAATATCTAGCCAGTGCAAATCGCGAAGGGCTAGGGAGGCGGATGTTTTCTGGGGAACATTGCGTAACAACCGTGCGGCCGCATTTTGAACAACCTGAAGTTTTTTCACAGTTGTCAAATCGGCACCAAGATATAGGACATTCCCGTAGTCCAGGCGAGATGTTATCAAAGCCTGGACCACCGTCCTTTGTGTGGAGACAGGAAGCATCCACAACATTTTTTGGAGCCATTTTAATGTGGCAAAGCAAATGGAAGCCACTTTAACGGCCTAATGTCGCATTGTGAGCTTTTCATCAATTAAAAATCCGAGGTTGCGAACCTGGGTCACGGGCTTCGGGGTAGGACCCATGCTCTCGGGCCAATGTTGGGGGCCCCAGGGATCTTTATCCTTGCCCAGGATCACAATCTCAGTTTTGTCGCCATTTAACTTAAGGAAGTTTACCTGCATCCATCTTGCCGCATGGGACAGGCCCAGTTTAAGAGCCGAGTTATTGTTACCTTCCCTGTAAGATAGGGAAAAAATAATTTGTGTATCATCGGCGTACGAAAATAAGGTTAAGCCAGCTTCCTCCACGATGGTGGCCAGGGGTCTAACATAGATGTTAAAAGGTAGTGGGCTAAGAATAGACCCCTGGGGAACGCCGTACGCCGATGCACAAATTTTAGAGGATGCTTTGGCTGAGAAAACCTGGAAGGTACGCTCACTCAAAAAGGAGGCTATCCAAGTCAGGGCTGCACCCCCCACTCCCAAAGATTGAAGGGATGTGAGAAGAATGGAATGAGACACAGTATTGAACGCTGCGCTTAAATCCAACAGGATAAGCGCCGATGTCTCCCCGCATTTGATACTGTGCCATAGATTCTCAGTAACCCCCAAGAGGGTAGTTTCAGTAGAGTGATGGGCTCTGAATCCAGATTGTGATGGATGCAGAAAGCCCAAACTCTCTACCAGATGAGATAGTTGAGAGTTAAGATAGGCAACAATGAAATGGGCCTATAATTAGATAAATTTGAGGCATCTGCACCAGCTTTTTTCAGCAAGGGAACTACCATCGCGTGTTTCCACTTCTGTGGAACACATGATTCTATCAGTGAGGCATTAAGAAGTTTCATCACTACCCGACGGGAATTTAAATCAAGCTGTTTTAAAATTTTTGCCGGAAGAGGGTCACAGGGAGAGCCAGATTTGATGCTCTTAAGACAGCTGTCAAAGGAGACATCATCAAAGGGCAACCACTCCGAAAGTTTGGTTATCATAGCAGGATGGCAGTCGTAAGCTGGCGCAAGAATAAAGGATAAATCTGCGCTCAGCAATTGAGTTACACTGTACCTCATTCAAAACTGGAGGGGCAGGAATGGAATCTGCTCCTGTTAGTTTTTTCACCACAGAAAATAATGTGCGCGGGCAATTTTGGGCTTGTGAGATGGTATTGGCGATATGAGTAGCTCTTGCGATCTTACATTGTTTATGATAGTCTCTAAGAGCTACCTTATATGCCATCTTACAGGGGGAAGAATGAGAACGCCTCCATTGTCTCTCAAGTACCTTGCATTTGGATTTCTTAGTTTTTAAATTCTCCGAAAACCATACTGCAGGATGACGATGGGGCAAAACGTGTAAGGGTACAAGGGGAACAAGTTTATTCACGGCAGTAGTCATCCAATCGGAGACTGCTGCTTCAGATGCAAAAAGAGATGAATTAACATTTGGCGACGTGTTAGATAGATACCGGTTAAACTCAAAGATGTTACGTTTACCCCAACAACGTGATTTTTTACCCGAGTTAGTAGCATCAATTGCTATGTCCGTAGTACACGGGAGAGAAAATTGACTGCCATATGATCCGACCATTCCAAAGGACGGGCGGCCGATTCACAGTCATACGCAAGATTAGACAATACAGGGTCCAGCAAGTGACCTGCCGAATGTGTGGATCCGGAGTTGCAAAGTAAGATGTTAAGTGCTTCTAGGTCTGCTAAAAAAAATTTACTGATTGAACATAGGGGATCTTCTAGATGTAAATTCAGGTCCCCCAAAATAGTAAAATTCGCGGCTTTTAAAATCAATGAGGCAATGGTTTCCGAAAAGGACGTCACCTATGAGTTGGAGTTCCCAGGGGAACGATATATCAGTAAACCGGATAAGGTCATCCGGGCACTGATAGCTAATTTGAATAGGGCAGCCTCACAACCCGGTAGCGGAAATGCTTCAAATTTGCAATTATAGTTAGATTTGAATAGTATGGCAATACCGCCACCCCTGCCTATATCTCTGTCTCTATTTACCATGACGTAACCAGGAGGAATCGCAAAGGCAATATCCGGTCCCGAGCTCGGCTGGAGCCATGTTTCCGTTAGGAAAATGGCATCTGGTTTTTCATCAACAAGAAAGTCATAAATATGATTTTGATGTTTGGGGAGGGATCTACAATTTATACTCCAAAAATGCAGTTTGGATTGAGTGGAAAGAGATTTGTTGCAGCAAATGTATCCTGTAAATGTGGGTGTTTTCTCCTTTTACATCTACTCATCCTACCCAGGGTAAATCTGCAGTTATTACAGTGAAATCCCTGAATGGGGAATGTGCAAGTAGAAGAGTACGTATTAGGCACATATCTGTGGGAAAGCAAGTCACCGGCCGCCTAAGTTAAGGTCGTACCTGGAGGGGCTGGAAGGCCTGGAAGGGCCTCCAGAAGGGGTCAAATCTCTGGAGCAATTTGTTTTTCATAATGGGGGGCCTAGAGGTTCTCCCCTGCGCGGGGATCGCTACCCCCCATATCTTTAACTATATGTATGCGGGGGGACTCATGGCCCCCCGGAGTTCCGGGGACCGCTTTCTCCTCCACTCGATCCCCACCCCCGGGGCCTCTTTATTAAAAAAAACTGCAAAGGGGTTGCAAATGTGGTATTTTGGTTTCATTTCTGTCTTGTGGAGGATCCAAGGTAAATATAACGGTTTATGGTGCACAGACATAATATCGATTCCAAAATATAGATTGGACATAATATCGAGCTGTGAATATAGACTGGACAAAATATCGACAGGACAAAATATAGATAACCAAAATATCGTTTTTAAGGTAAGTGATGTAATATCGACTGTTAAAAATATAGAAAGTTAAAATATCGAAGTATATAATATAGATAGTTAAAAATATCGATATTTTTATAATATCTAATTTTTTATAGCGTATTTTAATGTTATAATATGTGTGAAAAGTGTGCATTTATGTTATAATTATTTTTAATTAATGAATTTTGTTTTTATAATTATTGCGTAATTTAATTCTGTGGCGGGTTGTGGATTTATAGGGGAATAGGGTGGGAAGTAATTTAATTATAATTAATTAAATATGTAAATGTATTTATTGATAGTAATTTTTAATTAATTGTTAATTAATTTATATTTGTTAATTAATCAAAATGTAATTGGTAATTAATTATAATTAATTGATTAATTGGTAATTATGTAAATTTTACTAATTTATTTTCTGTAGCAGGTTGTGGGTTTATAGGGGAATAGGGTGGGAAGTAATTTAATTATAATTAATTAAATATGTAAATTTATTTATTGATAGTACTTTTTAATTAATTGTTAATTAATTTATATTTGTTAATTAATTAAATTTTAATTGGTAATTATTTTTTATTAATTGATTAATTGGTAATTATGTTAATTTAAATAAATAATTTTATGTAGCGGGTTGTGGGTGTATAGGGGAATAGGGTGGGAAGTAATTCATTAATTAAATAAATACATGTATTTATATTTATTTAATTGGATATAATTGTTAAATAATTTTTAATTATTAAATAATTAATTGTTAATTTTGTAATTAATTTGTATTAATAGGTGATCAATTGAAATATTGTTTTTGTAACTTTCATTAATTATTTAATTATTATAAGTTAATTTAAGTATATTTTAGTAATTAATTTTTAATATTAATTTAACATTGTTTTTAGTAAAGTCGATATTTTTTAAAACTATATTTTAGTTAACGATATTTTTAACTCGATATTTTTGTACTTACCTGTTTCTAGATAGAAACTCGATATTTTGTCTGTTGATATTTTTTCAATGATATTCTTGAAGGTCGATATTCTGTCCCTCGATATTATGTCAGTGATCCACGTTTTTTTGTACAGCCACTACTTTCCTGCCCGTTACCATAGTAACAGTTCATGGATCAGTTGCGCGAGTACAGAGTTTATAAGTTCATCACAATATGTTGCTAATTGAAATACTTACTGTGCTGGAGATTTATATATTTTTTTTTCATAGGAACCGTTAGTCGTAGAAGAAGTTAGTGGAAAAGTTTTATTAAGGATTCCTTCCTTTTCGGAGAGTATTAGGGTAACGTGCTCCAAGCGGGACTTTACGAAGTTTAATGTTCATTGGCTGTAAAGTATTAAAAGTAGAAGGCTTAGCAGTCATTCCTTTAATCTTTGGAACAAGATGGACATTTTATTGGCTAAAGTGTTCCGAACACAAGTTTGCTCCTTATTGGGTGGGAACGGTTCACTGTTTTCAGTGATATTGTGATGCATTTTCCAAAGG